>NC_092423.1:8968874-9621251 GCF_036169615.1 Heliangelus exortis | reverse complement strand
TCCTTTTCTTTCTTTGTTTTCTTCCTTTTCTTTCTCCTCTTCCTTTTCTTTCTTCTCTTCTTTTTCTTTCTTTTCTTTTCCTTCTCTTCCTTTTCTATCTCTTCTTTTTCTATCTCTTCCTTTCCTTCCTTTCCTTCCTTTCCTTCCTTTCCTTCCTTTCCTTCCTTTCCTTCCTTTCCTTCCTTTCCTTCCTTTCCTTCCTTTCCTTCCTTTCCTTCCTTTCCTTCCTTTCCTTCCTTTCCTTCCTTTCCTTCCTTTCCTTCCTTTCCTTCCTTTCCTTCCTTTCCTTCCTTTCCTTCCTTTCCTTCCTTTCCTTCCTTTCCTTCCTTTCCTTCTTTTCCTTCCTTTCCTTCCTTTCCTTTTCTTTCTTTTCTTTCTCCTCTTCCTTGTCTTTCTTCCTTGTCTTTCTTCCTTGTCTTTCTTCCTTGTCTTTCTTCCTTGTCTTTCTTCCTTGTCTTTCTTCCTTGTCTTTCTTCCTTGTCTTTCTTCCTTGTCTTTCTTTCTTGTCTTTCTTTCTTGTCTGTATTCCTTGTCTGTATTCCTTTTCTTTCTTCCCTTTCTTCTTCTTCCTTTTCTTCTTTCTTTGTATTTATAAAATGTAAGGCTTATCCTTCTTTTTAAGAGGCTGGAACAATTCATCCCTCATAGCCCTGGCATCAGTCACAAGGCCCTGGCACCTGCTGGTTGTGGGGCTCTTGCTGGCATCTCAAGAGGCCACAGGAGCTGAGGGACATCAGTGTCCCAGCCTCTCCTCTGCATGCCCAGTCACCCATTTTATGCCCCTTCCAACCCTGCCAGGCTCACATGATGCTTCTTGAGCAAGCCAGAGAAAACTTCCATGGCTACAGCCCCTGTCCAGCACTGACTTCTCTCGGGGCATTACCATCCACAGCAATATCATAAAATCATAGAAAGTTAGGGGTTGGAAGGGATATCAAAAGATCATCAAGTCCAACCCCCCCTGCCAAAGCAGGGTCACCTACAGGAGGTCACACAGGAACACATCTAGGGGGGCTTTGAATGTCTCCAGGGAAGGAGACTCCACAACCTCCCTGGGCAGCCTGGTCCAGTGCTCTGTCACCCTCACAGTGAAAAAATTCTTCCTAATATTTATATGGAACCACCCATGCTCCAATGGTTTATAACCATTGCCCCTTGTCCCATTATTAGTCACCCCTGAGAAAAACTTTACTCCATCCTCCTGGCACTTGCTCTTTACATTTTTATAAACATTAATGAGGTCACCCCTCATTCTCCTCCAAGCTGAAGGGACCCAGCTCCCTCATAAGGGAGACTGGGGACAAGGGGATGCAGCTGCTGTCATTGCCACAGGGATGGGATCCCCCTGGCCCATCCTGCACATCAAGTGGCAACCCATCTGGGGTTTATGGGGTAAGAGGGAATTCAATGTGCCATGGCAGCTTGCTGCTGTCAGCAGGAAAACCAAATGGTTGGTGTTATTTTCTTTGCTGTACTCTAGGTGTACACAACCTGCAGGGTATGTGTATCTGGCCCTGTGTCTATTCCCTCTCCTTCCACCAATTTTGAATCCTAGTGCCAGTTTCACTCATGTCTGGCAGATGTCTGGAGTTCAACCAAACCACTGAATCTCCCCAAGTTTCATTAAAATAGGTGGCTGAGTAGAGGAAATAATTTTTCTGAACGAAGAGCTGCAAGATGAGCTTATACTGTAGCAGACAACAGAAAACACAAATGAAAGCCAGTACACATGACCCAGTTTCAGAAAATGGGTTAGTCTTGAGTCTCCTGTGGGGAACAAATCCATAGGAAGTCAGGTTTCATGAAGTCAGGTCTCGTTATTTTATTCTTTGGCACTCCTGACCTCTCTTGAATGTTGAAGTACTACACAGGACTTGTACATTACCTGAAAATGGAACATGGCTTTTTTATGCAGAAGATTATTTTTGTCCTTCCATGCATGTTTCCATATTCTCTCATTACATCATATGTCCTAGGTGACCCATGCGTCAGAATCCCAGCTTTCTCAAGGCTGATGCATCATGAATCTTTCAAAAGTAACAAAAATATGTTACATTGATTTGTCAAAGCATTCCTTTTCCTACATTTTAAACTATATATTATGCTATAATTTATTGCTGGTCTGATCTTTATTTCTGCACAGACAGCTCACATGCATTTTGCATCCTATTTATAGATTTATTGAGAACAGTAATCTAGCAGCATGCCAGAATGCTAGATAAGTACAGCTGAATATAATCAAAGAAAATATTAGATGCTTTTAAAACTCCAAGATTTGCATCTTCCTCCTGTCGTATAATGTGATTTGTCATTCTGGGCAATGGAGCTTTCCAATAACAGGAAATTTCATGTATCCTCAAAGAGAGAAAATGTCAATATTTGCCTTCGTCAGTATTTCATGTCACAAAGCAAAATGTGGAAAGCATGTATTTTGCTGACCTGTGTAGTCCCAAATTTGGATGCAAATGGGCATGGTACTTCTGCAAAAAATATATAAACAGAACCATTATCACCTGTTCATGAAGTAAAAATACTTTCTAAGAATGAAAACAATATTTCAGACAAATTATAATAATAAAGAAAACGTAATTGTGAAAGAAATATGTCTGCTCAATAGGTTATTTCAGCATTCAAATCTAGACATGCCACAAGTAAATATGGCATTACAACAAATATTTCGAACAGTATCCTAGATTATTGTGGTTTATTATTTTACATTTACCATTTTGGCTTCAAGTACCTGGTTGATACAGTCTTAATATCTAAAATGTGAGTAACTAGAAAGACCTATCAGCTCTTCTTCCAGCTCTCCTGTGTTGTCTAAATACCTGAAGAGGGGAGAAATCCAGTTTCCATTTTACAGATTTCACATTTAGACCTCAGTGCTATATGGGCGTCACTTACCAAACAGGAATTCTGAATTGAGGGAACATTTTGTAATTGTTCCTTGTTTTGACAGTGATCCCACAGCAGAGAACAAGACAAAAGGGCAGGTTTCACATTTAGATTTCAATTGAACATAATGGCATGATTCAGTGGAAATGAAAGTTCAGATAGAATTGTTGCTTCAGTAAATTTTTGCTTCCTGCTGAGATAATCTTTGTTAACAGATTTCCTTTCCTATTAAATTATATTCATGAATTATGTGTTTTTCCCCTCTGCAGAATGAGTGGAATATAGTTCCTTTAGCTGTCTATCTGCTATTGTCTCCTGGTCACCTCCCACATGCCATGAAAATGTGATTTAGTGACTACATAATACACGTAGGTAGATTCTGGCTCTTTTGTAATTTGCAGCTATTGAGAACATTGTGCTGTTTATCACCATGGGAAATATCAAAGCAGCACCAGAAAGACTTTTAGGCTAAGCTCATGGTCATTCTTTGTTCTTATCAATGGAGAAAACAGACTGAGTCACTCAAGAATATTGCTTTAGAGCCAAAAGATTTTTGACTAGGCAGACTGAAAGCTTTGTGCCAAAAGGGATTTATTCTAAGCACTGAGAGCCTCAGAAGAGTGCAAGTTACTTGAAGACTCTGCTGTGAGTCTGAGAGTCCCTAGCGTGGCATCCATCTAGTTGAGGTATTATTTCCACCCCACTTCTCAAGGTTTTCCAAAGCCTCACGGCAGTGCAAAGCCATTGGGTCTTCAAATATGCTTCAGTTTCATCTAATTCAGAAAATACTGGTATATGAGGAAAGTGATTTCCTTTCCTTTCCTTTCCTTTCCTTTCCTTTCCTTTCCTTTCCTTTCCTTTCCTTTCCTTTCCTTTCCTTTTTCCTTTGCTTTTTCCTTTCCTTTCCCCTTTCCTTTCTCCTTTCCTTTCCTTTCCTTTCCTTTCCTTTCCTTTCCTTTCCTTTCCTTTCCTTTCCTTTCCTTTCCTTTCCTTTTTCCTTTGCTTTTTCCTTTCCTTTCTCCTTTCCTTTCCTTTTTCCTTTCCTTTCCCCTTTCCTTTCCTTTCCCCTTTCCTTTCCTTTCCTTTCCTTTCCTTTCCTTTTTCCTTTGCTTTTTCCTTTCCTTTCTCCTTTCCTTTCCCCTTTCCTTTCCTTTCTCCTTTCCATTCCCCTTTCCTTTCTCATTTCCTTTCCTTTCCTTTCCTTTCCTTTCCTTTCCTTTCCCCTTTCCTTTCCTTTCCTCTCCTTTCCTTTCCCCTTTCCTTTCCTTTTTCCTTTGCTTTTTCCTTTCCTTTCTTTTCCTTTTTCCTTTCCTTTTTCCTTTGCTTTTTCCTTTCCTTTCTTTTCCTTTTTCCTTTCCTTTCTCCTTTCCTTTCTTTTCCTTTTTCCTTTCCTTTTCCTTTCCTTTCTCCTTTCCTTTCTTTTCCTTTTTCCTTTCCTTTTCCTTTCCTTTCCTTTCTCCTTTCCTTCCCTTCCCTTCCCTTTTTTCCCAGAGGGTATGTGCTAAACAATATCTGAAAGCTTGATCCTGACACAGCTTAAGTCAGCCATGATGAAAAACGAGTAACTGAATTACACAAATACTCTAGAAAAATCCCTGTCCTGGCACTTCCAGAATTTCCACAATCTTTGTACCTGGTCATTATCTGGCCATCAATCTTCTCCATGCTGGTTTTGTACAAAATGAGTAATCTTCCCTCATTCTGAGCTGTCAGGCTGTGCAAATCAAACCTCCTGGATCTCCAGGTTTGCCTGCTGAGGAGGTTACCCCCCACAGCACCTTCCCTTAAGGGGACAGATTACTGCTGCCTCTTTTCTGGGTATGCCACTGCAGATTTGCTGACTGAAAGCTGTTTGCTGAGATTTTCATGCAATTACTTGCAGTCCCTGAGATCAATGTCCCTCCAGCCAGTGCTGCTGGGGATACTCATGTAAACACATCTGCAGTTATTTTAAGTTAACTCAAGCTGGTTTGAAGGAGACAAACTAGGAGTAACCATATGAGTAGCTCTGCAAGGAAGTGTCTGTGGCTCCCCTTTTCCCCCAAAAAAGAAGCAGCTGAAGGTGGTAACCTCAGCTGGCAAAACGAGAGAAGGGAGGAGATGTATTCATTGAGTTTAATCATTGATGTCTTTTAGTTCATTGGAAGGAAGGTGTGGGTACTGAGGGTTATTATTTAGATAAATGATCTGAAAGACAAGCATAAAAAAGACAGATATGCTGGATGAAAGCAGAAACCCATTTCCCCAATCCATTAGCATTTTTAGTTTTAAACTATAAGGAGATTATCTAATGTGTGGCACAAGGATGACTGAAAAAATGTAATCAGATGGCTTGTTATTGAAAGGAAGAGGTAAGTTGCAACTAAAATGAGCTTTTAAAGTAGTGCTTTGTGCACATCACAGTTTAAGAAAAAAACCACAATTGTAAGTCAGGATAGCATTATTGATCAAAGTCCTGTATTATGGCACTTAGCATTTACTATAAGGAATTTGTATAATCAAAATTTCTGTGCCAAGAAATGTAGGAAACTTCATGCTGAATGCTGATCTTACCTAAGGAACACTTGTATTATTTTGTCATTTATAAGGCAGTTTTCATCAAAATACCATAAATACTTGACAAGGAACATTTACTTTTCCCTCTCTGTCCTGCTTTGTTGTTAATTGCTCAGCTTTCACATTTGGAATAATAATTTTATTCCCTGAATGTCAGTATTTATTTTTATTAACTATATCTTTAATTCTGACAGGGAAACTTCCCACTTGGAAGTGGGATTGACACACCAGATTAAATATCTATGAATACTTCAATTCAACAAACAATTCCCCTAAAATTAACAGTTGCAAATTTTACTTTGTTAAAATCACCTTTTATTTGTTCATTTATCTATAAAAAGTGAAAACACTGGCAAGAATACATATTGGTCCACTGACACTGGATTAATTGCACCAGTAGTAGTAATGTGCAGTGTTATTGTTCATCCCATTGCTAACATTTTTTTTTTTTGAACAGTGCAAGTTAATTGTTTTCAGGGCCAATTAATTTTCAGCAGCTTTTTCTAGCTCAGTGGTGTGCTTCTAGCAGTTAACAAAACTCTTACTGCATTTTCTCCAAGGCTTTCTTGAACATGCAAAATGATACTTCTCTGAGCCAAATGCAATTTGGAGGTCTTTCCAGAATGCCAGCAAACTTTGGGTCTGGTAACTTGTACTATAACAATGATAACACATTTACATGTGTTGGTCACCATTCCATGTCTTAATGCCTGTTCTTCTAATACATAATTTTTTAAATTTTTTTTTTTTTTTTAAACCCCTTACCTACCTCATTATAACTCGAGTGCAGCAGTAAACTGTGCACACCATATCTATAGTTAAAAACAGGTCTCACAAAGGACTTTGAAACAGCAATACTATTTTAACCCTGACAGACAAGACAGTTCTCCCTCAGGTTAGGCAGACATTACAGCAGTCAGTCACCCTGCTCTCTGCTTAGAGACAAATGGAAAGAAATAGTTGCTTTTAGAGAAAGAATTCATCCGAGGCTTTTACTTCAGGATGAGACAGAGAGCACCTCAGACTCCATTACCCTGGAGATTAGACCTGCACTGGTTTAAAAAGGAGCCTTTTATAGCTGGCTGAGATGCAGGCACCTCCATTGTAGATACCAAGTTAGGTGCCTTGTATGCAAAAGACAAGGCAATAAAACAAACCCATATAGATGTGAGCCTGAACAGTTTCATTTGAGTCTGGCACCAGTTCGACATTAGAAACCACCCTAATCTCCTCCTACCCCTGCTACCACCCCTTTCAAGCTATCACCATCTTTCAAACCTGCCCTTTGGCAGCTACTCCAGGACAACCTCAATCTGCTGTACACTTGTCCAGGTAATGTGTTTCCTCACCCTTCCTCCACCAAATCCAAAACTTGATCTGAATGAAACTGATAAGCTTTTCAGTTGGGGTGGATTATTTTCCTTATACAATTACAGAAAGAGGTAGTTGGCAGTGGGAAAGAGATCTCTTCTTTCTAGTGGCAACAACACAGACTACCATCACCCTAAATCAGCCCTGAAACTGCATCATTAGCAGATAACAATAATTACTGTGCCAGGGTCACCTGCTTGTAGGGCATCTCTTTCCCATGCTGCTTTAAAGGAGAATTCATGACTCAAACAACTACAGCTGGTCCTTCTGGTGTCTGGTCAGTAAGCATTTGCACCTGTGCCCAACATGAAATAGGTTTGGAAGCACAGGTGAAAACAGGAACAATCCCCAAAGTCTTTTTTTGTGTAATTACCTTGTTTTCATGAAAGAGGTTTGTCTCTTTTTTTGTTTTCTTGATCAATTTTGCAAAAGCAGGCATACTAACAAGCTACTATTGAGAGCAAAGCTCTGCAGAACTGGATCCAGATGTGTATGCTCAGGCTGGTTCTGTGCAGCCTGAATTTTCTTTTTCTGGGTGGAAATTTCCTCCTTGCTTACCAGTGGTGAGCATAAGGTATCTGATTTTAGGACAATCCACATTTGTCTGGGTGCACTTTCAGAGTTGCAGTGTTAACCTTTCTGTACATAATCATGGGAAAACACACACTTAAAATGAGTACATGTGAATATCATTTAGAGTATTATGATTACAGAAATCAACTATAGAGACAGTTTTATTCTTCATCTTCTAATTGCAGTTGTAAGTTCTTAACTGCAAGTGCCATATTTTCATTAAATGTCTAAATAAATCCTCATGATATGTGGCCCTCATATATGACGGAGGGGGGACTCCTGCAGCACTGTAATAAAAAAGAAACAGCAACAAGAATAACTGTGCCCTTGCTTCTAAGCCATGCCATGATGTTTGTTCAAATTCCCAGCAAATTAATCCTGAGTCCTGTATGTGAATGGTTTCAGTTTTAAGACCTATTTCCTATATTGCTGCCTGGTTTTAAGGTCTACAGGTGAAAGAGTAAGCTTGAAAGCAAGTGTGCTGGCAATTTGTCCATATATGTAAATGTGCAGTGTGATATCTATGTCTAGTCATGATTTTTTTCAGTAGGGAGGATAATTAAATGCATAGTAATACATGGCAGTAGCTATGATATTACCTCTTCACAGCTGAGCTGCCTGTATACAGGACTCAGTTCCTTCTTTGGCATTCCCAGAAGCAGAACCACACTGGTTATGTGATCCTAATGCTGTTTTGTAAACTGATCGTGGCTTCTTCCCATTTCAGTTTCAGTACTGAGAGAAACCTGATCCAATGTGTTTGAACACAAGACCAGGGACCAGATGCAAACGAGTTCCAATCCTGACATAGTAACATCCTCTTTGGAGCCTTGGGCAAGTCACTTAGATTTTGCATTTTAAAGCTTTGAATTTTGTTCTGTAAAATAGTTATAAAGATGGTGTTAGCCTGAGCCACATCTGTTGGGGGGAGAAATGCTTATACCTTCTTTTTAAATAAGAGGAAGGGTGCTAGGCAAGAAGTGTTATGAGAGCTACATCTGAGCAGCAAAATTCAGATACTTAACCTAGCCTGGCTGTCCCTAAAGATGAAAGAGCACTGGGATTTACAGTTCAGTATGACCTTGATGAATTTTTATTCATAGAAGCAAGCAGTTGACCTGGTTTTGCTAGAGTTTTAGGATTTCTTTTTCTTCTGTACCTTTCACATGCCCCGTTCAATTGCTTTTTCCCATCAGCAGAAAAGGTCATTCTCATTAGGAGACAAATAACGCAAATTGGATGCATCCAATTTGCATATTTGAATATGCAAACGACACACTTCTCATTTTTCTTCCCAAGTACTGACCTCTGAGTCAAATGAAATTTATTCTACCCTAAACTGAGACTGAGCTTCCATACAATAAAGATGATTTGGTGTCACGGGGTGTCTGATGTATTTTATGTATTTGTGATTCTAGAAGTTTGATGGCAGACAGAAAGCCCGTGGCTGGATTTCACAAGAATGAAAAATCAGAAGTCAGCTTAGGTTCCGGTTTTTGTGTAGAAACAGAGGTGATTGAGCAGAATTATTAGGCCTGTTCAAGACCATCATCAAAAATTGTTTTAAAGACCACTGCTTAAGATTGATGTTACCAGCAGCCCCTTGATGTGGACTGGGAATGTAGCCATGGAACAATCCCAGCCTCCAGCAATGAGGAAACAGAGATTCAAGGTTACTTGGAAGCTGAGATGCTTTAAATAGCACATTTTGATGCTTGCTTACCTTCTGGACTGACCATACTCAGGATTGTCCTTTTATTCAATAATTGCTGGGAATGCTTATTAGATGAGAAAAATCTTGCCATCATAACTGGTGATGGATTACACACTTGTGTTCTGTAGCTGAATTTAAAAACATTTCTACATTTTTTTCATTAGTAACTAGGTTGAATAAGGGTGTGGTCCAGTATTGCTCCCAAGTTCCTTCAAAAATAACGACACACTAAAGGATTGTAATACATCAAAAATTTAATTACATTAAAAGTGCTTACTAATGTTTTGTTATTGCTCTGTTTAACCTTGGCATCTGCACGCCATCCATTAATTTATTTCAGTAAAAACTACAGGTCACATTGTGAAGTTTTTGTATAATATTTCTATGTAGTCAAAACTCCCACTTTTTTTTTTTTTTTGCCAGAATATAACTTCACTTAAGATATTGATTTGGGATATGTGGCTTTGTGCATGCAGTGATTCATCTAACAGAGGAAGGTAACAAAGGTAATGCTTTAGTTTATGTATATTTCAGATTTTTGTATAATAATGTTTTTTCAGTTTATAGTACTAAACTTATTAATTATAATATTTAATTCAAGCAGTCATTTAAATATTTCCTCCATATTAAAACAAGGAGTTTATTTGGGGCACAGACTTCAATACTTCAATACTCTTCTTAAGCAAATAACATATAAACTGCATAATAATTAACTGACGAGACACTCCAGCAGTAATTAGACTTTTTTTTCATATACATAACCACATTAACTCATATGCAAATACTATCAGCTGCTGCTTCTTTGTAAAGTCAAACCCACTATTTTTAGAAAAGTCAATAGACAGCGATTTTGTAAAAAAAAAAACAAAACGGATAATACCAGTACCTTGATTCAAATTAACTCATCATAAGAAGTCATATATTTTGGCTCTTGTAAAGAAATTCTATACAGATCACTATGCAATCCTGATTTCCACATCAGGTTATTTTAATACAGTGTCAGGGTAACTATATTTCAGAGAACTTTAAGTAGAAATAAAAACAAGCACACACGTATAAATAGATATATAATTGCACAGACATATTATGAATAAGTATGCATAGAAATTCATTTAACCATTTGAAAACATACACTTTAAAGTCTACTGTATGAGTAAATCTTTAAACAAACTCTTCCAAAAATGCAATAAACTTGTCCCAGTGACCTTGTGCATGAGAATTTATTTCATAACATAGGGCAGGAAACACTATTTGAAAATCATTGTCTATAGTGATTTCTTGACTCAGTCCTTTATGAGGGTCGTGTATATGCAGAGCAGATGGAAATATAGTTCCTTACATTTTCTATTACTCTCAATACTAAAAATGGCATTGGTAAGGCAGAAGAGCATATTTGTGATTGCTTTGAGTGTGCAGTGTAGCTCATGAGAAATTCTGTAAAGTGTGGTTGGAGCTCCCTCTGCTCAGTTGTACCATTCCTTCTGCTGTAGGAACACATAATGAACTGGCTCAGGGAACTAATCCCAATTACATTTTTTATTTTTGCTAGGTTATTTTCCACGGGCCTGTCTGACCATGTATTGCTGTGTCAATACTGCTGAAATAGTAGGAACAAATTGAGCAACAACAAAGCTGGGCAGGGTCAGTGCTACAGCCTGACTGCTCAGGTCCTTTCATGAGGTGCTAAAATGAAATCCTCACTTGGGTTTTTCAGCAGTTCTGTGGAGGTTACCAGCCTGCAGCAATAAAAAAAATCAATTAGATGTGGGAAACTTTCAGTAGTACAGCCACTGCTGCAGGATTACTTCACAAGTGCCAAATTATATGATAAATTTTATATCATGAATGGCTGAAACAGTTTTTGATTTGGTGAGTCTGTAAGGTTCTTTAGGCCACAGAGGAGGAATTTGAGGCTTCCTTCAGAGCTTTTTGACAGGAATTTGATGTCCCCACAAATCTGTGATGTTTCACTGTATGACCAGAAAATATGAAGGGTAGAAGGATACACCAGCAGCTCCTGCTGTGTGGTTGATGGTGGCACTGGAGATGGCAGTCAATGGTGGGGACATAAGAGAGAAGAAGGGAAGCCATTAGAAAATTGCATCCACTAAGGTGCTACCAGGATTTCACTGTGGTGTGTGGGGTGAAGAGAACTTGGAAAGGTTATAAGCAGAAAATCCAAACAAATACCATAGCATATAGTGTTATTTAGGACAACAGAAACGGTGAATAATATTTGTTGGCAGCCTGAAAGCATTCAGGATTACATGTCACTTTGGTAACAGAGATGAATGGAGAAGACCCACCTGAGAGAGGCTGTTTGGTTTTGTACTTTGTTGATAACATCCAGGTGTTAATACACAGAGACAGCAAATAGGTCTGAAATTATATTCTAATTATATTAATTCTGGCAAAATGTGACTACAAATGGACCAAAGCATGCTGTGGGCTAGGGTTTAAAAAAGGTGATGGTATGAGGTCAGTGCATGCCCAGTATTGGCACTTGAGGGGTGGAGTGGGGTGTGGGGGCTACAGAAAGAGGGTTCAGCACAGACATGACTGCAGAAACAGTAAAACTCTGCCATATCCTATGCAGCATCACTGGGACTTCAAAGAATGCCACATCCTATACAATAATTGAACAGCAACTACAAACTGCAGAGTAACTTCCTATGGTTTGTTGTTTTTACTGTTCAGGATGAAGTGGCCCCTTTGTATCCAGGTTTCCCAGTGTGCTTTACAGTGCTTTTTAATGTAGGATTTTAATGTATGCTTAGCTTTTGACAAGTCAACAAACAATACAAAAGATGTTTCTGTAAAAGCAAGTAAGTTTTGAGTTAACAACACACAAGATGCAATACAATATGAATGTACCCCATGAATATATCCTGTCCATGTTAACTTTTGACTGTCTTTCACTTTAAGTAATTGATTCCTGACAGAATATCATGATTTAGAAACAAAAGGCTGTCTCAAACAGGTGTCATCTTTTTAAACTTACAGTACTGCATATAGAAATACTACATTCTGCAAGTTTAAAAGTCACCAGTTTGTAGGGAACGTGCTTCAAAGAAGAATGAATGAATAATGTACCTTCTTTTACACTGAAGAAACTCCTTAGCTCTGTGCTTCCCTAAAAGCTCTGCAGCCTTCTACCCACCCATGTATGATACAGTCAGTATATTCAGCAGCTCTGAACTTGTCACATGTTGGGCCATATGGAGCTCTATGCTTTTTTTTTTCCATATAAGGTAGGATCAAGGCATTTGGAAATTCTGACTAGAAGAGTCATATCCATGTGAAACATGGAAAATAGTGGGAATTGGCTTGGGGTAATAAAGCTGAAGGACACCTATAGCAAGGCCAAAGGTATCATTATCTCCTTGGGCCAGGGAGAAGATGCATTCCTGTGTTGGGTAGTAGTTACTACAGGTTGAGTCAGGCATGATCACATTTTTTATGAGAAATGGTGTCTATACTATTATCATACACTGAGGAAGAAAGGATGAATAATGACACTTTCAGCTGTATGGAGATCCAGCTGGGAGTTCTCCCATTAGCAGCAATAAGAGAGCAGGGCACACCTGGCTAGGTGAAGGTGGCATCTTATGCAGTTTAACAAGTTCAGGATGCATTTGGAGGCCACTGATGTAGACAGACCTTCTCCTCTGCTGTTTCTGTGTTGAAAGACCAGGAGACACCTTTCCTATGGGTAGGATTCAGCTAACAGTGAGAGGGTTTAGGGAGGCTTCATCCAGGCTGTGGATGAGATTTACTGAGGGGATGGCAAATAGGCCAGGGGAAGTGGCACTGTCATGAAGAGCTTTTGCCTCTGCCTGCACACCTTTATTTGGAGCACAGGAAAACCTGAGACAGAGTAAGATGGTGACATTGCATAGCTATGGTGGCATATGCTGAGCCCACATCACTGGGGGGAAATGACAGGGTCTGATTCTGTAGTTGGCCTTTCCTGGATGCAGGGGGCTCCATGAATCCTCCAATCTAGGAAGCAGCCTCAGATATTAGGCTGATAAAAGGCTTTCAGATTTTGATTAGACCATCCAGGCAGAAGATGGGGCAGAGAGAACATCTGTAATGTTTTTAACATAGTTAAAAATCTCAAGTTTTATGGGGGGGAAGGGATACACCAGGACATCATAGCAGCATGACTGATGCCCATGCCCCACCACTCTTACACTGTGATAATGGACTTTTTTTAGCAAGGATGTAGACTGGCATCACTGGAACTGAATGCCTGGAACAGTAGATCCCTTATTTTGAATTACAGGACATACAGACATGTACACATAGGAGCTTTCCCAAAGGGTTCCCACAGCTTCAGGTTAACTTCTGGATGAATCCAGGATGAGGCAGGGTGAGGGTTTGTTTGGTTGTTTGTTTTTTGTTGTTGTTTCTGTTTGTTTTTGTTTTGTTTTGGGGTTTTTTTTGTTTTGGTTTTTTTTGGTTGGATGTGGGTAATCTCAGCTGCCTACCCAGAGGTCAGTGGATAGATGTGGCACAGGTGGAGATTCCCGGTGGATGTTGTCAGAGCCTACTGGAACATTCAGGGCCCTCAAAGCCTGCCCCAAGAAAAGGCTCAGTAGGGTCTCTGCTTGTACTTAGTCTGAATGTCACTGCAGGTGTCCCAAGGAACACAGGAAGATAGAACTATCTATTTGGTGTCTGATAAGTGTCTGCCTAGTTTGAGCTGGCTTCAGCAAGGACTGTCCTTTACAAGATATTCTCTTGTGGATTTTTTATTCTTCTTTTTAGCTGGGGTCTGGCACAGTCTTTGGCAACAGCCTCTCTAAGCCTTTCACAATAGGTGGAAGTGAAGAAAGTGGATGACCACAGCATCACAGGAAGTTTGGGTTTGGAAAGGACCTTGAAAGACCATCGAGTCCAACCCCCCTGCCAGAGCAGGGTCACCTACATCAGGTCACATCCAGGTGGGTTTTGAATGTTTCTAGAGAAGGAGACTCCACAACCTCCCTGGGCAGCCTGTGCCAGTGCTCTGTCACCCTCACAATGGAAAATTTTTCCTTGTGTTTATAGGGAACCTCCTATGCTCAAGTTTATATCCCTTGCCTCTTGTTCTGTCATTTGGCATAATTGAGAAGAGCCTGGCACCATCATCTGTCTCTCTCCCGTTACATACTTATAAACATTGATGAGGTCACCCCTCATTTTCCTCTTCTCCAAGCTGAAGACCCCCAGCTCCCTCAGCCTTTCCCCCTAAGAGGGCTGTTCCACTCCCTTCATCATCTTTGTGGCTCTGTGCTGGGCTGTCTCAAGCAGTTCCCTGCCCTTTATGAACTGAGGGGCCCAGAACTGAACACAATATTCCAGATGTGGCCTCACCAGGGCAGAGCAGAGTGAAAAGAAAACCTCTCTAGCTGAGAAGTGTGTGGACAGTATTCTCTAGACAAACCTTGGGTTTGGAGGAGTTGTGGGAAGGCTGCATGCTTTACTGTAGGTTGTGTAGATTTAGCTTTCCTCTTGCCCAGGCCAAGGACTATGGCTTACTATAAAATTAAAAAAAAAACTGAGCAGGTGCAGTGTGATAAGTGAGTTTTAAAGGAATGGAATTCAATTTCAATGGAATTTCAATTCTCATGGAATGGAGTGAGGCTGCATCAGGGGAAGTTCAGATTAGGAAAGGGTTCATCACTGAGAGGGTTTTTTGGCACTGAGCAGGCTCCCCAGGGAAGCAGTCATTGCACCAAGCCCCTTAGAGTTCAGGGAGCATCAGGATCATATGGTTTTGGTCATATGGTTTAGTTTTAGGTAATCCTGAGAGGGGCTGGGAGCTGGACTCAGTGATCCCTACGGGTCCCTTCCAAGTTGAGATATTCAATGATTCTCTGTGACATACCACATGTAAAACAGGGTCAAGGATTATGTATGTGCCTTGTAGCATAGACATATATGTAACATTCAACATTGGATATCTCTGCTGTTGTAATCACTGGCAGGGTGTGTATAATTTGAATGTAAATGTCAAAGGAACTCTAAGTAGGAAGATGAAAATATTTTAAGGAGTTGAATGAATCACAACCTATTTCTTCTTCTGTCTTCCCAACTTCAAGACAGTATGAAATCTCCCCAGTCATCTATTTGAATATTTAGATACACCTAAATATTTAAAGTCACAAGGGATGGCTTTTGCTTTTATATGAAGGCCACAGGACCAGGGATTTGGTCATCCCAGGGATTTGATGAGGTAACTGCATGAAGTTCTTCTGGTCAGGAGACTTGACAGGACTTGACAGTTGTAGTGGCCTTTTTTAGCTTTACAGCCTTTGATGCTAGCAATAAGCTTTAACAGGAAAGAGAAACCTTAGAATGGCAAAGGCCAGAATTTTTAAAAGTGCATTTTATATGAGTGGTGCATGAAGGAGTATGTGCTGAAATTTATTTGCAATGTCCTTGAACAACATTGATATCTCCAGATTAGGTGGTGCCTGTGGAGGAAACCTATTCATTTTACTAATGAGACAGAAGAGGAAGATAAAGATTTTAAAAATGCCTGGCATCATATTTTATTAGTCACCCAATATAATTATTGACAGGGATCAAGAATGTTAAGTTCCAGAAAAGAACTGCTTATTAGCTTAGCACTCCTGAGATGCATTAAACACATTTGAATTTAATTAGAAAGGAGTATCCATGATTTAAGAATAAATCTTGCCCCTATTAATTTTTGAAATTAAGATGATTTATTTCCTTTAAAATTTCTAGCATTTTGGATAAAAGTCCTTCATAAAAGGTGCATGGCTCACTTTCAAAGACTAAATTTATACAGTGTGATTTCATAAACCAGACTGAAAAATGGTTGTAGTTTAATACTTGATGGTGTTTTTTTTTTTTAGAAACCAAAGAAGAATATTCAAAAAGAGCAGAGAAACAATGAAAGGTAAGCAACCAACAAAACTCATTGAGAAAGCACAGATGTAGTGATGGGTGCAGCATGTGCACCCTATAGCCTGTGCACCATGGTGTGAAAGTGTAATGCTGAAGTGCTGTGTGTGCAACAAACCAAAGTGGAGCAGGGACTGGAGTCTCTTTACATGGCATGACAAAAGCACTTCAGGAATGTCCTTACAGAGCACATCAGCTTACCTAGACTGAAGAGAAAGCACAGGGGCAAAGAAAACATCTGTTCTGTAAAAGCAAAAAAATTACTTGTGACACTTTGGCTCTGGAGACGTATGCTGCTGCTATTATTCAACCAATAGTAAAGCAACATAAAAGCTTCTAATGATTATTTGCTAACATAAAAATTATTGGCTTGACTCTCAAATAACTCTTTTGGATCCTATTATGACGTTGCCATGGAACCAATGTGTGATCTTGGCAAGCTCATACTCCATATGTGCAAACATGACACTTTCAACCAGTAAAATAAGAGTTATATGTATTTAATATGTAAGGAAATACCCGAAGATGAGAGAGAAAAAAAGACAATTTGATTTTTATAAAAAAACAGGCTTGAAAATGACTGTTTTTGAAGGATGTATTTATTCTAACCAACAAATCACTGCTGATATTACTGGCAGATGACACAAAAAACGTTGGCAAATACAGGAAATTGCAGTGGTAAATTGCAAAGATGAGCTAATCATACACAGCAGTCTTGAAATGTTTGGGAGGCAGGAAACAGAAGAGGCTTGAATTCAGTCAAATGTCCATGGATGCACCAGGAACAAGGAATCAAAGTCCTGTATACAAAACTGGGGCTGTATCTGGAAAATGATGAATTATGCATTGCTGCTGGTTGATACCAGCAAAGTTCAGAGGTAGCCACTGTCTTCTACCTCAAGGAAATTATTGCTGTGGTATTTGAATGACAATGTTCCTAAAACTGGCTTTGCTCTATATTATCAAATAAATGGATGTGGCAACCCAAAACAAAGACAGAGCCATTAATCTTAACTTGGGCCTGCCACAAGGAAGCCTTTTACCTGCAGCCAGACTTCTGACAGCAGAAAGACAGCAGTAGACACGAGTTTCTTCAATTGCAGATCTTGTCTGCTGCTGGGAAGTAATGATGTTTTTTCCCTCTGAAGCTATGTGCTGTTTTCCTCTGTAATGACTAAAATGGTCTGAAATAATATAAAATAAAGAGGTGATTTTATATCTGTTCATAGCTTTGTTGAAAATGAGATGAGAATACTGTTTTTAACTCTTTTGCCTATTTTTTAAAAGTCTGGAGACAATGCAGGAGAGAAAAAAATTTTGAGGTCATGGTTGAGAAAAATCTTTAAAAACTAAAGTTACATAAATATTTTTAACTGTCTGTAAAGGGGGGTTTCAAGTGGATTGTGATGAACAGGAAATATCAAGTATTGAAGTTCTTAGCTAGGAACAGCAGAACAAGAACCATAGAAGCTGAAGGCAATAAAATTCAAACCAGAAATATTATTTGAATACACGTCAATCAGATATTGAACACAGCATAAAAAGTAGTGAGTTTTCACTCTTTTGATCCGTCCACTCTAGCTGAACACATTTGTGATGCTGACTGATTCAAACACTAATTTTAGGTCTCCAAACAGGCACAGATGGATGAAAGTGTGTGTGTTTTCTGGTGGCATGTTTTTTTTTTTTTTTTTGTTTCATCTGGTTTTTTTTTGGGTTTTGTTTGGTTTTTTCCTTGTTTGGGGGGTTTTAAATTTTTTTTAATTTATTTTTTTTGTCGGTTTGGGTTTTGATTCTTGGACTGTAACAATATTGACCTTGGCAGGAGCACAGGAGTCCTAACAATAAATAACTACTTGAGGAATTGCCCAAATCAGCCATGGATAAGCAGCTTGGAGCAGGTATCCCTGGGCTGGTTCAGATTGATAGAGCAGGTGAATTTTGACTTTTATGTGCACCCACATCTCCTTGAGAATTTCCTTACATTTCTAACCAAGGTTGACCTGCAGTGTGGTGTGCTTGTTGTTTTGTTGGTTTTCTTTAGTTTGAGGAGTGTTTTGAATCCTCACAGTGGGAAATGAAAAACACAGTGGAGGTGAAGGAAGCAAACCAAGATTTTAGTCACTTCATGCTGCCTGGATATGGAACTGAAGCTGTTCTAGATTTGTGGCACGAGTTATGCTTCTGTAGTTAATGCCTCTACATACTCTACATGGGTCTTCTGACTCCAGGTTCTTAGCAGTGAAACAAACTGAAGGACTGGAAGGGATTTTATTTATCATTGAACCCAGGTCCTTGGTTATTGAAAGCAATCTCACTAAATTATTTATAAACAGGCAAAGCTCTATGTTAAGAATAGTGGAGATATTTTACTCAAATGTTCATTTCAAATGCTTGTTCAAAACTCTATTACTTTGATGCATTGTTCTGTTTTTGGGAGCATAGATTTGTCAATATATTGATAAATATATATATAAAATTGAGCACATGCCTACGTGGATCTATAGTGAACTAATTTATATCCATTTTTCAACATTCTCATTTTTAAATTTCTTTGCCTTGGCTCTTTCAAAAAATATTTTATATGTTATGTCATGATATAGCATTTAGCAGGGCAGATATATATATATTTATATTTATATTTATATTTATATTTATATTTATATTTATATTTATATTTATATTTATATTTATATTTATATTTATATTTATATTTATATTTATATTTATATATATAGACATATTTAGCAATGGAGATAAAGACTGGAAGTATTTGGAACAAAACCAAATCATGCTTTTTTATTAAAAAAAAAGCAAACAGAAAAGAGAAGGTATGAATAGAAGCAAAAGCCAGTCAGCAGTACCTCAACTTGAGTTCAGATCCAAGACTGATTGATCTGGCTTTCTCAAGTTATAATACAATTCTTGCTATGTTTAGGTTACCAAATATAAGACATTGAAATGACTGCCCAATAAACAATATGAGTGTACATAATTATGATAGCTTAGTTCCCTCTCTTGGTTTTTGTTTTTCACTGTTTCTTCTTCCCCAAGCTGATTCACTTTTCCATCTGTGTCCTGTGGGTCATCCTTCAACTTTGCTCTTTGACTGTGGCTTCAACTCCAGCCATGCTACTCCCTTGTCTTGGTATTAGTATGTTTATTTTAATATACTGATTGCTGGCCTAATCTCTGTTCCCATTTTTCCACTTTGAAGGGACTTTCTGGCTTCCTCAGTTCTTAGCTCTGGTTTGTTCTGCCAACAACACTTTTTGATCCTCACACCCTGGTTATAACACCAATTTACTGCCTAGGTCTTTAAACAGGATGATGAAAGGTAGGAACCTATCTGTTCAGGACAAACATTAAGCATGACACTTTTTAAGTACAGTTTTGTTTTGTTTTTTGTTTTTTTGTTTTTTTTTTTTTTTTTGAGACATAATTTCTATGACGGCTCTGAAAGAATTAGATTTCTCTGGGGATTGGTTCTGGCATATCAAACAGTTGTCTATTTTTTCCAGCTGTGTTTGTAATAAAAAATATTACTTCTAGAGATAAACCTCATCTTCAGCTGTACTGTTCTCTCTGGACCAAGTCAGAAGAGGGGAACAACACTAACCACTCACAAGCCAAAGCCTCACATAAAGTTCATCTTGTCAGATACAGATCCTTTCAAGCCTTTTCAGCATCTGGAGAAGAAAAGGTGGCTGAAGATAAGTGGGAACACTTGAAGAAAAAAAGCCAAATGAGTAGTAAAATTGTCTGTCAGGTACAATCTAGTGCTGTGCAGGGAGTAGCTGTAAAGTCAGACAGCTTTTTCCCAAGAAACATCTCAAAGATTTTGTGCTCCCTACTCTTGCAAGTCTGCAGAAATCATTTAAAAATGGTCCTCTCCTCTTCCTACAGCCCCAATAAATAACTAGAAAATCTTCCTTCTGAAGCAGTGAACTTCAGGAGGAGAAAGGGTGGGGATATTTCTGACCTCTTACACCCATGGTATGATTCTGCCTGCAAATGCCTCCTCTGTATCTTCATAAAAATCAAAAGAATGAGGGTGAAATGGTGGTCACACTAAAACTGAAGGAAGTTCTGCATCCATTTAGAACTACAAGGCATACATTGGACAGTCAAAGATTATTTCTAACTCTAAATTTTAACAAATACTTGCTTTTAACCAAGAAAATCAGCCAGAGTCTGGGAAGTGAATATAATCTGAGTTACAACTGGCATGGATGTCATGTATAATGTATCAATAGATGTAAACAGGCATAAAGTGATGAGTCTTATTTTTGAAACTTCCTTGGAATAATGGATAGAAGTGTGTTTGATTTGCTAAATCACCATCTATTATTTACACCGTGTCCTAGATTAGTAGTTTTGTGTGTATATTTAGACAATTGTCTACTTGCAAACTCAGAAACAAAGAGAATTTCTTGTGTACGTAGAGGGCACAATTAGAGATCACATCTTTGTATGCAGCCCTTGGACAAAAACCAACCCAGAATTTCATCAGCAGAAATCACTCAAAGACAGAAAGCTGCTCCAGACAAGTGGAACACAGGTTTTAAGTTCTATCTTTCAAACTAAATTCTCATGAATTTACAGAGAAGATTGAGTTCAAGGAGGATCAACTAGACTGGAACACTCCCAGACTCCCTCACATTGCCTGAGTTCATAGAACCATAGAATTGTTTCAGTTGGAAAAGACCTTTAAGATCAGGAAGTCCTATGAATTCCCTAGGAATTCCTATCAATTCCCTAGGAATTCCTATCGATTCCCTAGCACACTGCCAAGTCCACCACTGATCCACGTCCCTGTGCACCACATCCACACACCTTGTACCTCCAGCAATGCTGACTCCACACTTCCCTGTGCCTGACAACACTTTCAGTAAAGACGTTTTTCTTAATACCAGATCTATCCCTCTGCCTCACACAATCTGAGCCCATTTCCTCTTCTCCTGGTGCTTGTTTCTTGGGAGAAGGGACCCGGCTGCCCCCTCACTCCAATCACCTCCCAGGTGGTTGTGGAGAGGGGCGGAGGTCTCCCCTCAAACCCAACCCCCTGATCACATCCACCTACTGAGAGATGTAGGACAGGATGAACCTTCCAGGTGGCCCCCAGGTCAGGGGTCTCTGCTGATTCCTCTCACTGGGAAGAGGCTCCCGGACAGACTCCCCCTACCTGAAGCCACTGTCTGCTCCCTCACCCCGCCAGGGCCTCAGGAGCCACCTGTACCCTCCCTCTAGGGCAGGTGCCACCTCTTCCTGCCCCCTCTGCCCCTAACACCCCCAGGCTCCGCCTGTCCCCTGCCCCCAAAGGGCTCAGTCCGGGAACACTCCGGGGACCCTCAATCCACGGCAGCCCCCGCACCCCAAACCCCGCACCCCGCACCCCGCACCACCCTCCGACTCCGCCCCTTCTGACCCCGCCCCCATGCAACAGACTCCGCCCCATCTGACCACGCCCCCTATGAGACCCCGCCCCCTCTCAGCCCATCTCCCGCCTTCTTCTCAGCCGCGCCCCCTCCCCTCTCCACCACCCCAGCCCCGCCCCCTTAGCAGCGCCTTGGGGCACATTGGCCACGCCCCCTGACCGTTAGCCCCGCCCCTCCCCTGCCCTTGGGGGCGGGGCCGTAGTGCGCGCGGGGACGCTGCGTGGTGACGCAGCAGGAGGAGTTGAGGGGGCGCTGCCCGCCCTTCCTCCTCCTCCTCCTCTCCTCCTCCTCCTTCTCCTCCGCGCCCCGCCGGACGGTGTCAGAGCGGCGGAGTCAGCCGCCAGCGCTGCCGTAGGAGCCCCTCAGCCACCGCCGGGGCCCGGGGGAGCTGCCGGCGCTGCCGCTGGCCATGGTAGCCCGCCTGCCGCCGGGGGGGCAGGAGCAGGCGCGGCGGCGGCGGCCGCCATTGCGCGCGGGGGCCGCGGGACTATGAAGGATGGAAGCGGACGAGGTGTCGATCCGCGAGCAGAACTTCCACAGCCAAGTGCGGGAGTACACGGTAAGCAGCGTGGCTCTCGTACCGCCGGGCCCCCCAAAGGCCGCCTGCCCTCGCAGCTGCCCGGCGGCGCGACCCCCCCCATCCCGCCTTCCCCCTGACCTGTCACTGCGATGCTCCGGAGGCCGCGCTCCCGCCGGACACCCCCGCCCCGCTCCTTGTTCTGCCCACCGCCCCCCAGCACCTGTGGCCGGGCAGTCGTGGGGTTGTCCCTCTGGTTCGCTCCCGTGTTGCTTTGCCCCAGGCCCCGTGTCCTGGGGGTTCGGGGGTCCCGTCCCGTCTGGGCGAAGCTGTGTGTGAGCCTCGCCCTGGGGATGTGAGGGCCGGCGGGTGAGGATCCCGGTTTAGTCCGCTGTGGGTCTTCCTGTGCCTCCAAGCGAAAAAGGGAAATATCGCGCAGAGCTGCAGGACAGAGCTGTGCTTCTCAGTGTCCTCCTGTGCTCCGTGTTGTGTGTTCAGCACCTCTGCCCTCAGGTGCTGCCGTGTCGCTGGAAGTCACGCGTGGGGTTTCGTCTTGTGGCTCGTGGTAGTAAAATCCTCCTGGTTTTTGCTGCGCTGTTTGCAACAGATGTGTGTAACCTTCACGTTTTCCCTAATCCCTGGTGTCGTGCTCAGTGCCGCTGCACACCCCGCGCTCTCCATCTGGAGCAATGCAGCTCAGTGCTTGTTCTGTGCCCTTTTCCTCAGCCTTGGGTAGTCAAGTGCAACGCTACACCTCACCTCCAGCTGGAGAGAGCTGTTGCGGTTTCCTCTCTGACAGCCTCTGACATAATTGTTTTCAGGACTACTTAAAGGTCATAGAAATGTTTTGATGGGGCTGTTCAGCTTCAGTTCAAGCAAGGAAGTATATACTGCATGTAGGAGACATGCAGTGTTGTCCTCTCTGCTTGTGTCATCCTAAGTCAACTGGGAAATTGCCTTCTCTTTGCAGTTACTGCTCTTTAAAAAAGAATAAATTTATTGAATAATAATAATAATATGTTTTCATTACTTATCTTTAAGTATTTTCCAGGTGTATTGGGAGACAATATTAAATATAACTGGTAATTAATTATTGTAGGCCTATGGCTACATTATTTGATAAAAGAGACTTGCCTGGATCCCTAGTGTGCTAATTTCTATTCTGTACTTTAAGAATCTGTATGTTAAGATATTTCTTGTGGTGAAGTATTATATTTCTGGGGTATTTTTTTCTGAAGGCTTCAAAACAAGTTTGTATGAAGGTAACAGTTTAGGAGATTTCCTGGACCTTCTCTTTTCTGTGAGCAGATGTAGTGTGTTGTGAGAGCTGTGAGTAGTAGAGGGACATAAAGAGAAAACCACTCTTTTATAAAAAAGTCTTTAAGCATTATCTTAATCTTTTTGTGCTATGAAAACACAGGTGTATACTCAAATCATGCATCTCTTCTGGATGCTGCCATTTGTCAATCCTTTCCCTAATATCTATTTTTCCATTTTTATTTCTTTGTGTGCTAATTATCTCCTACTTATAGCTACAAGAGTCTTGTTCTGGTACATCATATACTATATATTGTGCTTTTGTACCTAGCATACACAGATGGTGAGTCTGAAGGAATGGCTGAGTGGAGCCTCTCCAGGTACTATTAAAAATAGTGAAGGTCTATCAAAATTTTAAAAAACTGGAGTAGTTGGTAGCTCTTCCAGTTGGTGTAGTCCTGTAAGAAATCACAAAAGGCATCAAGAACTTGCAGTTGAGAGGTACAATGTTGCTTTATTTGGACAGTGCAAACAGAATATTCAGTGAATAACTTCTTGCTCTTAAACTTTTACTTTGATCTTTAATATTGATGACAAGCCATCTGTGTTACTGTTTAACCAGTGGGGATAGTAACAATTTTGCCTTTCAGATCATACATTGGTAAAGCTGTGATCTTTTTATGTTGGGAGACCACATGGTTTTATGAATGCATAAGCTGCTGACATCCAGAGCTGAATATACAACTTTCTTGTGGCTCACACATAGCTTCAGAAGCCTATTGCAAGGATGATTCACTTGTGGTTGGTTTAAGCATAATGAAGTACACAGGGTGTATTGCTTACATTTAGCATTATGTTAGCATCCCCTTGTAATAATTCCTGCCCTTGCTGATCATGAAGTTACATGGTGAACATAATGTCTTAAAATATGCAAATAAACAGTTGTGTGGGTAGTGGGTATAATCATCAACCCCTCAGCTGGAGGAGGGACAATATGTCATTTTCTGTCACATGCCCAAGACTTTCATTCCAGCTGCAGGTGGGTTGGGGGCAGTGGAGCAGTTAATAGAAGGATTTGATGTTTGCTGTGTAATATTACAGTGGGGGAAACCTTTATCTGCCTACAAGAAGTATGTCAAAATTATGGTAGCTTTGCCTTTGGAGACCTTGTTGGGTGGCTCAGTCTTTACTGCAAGCTAAAATGATTCATTCATTAGAGAAATCAAAGTAAATTGATGTAGTTGAGAAAACAAAACACAACTTTTAACTTTTCTTTTACAAGTTTTCTTTTTTTGACTAAATAGGGAGTTTCTAGACTGTGCTTTCTAATGCATTTCCTAAGGGCACCCTAAGCTTAACTTCAGAGTACTGCTTCATTTCTGTTTCATCTGGTGTCTGAACTGATAAGCTACAAAGTTTTCCATGAAGTTATGTTATGTAACAAAAATCAAAGGCTCATTATCCTTCTGCTGCTGGTGCCTGTCTCTTCTGCGGGTGCCAACTGCTGCTAATTCCACCTTGAAAGAGGGATGTTTCCTACACATGTTTATAGATTGAGCAATGGTTGTAAAAAAATTATTTTTTGTTAAATAAGACCTTCATCTCATTTTGAGGTGGCTGTCTCTGTGATTTAATGCTTAATTTAACTCTGGCCCTTTTATTCTTGACCTCCTTTGGAGTATGGGGGTTTTTTTCAAGAAGGTGCCTCTTTGGAAGAAAATGATCTGCTTTGTCTTTTGTTGCTTCATGAGAATTTCTTGCTAATAGGAGGTCAACTGCCTCATCTGGTTTTGGCCTGGCTCTTCAAATGTGAAGGTGCAATACTTGGTGTTGTTTGGAACAGCTATTGAAGACACCCAGACTAGTTCAAACTCTTACTAATTTTAAAGTTCTGATTCAGTAAAAATGGAGACTGAGAATTGATGACCCAGTATAAGACACATGGCACAGGCATGAATTTGCTTTAAGTCAATGAGAGCCTTGACATCAATAAAGGCAGAGTCATGCCCAGTTCTAACTAAAAGGGGATCTTTCTGAAAAGCAGCTTTAGTTGGTTACAAAATATAAAGACAGTCTGTGTTCAGTACTTTATCAGCATTGGTATGAAAGAGCAGTAAAGGCCAGGCAATCTTCTGTGCTGCTCTGATACTATTGGTTACTTTTGTACATTTAAGTAGTTTGCCTTTCTTGATTCTTTGATTCATTTATAGTTTTCTGAGATGGTGCATGCCCCTGGATGATATTTAGGCTTTTAGAGAACTGCTTTTTCCTTGTGCCCTGTTATTATGTCTGTTTATGCAACATAATTATAAAGTGTTCCATTTTCCACTAATATTGTTGTGAACTGTTTATTTCAAATGCAAATCAGTAAGTGCAGTGGTGTTCTTTGTTTTCCCCTTGATTTTTTTTCAGATTGAGTCTTCTGTACTGCAATATCTCCAATAGTTGTTTGTATTTTTAAAACTTAGATCTACTTTTTGGTGTTTTTTTTTTTTTTTCCATTTACAAAATGTAGAACTTTGTGTGTGTAGAGTATGTGCATATGCTTGTTTATGAGGCTTCCTTGGCAAAGCAAATACACTGTGCTTATATTTGTAGGGTTGTGAAAACGTCAGAATAAAACAGTTTGGCCACAGCATTATGAGTTGGAAAGCTTAAGAACAAACTGTATTTGAAAAGAACATTAAATCTGTGATGAAAGAAATCAGTCCTGGTAGAATAAGTTTAAATACAAAAATACTGCTGTAATTTTAATTGCTTCATGCAAGTCCAGGCATATGTTGAATCTGGTCTAATATATAGTTTTATGGTTAATGACAGATGCTTCCATTTGAAGGACTAAATGTTTTCAGGGCTGTAAGCTTTAGATGATAGACACTTGGAGAAACTTAAGTTTATAATTCTCTTTACAAGAAGGCTTTTTTTTTTTTTTAACTATACTACTTTTAAATAGTTTTTGTTTTGGTTTGGTTTTTTTCTTTGTTACAGGAGATGTGGTGGTTAATTTACCGTGTATTTGTGTATCTCTCAATGTACTAGCAGTTTAGAAAGGCCTTTTTATGTAGCTGCCAACTTCACTCTAATACCACTGGCTTTGTTTTCTTCTTTGGTTTCTTTTTGTACCTTTTGTCATCTCGCCCTATTTTGGACTAGAGGTGTTCAGGATTCTTCTGTATGACCTAGTGCAGTGTGAGTACTGCTGGCATTTGTCCCCTTTAGGGCTGTAAGATGGGAAAGCAGATTTGAGCTCTGTACTCCTGTTGATAGTGTGCTTTTGTTCTTGACCTATTCTGCTTCCTTGAATTTATGCCTCAGACAAAACTGTGATCTTCACAGACCCTTTTGTAATGCCAGAAGTGCTAATGCTCTGACAGTGGGCCAGAAAGAAAATGCTGATTAGAAGCATGGGTGAATTTTAAGAACAAAATTATTACAAATACTGAAATGTTTGAATGTTTATGGAAGTTTATCTTTTATTAAATAAAACTGATCTTTTTCAGTGTTCTTATCCATACACTCAAAAATAACTTTGCTTAGGTTTTTTGCTATTTCTTTTTAAAATGTTCTGGAAAATAATTTTAGCTGAATAAATGAGTACTTGTGGTAGTGGCATGAGATATAAGACTGAGAGATTGGTAAATGTTTTAATGTAATTACATATATAAAATGTTGGCATCATTCTGTTATCTTAAATAAACTTGTACTTGTAAACATGGGTGCTGTGCTGAACTTGAAGAAGTGATGAGTCATTTTCTGGTTGCTAGTCCTGAGGATCAACACTCATGGATCCATCTGGAATCAATCGGTGTCTTGAAATCCTTGGTGTAGACAAGTTGATAAAGGTGCTTATTCCCAAACAGGATTTGGAGAGTTCAGCATTTTCTGCCTACGGAAAATAAGTATGAAAGACTGAAGTGTAAAAAAGTTGCTACTACAGCTCAAAATATTTCTTCTTGAATGCTGGTGTGGTGTTTGTTTTTTTTGTTTTTTAAATAGCAGTTGACCAAAAGAGTGACACACTTCACAGAAGGTACAGACACACAGACGTTTGTTTAAGAACATTTAGATTAAGGTGTATATTAGATTTGAGAAAAATCTATTGAAAAGTGGAAGAACTGACAGAAAACAAACCCAGCTA
The DNA here is from genome assembly GCF_036169615.1 of Heliangelus exortis. Taxonomy (NCBI): domain Eukaryota; kingdom Metazoa; phylum Chordata; class Aves; order Apodiformes; family Trochilidae; genus Heliangelus; species Heliangelus exortis. The sequence goes on along the minus strand of NC_092423.1, from coordinate 9,593,871 downwards.
TTGGTCACAAGGCCACAGACAAGCAAGTCCCTCTGGGGTTCCGTTTGGATAAGGGACTGGTTAAAATGGCAGGCTGTGAGATGGTAAGATTATAATGAATGTCTTGGGCTTTGCTGTGATGTTGGGATGCTGAGTGGGGTTGAATTCAAGGCCCAAGGTCCTCTGAAAAAATTGTTTTCAGTGATGTTGAGGAGGGTTGAGGGTGGGTGGAGAGCAGAGGAGATGGTGCTAATGTCAGAGCTGGTAGAGAATCTGAAGCACGTTGCCAGTGAGTTCATTTTAAGAACATGAGAGTTCAGTTCTGGTGACATGTATGAAAATTTTGGTTAAGAAAGGTTAGAGAAAAGCTAATTTTAAAGTTTTATTGTATTTTATAATATTTTATTGCATTTAATGCAATGTAAGCTGGCTGCTTTTATTTGAAGTGATTTTTATTTTAAAAACTGCAGTGCTTCCTCCTTTCCTGTCTTTCATGCTTCCCTGTTTGATTTGGTGTTTATCCTGATTAAGAGGGCAGTGATAACTCTTGTTGAGAGTCTTAATTTCTGTGATGCTTTCTGTTCCTTCCATGCCCTCTCCTTAACCTTGAAAACCACTGAAGCTTTCCTGTAAACATGCACTGGCAAATGACTAGGGACGCTGACTTCTTGGTAACATTAATTTGTAAGAATTTACATAGCTTATAACACAGGAACAGCAGAGACTTTGAAAGCCATTACTTTAGTTTGTTTTTATGCATATAATAAAACCAGCCTTGGTTGTTGCATTGCTCTGCATGGTAAGCATGCAGCTAGGTAGAGGTGACCTGGAATAAGTTTCTGCTTCAACCCCCTGATTCATTCACCTGACAAGTGAAATTGCTTCTTACTTTAAGCAGCTTTGATCTGTTGCTCTTTGGAGCCCAGTTTGCTCTGATGAAGGTGGTGACAAAACTCATGTGACTTTCATCTTGTGTTGAATATGTATTGTAGTGTTGCTGAGCTGTTTCCCATGCAGAGGTTTCAAGTTTCTTGATTAACTGAATATATTAAAAGTTGTTTCTAACTACCTTCAGCATGGTTCCAAGAAAGGATCCCGTGCTTTGTACTGTTAAATGTATGAGCATACTCTCTTAAGCATTTGGTAATAATATGGCTTTGAAAATTTTTATTAACTGGAAAATCTTACTCCAGAACTTTGTTTTTCTGTTACCACATCATATGCTCTCCACAGCAAGTAGTATGTGTATAGATGGCATATGTTTGTGTATGACTGGGTGTAATACACAGGGGATAGAAGCAGTATACGTGCATGATTTTGTTCCCTCCCTCTCAACATCCCCTCCATCTTCTTGGCTTGTAGTGGTGTGATTTCTAGGGTTAGGCTCTGCAATTTTAATCATAACATAGTGCTTCACACTTTTACCGTTGATTTTAAAAGTTTATATATCTCTTGAGTACCCCATTTTTTCTATAACCTAAATGTACTTCCTATTTTTAACACATTTAGCTGATGGGAAGAATTGATGTTCATGAGTTTTTGTTAAATTTTACAGTAGCAACATGTTTAAATATTTGCTGAATTTAAGACTGTGATAAACTGTGTCCACTAGAGTCTGGGTAATTGGTGAGAATTATGAAAACATCCAAATATATCAGTTTAAATATATTTGTCTTGTGGGAGTGAGGGTGAAAAACGAAGGTGTGTCACTTATAAATTGAGCAATATGTATGTGAGAGAAGACAAGGAAGAGGATTTTTATGAGTTAGGAGAAGTAAATTAATAAGCTCTGTCTTCTATGATAATTAAGCATCTTGAGCTGGATATTATTACTAGCCAAATAAGATGTCTTAGCACAAATAAATTGTTCAATAAGGCTATATTAATGAGACTTTTCAGTTTATTTTTTTCCAGAAATGGAACAACTCTGTCAAGTTTTAATATAAAAGATTATAGCCTGTCTGTAGTAAGTTGAATAATACCTTAAATCAGGCAGAATGCTAGTGTGGTGTAGGTTGGTGCTGTTGGTGTTTATTCTAGAGGGTGTTTTTAAAGCTTGCACTGCTGATGAAAAAATACTCTTTAGTCTGATTTTAATAGCATTCCTATAGCCCATATAGGTCAAAGAAAATTGACTTGTAGTAATTTTTTTGAGGGTTTTCAACTGTATCACTTGGTACAGAATATACTACCATGGATAAAGGTATCTTGGGCCTATTACTAGGAGTGATGGAGATGTCATAACGCTTTTTTTCCCTTTACCTAGCAACATAAATATATTCCCATTAAATATATAAAAGGGAATGTAAAAGCTAACAAATACATATATTGATTTGAATTCTTTACTTAAGTTGAGGTGGGACTCTGCTGCTGAAGTTAATGTGAATGATATATGGAAGCTACCTTCTGAAGGCCTATAGAGGCTGGTTGTTATCTTTAGCTGAGCAGTATTTCTAGCATGTGAAATATATTTTTGGATATTTTGTACTTTCTTAGATCCTGTTTTTTTTTTTTCTAGGTGAGCAAATGTAGGCTCTGAACCACTTATTATTTCCAAATGACTTAGGAACCAACAAAAAAAGTGGGTCAGCCTCTTGCTCATGTCTTAAGCTAGGGAGGAGTCCTGAGAGAAGACCATACATATGGGGTGAACTCATAGGTGTGGAGGGCTGTGTTAATGAGTAAACTTAATCTGTAGTCATAAGATGTATTTAAATTTTCTCAGAAGCTTAAATTTAATGCGTCATGCTAAGTCTATAAGGCAGGTTGGATTACAGTGAACTGAATCTAAGCTAGAACACAGAGTTTTAAAGAATAAATAGTTAATAACTGATTTTGAAAAAAGAGTTGTCAAAAGCAAATGATATTATGAATACCAAGGTCAAACTGAGAGCATAGCTGAAAATTTTAGTTTTCTTTAGTTTGTTATGGTTTGTTTTAGGTAACTTGCTGTTGACACATCCAAAACAGGTGGAACACTTTGTTTACTTTTTAGATGTCAATGATATTAGAAATAGACCAAGGAGAACTGCTTGTCTTCACCTGTGTTTTCTCACTGTTTGTTCCTGTCATCCGGCAACCAAAGTAGTTGCCAAGTGGTACAGTAGGGGAAAGCTGTTCAGTTGCCCTGTGGCATTTTTATGTGTATTTAATGCTATGTTTAGTTGTTTTCTATTATAGAAATTAAAATCTAGAAGTACAGCACAAGTACTTTGCTGTAGTTAGTAGTAATCCCAGCCAAGCAAAACACTAACAGCTCTGTTTTCAACTCTTAAACATGTTTTTAGATGTACTCTACACGGTGGTGTTACCCAGGATGAACTCTACCTTCTTTTTTTCCCTGTGCTGTTTTTTCTGTTTTGTGAAAAGGACATGTTCTCTAAAGTAACAGCAAGAAGTGGAGATACTTCTTCTAAAGCTGTTTCCTTCCTCCCCTTAGGTTTTTTTTTTTTTGAGCTGCTTGATGTTTCACTTCATACATAGTGTAGTGCAATGCTGATCACTTCTTGTCTGTTTTGCTCCTCGGGGTTTACTCTCCCTATTCTAAAAGCTTGTGTGCAGTGAAGTGGGAGCCAATGGCCACTTGTTGGCTTTGGTGTTTCCATGTGGAAATCTTGAACCTTTGTTTTATGCTTGGGTGTTAAATCAAAGCACGTTGCTGAGGTCTGTGACTCCTTTCTGCAAAGGGGTTCTGAGGTGGTTCCTTACTGGTAAAAAGTTCTGCAAGATGTCCAGCTTTTTCATTGTGAGAGTTCATCCATGGAGCAGTCCTGCAGGGCTCTGTGCTTACACTAATGCTTTTAAACACATTCATAAATGACCTGAAGAAGGGCACAAAGTATGAGATGACAAAGATTCTAATGGTGCCAATTTATTCAGAATAATTGAAAAGGCTGACTGGACCCCAGCCTCCTTCCTCCTCAGAGCAAAGTCAACTGTGAGATCAGACAAGGTTACTCAGGGCTTGAAAACCTCCAGGGATGAAGTTTGTACAGCCTTGCTGGGCAACTGGTTCTAGCTTGATTTTCCTCATGGAAAGACTTTCTCCTCACATTCTTCCACAATGCATGACTGTCAAGAGCCTGGACCTGCCTTAATGACCTCCTCATAGGTACTTGAAGGCTGAGGTCCTTCAGCCTGTCTGCACCAGGAAAGAGTTCCAGCCTCCTGACCATCCTGGTGATCTTCCTAGCTGTGATTGCCAATGTCTTTCCTGTACTGGAGGCTCAAGACTGGATGCAGCAATTACATGGGAATTGATGAATGCTGCCTGGAGAGAGATAATTGCTCCCCATGGTGATTGGCTTTGCTTCTGGTAGTGTAGCCTGGGATGCTCTTGGGAGTGTTTGCTACCAGGGCAGCTGATTGATAGGTGTTGTGTAATTATTGGACAATGTGGCTGTGTGCTTTTTCCTATTAAAAACTACAGCCAGATTTCCTGCACAAGAGTTGGGAAAAATATTGTGCTACATAAATAGAAGCTATTGATCTTTCTGTACACACACACATGAATTACAGTTGTGAAGAGTGGTTGCATCATATGCATCAGGGAAAAAATAAAATCTTGTACATTTTGAACATTTTTCTTTTAGCATGAAAGTGTAGCTCTAGCACTTGCAACAGAAGGTGATGCTTTACCAACCCAAGGCATAAATTCCAGTGCCAAAGTCTTAAAAATCATCCATATGGAGGATTAATGTCAACTGATCTTTAGTAGCTGTCAGCGGGATAAGTACAACAGGATTTGAGTGAGTTTGTTGCCTGTGTTTAATGCTGGACTCTTCAGTGCCAGCCCCTTAGATGCACGTAATTACAAACTGAAGTGCATGCAGTTTGTCTCCAGCTCTGTTCTCACAGGAGCTGAGAGCTGTCTGGAACAGATCCAAAGGTATGACTTGGATCATACTTGGCTTGCTTTGGATGACAAATCCAAAAGTATGACTGTGTGGAAGAGCTGGATACAGCATATGTAAGAATGCAGTGCAGTGTATCTCATCTCCAGGAGAAGCCTTTCTTGGTGGTATAATTAGTATAATTAGTGTCTAATCTGTGTAGGAGCATGAAGTACTTCCTTTCCCAAATGAATAACAAGAACTCCAGGGGAAGATGGTTTTCCTTTGTTTTTCCTTCCAGAGGCTGTATTTAGTCCATGCAAAGAGGTGTGAATGAATTGTATGCTCAGTTCTTTGAAGACTTTGTCAGCCACCTAGTTAAAGGAACCCTTGGAAATAGCATAGAATCTGTGTATTTTGTTTACAGTTACTGAGTGATGTGCAGTAGGGAACAGTGAAAAACACATTAAAAATTATTGAAGAATTGCTTTGCTTGACTGTTTGGATATAACTATATAAAATTCTGAAACTCTCTTAATTTCTTTTATATTTTGGTGCAGCTGGACAAACATGGACTGTGTGTATCTCTGCCATAATGTGAGAATGTAGTGGGGTTTAAAGTAGTTTCCTAGGAGCAGTCTAACTATGGAAACAGATCAACAAATAATTTGCCCCTCTATAAAGCTGGAATGAATTTAAAGGAATGAAATTTCAATTTGGAAGATAGTATCGGTGGTGTGTGTGTGTTATTTAAAAAAAAATACATTTTTCCAGTCTGCACTATCAAGGAAGGTCAGAAATCCTTCTTTGTTACAGTTGTGTATGATCTCTGCACAGGATCTTCAAGGCTTCCTCAAGTCAAACCTGGAAGAGCTTTATTTGAGCTCCAGTGAAAACTCCTTGTAGAGAATGTGGGGTTATGAGGAACTGAGCTTGGCCTAAATTTGCTGCATTTGCAGCATCCTGGACTTTTGTCAGCTCTTACTACAGACATGGGTGGTAGCATAAACCACTGCTTTTTGATTGAGAGCATGGATTGCAATATGATCTAGATTTAACATGGTATGCCAGGATTGGTCACATATAATAGTTTTCTGAAGAAAAGATGGAATTTAATGAATATAGTCTCTTCTTTCCCTGGAGATATCAAAGTAGCTGTATGTATTGTGGTGTTCTTTGATTAGTGCCCTATCTCAGTAAGCCTACCTCTGCTTTTTATTGAGTGATTATTAATGAAAATTGTCAGATTATTTAGGGTATTGTGAACATATGTATATATGAATTTGCCCTCATCTAAGGAATTGTTAAGCAGGTCAAATCAGGAGTTAACTGTATTTTCTGAAGCACATAACTGTTGGTAGAGTGTGTGTGCCACATGTGATATGCCAAGGGCTATATCCAGGAAATGCATTGAAAGGTGTTCCTTAAACTAGGGTCAGTGTACCTTAGTAGAAGAACTCTAAAAAGAATAAGAAACTGACTGTAGTGTACATGACAATAGGAGTTGTGTTTGGGGAAGAACCCCTTCCTCTTCAGTTTCCTCAGGTGTCATTATTAAGACCAATCTTGCTGAACTTAGATGAAAATGCAGTAAAGCAGTCTGGTTTTAGCAGAAATCCTGTTCTTTAGGATGTAGTAATTTCCAAGGGAAGTCAGAACATGGTGCAGGAAGGACTTGATTGCCCCAAAATAATAGATGTAGTATCAAATTAAGATGGGGTTTTAAAAGAAAAGAAAAAAAAAAAAAAAAAAAAGACTTGATGATGACCTTGAACCCCCCAAAAAAGTTTCTACTGTAACTTGAGAGCTGCTCTGCTGGAAACAATTGGGGGGGGGGGACTGCTTGGATGGATTCAGTGATGGGGGGATAATGCTAAGTTACCTGCATGATTCTCAGGTGAATGTGTAGGAATATTTTCAGTCTAGAAAGAATGGCTCAGTGCTAACATATATAACCACAGTGCCTTACCTAGAGTACTGCATACAAGCTCAATCATTAAGAAACAGGAACTGAAACTTGAAGCACAAACAGGGACTGCATTTATTTATTTATTTTGTTGCTACAAAAATCTGCAAACAAAGAGCAGTGTAAGGAGTAAGAACCCAGGACTGCAGTGACGGAACAGTGGAGTCTGTTCTTCAGCTATCATGGACAACACATTCCTTTACTCCAACTTAACTGAGTTCCACTCTAAAAATAGTTGGGATGCTGGCTTTTGCTACTCCCTTTAGAAGACTATCCAGGGTGCATGGTTAGAAACACTTCAGGATCATAGGTTTCACCAAGTATAAATTGAGACTGAAGTAATATTTCTGAGTTTGCTTATTGACTGCCTTTGGTCAGCATGAAGAACTTCTAAGTTACAAATGGTCTTTTAAGATCCTAAAGCATATGCTGGTGATAACTTGCTTAATTCCTCTCTTGTCAGTAATTTTAAAATAATATGGATTTTCAGTAATAGCTTTATTAAATATTTACAAAATTGTTCTAATTTCTGACAGAAGTAGAGGGATAATTACACCAAGATATATAATTACACCCGATTGCTGAGTTGCAAAGTAGCTGTCATCTAAAACTGGAAATATAGCCTTTGACAGTTCATGTTACTGGACAGCTTTCTCCTGCTGTGCCCTCAAAATACCTCAATTATCTCAGTGGTACCTCAAGTACAGACCCACATTTCCACTGTAACCTTGCTATCCTTGATAGAATAAAGGTCATCTGTTTTATTTGGAGATACAAATAATTTCTGTAATTTTTATTCTTGTTTTAAATAAAATTAAACCAAAAAATGAGCTTAGCTCTAAGTTTGTTCTACACATGAGCAGCGTTATTTGGGTCTGGCAGATTTTTAAAGAACTGACCTTGTAAATGTGATACCTAATTTTCAAAAGTGGGTGCCTAAAATTAGATGTCTCTATCTGTAGCATTGGTCTAGTTTTCAGAGGAACCTGGAGAAGGACTGTCTTTCAGCACTGGCACTGTGTTTTCCATTACTGACAGGACAAGCTGTGACAGAGTCCTCTGAAAACCCAAGGCTGTTTTGTTTCTATTGTTCTTCCTGATTCAAAAGTATACAACATTAAAAAAAAATCTTTATTAATAGAACTCTTTCTTTAAATAGTTACATTCTGTATCAAAACTCTTCTTTGGAGCAGACTTTGGAAAGTTGGAGTGTTGAACTCTAGCTTAAATGTTTGGATTCAGAGATCTAATTGTGGAATCTAATTTTCAGCATCTGTATTTCAGATGTCACTGCTGTGTGTTGCCTGTGCAGTGAGCTCAGCTGCCACTTTCGGACCCATGGCACTGTAATACTTATGGAGGACAATTGTAGGGCAGCTGGAGGCATCCAAATGTCATGCTCAAGATGTTTGACTTTGCTTCAGTATTTTTATCTAAAATGTCTGACTACAAAAGAGATATAACTCTGTCATTTTTATAGTATTTGTTAAATATTCAGTTTTTCCTGATTATGCAATACATTCTTTTCCCCCTCTGTTTACCCTGATTTGGAATGTAATTTTTGGAAACCTCATGCTCGACTACCTCATGCTTGGACATTCCCTGCAGGCAGATGGTCTCTCCTGTGTTGTTGCCTAGAATGCATTTGATTCAAGATGTGATGGATGCAGTAAACAGAACTGTTTTCTTCTTTCCACATGTTGAGAGCGTACTCCAAAATAAATCTTTACAAGCCCACTGTATAAAATACGGTTATCCTTAAGTTTTGGGTATGGTAAGAGTTCAATGGATTCAAATTGTAAAAACCAGCCCACCTCAGCCATACTTCATACAAAAGTTGCACTGTGGGTACAGCTTTTTTCTTAATTTTGGACTAAAACTTGCTAGCTATATAATTGATCCAATACTTGTTACTCTAAATAAGCTGTTCTTACTGGTTTAACTTTTTATTAATAAGACATAAAACAAAAATAGTGATGACATTTTAATATAATACACTGTTGATCTGAATTAGATTTAAAATTGTTAATACTGGATTTTCTGTTTATTCTCATAATTCTGGCATTGCTTCACCTAATAACCCAATACATGCAATGTTTTTTTTTCCAGATCTGCTTTCTCCTATTTGCTGTTCTCTTCATAGTTTCCTACTTCATCATCACAAGATACAAAAGGAAAGCAGGTAAACACAGACTTTTTAGTATACTTAAAAATAGTTTTGTTTTTCAAGTGAATAGGTGATTCTTTTTCTCTCTGCCTCAACAAGGAAAGTGGCAGAACTGGATCTTTGACCAAAAGTCTTCCTCTAGCTGCAAGTCTATGGCAGCCTGGGTTGATCTGAATGTATTTTCTGCTGTCTTGCCCTCCATCTGCTCCCTTTGCCCTTGAGCCACGAGTTTGCACCCTTCCCTTGTGCCAGCTCTGGCACTTCTGAGATCCTTCCTCAGGCCTTCTGATACCACTAACCAAGTGATGGAGTGCACTGGAGCATCTCAGAGAAGGAGAAAAGGATCAGTGAGTGCTGTAGCTGGCATTCTGCAACTGAGTGAGAATGGGTGACTTATGCAGGTGGTGTGCATGGCCACAGTCAGTTCTGATGTGACTCTGTTGCAGGCAAAATTTTAATGGTTTTGAGGGGGAGGGAGGGAAATAGGAGAACTTCAAGCAGATGCTTCCACCTCCCATGTCTTCAGATCCTGTTGTCTTCCTTTCATGTCAGCTTTTCCAGAGCTAAGTATCTTCAGGCTGTGTTCTAGCATCAAAATCAAGTTCAAAGCCTTAGCTGGTAAAGTGAAAAGATTTTAGTACAGTAATAAAGAACATAAGTAGCAGATATCTTCTAAAAATCCTGCTTTGCTTAGGTACAGTTATTTTCATGTTCTTGACACGCTCATTTTGGCCTTGCCATTGAAGTATTATTCCTTGATATAATCCTGTATTTTTTTCCTTTAGAAGCATTGCCTACCTGAACCTAATCTGTAGGGATTCCTGTCATTTTCTTCTGTATTTCTTCTAAAGATAAATAGCATAAAAACCTATAAAGTGGCAGATCTTTGGGTCTTGACATCTTACTTGGGATTTTGGTGCTGAAGAAGCATTCTTGCATCATGATCTTGGGATGTTAAACTTAGTTGAAAACTGTTTACTGAGCTATAGTGACCTGTGTTACCATAAAGCTGCTTTCATAGATGGATTCGTGTTTAAAAAACTAAACTCTTTGAGAAACTGAATACCTTTAAAAAAGGAGTGTATCTCTTCAAACATAGAGAGTAGTTAAACATGGGAGATATGAATACTCTCTTCTGATCCTGTTAAATACATGTTCTGGGTACTACAAAGATCCTACTACTTGGAGGAACAGAAGAAAGGAAGGGGGAACTGGTTTGGCAAATACTATTGGATGTAAAGACATTAATTACATTTTGTCAGTTAATCTCATCAGATAGTGAGAGGAACTGCTCTGCAGCTGTCCTGGCTTCATGAAAGCTGGGTGAGCATTTGGTTAGGTAAGCTTTGTAGCCTACTAGGATCTTCCTGATGAGACACACTAGAAGCATTAGCACTTGTGGACTTCCTTCACGACAGATTGTTTGCTGTTTCTACAAGTTCTTTAGCCAAAATGATTCATAAGAGACCTTGACTTAGTCTCTTAAAACACCATGGGATTTCCATCAAGAGATCAGAAACAATAACCCTGTGTACTTTCACAGAAGAGTTTAAAACCAGCATGATGTCTGTGGCTGTGTGTATATTTCAAGTGTGTGCATGACTCTTAAGAACTCAAAACATCTGGCTTTAGTTATTCTTACATTTTAAAACAAATTTGAGTCACCTCTTGTGGAAAACCTGGGAGACTTAGAAGATAAAAGCCAACTCTAAAATTATTTTAAATGCAGAAATGTATACATTTTGTCCAGGCATGGGCAGAGAAGGATATAAAGAACAAATGCAGGACATGTTAGTGATTGCCCTCTGAGTTAAAAATTAATAATATTTCAGAAATTTGGAATATTAATTAAGTAATAAGTGAAAAAAAAATGTGTAAAATGTGAAATACCAGAAGGGAAGCCATGGTATCTTAAATCCAAACCAAACAACAAGAACAACAACTTTCCTTTTCCCTCTCTTCCAAATTCTCAGAGGTGGGGGGAGGGATGAGTAAAGGGAAGCAACTGAGTGGTCATTCTTACTGATTTGGGTGCACATTCTTGTTTTAAAAATGCATTAATACTGAAATGAAGCCTCTGTTTTGGGATTCATAGTAGTTACTAGAGACCCTAATACTTTCATTTAGCTTGCCTGCTCACTGTAGTTTCAGAGATGCCTGAAGGGACAGTTTGTACCTAGCAGCCAGAGTAGTAGTAGACTGAAAGCTTGTTTGTTGTAGAGCCCTCTGGAAGATGTTTCCAGGAAGTTTTGATCTGTGCTTTTAAATAAAATAGGGGGTATTTATTTATTCATTTTTGGTAGTAATGTTCTTAAAATATTCATGCTAATACATTGTCTTTGTAATTCTAAATTTAAAATTAAAATTATTCCTATGTATATACATCTTAGCTTGAGGAAAGGTGACTAAGTATTGAATATAACTTGCTGTAATTTAATTTTCAGATGAGCAAGAGGATGAAGATGCTGTGGTTAACAGAATATCGTATGTATAGTGCTTTTTTGCAGAACTTTCTTTCCTGAGTACTTTGTTATGATAAGAATCTTATGCTTCCAAATAAATAACAGTCTATTTTATATGGGACAGCAAACAAATTACTAGAAAGCAAAGGAAAAATCTTGGTCAAGTGGCACCTTGTCGTATGAAAGTCATGACAAGAGGCAGGGCAGATTGTTCTTTCACCTGGGGTTTTCCTGGTAGGCACAAAGTTGGCTGGAGTATTGCATGAGGACCTGATGCAAGAGTTGGAATTCGGTGTAAGATCTGCACATAAATTTAGGTCTCTAAAATGTACTGTATTTGATCATCTTAAAAAAAAGCTTAAAAAAAAAGAATAACAAAAGGAAGACAAACACTTGCCAGACCTGCTGGTCTGCCAGCAACATTCTATTCCCTTCCTCTTCCTTTGGAAAGGTAGATATTAATCTCTTGTATTTAAATATGTCTGAAGATTTGCCACTGCTGTCCTCTCAGTTGTGTGATTTGCTGAACTATGTGGCCTTGCTACTTGCTTATTACAATGTTCTTAGCTCTTCCATGGTGGAACTGTCATCCTCCTGGAAGAAGAACTCAAGGAATATTTTATTGATTTGTCTTTACCCTGTGGAAGTGCTGAGTACATTGCAAACTGTTCACTTTTAATTGTGCAGTTGTGGCAAGCTTGAGAGAGGTACAAAGATGATGTAAATCTTTGGCAGCTTCTCCCAGTAGCTTCTGACACGAGTGTTTTTTGACTTTGAAACACTTAAATGCCACAAGATCTCCTTCAGATCTGGAGAAAGAAAAATACTAACTTTTAAATGCTGTTAAGCTTTTTGCTCTCAAGTAGAGGACCATTTCTCCTCTGCTTTTAAGACCACAGCAAAGGCTTTTCTAGCAGTTAAGATTCTTGTATGTTGAATGATTTTCATAGCCTGCTTCTGAATTTTTTTCAATAGTCAAAGAATAAAATTTGTCCTGTTAACTGATATCCCTTCTGCTTGTGTTTTCTAGTTCAGCACTAAAGTACAAAAAATACCAGCTGTAAAGTGTGTTCTTCATGCAGGAACAGTGTAAAACAAGATTAGCACTTCCATCAGAGTAATAGCCTTTCATTAAGAGTGTTTTTATAAATTAAAACCAGTGTTTTTTCAGCCTAAGATTTCCTGTTCCTTAAGTGTAAATGTGTAAATGTTATTATCCAAAAAACAATAATAGTGTGTTAAGTTTCAGAGTTCAGCTTGGAATACTTAAGCATCCTTAAATAAAAGAGGAAAATACCTCAGAAACCACCAGAAAACCCCACATAAGAATATAGTTTTACAATAACATTACTCACCCAGATTTTCTTCTTTAAGTATAGTGTGAATGATTTGTAGACTGTTAAGTAAGATCTCTGTAAGTAAGTTAATGAACATTCCTGTTGTAGGAATTATGTATTTTTTGTCATGCAATTTTTAGAATTATTTAAAAATTTTATTCTAACATTATATTAGTTTTCTAAGAGTGTTTTTTGTTTTTTTTTTTTTTTTTACTTTTTAAAACATAGTTGTTTTTAATGCCACTAGATGGCATTTTATGTAAATCTGCTTTGGGATCTGAAAAAAAAAAGCTTAAACTTTTAAAGTAATTCTGGTGGTTTCCCTGTATTGACTTCAGCTATCAGAAAATACTAAGCTGTAAGGTGGTAGTTGAACAAATACTTTCTAAAAGAAAAACAATATTTTTTCAGTTTGGTGTGAAAATGTTTCTGTATAATTATGCTTACTTTTCAGACATTAGAAAGCTGCTTTGCTTTTAGAAATTGTAGGAAGGATATAGAAATGGATTATTTTTTTTTAAAAATTTTGTGTATGTAAGAAAAAAAAGCTTAAAAAAGGAGACTTAGGGAAACATATTCCATGAACTCCAATAATCTGTCCTGTGTATGACATTGGAATCAAATGCGTGCAAGTCTCAAGACAGTAACTTTGGTAGCTGGTAAAAACTAATTATTTTTACTGGATTCTGTAAGCTACTTTGTATTTGAAATTTGCTTTTTGGAAGTGAAATATTGTGGAAATCCCGGTTTCTCCTTCCCCTTTACAATGTAAGAATGTGTTGTCTTCCAACACTGATTAATAGGTTGACTAACTACTTTTTTTCCTTATTCAAGAGCATGTTGGTGGTAACAGTGGTACATTTTTTTAAATTTCAGGCTGTTCTTGAGCACCTTCACTCTAGCAGTTTCAGCTGGTGCAGTCCTGCTTCTACCTTTCTCAATAATCAGCAATGAGATCCTGCTTTCTTTTCCACAAAGCTACTATATTCAGTGGTTAAATGGCTCACTAATTCATGGTTAGTACTCAGCATAATGTAATTAAAACGGATGTCTTCGTTATACGTGCACAGATATGTTCTTATTTTCAAACTAATAACTCCATTTTCATTTAAGATGCTAACTGAATTGTTAATATGTTATTGGTTAGTTGGTTTTGCTGCTCTGTGATAGATCACAAAAGTCTATCTTAACTGTTGGGCTTTTTTAAAGAATTATGCAGAATTAATGGAATTAAACCAAATTCACTATTTTGACTACTAATGTAGAATCTTGGCTACTAGAAGCTAACTTAAACACACTGTTCAAACTGCATCCTTGTGTGTTAATGCAAGATTCCTAAGCCTGTCTATTTATCATGATTTATATGAATTTATTCTCAAAATAAAAAATGTTGTAAGAAACTTGCTAGGTATGAGCAGTAGAGATTAGATAATTACAACTATTAGTGCTGTAGTTTTATACAAGGAAAATTACAGAATATATACCTTGGGGATGGGCTCCCTCTTGTGGCATTTATTAGGCTTGCATAGTAGAATGGGGCTGCTCTGTAAAAACCTGTTCCATATAACTCAGTCCCATTTTCTGGTTATGAAATACCTGTGCAGGTATTGAGAGCTGATAGTGCTATCACAGCCACTCAGGTTCAGAAAATGTTCTCCACTCCATGAAACTCTGTCCAGCTTGGCCTTCACGTGTGGTTTGCTTGCTTCTTTACAAATGTTAACAAATAGAAAAATATTCATTGCTTTAAAGCATTTTGATTTTGCTAGATTTATCAATTACAGCTACTCTGAGGCACTTGAATGTAACACTAAGGGTTTTATACTGTAGACTGTGGAATCAACTGTGGCATCTAGAAAAACTAAGTATATGTCTCTAATGTTTGAAACAAGGCAGAAATCCCATACCTGGATCCGTTATAAACACCCTCACTTAATGCTTGTTGAACTAAACCCAGCAATATTTCTAGCAGCTGGATGTTCAGTTGTGCTTTTGCTGGATGTAACCACCAGGTGGAGGTAAAACGTAATGAAACTGCAAGGAATGAGATGAAAATTGCTGAGGGTCTAATCTGTTTGCCAAAGATGGAAAGATTTTTAATTTTTGTGTTTTATTAACTTGTTTTATGGGGGGTATTCTTAGGTCACTACAAATGAAAAAAAAAATACTCCAACAGACTGCTTAAGGCTTTTATATGTTGATATCTGCAAGTCTCTCATGCAGTTTCATGATACAGTCAGTGTAGTGGGAAATAATTATTTTTCTGACTCAGTTTGATTTCTGAACTGCCAAACTAGGATAAAACTGTGGTAGGGGAAGAAGGCACCGAGTGTTCCTTAATTTGAGGAAAGTGTATATATGTGTCAGTAACACTATCCTTACTTCTCGTTACTTTACGTGCTTGTTGTAACTCTGTAGTTTAGTTTTTTGTAATCATGCTTCATATCAACTGCTAATATTTACATTTTTACATTTTAACTTTTTAAAAATCACCCCAGGTGGGCATCATTCTCCCCTCCCCCAAAATGCTTTGTACAAACTTTGCAGCTCCTAAGCCCTGTTTAACACAAGACAGAGCTGCTGAAATCAGAACAGCCAGATATTTAGCTTTACTTCAGGTAACTGAATGCACTATTTGTCTTCAGTCAGAGAAAACCACTCTCTCTCAGATGTAGTAGTTTTTCTACTCTGACACTGAGGTTTTCATTTTCTGAAAAAAAGGAGGAAAAAAAAGGTACCCAGACTGCTTGAGTTAATGTACCTCTAGTACAGGCTGTTAGTGACATTCTTGCTGATGTTGCTATGTGTGAATGTTTCTTGAATGGTAACAGGAGCTTCCTGGCTAAGAAAATTCTAAAGGAAAAATCCCCCTCTTTGTTCACTGGAGTTGAGCCACCTTTAAGCAGTCTGTTTTCATTAGCAATTGAGTATTATATTTCATGCATCTTTTGGAATTTTCTTTCATTTTCTGTAGCTTATCTGGGTAAGTTTGGTTCTTGGTGTCCTGGTCCTATAATGGCTGAAGAGATTTCTTAGCCCCTCTCCTCTCTCCTTGTTTTAATTTCTCTTTGAAATTCAATTACATTTAAAGAAAAAGGAAGTATATATGCCAAAAGCATTTTTAAAGTGGTGCATGTAAAGATAACTGCCAACTATGTTACATTTGGGACTAAATACAAGAATATCTCTCAGTAATGAATTCTCCAGACATGCAGTGTCTTTCCTTCCCTATTCTTTCCAAAATGGAAATGTCACAGAAGAAAACAAACAAGCCAGTACATGAGAAGAAAGAAATAAACAAAGCTGTTAGTTCAATTTTTCTTATCATGAGGAGTGTTAGTTTTTTAGGATTTCAGGTGATATAATATACCCCTGCAGAATTGTGGCAATGTATTTGTTTTGGGATAGGTGGGTGACTAAGCTTGTTTTTCTCAACTTCAAAGTAAAAGCTGTGTTTTCAGGATGCAGAGCAGTACTTAAGCCTGTTAGCTGCACTAGTACTTAATTGCAGGTAAGCTGCTGCTTTTTATGAAGGAAGAAACACCACATTCTGCACAACTTTTGATAAAATGATAGTGGGTTCATGGTTATGTGCCAGAAACTGGTTGTTCAGAAAGTGTTCAGCTTAGAAAATCTTAATGGAGATCAGTTGTCACGTCAGGTTGTTTTCTAAAGCTTTTCCCTTCCTGCAGATGTCACGTGTCTTACAGATGTCCCAGGTTTAGTAAGTTGTTGATTTTTCACCTAGGTCACAGAACAGTTGAAGCTGTAAGGGACCTCTGGAAATTGTCTAGACTGACCCCCTGCTCAAAGCAGGGTCAGTTAGAGAAGGCTGCTCAAGGCAGTGCCCACTTGGGTTTTGAATACATTAAAAGGATGGTGCAGTGACTGCACTGACAGTAGGAAAAGGTTTTTTTTTGTGTGGTTTTTTTTTTTTTTTTTTTTTTTTATGTTTAAATTATCTTATTTTATTTATTTGTGCTCATTGCCTCTCCTCTATTTGCTGGATACCACTCTGAAGATTGCAACTCTGTTTCCTTTTCCCCCTCCCTTGTCAGATATTTATATACACTGACAAAGTCCTCTCTTCTCAGGGCCAAACAATTCCAGCTTGTGTGACAAGTCATTCATGAACTTTGTGGTCCTTTGCTGGACTCTCTCCAGTATGGCCATGTGTGCCTTGTATCAATGAGCCCCCAGGTGGGTGCAGCACTCCAGACATGTGCCACTGGTGCTGAGCAGAGAGGAATCATCACCTCCCTCAACCTGCTGTCAACACTTCTAATGCATCCCAGGATGCTCTTGGCCTTCTGTTGTAGGGCCACGTTGCTGGTTTATCTTCAACTTGGTATCCAACAGAACCTGCTGCTTATCCAACCATAAAGCTGCTTTTGGGATGATGACCTTTTTGGGATGACTGCTCCTCCCCATTTTGTTTCACTGGCAAATGTCCTGAGGATGCACACTCTGCCATCCAGGCCATTAATGAAGATGTAAAACCCAGTATCAGCCCCTTGGGATACACCACTGGTGACTGGTATCCAGCCTGACTTTGTACTCCTGGTCACAACCTTTGAGCCTGGAAGCTTAGCCAATTTTCAGTCTACCTCAGAGTCCTCTTACCTAGACAGTTCTTTAATCAGCCTGAGGAGTTGGAAAGCTGCTGTTGCTGGTACCATCTTTTAGTTTGGAAGTGATGATGTTTGTGTATTGCAGATGTTGTTTGTTTGTTCTTCTCTTGAGGAAAAAATATGGGAGGAAGTGAGTATGCAAACTGAATTTTATGAAATGTGCTCATGGTAGTAAAATACTTCAGTCCTGAAAAAAATATAAGCAGTTTTTATAAAAGAGTTTTGAGTGGAATACTGTAGAAGTTTACTGTGGAAGTAAACCTGCGTTTACTATCTGTTTTCCAGGATTTCATACAGTTGCTGCTGTTTTAAGTTTTTTATTTGAAGTTTGTTATGTGGAGAAATTGTATTTGTCATCAATATTTGCAAATAACTCTGTTAGCACTTGTGTATATATTGCCCTGTTATATCTAAGGGAGGAAAAATAAACTTTTTAACTTTTAAAACTGAGCAATTTACAATGTAAACTTTTTATTGTTTGTTGCAGGTTTATGGAATCTTGCTTCTCTTTTTTCAAATTTATGTTTGTTTGCGTTGATGCCCTTTGCCTTTTTCTTCCTGGAATCTGAAGGATTTGCTGGCTTAAAAAAGGTAGGAAAATACTGTTAAATACAGAGTAATTACAGTATAAATTCCATTTTCTTCCCTCATTTCTAATGAAACTGAAACTGCAAATCTGGGAGGATTTGGCAGCAGGATGTGTGTGTGAACATTTGTGTACCAATGAGCACTCTGCACAAGCAGGTAAAGTGAGTATACAGTGTGTGGCTGTGAATGTGAGCAAGCTTAATGAGATATATCAATGTTTATATATATTTTTTTTTGATAGTGAAATGTTTCATTGGAGATTTTACTTTTTGGAAAATGAATTTGTTGGAATGGTAAAAGAAAAGAAGGTTCAATGAATACACTAGAAATAAAGTAACAAGGAAAACAAGTACAGGCTTCCTACTAACAGGAAGTGTGATTAAATAACAGATTGCTCAGAGAAAACAAGCTGGATTTTTGAATTTTGAAGATTACAAGCATCCCAGCTTGAGTGTGGTCAGTATT
Organism: Heliangelus exortis; assembly: GCF_036169615.1. Classification (NCBI taxonomy): domain Eukaryota; kingdom Metazoa; phylum Chordata; class Aves; order Apodiformes; family Trochilidae; genus Heliangelus; species Heliangelus exortis. Next base: position 9,575,444 of record NC_092423.1, on the reverse strand, counting down.
AACAATAATATGTTAAGGAAACTGTCTTAAATGGATAGAGAACAACTAAAAATATTCAACTTAATTGAATATATTGAGGTTGAGAGAGCTTGAAATTTCAGTGAAGCCTGGTATTTGGCAAAGCACTTTCTGAACAATAAGATGAGAACTCCTCCATTATATTTCTTTAATACATATATTAATATAAGAATGCTATAATGTAGTATAATGGGAGACACAGCAAAAGGAATTTCAGATCCTAAATGTCACATAAATTAAACCAGAATGACTATCTGGGGAAAAACTGTAGCATGTTTAATTAATCTTTATCATCCAAACGATTACCCTTTTGTTTTTAATGATACCACACTTGAGGGATTTCCATACCCTTTGGATGACAGTTATCAGCAAGCAAAGGATCTTGAAAAGTGGTCTGAACCCAGGAAAATGCAATGCATTAAAGATAAATGCAAACGACTGTGAGTCACTGGTGGATTTCATGTAACATAGATCAACAAGGGGATGATTGTGGTAGGAAGAAAAACATAATTCCTGGATGCACTGACAGGAATTGCCTTCAAGATGATTAAGAGTGGAAAATCTCCCTTATGAGGAAAGGCTGAGGGAACTGGGTCTCTCCAGCTTGGAGGAGAATGAGGGATGACCTCATTAATGTGTATAAATATGTAAAGGATGAGTGCCAGGAGGACAGAGCCAGCCTCTTTTTAGTTATGTCCAGTACTATTGCTCCCAGGACAATGGTACAAGCTTGAGCATGGGAGATTGCCCATAAATAAGGAAAACTTTTTCACTGTGGGGGTGACAGGGCACTGGAACAGGCTGGAAGAGGAGTCTCCTTCTCTGGAGATATTCAAAGCCTGCCTGGATGGAGTCCTGTGTTACCTGCTATAGGTGACCCTGCTCTGGCAGGGGACTTGGACTTGATCTTTTGAGGTCCCCAACGCCTCACTTTCTGTGATTTCTGTGAATGTGGCACTGAGGTGATGAAGTTGCCATTTTTGCTCGTGGTGGAATTGGGGAAAAGTCAAGTGAAGTGCTGCATCTGATTTGGGATCTTAGGGGTTTGTGTAGGCAGTTAAGAGTGAACACAGGACAGCAAAGGAAAAAGATACTTAGAAAGCACCTCTTGAAGGAAAATTTTAATTCAGAGAGAATAATGTGAATCAAGATATTTTATTCTATTGGATATCTGAAGCTACACAGAGGTTACATAGAATGAGCAATCTAACTTTGTCATAAAGGACCTGCAGGATCCAACCAAGGTGATGTGTAAAAGCTTGTTTGGTATAGCCTGTTCTGAGCTGTTGGATCTACTTCAGCTTTACTTTGAAATGAACAAACTGTAGATGTATCCAAGTTATTTCAGTCACAAGTTTGGGTGACCAACCTAATGACTTCAACTTCAAAGGGGGCTGGTGAGACCCCAAATACTGTCCCTACTGCTGTGTTAAACTCCTCTTCCCTGACTTGGCTGGAGAAAAGTGTCATCCTCTTCCTTCACTTCAGGTGAGCTGAGAGAACTTTCAGCAACTCAGTTTGTTATTTCAGTTTTCAGGTAGAGGCCACTCCTTTTCATTTTGACTCTTAAGTACCTAGCCACAGCTAGTGTATATCTTTACTTATAAAAAAGAAATATGAAATGCTTTTAGTGGGGTTTGTGTCTCCTGTAGTCCAACCAAAACACAGGATTCTTTCCATTAACTAGTAGGTACAGTGTGGTGATTTTGGAGATGTTGTCTCCAACAGATGAATTATGTGTCCCAGCTGTGTTAAACTTGTCATATACATAAACCTGTCATAGTTACAGTGTAACCTTTATACTTATGATACTGGCTGTCAATAAAACCCATTCAGGATAATTGCATATTTACACTTGGAAGCATCTGTAACTCCAGATGATAGAAACATAGATATCTCCAGATGTCAGAAGTAATTTTTGTGATTTAGAGTAGTTTTGCTGCTTCACGGGGATAGGTGAGGTCAGATTTTGGTATCAGTCCCCACTGATTGGAAAATGTCACTTCTGGACTAAATTGACAGCTAAAATTGAGTGTGCTGTTCTGTACAAATTCTGATGCACAAATGATTCCACTTGCAATATGTACTATTTAATTTTTAAGGAGTTATATAAGAGGGTGATTAGAATTTGAGAGCATTTATGCTTAGCTGAAATCACAATTACATGTAATCTTCTCAGTTCTAGAATTTGTTGAAGAGTAATTCCCAGATTTTTTACAGTCCTTAAATTTTGAAACATTGCTTATCTCTTCTCAGAGAAACTTTTGAGACCATGATTACTTCGTAAAATTTCTGGTGCTTTAAGAAATTAATTTTGGTTATACTTGTGCAATTTTTATAAGAGGAGTAATATTTTGTCATTCATCCCATTATACTAATGGGTCAGAGAGATAAAACTTTCAAATGCTGTACCTGTTAACTGGCAAAATCAGATTCTAACTGATCTCTATTTGAAAGAACATTTCATAAATTTGGCAAAACTTGCAGTATTTAGGAGAAGAGTGATCTGTGAATGGAGATTTGGCACAGTGTGTGTAATCTTTCAGCTGGAAATTGGATGCAAGGACTAGGGAAAGCAGCTTGATTCTAAATACCCATCCAGCTCAGCTCAAAACTTGGGTAAAAAGTTCCAGCAGAAGCTTTTATGCAGGTCATCTTGAATTTGCCAAAGAATTCATTATGAATAAATAGGTCACTTGAGATTTAGGTGTGCACAGTCAAGATATCTATTTGAAGTTGTTAATGTAATAATTACTTGTTGGATATTAAGAAAAGCTCTGAAAATAATTAACAGGTTCAGTTCTGAGGTGGAACGGTTTTTTCAAAGTTTTTAAAATGGATTTCTGTGTTCAGCTTAAATTGGGACAGTAATGTTAATCATTATGACATATGGACCTAACCCCCAGAGTTTTTAACCATCTGTTTGAGTGTTTGTAAGATTATGCTATGGAAGATGATTTTATCTGTTTGCTGTAATGTGAACTTTTTGCAAGCTGTGGTATTTCAGATGGGTCCATAGGCTGCTATTTTGAGATTTGTATAACTTTTCCTTCCATATTCTTGAGGAAGTGTTGCCTCCTTAGTTGTTTAAATTCATGAATCTGAATGGGTTTGTTTAACCATCTTATAATTTACTATGGCTTTTTTTCTTGGTTGCTGGTGTCCTTTTTAAATGGCACACGGCCCCTCTTACAGACTTTTTGATTCCTCAGGGCAACAGTTTAAAACTGAGGACTTGCATGTTGTGCAGAGGAGAGAAATATGGAAATCAGTCACTCGCTATGATGGATGCAATGTTCTACTGAAAATCAAACTGATTCTTTGCTTAGTTTTTAATTGCAACCACTATGTTAATTCAGAAAGGGCATTTTGGGCTTTAGGGGGTTGGCCATGCCCTCTTAAAAAGCTTAAGTATTCTTCCTTTCTATAGTTAATTTATATTTAGTGGCAGCTGAAGACTTCTGTTATCAGAAAAATAATTATAAAGGTAATATTGCTGGAGTGTAATGCATGTATATCTTCTATATATGTGTGCATGCTGTGTGTGCATTTATGCATACATATGTGTTTTCATGCCTGTGAGTTTGATATTTCAAGATCAGTGAAGGAGTTGGAGTTCATTGTGGTGTATTAACCGTAGTCAGTACTATTAATTGGGCTATTAGAGTACCAGAATTAACCTTAATGTCCTGCATTGGTATTAAACTTTTTCAGACCTTCCTATTTTTTTCTTGTCTTCTTTTGTAGAGTCTGTGCATAAAGTTGTTTCTTTTTTAGATACTCTCAGTTCTTTGTCACTGTTCTTTCCAAATTCTGTAGTACAGTTATGAAACGAAGGTGTCAGCCAGGTTTCTTAATGTCAGAATTAACCTCATTGTCTTATCTTTCTAACCAAAAATGGAAAATTGTGGTATCTGTAGTTCACAGTGCTTATGTTTCCTTGTGCAATAGTAGATAGCACAGAAAATTACATGTGTGCTGCTGCATGGAGGCAAACATTTTTGTGAACGTAAGTGCTATACCTTTTCTTGACCTTAAGATATGCTTTCTCTTGATGTAACTTCAACTGAAATTTGTATTTGTTTGAAGCTGACAAAGGCAAAGATGTTTAGGAGTAATTTCCTTGTAAGAAAACACAAATAGTGCAATTTACCACCGTGAGAAACTGGAATAACTGGGTATTGCATAATCACGAGTGTAGAGTTTTAAAAAGGCTTTATGAAGTATTTTACCTTCATACGGATCTTTGAACTTGAAGCCATGGCATAAACTTTAACATGAGCGACAGCAACATCCTGAGCAATTATCCAAATTATCCAGACATCTCAAAATGTTCAGAACACAACACACAGAGTCTGTGGATTAAGAGGTTAACTCCTGGAACATCAAAAGAAGTGCATGATAATAAAAACAAATAGTACAAAAATTTGAGGTAACTTCCTTGCTTAATTAATTAGGTAGACCAGGTGGAAGCGAAGAGGCCAGAGCTGGTGCTCGGAATGTCTATAAAGCTGAGCAACATGACAGCACAATGGAGGAGGAACAAAGATTTCTTTAATATACTTCTATCCTGTGTCACAGTTTGAAATTGTCCTGGTTTATGTCCCTTTTGGCAAACTTACATAAAAGTGACCCTGTACTGTATTTTATGACCAGATGACTTTTTCCCCAGTGGCTAATTTGTATCAGACCCTCATCTTAAAGAGACACAGAAATGAGTAGGAAGTCCAAGCCGGGTTGTCTCAATGAGCTTTCATTGCACGCTTTCATTATTTTTGCTCGTTTTTGCCACTGATCATCCATAAATTGTTGGAAATGAGTGATTAAGGAAGTGCTGCTTAGTGTTAGTGGCACATGCACATTCTTGGTATGTTTTTTGTGGGTGAGAGGAAATCGCGTATTGCACAAACAAAAAGGAAAACTCCTGCTGGGAACCTTTCAAGGAAATTTAACTTCCATAATGTTTTGATCTTGGTGTTTATTACAGAAAATAAGAGTAATATTTCACCAGCTATTGTTATGTGTCAGCTAGTCTCTCCATCTGCTTGCTTTTCCTTGATATCTCTTCCCAAATACTCGTTGAGTTTATTTTATTAAAAACAGCACTTAAAAATGTAGGAGTTCATTTGTATGCTTAAGGCAGGTGAGCTGGGCCAGGGTTCTGAGCAGTTTATTGCACGTTTGCTACTGTATAAAGATTCAGCTGTGGTGACTGCTGAGTCCTGCCTGTGTTAGGAGTTGCAATTTAGCCCCATGCAAGTAAAACGTAATGTGTGGCTTCCCTTCCAGATAGTGAAATGTGGTGGTTTATGCTGTCTGGTTTCTTCCCTTCCCCTCTTTCATTGGAGCATGACTTTATAAATGTGTCTTGTAAATAAAATTACTTGCTTGGGATAAGAGTGAAATGTTGAAGCTATGCAAAAATATAGTGACTAGCATTTTTTGAAACCTTCTTTTGCTATAAAGATAAGCTATTGTTAACTTGTGGAGCAGCCATTGTGAGTACGTTTCCATCTCCTTAACATTTAAACTTATTTAATACACTCTGTAATTATCAATACCAATGGCTTTTTTTCCTAGTCATGTATGTAACAAGACTGAACGAAACTTAAGTTTGTAATTTGTTGTGTTGTAGCACATTGTATGTGCAAACTCTAGGTAACTAACCAGAAGCATAAGTAAAGAGTAAACCTGCCACTTTCTTGATCATGTGGAAATTCTAATTTCTGTATTTTTCCACATAAAGCTGTAGTCCCCAGTAATGCTGCACCAGTAGAACTCTGGTCTGTCTGTAGGTGTAGAGTACTGTAAAGTACATTTTCAGTATGTGATGAAGCTGATATAGAAAGTATGTTCAGAGTTAGTTCCAAAGTATTTACTTTTAAAAACTTTTTTGCTGATTTCAAGAAATACTCCATGGAAAGCAATTTTTCCTCTTATATAAAATATTGGGGAAGTTGGCTTGGAAATCCTTTCCAGTATAAGATGATCGAATGAAAACAGTCAGTTTTCTAAATATGTCTTGATTTTTCTGTAAAACTGAATTGGAGAATTCAAGAGCCTTGAACCTTGTTTGGTAACAGCATTTGACTTTGTGTTTTTTGCTTGCATGTATGTTCATCTGTAGTACCCACAGGCCACTACATGTGCTGCTTCACCAGAAAGTCTTGAGGTACCCTGTTAACAGGGTATATTTATTTGGCATTTAAGCTCATATTTATTTATCTATAAAGCCATTCAGCATGAATGGAGACCAGTGCTCAGATTTCCATGAAGTGTTTACTAGTATGTAACTGAATTATTGTATATTATATCAGAACTCATTTACTCTGTCTGTTAGTAATACCAGAGACAATAGTTGTTTAATTAGTCACATCAAAGACAGCTTTTGGCTTTTTATTTTTGCTGTAAGCTATCATCTTAAGTTCAAATACGAAGTCCAGTTCTTTAAACTGGACTGATTTAAAATGACACCACTTAAAATTTATTAGACTTTTTTGTTGTCACTTAGAAGCAGATCATGATCATTCTGGACTCTGATTTGGCAAGTATCTTGATCAGCCATTTTTTTTAACAAATAGGAATAAAAACCATATTTAATTTACAGTTAGACAAATCTGTAACATAGCCTGTAAGATGTAAGGTGGATAGTTAGGGACAATACTTAACAGTAAATCTTGCATTAAGGATGCTGCATATCTTGACTGTATCCTTCCCGCTTCTGTTGAAGTGTCAGAAATAGCATGGGTACAGCTAAATGCAGAGTGTTTATAATTTGCAATGTAAAGGACAGGCACATCTAATGCTAAATTTGAGAGGAGCATATGAAATGGTAGGAAATGGAAGATGAGAATGTTTAGCATACTTGTTAGCCTGTCATGTTGTCAAGTGTCTACACTAAACTCTGAAAACATTAAAATTAGTTTTATGCTATAAGGTCCTTTGTTTGCAGTTCTGCAGATGTAAAGAAAATTTCTTACTTTAAAGGATGTATTTCAGCAAATCAGTCTGAAAAGAGTTATAAGAGTGCATGGACAGCTCTGAGGACCATGAGATTGGACTGTGTAACTAAACTAGACATTACTATGATATGAAAATAGCTTTGACAGTAAAAGTATTTCAGGCTGCCTTGATTTTTCTGTCCTGTCACAATAACAAACTAAGGCAAAGGTAAAGATACTAAGATCATGAAAATTAATACAGCTGGGTCAAAAAGAGGTTGGGAATATTCCTTATATTCTTTATTGCAAAACCTAGACTACAGCCTGTATAGTTTATCTGGTATTTGTATTTAGGTATTTGGGAGCAAAGGCTGTGCAAGATGACAGCTTCTGGTAAATTATCATGCATGTGTTGTTCAACTTAAGGTCTTGTTGTTTCTCAGTAATTTAAAAAGAAATCCAAGAATCTGTGGTTAGGACAGAAAAACTTGGGACTATTGAGGAAGGATGTCTTAATGTGAATTTGCTTTCGTGGATGGATAAAACATTTTATAAGGCTTTATAAGATGTCTTGCTTTACTCAGCTGGGGGCATTATATGCAATATCTTTTTTTTTTTTTCTTTCCTTTTTTTTTTTCTTAATTTAACCATAAGGAGATCTATGATTTGTTGGCTATGTCTAACAGTTCTGTATCTGGGACAGCTGAGGGGGAAATAAGTGGATATTGGTTGTTGCACACATTGGATCAAGATGTGACGAGATGTGATCTGTGCTCCATTTCATTGAAGTAGTTAAATGTCAGTTGGTTGCTTCCATAAATTAAAATGTCCTTTTAAAGAGGCCTCAGTACAAGTTGCAAAAAAATAGAGTAACAGGAGATATGCCAAGTTAGCTTAGCTTTTCTGCACTACCTGCCTTGCTGCAACTTCTTCAGCTGAGCTGTGCTTCTGCCTTTCTGCAGCAGTGTATGGAGCTGAGATTATAACTAATCTTTTCTTGAGCAACTCTTTAATGTAGATAGAAAAGCAAAATGTGCCAGGCTAGTCTACTTTTTCATGTATTTGAGCTATGGAAATTAGTAAAAAGATGAAACAGGAATTATTAGTAATATTGGGGTAAAAACACTGGGTAAAGAAAATCCCAAACATGCTTACTGTTGTTGCAAAATGTGGTTTTCTGACTGTATTAGATGTTCTTAGAGAAACTGTATTAGATGATTCTTGCCTACAAGTAGGTAGAGTTTTCTGTAAAACTATAAGATTTAGAAGCTAGCACTGGAGTGTTAGTTATTCCACTTCATCTGAGCCAGGAATGAAATGCATTGCTGGAGTTTGGTGCTTTCACCACTACTGCATTGGTCTGAACTTGTACAACTCTGCTGTAGTTAGCATACTTATGTTTTGTGGAATTTCTTTGCTAGGAGCTTTAGCATGTAGGGAGAGCTGATACACTTCTCTGCTGCTCTCTTAGTGGTTAAATTGAGTGGGTTTTTTCATGTTACAGTTTTAATTTGTTTTCAGGTTAACTGGCAGTTCTGGATGAGTAAAAATTGATATGCTAAATACTTCTACTACTCATAAAGTGTATAAATGGTACAGCTACCAATACTAAGCTGGTTTCTCTTCATTTTATCATTAATGTATACTGAAGCATTAGGTTGTGAAGTACTTTGAAGAAATTATTTTTTTTTAAGTGGAAATTAGTAATTTTTATATTTCACTGGAATAGAGCATTTTCAATACCCTCTCTACACCCTCCTGTTTATGGTGGATGATAGCTATAAATCTAAAACCCCGGAGATATTAATTTTTTTGCCAGTTTATAATAAAATTCATACCGGAGAATCACGAGTGGTCACAGTTGGAAAAGACCTCCTAAGATCACCCTGTCCAGCTGTCAGTATCCCCTCCAATACAATATATGTATCAATATCTGTATGGCTCACTAGAGCATGTCCTGAAGTGCTTCATCCACATAGTTTTTAAATATTTCCAGGGATGGTGATTCCACCACCTCCCTGGGCAGCCCTTTCCAGTGCCTACTACTCTCTCAGTCAAGAAATTCTTCCTCAGTAAAGTCCCCTTCCCTTTGCAGCCTTCCTACACTTGAGAAGATCAACACTCCCACCCAGCCTGGTGTCATCTGCAAACTTACTGAGGAGACCCTCAGTCCCCTCAATCCAAATCATTGATTCAGATATTGAACAGGAATGACTCCAAAGCTGAGCCCTGGAGAACACCTCTGGATTTAACTCCATTGGCTGCCACTGTGGGCTCAACCATGCAGCCAGGTCCTAACCCAGAGAAGAGTAAATGTGTCTGTGGCATGAGCTGCCAGCTTCTCTAGGAGAGTGCTGTGGGAGACTGGGTCAAAGGCTTTACTAAAGTCCAGGTAGATAACATCCCCAGCCTTCCACATTTCCACTGTGTGGGTCACTTGGTCATAGAACAAGACCAAGTGTAACTATTTTGTTGGAACCAGAAAATCTTCCATCCTTTGGGAAGGAAGTTACTATTCACACCTGCAGGATCCCTGAACTGACTGATGCAGGGGATATGGAAGCCCCTGAAAAAGGCAGAGGCATCTAAGAATGTGGAATGAGTTAGAGGATTAAAGAAGGCAATGGAAACACATTTCCATCTTAGTATTTGGGTTTCTTTTCTTACGAAACTTTAAAATACCTGCTGCTGTTTTTGTAAGAGCATGGTGATTCATTTATAAAAATGTCTGTTTTATTTGTCAGGAATATTTTAAGATTTGCATATTTGAATATTTTCACATTAGTGTGTTCTCATTTGAGTCTTCATTGACATCAAAAAGTGACTTTTCAGGACAAACAAACATTGTATCTATTTTAAATCTCCTTATGTGCTTTTATGTAAAATAAAAGACTACAGATTTTAATTCACAGACAGGAAAATTGCTATGTAATTTTATATTGACAGTGGCAAATTTCTATATATGTAGCTTAGTCACAGAAAGGCATGAAATAATTTTCTAATAGGCTGCTTTTATTGAACAAGGCTTTACTAGGTAAACATCTCTTCTGATTCCCTCTCTAAACCCAATGTTTTTTCATTAGTACTAATAACCAGCAATCTGATATTTAGACGTATTCTTAATATAGAGTAATTCTTAATAGAGAGTAATTCTAACTTATTCTAAATTGACAATGCAAGGAAGGAGCTAATGCATTTGTAGTAAGGATTTGTAAGGCAGCCAACAACTCTTTACATAGGAGAGAAGAAAGGAAGACCAATGAGTTTGTCTCCCATTCCTGGCCATTTTCTTACTGATTTTTTTTTTAAAATTAATTTTTATTTTGATGTAGATTTTTGAAGGATTTCCCAAGCTGCTAAAAGGAGCTTCTGCAGTCTGGTGCTTTGGCCAATTAATAGAAGCATGCTTTTATCTTGATCTTACTTACCTTTGCCAGGGTAAGAGAAATTGACACCAAAAAAGCCTTCAGGCTTCTCTTTGTTTTAGAACTTTAATAGTGACCTGTGTGCTTCTATGTGTCATTTGCAGTTGGGAACTGTCTTCCTGCTGCTTTTTTTCTGCCAGAAACACAATCACAAAGTCCAAGTCTCTCTTTATACTTTTGCATTACTTATCTTAATCCTCTGCCAAGCTACAGAGAAATTGGAAAATATCTATTTATCTTCCTACCAGTCTACCAGGAAAGATTCCTTGTGATCCAAGAGTATAGGAGTAGAGGGAGACTCATAGGGTCAGAAATCCCACATCTCCCATGTTGTTGTTGCAGGTGGCTTTGGAAAGTCTGGGAAACTTGGTAGGTGGAGGAAGTAGAGCATTTATGTCCTAATTAGAGAGGGCTGGGATCAGGAATGGAACAACAGAGGAAACTTGTGGGGTTGGGGTTGCATTGGGACAGTCACCATCACTGTTTCTATCCTTTAATTTCTACTTTTCCTTCTCCCCAAAAGGTTTGGATTATATGTGTTTACTATAGTGTCTATAGATCTATATGTGTCTTTTTTCATAAGAGCTTGGATGTAATCCTGTAATCCTGTTCTGTTTTGGGTTTTTTTGGTTTGTTTGTTTGTTTTTGGGGGGGTTTTTTGTTTGTTTTTTTTTTTTTTTTTTTTTTTCCTCCCAGTAGCTTCTTTCTGCAAAGGAGGGAAGAGCAGGCTGCAGCAGGGTAGTCTCATGCATCTGATAGCTGGGATGTAATTTTCTTCCAGCTAGTGGGTGTTTGCCAGGGGTGTGCACTTTTCTGAGTTTGAATTCATGTGTTTGAAACAAAACTTCTGGGCAATAAATGAACCTCATACTCCCATTCTTATGCTGAAGCCTATCTTGTACTGCATAATTAGGTAGGTCCTAGGATAAAATAGTGAGAAAGATCTGGTTTTCATCCATCATGAGGATGCAGGTCTACATGGAGTCCCTCTTGGTTCTGTGGTTATTTCAGTGAGTTATTTGCATGCAATGATGTCAACAGGAAAGTCTGATGGATTTGGAGCTCAGAATATACTGTAACACTGGAGTTTGGGATACTCTTCTGGGACACTGAAGAAGAGGGCATGAATTGTCTTTGGCAGAGGAGTCACTCCAGTGGGTGTTCTGCATCCTGGGTAGATGTCCTCTTCACCAGTCTAGTAAACAAAGACATATCTCTTTTTTTTGACCTTTATTTGGGCAATTTTGGTCCTTCATTTCCAGCTTGGCAGGCGTAGCTGTAATGCTTATTCATACATGTCTTTAGCCAATGTCCAAAGAATTAATCATGTTTTTTTCCCTCAAGTTCCTTTAAATTTGTTTTCCTCTCTCCAGTCGTTAGTGTTACTTCAAAATTGCTGGATTTTGTTATTCATACTATGTAATTATTAACTTCTATACACTTAAATTATTTCAGCTGCCTCCTCTTGCTCCATTGATGGAATTGTAACCACCATGAAATTTTTTGGGAAAAGATACTAGCATGAAAATCAGCTGCAAGTTGCTGGGAAAGTTTTGTGGCTAGGAATTTAAGATTTGTATTCTGTGGAAAATACATATAAAATTTACTCTGTGATGAAAAATGTTCATTTTAATCTTAAAATTCCCAGAGGCTGGTAAGATGGGGAGGAGGGAAGAGGTGATGTGGGAGAAGACACAGTCAGCACTGGTTACAGTCTGAAGTTTTTGGTTCTTGCATGGGTAGAGAAACTTTTTTTTCTTTTTTTTTTTTTTTGAATGCTTATATCTGATGACCGAATACATTAGTTCTTGATTAAAATTTTTTAGTTTGCTCTGAGAGCATTCTGAGTCATTGGCTTCTACATTCTCAGAATGAACTGAGTTTTGCTAAAAATACAGCTTCTGGGTTTGACTCAGTAATTTGTGGTAGTCTCATAAGTTAATGACCCTGTGACTAAACATCAGTGTGACAAATGTAGTATGTGTTTCCATGTTACCTGATGGAAAATGAGTCTCTTTTACTTATAAGGGAAAAAAAAAAATGTTTCTTCACTGTTTTGCATAGGTCAGAACAACGACTGCTCAAAAGTATGGTTTCTGACTGTAGAAATAGTTAGAAAGCTTGAAGCTCATATTTTCATTAATGCTCACAAAGAGGGGGTACCCTCTGCTAAAAATATTACAATGTAACACCCCACCCTCATACTTGCTGTAATTCTCATTCTTTTTTTAATGCCCTATTTTTTTCTGCAAATGTAAGCATGCATGTTTGTTGCAGTCAGTCTGGCACTGAATAAATCTTAAGGTCACTAAGACTCCTTTTTGTAACATGAAAACAAAGGGCTTCATGTGTACTTTAAATGTGCCATGATTACAGAAATGTTTCCCAGGCTTTTCCCATGGGTCAGGGCATGGTGTAAAAAGTAATGTTTACCTGCCTTGCAAGAGGTCAAGAAATCCAAGCAGAACTGTGTTCAAATATTCAGCACCATAGAAACTTTGTTAGGGCTCTCTAATTTTGTATGAATCATGTTGTAATTTTTACTTCATTGTTAATAGTTTTATTATTTTTTTTCTACACGATTTGCAACCAAATAAACCATAGAACTAACAAAAGCCATACCATGTTGTACATTGGTGATGGAGTGCCAAAAATGTCATTCTTGTAAGAGCTAAGAATTTGTTCACCAAAATCACTATAGTCAACTAATGTTAAAGCTTTTTCTCAAGACAGTGATGTGGCTGTAGGTCTTTGGTTTTTCCAGGAGTTTTACCTCCTCTGGAGAGAGAAAATAGCTTATTTCAAGTTTTGTCTACTCTCCCATCAGTGTTAAAACACAAGATCTCTTGGTAAGTGTGATCTGTATGTTGGAATCCTTTTAGCATTAGAAAGCATTAAAATTCTGCTTAAGTTGTTAGAAAATAGCATTGTGTTCCTAGTCACCACTGGCAGAGCACAGATTGGCAAAACTGGCTTTAATGTTTTCATTTATGTAATCTTTCTTCCCCCAAAAGTAATGACTTCTGAATTTCTGGCACAGGGTTGTTTCACTGCTTTGAAGGTAACCATGTCTTCCTCTGTTACCTGGATATATGATGGGTGTTTTACCTTAGCTTGGCATCAGCAGGGGTTTTCTTTTAAGCCTTTCCAGGTCTTGCATGTAACTCTTAATGGAGAGGGGAGCAGTCAGAAGATTTCTTGCCTATGCACTGTCCTTGTGAGTCACTGTAGTAGGGAAAGATCCCTGTGCTAATTGCTGGTTACAGTAAATCCTGAAACCTTGGGGACAGTGTGCAGAGTGGGGTCTTTACCTGCTACCTACTCTAACACTGGCAAAGCACTTGATATGGTTATATGATTCAACATAATTACAGAATTTCAAGTGGGAAAAAAATCCTGACACTTCTTACTGTATCCAATATCAAGAAATGTCCCTTTTTCATACTGAAAAGCTACAACAAGCTATCACCAAACGTATATTCTCTTATAAAGTAGGATCCACCCTCTAGGTGTTATGTATTAATAACACACATATGTTAAGCTTTCACATATGAAAAGCTTTAATGTGTTGCAATTGGCATAATAATTGTCTTGCTTAACACAAGTATACTGGGGAGGAGAAATGGTTTCTCTATTAATAATATACATTTTTACTTTCTTGTATGACATCCGTCATCACTCCAGGACTTGTGTTGCCATTTGTAATTCATGGGGCTTTTCAGCTGAATTAACTTTTTCTGGCCATGTGCTGATTTCCAGTATGATTTGGATGTTTATCATTTGGAATGACTTATTTGTGTAATATGTAATAGGAAAGAAACATGGTAAGAGTTTATGACACTTTCCAGAGTAGCAACTAAAACTTTGTCAGAACATTGCTAGAATAATGAAAACCTTTCTTGCTAAAATTAGGCTTTTCTGGAAACATGAACCTGAAGGCCTGGTACTCCTGGCTATGTAAGTAACTCAGTATTAAACAAAATTAAAACTTGTGGATATATTAACTGTTGAATTTTAAAGAAGTAGAAGTCTGAGAGTCAGATATCTCTAAGGCTGTACAAATGACATATTTATGACAACCCAAAACATTCTATGATTCTCTAAAATGATATGTTTATAGGGCAGCTTTTATTTGTAGGCGTGCCTTGAGAGCTTCAAATGTTCTTTCTGTTAATCTTTTACTTTTTGCCATTCTTCTTCTCCCTGTCACCCTTTACTGTTAATGTACAAAGATGTCAGATGTGACTAGGCTTCTGCAGGTTCCAGGCTGCTGGATTTTGATTTGTAAAACATCTTTACTTTACCAAGATATTTCATTTGGCTAAGTGCTTGTGTTAAAGAACTAGATAGATTTTCAAAATGTGTTGTGAGTAAAAGTATAGGTAATCTGTTTAGTCTAGACTGTGAAACTTTGCATTTAGAAAAACAAAAAAAGAGGCCAGTAGATATAATCTGACAGGTTTTTTGCTTGATAAGCAGATCAATTGAAATTTCTATGAAATTATAGGGCCACAAAGGTGATCAGAGGGCTGGAGCATCTCTCCTCTGAAGACAAGCTGAGAGAGCTGGGGGTGTTCAGCCTGGAGAAGAGAAGGTTTCAGGGAGACCTTACAGCACCTAATGAGGCTCCAGGAAAGCTTGGGAGGGACTTTTTACAAGGGCATGGAGTGATAGGACAAGGGGGAACAGTTTCAAACTGAAAGAAGATAAATACAGGTTAGATATTAGGAAGAAATTCTTTAGTCTGAGGGTGGTGAGACACTGGAATGAGTTGCCCAGAGAAGCTGTGGCTGCCCCCTGCCTGGCAGTGTTCTAGACCAGGTTGGATGGGGCTTGGAGAAACTTTGTCTAGTGGAAAGTGTCCCTGGCTATGCAGGGGATTTGGAACTAGATGATCTTTAAGGCCCCTTCCAACCCGAACCATTCTATGATTCTCTAATTTGTAGCACTGTAAAAAAGGCTTTAAATATTGGCTTGTTTTTTTTTGTTGTTGTTTGTTTGTTGTTGTTGCTGTTGTTTTTACCTGAGCACGCTCTGTTCTTTTAGAATTGTTCTATCACTGTATATAAAACCCACATAATTTAGCCTGAGATGGAGGGAAAAGCTTTTAGTTACTTCTGGCTATGGTTCTGTTCATCTCATAGGCCTACAACAAGGGAGTGTTGTTTAAGGCTGTGTAGTTAATGCTATACTAAAATCTGAGTTTGATATTTTAGTTGATAGTGTTGTCAAGGTAATTCACCTTAATAAGAAGTGTAGACATTTATAATTTGTTTCAGTCTGCATTTTATGCTTGAATTCTTCTTTAAGTACTAGGACACAGGACAGATGCAAAACAGTCTTTTTTCCTCATTGTGTCAGTATCCTGGAGGTAACTTTCTAGTTCTTTACTGTGCAAGCCTTATTTTGGAGATAAATAAATACCTCCTCCCTTAAAACAAGTTAAATTGCAAGTGGAATTGCATTAAAATAATGCATAAGACAGTGAATTTCTGGTGATATATGCTTTCTGTTAGTGTGAAGGACACCTTAAGAATGAAATAGTATTTGTGTTACCAAATGCAGGTTTGAAAGCTGAGATCTAGATTAATCTTCTGAAAAATGGGATGCAAATTGGTGGATTGAATGGTGCTCACTTTCCTTGTTCTTGTCTGTCATAAGCATTAGAAAAAGACAACAGGATGAAGACTTGGACATCCTAATCTTCCTTCTTGAATGCAATATTGAAAGCCAAAAGTACAAAGTATACCCCCAATCATTTTCATAGTCATTTTAGCAGCCATAGGAACAGTAAACAGTGATCATAGGAGCTCATGAGGCAATTTCTCCTCATTTAAACAATGGAACTGGAAAACTGGTGACTATTTCCTCCTCCTTTCCATACCTGCCCCTATATGTGCACATCCATATGCACTGTCACTTCACTTACTGTGTAGGGCCACCTCCTCCACTTCTGCTCTGAGGGTTTCCTTTGTTTCCAGTTGCACACTGACCATGAGGAATCAAGGGGCTGTACCAAGTGGTGCAAATGCAGTCACTAAGATGAAGTGCTCTATGCCTGGTTTTCCTTGCTTAGTTAGGATGCTAATTTTAAGTAATACTATGCACCTGCACTATATGTTTTTTGATATTACACTCAATTGTTCTCAAGACAGATAGGATGGTATAAACTGAACAAGAACAGATGTACTCTTACGAGATGGTTTGAAATCAGTTGTAGATGAGTTTGTGTTTGAAGATGGCTGACTCTAATGCTCCTTTTCACAAAAAAATCTCAGTAAATGGTTTCAGAAAGTGCAACAAGTATTACATGGAGGAGAAGTGGCAGTACTTGTGTGCCATGAAGATATGCTGTGATGTTTGGATCATCTGAGAAATCTGAGTGATACAATAGGGCTGTGCAAGAGAAGTGAAATGACTCAATGTAGAGAGGTTAAGCCAAACCCAAAATATCTGTGAAGAGGTTTTGCTCAGGAAAAAAAAAAAATAAATCAGCATTGTATTTCCAAGTTTATTTGTGTAGCTTTGCTTTTGTGGAAAATAAAATAGGCTGTTGATTGTATTTACCTTTTTTTTCTCTCTGTTCCCAATGTCAGGTGTATAGATTTTTGCCAAACTGTTATATAAATGTTACTAATGATACTGTTTAAACTTTAAATTTTTCACGTGAACAAATAAAACTACCTTCAGCAAAAATGAAATGTAGTAAGGATGTCTAGGGGTCACTTCTCACTTTTTTTTTTTCTTGGAGAGCGCCTGAGCACTGGCACAGGTTGCTCAGGAATCTCTCCATCCTTGGAGATACTCAAAAGGAACCTGGGGACAGGTATCTGGCTCTAGGTGGCCCTGCTTGAGGAGGGGAGTGGACAAGATGACCTCCAGAGATCCCTGCAAAACTCAACTATTCTGTGATTCTCCAAAGCTTTTCTCTGTGTGTGTAATTTCTCTACCTTTCATTCCTTACAAATAGCAGCTATTTGACAGCTACACTAATGTATGCATGAACTAATGTACCTGAAACATTAATGTTTTAGTAGGGCACAGTCTTATGGGTGCCTAATTGAGATTAAGTATTTACCTATATGCTTTAAGTGTCTTAATATTTTTTTAATCTTGGACTGTTACCAGGTATTCATTAGTGCCTATGACAGAAGGTTTCTAGCTAGTCACTTCACTGAAGGTCTTAAAAATATTTTACTATTTTAAAATTATCATTGGTGTGTGAATCCTATTGTGTGTGTGTTGTGTAATATAAATAGTTATGCCTTTAGAATGAACCATGAGTCCTGCTTTTTCCAACATACATGAGACTACAGTATTGTTGATGTATGTATGTAGGTATTACCTTGTGTGGAGATAGGTGTGAGTAGTGGCAACTTACCTTCCAGCACCTGAAAGGGGCCTGCAGGAAAGCTGGGGAGTGACTTTGTGCAGGGGTGTGTAGTGCTAGGACAAAGGGAATGGTTTTAAGCTGGAAGAGGGCAGATTTGGTTAAACATTAGGAGGAAATTCTGTAGTGGGAGGGTGGGGAGACAGGTTGCCCAGGGAGGTTGTGGCTGCCCCCTCCCTGGAAGTGTTCAAGGCCAGGTTGGATGGGGCCTTGGGCAACCTGGTCTAGTGGGAGGATGATCTGTAAGGTCCCTTCCAACCCAAACCGTTCTCTGATGGATCCAATTATCTGAAAATCAAGGATTATTCAAACTAGCTCGGAAACAAAAAAATGGGGAATAGGTGGCTACCTGGCTTTTTCTGGAGTTGGTAAGCAATAATTACATCTGAGTAACTTTTTTTCTGTGGTCATCTCTTTTTATTCTCCTAATCCTACATTTCTTCAGAGAAAACTTGCAGTAAATATGAACAATGTTCTTTGCAGTTGACCATCTCCATCACAGTGTATTCCTTTTTTACCTGCTTTGACAATTGTGCTTCTCCATCTAGAGGAGGAGGATTTGATGTTTGGGTCATATAGTGAAATGAAGTATTTTCCAGATTTGTCCAGAAGAATCTGATGGTGTGAAAATTGAAGTCAGAGAGAATGAAATTTGTGCATGTGTCTCATAGTAGGGAAGTAAGATATCTGGTTCCTGTGGCCAAGCCTTTCAAAAACCCAGAAGCTAGCTTTTTATTTTCTTATGCCTAGGAGAGGAAAAAAGTCTTCAAGGGTTTTGTAAAGCTTGAAGCAGATTGCTGTGCACAAGTCCTTGAATGTTTTGGGTTTTCTTTCAATCCTTTGACTTTCTACAGTTGATCAGTAAAGGCTCTGTATCACTGCTCAGTACTTAGACTGTAACCTGTTCCCTGGTAACTTACTGTTTAAGTTCAAAACTTGAATATTAAAGATACAGCTATTTAATCTTCAGATACATATATTAGGCTTAGATCCTCACCTTGGAAACAACTAATAGAAGATGGAAAGCTAGTGTCTGGGCACTACAAAAATAGCATTTTAATAATTTTTAACAACCTTGAAGCCACTTTCTTTAACAACGTCAAAGCCACTCAAAGCCACTAGGACTAAATCCATGTCCACTACCTTTAATTTGAAATCTGGTGTTTGAGATCCTTTCTGGAACTGTACTTCATCTGCCCACTTAAGCCATGAGGGGAATTTTCTGGATGTCTCTTTTGGTCTGTTTTTTCTTTGTGCTGCCTTAGCTGTCCTGCAGAGGATTGATGGCAGAGAGGAAATGATGTGCTAGAAGACATCTGTGCTCATGGTTAGGATGCCTGAGATCCTCATTCATGGTCGGATGCAGTGGTTATGTAGGAAACATAATTTTCAGGGTAAATGACATGTAAAGATTATCCTCATGTTAATCACTAGAGAAAGAGGTGACAAAAGTAGACAAACAGTAAAGCAAACCAGTAGGATAAAACTTTCAACTTTCAGCTATGAAGTAGAGTTGTCTGTGGAACATGCCCAAATTGTTTCTTGTGTGAAAAACAGGAGATTCTCTTCTCGTGGAGATGTATACTGGCAAATGAAGAGAAATAAATTAAAATTGTTATGTGAACAGCAAGCTGATGGTTCCTTAATGGCAAGGATGTTGGAAGAAAGTGTCCCAGTAGCTGTATTTCTTGAAATTACTAAAATTATTTAAAATAAAAGTAAAAAAAAAGTTTCAAAAATTTTTTTTTGGTGCTGCAAATCAAACTCTTAACTGTTGGAGGCACTGTTACATTTTTAGACTGGAGTGCAAATGCTAGGACGTAGAAGTGTGTAGACCTGTGATCCGTGTGTGCTGGAAGCCAGGAGGATGTTCCATCCAGAGTGGGGGATGCAAAGATGGCAGCTCCTGGAGGAGGCTGCAGCTGTGTGTGGGCAGACTCAGGGTGAGCAGTACTCAGACTGTGCACTGGAGGGCTCTGAAGACTGTGAGGAAGGGTGGAGAAGCAATAGCAGTTGAAGAATGTATTTTAACTAAATTGGTGCATTGTACCTGCACAGGGTTTAATGCTTGCTGGGCCATTTGGCTGTTTGCCATAATTGGCTTTCCATTCCCTTGATTGGAATCATAGATAAAAATTTGCTAATCCACTTTCTTTGCTGAAAGTATTAGAAAAGTAATCCATCTTTTAAAAATGCTTGAGCAAAATTATATGGTATAAAGAATACTTTATGGAATAATGAGATCAATGAGAACTGTAAGACACATGCAATTTAAACTTTTTTTTTGTGGTTTCAAGGGGAAAAATGCAATCTAGGCCCTGTAAAGCCATAAGTACTTCCTTTTTTTATGCATTGCCTTTTAAATGTGCATTACATGTTATGCTTTTGTCTTCATAATAAAATGTGAGTATGTATTTAGCAAGGAGGAGCTGCTATTTATTTGTGTTTTTACTTAGGTTTGAAACTATCAGATTCAAAGTTCTTGGCTGTGTTTTTTCCTCCCTCTCCCCTCTTCTGCCCACAGGGCATCAGAGCACGCATTTTGGAAACCCTTGTAATGCTTATTCTTCTTGCACTGCTTATCCTTGGAATTGTATGGGTGGCTTCAGCACTCATAGACAACGATGCTGCCAGTATGGAGTCTTTGTATGGTATGGAATTTAAAAAATATGGCACACGAGTTGAGTTTTAATTTTCAAAATTGATGTTAGTTAAATGTATTTCTAGTAAATACTATGCGAGTGTTGCACTGGTTGTGAACAAGCTGTGGTAATTTAGTCAAGACTGTTTATTCTTTTATATCAGTTTTTAGCATGCTGGGAAGTTTCATGCTCATGCAGACATGAAATATGTTAAAAACAGGAGACTTACATGATTAAAGCTGATGGTAGTTTAGAAGCTAAAGAATTTGAGAATTTAATTGCCTGCAGGATTATTAACTAACTCTTAGTTTACACTTAGAAATACAATTGTTTAATCCTGAGCCTATTTGTAATAAGCTAAGGCTGTACTCAAACTTTTTTTTTACAGACCTCTGGGAATTCTACCTCCCCTATTTATATTCCTGTATATCTCTGATGGGATGCCTGTTACTTCTGTGTAAGTATTTTCCTGATTATCCCAAAAGGCAGGTTTTTTTGTGTTTTTTGTTTTAAAGATTAAAGGAAACTGGTTTTCATTGTGAAAATTAAGACTGTTGAAATTAAGAGTGTGAAAAATGTTTTGTAAATTTATTTGTTTTTCATTCTGAAGTTTAAATTTAGATGTAAATTTGTTAGGTTTGGGTTCTGAAATTTCTGAACAAGTGTTACCTTACACTTTCTGGTTTCAAGGAACTTCACACGTCACCCACAATAACATCAATTTTGAGTTTTTAAAGCAGGTGCATAATTTTGAATTACGTGCCTGCAGGATGTCAGAAATATGGAGAAAAAGTTGTTTTGGAACACTTAGTTTGTCCTGTGTTCTGTAAATGATCCTTCTTCCTCTTTTAATTGAAAATCTTGCTGTACAGACAGAAGTTGGAACACGGTGCAGTTAGCACCCATGATCACAAAACTATCATCTGGCCAGTCCAGAGGTCAGTTATATGATTCCATATGAAACAGATGCAGTAAAAAACCCCAACTAACTTGTCCTATCCCAAGTTCAATCTTGTGTTTAGGGCACTAAGAAAGATAATCGTAGAATCATAGAATTTTCAGGGTTGGAAGGGAATTTTTAAGTTCCAACCCCCCTGCAGTGAGCAGGGACATCTCCCAATAGGTCAGGTTGCTCAGAGCCCTGTCCAGCCTGGCCTTAAAAACTTCTGGGAATAGGGGCTTCCACCACCTCTCTGGGCAACCTGTGCCAGTATTTCACCACCCTCATGGTGAAGAACTTCCTAACTTCCAATCTATATCTACCCTCCTCTAGTTTGTATCCATTCCCCCTGGTCCTATCACTACCTGACATCCTAAGAAGTATATTGCCAACTTTCATGTAGGCCTCCTTCAGGTACTGAAGGGCTACAAGGCTATGATGGAAGGCTCAAATCCCATTAATAATTTCAGTTTCCCTTGTACTCCCTAAATTCCAGAAAAATGCTGAGAGTGGGACAGAACATCTCCCTTTCTAGTTTATCACGGTTTTACCTGTTTTTGAGGCTTTACAGTTTTACAGCTAACACTTAGAGGCTGTCCCTTTAGGAAAAGAGTGGGCAATGATATCTTGAAGCTTTCTTTTAAACAAAGCGTATCAGTCTCTGAAATGTGTTGCTCACAGAGACCTTAGCAACAGGTCTCTGTGCTTGGGTTCTCTGTAGGTGACGATTCTTAAATCTACTTTAATGGAAGGTGGGGGGGAAATTAAAAAAAGTATAGTTCTGAATGTCTCATGTAGACTGCTTAGGACACTGCATAGCTGAAAGGGCAGCGTAGAGCAGATGCTGGGGTAGAGCTTCATGAGATGTTCAGATGGCTGAATTGCTGAGGCAGTGTAAGAACAAGGCTTATTGCAGTGGTGATTCAGAGCATTGCTTCCTTTCCCTTTCCTCCTTTTCCTGCAGGATTCTGCTGTACCAAAGGAAGACCAGCTTAAGTCAGCCTTTTTGAATACTTTTATATTTCTGCTGTAATATGCAGATAATTGTCATATGTCATAATGAAACACTAGTTAAGAAAAATAAATGGCTGTCAACTGAAGCTGCAGTGTAACTTTCAAAGCAAAGCAGCTTCACTGTCTCTTGACCTTACAGATGCACCTGTGCTAGCAGATTAAATGTGCCTGAGATCTTCTCTGGTGCAGTAAATAGAATCACTCTGTCCACGTTGTTGTAGTCTGCAGAAGGTGTCTGTGTATATATTGCCTCACAATAATGATTCCTGGACTGCAGGAACTCCAGAAGTGCACCTGGTAATTGTTTGGGAAAGAGCTAACTGGCCCAGGGCAAATCTTGATGGGGGTAGTTCTAGCAATTTAATAGTGTAGACAATCAAGTCTTAATGCCCAGGAATGTATCCTGGCACTGCTGAATTTACTAGTGTAGACATAGCCTCTGGTGCCACATGTTTTGAACAAATAATTACTTGAGAAGCTGAAGATATCTGATGATATGGTGTTCCTTGTTGACAAAAAAATTTACAGTTGTGCTCTTGGAAGAGGCGAGCTGCTTGTCTTGTTCAGAACCCATGTGATAGTGATGTGTTTTAAAGTTTATGTTGGAGTTTGAAGCTCTTCCAGTTTTCTTCAAAACTGTTATATGTGGAATTGATCATTACACATCCAAATAAAAGTTGGACTTTGGCTTACAAATCACTGTTTTGCATAATCTTCCTTCCTCTGCAGTATGCACGCCAGTGGGACTTTCACGAATGTTTACAGTAATGGGTCAGTTGCTGGTGAAGCCAACAGTAAGTGTTACACAGATCTGCCCTGTTTAGAAAGTACAATGGCATCAGAGTCCCTTCCTTTAGAGTGCTTGCACTTCTACATAATTCTGATTTCATTTTATCAGTGTTTCTATAATCAATTTTTTTACTTGTTAAAATTTTTTGTATAGCACAAAATCGTGTGGTTTTTTTTTTCCCAGACAATTTTAAAAATATATAGACTTCCCCTGATTTTCCTATTAATGTAACTGCTACTAATATTTATTGCCAGTTTTGCTATTATATCTGTTTTGCAAATGCCTGAAAAGTGTGGCCTTGTTCTGAGTTCAGAAGCAAAGGATACAAGGCTAAACTAAGGCTGGATGACAAGAATACCTGGGGCTACACTTAGATGGATGAAATGCAAGTAGTTGGTATCTGTAAGAACTTCTTATAAATAGATACTCTACTGTTCTTGTACTGAGAGCTGTGAAGGAAGGGAGAAGTTCACACCATGTGCAAGTGCTCTAATAGGTTTGCTGTGATATCCTAGTTTGAAGTTACTGAAATTTGGATGCACTTAGGTCTTGCATTCTTTTTCGTTGGTCATTCCAACCTTGAAATTACAAATAAAATATACAGTTTTTTGCTATCTGTATACTTGAAACTAGAAGAACCTGATGGCAAGGTAGACAGACTTTATTTATCTAAGTTTAACTTCCAGTAGCAGTTTGTTTGCCTGAATTAGTGGCTTATGTCAAGAGTCACTTATTAGTATACTTTCAAAAATCTGCAGTTAGTTTTGTTTACATCAAATTGAGTGTGAAGGTTGCTAAGTTATTAATTTTTTTCTCTAGAAATTGTTTGAATGGTTTGGATATAGGCCACTTATACTGTCCTCTCCCCTGTTCTGTAAATCACTTTAGATTGAAACTGAACATAAAAGCTATAACCTGAAATCAAAACTTAAAGTTTGCTTATAGTAGTTAAATACATCTGTAACTAAATGGAATAATCTTTTATGGAATTCTCATTTATATCAGCATTGTAAAGTTGTAGACTATATATTTAAAATACAGGTTACTAAAACAAAGCATATCTGACTAGATTGCTGCAGTCAGAAAAACAAGTGACTGATAGTTCGTGTTTCTGTTTCCAAATACAGATCCTTGAAGACCTAGATGAGCAGATGTATATCATCACTTTAGAGGAAGAAACAATTCAGAGGAAGCTTAATGGTATGCTTGTTCTGAGACTGCTTCTGATGCAATGTTTAGAGTGGTTTTGGTTACCAGTATTGCTCTCACATAGTGTAGTCTCTCAAAATAGAAAATTACAACATTTTAGTATGTTACAAGCATGATAGGCTTACATTTCATTACTCACACAAGGTTACCTTGTGTGTGTATGCATGTGTGGTTTGCTTTGGTTTTGTTTTTAATATGTTCATCAGCTGCAATATGTGACTATTCTGAGACTGAGAGGGCAAAGTGAGGAGCTGACCAGACCTATCCCTCTTCCTGCAAAATTGTTTGGAATGGTAAATGACTGTATTTGAGCTTTGTCTGAAGAGCAATGAACTTATATTAGGAAGAGGGTCAACTTCCTGCATTATGAGTTTGTTTGTTTTTTTTTTTATTTGAAGAGTTTTTTCAGTTTCTGTTTATTATTTAGAGATTCGGGTAATAATTCATTAAACATCAGGGAAGTCCTTGATATGCTAGGAGCTATTTAGTGATTTTAGTAATTTTAATACTTCTTATAATGAATAACAATTAATAATTTTACAACTGTTTTAAACTTACTGTATTTGATATTACAATTTTTGCACTGGATAAGGTGTTTCTGTTTGGAAGTATTTCTGTTTTAAATATGAAGCTTTGGTTTCTAAGAGCATTGCAGCATAGCAAGCACCAATTACAGAAAATACAACAATTCCATAAACCTGGAAATCATCTTGCACAATTTCTCTTCTGAACTGCTTTTAACTGCATGAATAAGCTATCTACCCACATTTTATACATTTGCTTCAGGTTAGAAAACCAAAGAATATTCATGTCATGCCATATCCATTGTGTTGTTGTCTTACGACTTTAGCCATAATTTTCTTGATTTCCTGCCTTTCTCTCTTCAATCTTCTATATCTCAATCTTTTCTTCTTTCAAATATCCATAAGTTTCCTTCTGAAGTTGATTGATCAGGTAAAGTACCTTTGGTAACAGTAGATCATGTTGGTTGTCTTTCTCTGAGCATTTTAAATCTGTGGAGGAGTAATGACTTGGTGCTGAAATCAGCCATGGGTTCAGTTTAAAAATAAGATAACCTATGTTGTTTTGGAAGCTTAGGTTTTTATACTGATGGCACATACATTTACACATGTGCACACAGACCTGCAGAAAGGTGCATACAGGGAATGTCTTTGATGGGGTGATTATAATTGTTCTTTGTGTTTGATGTTATCTAGCAACTGTAAAATATTTGTTACTGAATATTTTATGTTCTCATGGTGATTTTGCTTATGTATAAGAGAAGCGATACAGAAAAATGACCAAATAGTTAGACCAAACTATTAGAAGTAGAGCCGAGTGGCTTCCAATATTCAGGTGGAGAATGTGTTTATTTAGGTGATGATTATCTGCTGATTTTTGTTTAGAAGTCCATGCAACAGTTGTTCATATAGCCATTTAATAATGCCATTTGTGAGGTGGACGTCATCTATTTGTAGGCATCTATTAACTGGATCTGGATTTAGGATGTGTACAGGTGGTTCCCCTAACCACTAGCTGAAAGTCTGGGTTCTCTTCCAGCAAATCTGTTAGTATTCAACATACAGAGGAACTGCACCCCCCTTATGTTCCCCAGAGCTCTCACCAGCCTCCTCCTGAGAGGTGAAAGATGTGGGGTTGAAATGTCCTTTGACAGGAGAGGGAGCTGAATGTTTGTTTCATGTGCTCGGGGAATGCTATAGGCACTGCCACCTGAAGGTATGCATGAAAACTCATGGTTTGGTTTGGAGAAAATTAAGAGACTTAAGCTGTAAAGTAGATAAAAATCTAAACTTGTATATTGCTTGTATAAGGCAAAGGGCTATATGTTATATGCACAAGAAGATGACCTGCAAGATTTTTCTAAGTAGTTATTTATTGAAGTAATTTTAAGGATAGTTCTCATTTATGTGGCAAGCATAGAAAGCTTCATCTCTGCCAAAAATCTTTCTAATACATAAAAATGATGCCAGTAAAATAGGTAACATTTTTGCCAGAACTATGAAGATTCATGCTTATCATGGTTATTTCGTTTAAAAAAAAAACTGTGCAAATGGACATGTGGCAATCACATCAATAGATGTAGTCCTGTGATGCCAGAAGCCATAATCTGTGACTTAACATACAGATAGTGTATGTATCTTTGCTGTTGCATTGGAGTCAAATTTTTATTAAAACATAAGAGGACCAGAGCACAGACTTAAGCAATACTTGCTGATTTCCTTTTTTAATAGTGGAATAATTGCTGTGACACTCCTAGCACTGCTTTGCTGAGTCCTAATTAATGTTTCCTTAGACAATGCCTGGACATAGGGAGTGTAGCCTGAATCTGTTCCCACTGAACAAGCTGGGTAAAGCCTCTGTCTTCAGAGACTGAAATAAGTTTGTGTGAGCTGGTGCCATTCTTGTTTCATATAGATGTAACTGTTGTGGTGATGGCACAATTGATAGAGTATTCTATAAAGCTTTTCAAATTTGAAAATAAATCTGTGAAACTGCATATCTTATACACAGAATCTAATTTTCTTCCTTCACAGATGTCTACAGTGTATAACTGAAAATTGGAGGAGGAGGGAGGGAAAAGTTTGATCGTGTTATCTACCCTAGTATTTTTATCTATTGAAGAGATACTGGGGTTTGGGAAAATGTTTGTTTCCAGTGTATTATATTTCAGTACCCACATCACTCCTACAGTCGAATAATAAAGCTGGGACTTTTTTATATTAAAAGAAAAAAGTTGCCTTCAGCTATTAGTTTTCCTGAATCCAAAGAGACGGGTGGGGTAGGATCAAAAATGCTTACTTGATCAAAGTTATTGGCTCTGAAGGTATCCTTACCTATGTAAGAAAGATGAAAGGTGTTGTTTTTATTGCACGCTAGTAACAGTGTAATTTTGAACTAATTGGTGTTGAACTGCCAATCACCTAGGGGGAATGCAAATAGATACTCTTACAATTTCCTTTGAGGTACTGAAATCTTATGTCGAGGCTGGAAGAAAAACAGAATAATACTGTTAAATTGACCTTAAATGAGCTGCTTTGTGGCTTTCTTGGAGAATCCCTTCTAACTTTTCATTGCTAGTCCAAACAAGTCTCGTCTACCAATTTGATTTATTGGCTAGACAGCGCTGACATTGAACTTTGTGCGTGTTTGAAATAAAGCTAATGTTATGGAGCTTTTAAGAATTTAGCTGCATCCTTTTCAAATAGTCTTCTGACTGATCTGAAACTTCACCTTCCCCTCTTGTAAAATATCCTTTTGTATTGCAACCTGTTGTTTGCTAATTTTAAGGAGGAACTGCAACACCACAAATGTAATTCGGAAATTCTACTGAAGTGTCTCTTTGGGACCTAATATGCTCATGCTGACTGGGTTGGAAAGACCCCAGTGAATATCAGTGTTTTGAGCTCTGGATTTTTACACTGAGGGGGAGAACAACATGTATCTTGAACAAAGCTTTTCCTCAGAGACTTCTAAATCGTATATGGACAAGAAGAAAAGTCAGATAATAACTTCAGCTTTCTTACTTCTTTAACTTTACAGCTACTGCACTTAAAGTTCTTCACTTTTTCTGCAAAGCTATACCATTATCTTTTTTCTTAATTATAGTAATTAGCCATTCTGTGAAACAGTTGTTTTAGACTTCTTCTCAGAGGGAATACATCAGCACAAAAGCTTGTTTTTATAATGATAATGCTTTTTCTTTTTTTTTTTTTTTTTTTTTTTTTTCTTTAAGGAAACATCTTTTTTTAACCCCCCTATACTATGTTTGCTTATTTAACCACTGAGAAGTTAAACTGACATTCATATTGCAGGTACTTCAACTGAATAGAAGCTGTCACAAAACAGCAACTGTAGGTCTCACTGGTTAGTCCTGGGATTTGAGATATTTATGTATTTCAAGACAGTGTATATATTACCACATACACATTGTATAATGGATATCAGACATGAGTTTAGGCATAGCACAGACATTGTGTTGTATGCAAAAATGTGTGTGAATTAAGCAAGTAATTAAATATTTTTAAATTAATTTTTGAAACCATTGGATACCTTACTGATAATTTGACTGCTTTGAACAAATTAATATTAATACTCTGAAATGAAAAGAGTTAGATTAAAAAAAAGTCCAAAAAAGTGTCCTGTACATCCTGGTTTTCAGGTAGGAGGACCTCACTGTGCTGGAATTTGGAGAATGCTCAGGCTGGATGGGATTAGAAATTTACCTTGTTATCTTGTAGTGAGGTTTCAGGATAGATGAGCAGACAACAGAAAATAAGGAAATGCTGAGACTGAGCTATAAAACAGTGTTGGTGTGCCAGTAACCTTAGTGCTATTTAGTTTTTGGAGGCAAGTGATCAAGATGTGAGATAAAAGCCTGTACAAGACTATTAATCCTTATACAGACTTATCAGAGAGTGCTTTTTTTTTAAAAAAAAAAAAAAAAAAAGTATCTGGAACATGGTGCTACTTCAGGTAAGTCCTCAATCAAAGTTGAGGGCAAGTGTAGGGAATGACCAACAAATGACTTGTCAACTTCTTAACAATCTGAATTGTTAGTGTTTTTTACAGTACTAGGGTTAGTCTCATAAAAAAGAAAATCTGTCTTTTGTTTTACAAGGTGTATCTTCCACTGTGGAGTACCAGACAGCAGAGCTGGAACGGGAGCTTGAAAAAGTGAAAAGCAAGAAAACAAATCTAGGTAATAAAGTTTTTTCAACTGTTTCATGTGGACTGCAGTTTATTAAGTGATCTTAAGATGCTGTGGTTAGTTTGTAGCAGTCACTTGATTCATTACAATTTGCTCTTAAGTGAATTTGTGCATTTGCAGTCTTCTCAAATTGTCACCGTTTCTACAAATACATCACATCAGTTCATTGCACTCCTCTGAAAAACAAATTTCAGTAAGAAGTCTGATTTGAAGTTAATTTTTAGCATGATGTTTAGGGAAATTTTAGAACTAATTCCTTACATGGACCTCAATATATAATGATGTGCTTATGATAATTTGGGATAATCTGAAGTCATTGCTTTCCTTTCTGTTTTCTAATTATTTGTATAAAAGTAAAATTGTGTTTAAGAACAGTAAAGGAGTTCTTAGCAGGTTTTTGTCTTAAACTGAAAACTGATAATTCTGGTAATGGCACCCACTCAGAAGAATCCCCTTACTTACTCAGAGGCTTGCAGGAATTTGCATTTGTCAGTGTGTTATGTCCAAAATTAAGCCTGGTAAGAAAAGATTGGTTGTTCTTTTTACATGGACTAGTGATGTCCAGTGAGGTATATTTTGTATTTCTTGTCTTATGTTATAGAGGTAAATGCTGTCTAAATATTTTGAAATTCCCTTCTCTTCTTTAGTCTTTCTACTAAAATATACATGTAAACAGCATGGTTTTTAATTTGGTATATTTTAAGCCTTGCAAATCTGTTGTATATCAGGGAAAAAAATGTTATGGTGCAACATGCCTGTAATGAAGGAAGAAAAATCTGCTTCCTTATGTCTCCTCAGCCTTTCTCTAAAGGAGCTTCATGTTTTTGGCATTGCTTTGTCCTTCAGGGTCAATGTTTTTCATGTCAGTTCAAGATTACTTTTGTTACCTGTAGTTATCACAGGAGCTTATAGATACCTGAATGTTTTTTACTTTTTCTATTCTAAGGTGATCTACAGTATTAAGATTCTGTTTTTCTCTTCTGAACAGAACGGCGGAAAAAAGCTTCTGCTTGGGAGAGGAATTTGGTCTATCCAGCTGTTATGATATTGCTACTGACTGAAACAGTAAGAATTTTTGCTCCTTCCCCTCTTCCCCTCCCCTCCCCCCCAAGAAAAAACATGAAGAGTTCTTCTGTTTTAAAATTTTTGAATGATGTGTCTTTAAGAAACAAACTTGATACTCTTTTCCCTGGCCATTTTAAAAGAAATGCATAAGGAAATTTGAAGATAAAGCTTTACATTTAAATGTTGAATACTTTGTTATTTAAAAGTTATTTAAAATATAATTAAAGTTACTTAAAATTTAATTCTGCTTCTTTATAGTCCATCTCAGTCTTCTTAGTTGCCCTCAACATCCTTTACCTGTTGGTTGATGAGACTGCAATGCCAAAGGGATCAGGGGTAACGTAAACTTCTACAATTTTGCTAATTTTTGTAATGCTTTGCAGCTCTACAAAGTGCATGTGAGAACTTCTGCTTTAATAAACACTGAAACAAATGAGCCTCAGCCTTCTAGGTTTTGGTCTTGTGCACACAAGTATTTATTACATGTCATATTGAGTTCTTAATAAAAATGGTCCAGAATTGTTACACAGTTATTCAGTAAAGTAAATCTGTAGTCCGGAGTCTTCATTTTACTTATCTCCTACTTTTATATGGTCTAAACATATTCAGTTTAAGAAACTGTGTTTAAAACCAATATGAAAAGCCTGTCTTTTGTTTGTGTTCCTCTTGCAAAACATGACATTTTTTCCCTCCTTTATGATAAAAATACATCACGACAGAACAGCACATAGAGTAGCAGTGTGTTTAATCATGATGAGGGTTTATTAACTGGGTATTGCTTTCTTTGCTGTAATCTGTAGATGAGCTTACAGAGCTTCAAAAGGTATTTTGTGAAGTGTCATCTTTTGAGACCTTTTCCATTTCCAGAGTAATGGAGTTATGTATAAATTGCAGCATGGTGGTAGATGCAGTGTGTGTAAAGTGTGAGCTGTTGCACCTCCTGTCTTAATACTCAAGTTGGAAAGCTGGCTGGTGCACTTACACAGGATGATAGATTTGCAAGTTAGAACATCAGAATGCCCCTTAATTACTAAATCAGGAAAAGGCTGTATTTCATGTAGGATGTTAGGGGGTTTGGTCCTGGTACAAGTTACCTTTAACGGTTGCATGTATCATATTGAGTTACACAAAATATTCTTCTCCTTGTAGGGGCCTGGAATTGGAAATGCCTCCTTGTCCACTTTTGGTTTTGTGGGAGCAGCACTCGAAATTATTTTGATTTTGTATCCTTTCTTTAAGAATTCTGTCTGTTAACAAGTATTCTGTCTAGTTTTCTGGGACACTGATAATTTACTAAGACACTTGCCTGGGAAGAAGAAAGAGATAGGTCAGTCCTTCTCAAGCACTCGAAGTGTTTTGGGTTTTTTTTTTTTTGTGTTTTTCTTTGGTTCTTAAGACCTTTAGAAGACTTCTGAGAACTTGATTGAAACGTGCATTCCTTGGAGGTTCCTTTTTCCTTGATTCTCACAGCTATCTTATGGTGTCCTCTGTCGTCGGCTTCTACAGTCTTCCTTTTTTTGAAAATTTCACTCCCAGGAAGGATGACACAACTATGACAAAGGTAAGGTAAAGTCTGTGAGGGTGATGCCCCCCTCCTCTTCCTTGCCACCCAAGACAAACTGACTCTTAGTTAGTAATTGCCCTGAATGGCTCATTTGCAGTGATCAGTATTTGTTTGTAAGCTGCGTAAACACAAACTGGAAGATTTTCAAAATGCTGAATGAGTGGGAAAAAGGATGTGCTCTGTTTAGTTTGGATGGCATCCATTCACTTGTAAAAAGCCTGGAATAGCAGAGCTTGTTAACTAGCTATAGAAAAGCTAGTGAAAGAAGTTTTTTCAAAGGAAAGGTATTTCTAATGAGTAACTTGGATTGTGCTAACTGTACTTCAGGGAGCTTGTTTGAAGTCTGAAGAACTTGGTTGCTAGAAGTAATACAAAGTAATTCAAATTTGAATAATTAAACTAAGACTGAGGAGGTCTATTCAGGAACATTTGCAGTCTGAGGCTAATTTGACTTTCTACAGTTTAGCACTGGCTTCAGAATAACAAATGCTGTTACCTAGTGTAGAGGAGCATGCTTAGTTTTTTGGCAAAAAATACCCAAAGCTGACAAGAGGAGGCAGTCAGTAACTGAGGAACAGATGTTGAATTTAATTATTTTTTCAATGTGCTTGTATTTATTTTTTTAAAAAAAGTAATTAATACAGGCACTTTTACAACAAGTTGTTGGAAGTGAGAAAGTAGGTAAACACATAGAATGGTTATAGTAGATGATGGGCAGTAGTGAGTTGGAGTGTTCTTAATTTTTTCTATTGTTTATTTACAATACACCAGGAATAACACAGAAATGAAAAGGGAATGTACAAATATCTACCTATTTTTAAGAAGTTTTTTCTTACTTTTTTCTTTTGAATTCGGATAGAATTAGAGCTGAAGAAAGTGATCCCTTGTGTGAGAGTTTCAATTACTCTTTATAAAGGCTTAGCAGAAACTAGAGTAAAATCTAACAGCTGTGAATTTTTTCATACTATTTAAAGTAGTCAACAGGCATTCAATTGAAAGTAAGCTCTTTGTTGTAATTTTTAAAATAATGCTAATCCTGCAAGCACTTACATACAAAGCTTAAGCTGATGTATCAGTCATCCTGTCTAAGCCTGTGGAATGATTCCTTTGTAAAAAGTTTGCAGTAATTAAATAAATAGTTGATGCTTTGCAAAATGGTAGTTTTGAATTATTTTGTATCTAAGCATACATAACACTATGATTAAAAGCCAATTACCACCTATTTGATATTTTTGTTTTACTCTTAGAGCATCTGTATCTTGTGTAACACCATATGAAAAAATGTGATAAAAGGAAGAGTAACTATGTTATTGTAAATTGTTTTAGGTTCCTTTTAAAGACCGTAAGTTTTACATTTACAAGTTATAATTATATTTATTTTGACCACTGCTCTATTTGTGGGTTTTTGTTTGGGTTTTTTTGGTCTTTGGGTCTTTGACATGCAATTTAAATGCTTGTTATTTATGAACAGATCATTGGAAACTGTGTCTCAATCTTGGTGTTGAGCTCTGCTTTGCCAGTGATGTCAAGGACACTGGGTGAGTGAAGTGGAAGTATAAAACATTTTAATAATGGCTGTTTAACCAAGTTAAGGAAAAAGAATAGCCTGTAAGCTATACATTTCACAGTATGTATTTGATTTGCCATCTTTCAATAGAAGGAGCATGTATGTGTGACCTTTTCTACACTAACATGAGCTGTTGAACATACATTCTACTTACAGGAACTGTGGAACATACATTCTTAAAAAAAAGACACTAAGCATTTTTTAGATATTCTTTTAAAAAGGCAGGTCAGACTTTAAACTTTTTGAAACATGAGATGGGTGAGAAGAATAGATGTGCAGACTGCTTGCACAGTGCAGTGTACAATAGTTTCATGTTCACTGTGAAATTACAGTGCTCAGTTTTTGTGGAAAAATACATTTGGGGAATTGAGGTATAAAATTTGAGGCAACACTGAGTACAAATGGCTTTTTGAAAACAGTTAATGACTCATTATTTATTAAGGTTTTTTAATCAGCAATGACACCATGCTACTTTCATTTATCCTAAAATAATCTGTTTGCATTTTTTTGTTCAAATTCCCAATATAAAGATTTGCAATCCAGCACAGAAGAGCTCAAGAAGTTCTAATTTTGTTGTGAAGAACTGGCATTAGCATTTGAAGTGGAAAAAGTATTTTAACCACTTGGATACACAAGATATTTTGAACTTCCACTTTGCTTAATTATGTAATGTTCAACTTGAATTCTTGAAGCTAAATTACAAGGCTATTACATGTTTAAGTAGTACAGAATACTTGCAGTTAATGTGAATTTCATTGGGAACATAAACAGAACAAAACAGAAATCTTCACCTCGGGCTGTATGAGAACAAGCTGAGGAGTTAAAGCTCATGTCCACAGACCAATGATGTATACCTAATAGTTCTGTAGCTGATTTTCTTTTCAACCAGAATAGTGTCAAATTAAGAGTAGTTCATATTTCCTGGTAAATGATGCTGTATATTTTCATGCTTTGTATATATACAGATCATGAGCTTTGTTGGATTTGCTTTAGATCTTTTCTCTATCAAACAAACCCTGCAGTGCATTTTGGAGGGTTGAGCATTAAAATATGCATTTTGGAGCCTGTGCTTTAAAAATCTGTAGCAAAACTTCACAAAAACGCAAAAGAATAATTCAAGTATTTAAAATAGTGCAGTTTTTAAATACAACCAGTACAATAAAGATCTAAGAAGGTAAAACATTTCTAGCACTTAGAGCAAGGTGTTATGTTGAAAAAATTGGCATCATAGAATAGATTTTTAATATTAGTATTGTGTCCACTAAGTTACTGCTTTCATCATTTGCTTTAAAAAAAATAATAAAAATTGATGTTAATGTTCTATGAGATTAACAGCTGGTAATAAATGGATTCTGTGGAAGTAAGTATACATGCTGGGTGCATTGTTGTCTCATAGGAAACAGATTAATGCTAAAACTCGCTTAAAAAAAAGCCTAACAAGTGAAATTCCTGAATAGTTTGCCATAGAGATAAATAAAAGAAGAAAAAAGATGGAACAATTAACACGCAGATAACAAATGCACAGTCACAGCTGTCCAAACAGGATTAATAAGAGTGTGGTAGAGTACAGTGAGTCATGTGGTGCTTTGCAAAAATATCAACATGTGTTGCACTACATGCTACTGCCCTGTGGCACTGAATAGATGAAAAGAAGCAAATATATTAAGCAGATTCATAGACTTTTCACTTTATTACAAACGTGAGTTTTTAAACTGTACAGAAGAGAATTTATAATTATGGGAAAGGTAAAAAAGGGAAAGTTATCTGGTACATGTACTGACCCTCAAGTTACAAAAATGGAAATGTGAGAATATTTTGTGTTCATAGCATTTCATTACTATGGTTAAATAAATAGTGGTTTAAACCTTATTTGTAAGTACACTCTAAAAACATAGGATTTGTTTTTTTTAACCCAAACAATTATTTAATATTTAATTTGGTAAATTGTCCAACTTTACTTCATATATGTGTTTGTGTCCACTGGAGATACTACTTTCTGCTCAGTAGTTTTACAAATGGAAGTCTTGGTATTGTTTTATTTCCTGAGGGCTGTGGAGGTACTGGTGTAAGAAAGTCAGAAAAACCTGAAAAAAAAAAAAATTCTGATGAGCAATGACTTTTTTTTTTTTTTTATTTGCAAGAGGAAAATTAATGTAACTTGTGAAGAATATTTTCCCACCTGCTCTAGCAGAAGTATCAGGCTTCTTTTTTTTTTTTCCTAATAATGCCTGCTCTATTGCTAGCAATTCTTCTGAATTCCTTTGTGTCAAGGATTATTTTGCTATTTTCTGAGAACTCTTTACCCAGTACTCCACTGTTTTGCTGTTTTCCTTTAAAGGTCTGAAAGCTGATGGATTCAAACACGACTCTCAATTTTTTTGTAACTCTGCAGTTTGATTAAAACGCTCTCTGGTTATTTGAAAATATTCTTAAGGACACTGGCTTAAAGTGTGAAAACAAGTCTGTGTTTATTATCCTTTATCTGCTTACTGGTTGATTCAGTCAGACAGTTTCTTCTTGTGTTAAGATCTTCTGTGCTTTTTTGATATTTCTCCTTGCCTCTCTTGCTATTTTGATCAGCTTCAGTAATTTTTCTTCTTGCTTTATTCTTTGAAAGTTCTTTTCATTTTCTTCATTTTGGCATGTTTTTCTTAGATAATAAATTTACTTCCCCTGTGTTTTTTATTGTATTGACTGATGCTGAATACCAGAAGTGTGTGTACCTTTTACCTTTGTGATAGTTGGATGTTGAGTCTTGGGTATCAAGGTATGATGAAATTTCTAAGTGTCAGGTTCACCCTTGCAAGGAATGTAACAGAGCCTTAATTCTATTCTGTCTCTCTTCATTTATTGTGACTGTTGAAGTCACAGTTCTTAAAAGCCCCCAGACCCTTTTAAAATAAGATGATAGAGAGCTTACTTTCAGGAACTTCAGAGCCAGGGTTGTTTTCTGGTTTTCCTAGTTTTCTGCTGTCATTTTAGTTTTGGGGTGAGGTTAGTTTGCTGTGACATTGTTTGTGTCAAAGGGGTTTTTGAGGAATATATTTGTTAATGAGTCCTACACAACTGTTGTCTGGGCATCATCTCAATATTCTGCCCTTTATTCAACGCAGTCCTTGATGCAGACCTGGCAAAGGAACAACCTATTGTTCTTCCCCTTCAGACCTGTCAGGATTGTTTTTCAGTTAAATTCCTTTCCTTCTGTGCAAATGCTCTGTGGCTGTAGTGGTGGGAAGATCTAGGAAAAAAACTGCAGTTGGAAAGATGCCTTTAAACTTAGGCTTCAAAACTGGTGGCTCTGAAAAACACTTAAAAAGGGTTGGTGTTTACTGTAAGTGTTGTGGCTCTCATGTAATTTTTCAGAAAGCCCCCAGTGCGTTTCATCCTCTTCTGGAGTACGTAAGGATTTTGTAGAAACTGTGATCTCAAGCAGTTTTCATACCAGTACTGATTTTTTTTTAAAGTTATACTTATTGAAATTATAAAAGCAGAATTTTTATCCAGAATAGACAGTTTACTTCAACTCATATTAGTTGAGCATTTTATTTGGAAACTTAAATAGTTTGAGTGTGCCATACATTTTTATTTGTCAATGAAGGGGGTACATGATCTTGAGAACATTGCTTTCTATGTGTCTTACAGTGTGGTGTCTGCAAGAATTCTGCTTCCCTATTTAAAAAAGAATAGAATTAAATTTTTATGTTTCTCAAAAAATGTAACCAAGATTTTAATGCAAATCTTCAATGCAATTTTAACAG
This sequence comes from Heliangelus exortis, assembly GCF_036169615.1. Lineage (NCBI taxonomy): Eukaryota > Metazoa > Chordata > Aves > Apodiformes > Trochilidae > Heliangelus > Heliangelus exortis. The sequence continues at coordinate 9,538,392 of NC_092423.1, read as the reverse complement.
GAATCACCAGATTTGATCTACTTGGAGATTTTGGAAGGTTTAACTGGCTGGGAAACTTCTATATTGTATTATCTTACAACTTGCTCTTTGCTATCGTGACAACGTTGTGTCTGGTGAGAAAGTTCACTTCTGCTGTGCGAGAAGAGCTCCTGAAGGCATTAGGTAATGCAGCACTGGAAACTTAGTTTGTACCTGAACTTTTCCTTTCTTCAGCATTGCTACCTTGGTATGCTACTGTTAAAGTTCTGTTATGGCTCACAGAAAACTTTTCTTTTTCTAGTGGAAGTTTCTGTTTGCTAAGGTAAGAATTTATGGCTTTGTGTAGAGAAGAGACACTGTTGATCTTAAAGATATGTCCATGTACTTCTACTGTTAGGTTTTCAGCCTTTAGAGAGTTTAGAAATATTCTCATTGCACTTGAGCAATTATTCCAAAATAAAACTTCACCTTATGTGTTGGCTTTTTCTTTTTTGTTTAAATCAACATAATGATTCTGTAATAAAAGTTTTAGCTGATTTGTTGTGATGCTTTTTTTGAGCACTACATGGCCAGAAAATCTCTCTACAGAATATACAGAACCTTACTAACTGGCTGAGTAAAACCTGTACTTGGTATAATTGAAATTTTGTTCAAATTGTGCATTCATGTTTCTTGGCCGCAGAAGGAAGGCTTGAAATATATTTGATATTCAGAGGATGCAATGCACATATTTGTTAATTTTGTTGTTACTACATCATATCTTTACTAATTTATGAAGCTTCTACCTCTTTAGAACCCTAGAGTAGTACTTGCTTAAATTCAGAGGTGTAATGATGAAACTTCAGTATTGATAAATGCAGATTATAGTTTGTAGTGTCTAAAAGGTACTTCTGTTATTTTTCATCAATTACTGCTCTCCAAAGTTGTCACCCTGGTAAACAAAATTGAAATACTTCCTAGAGTGCCCCTCTGCTGGTGGCAATTAGGTTAAAGTCAGATCTACCAAACAGAGAAATACAAAATTACTGCTAGTGTAGGTCTAAAACAAGCCATGTTGTGATTTTTGAGTTGAGTTTTGAAGCTTCAAGGGAACAGATTAGTTGGCCAAAGGTGTGTAAATCTGTCCATGGATTTTTATGCTGAAAATATTTTTTAGGGAAGTTCCATTATGGATTGAGACAGCTATGATACAACTGTAATGTATTTGACATTATTCCCCAGCTTTTAGTTAAGTCATTTTATGAGAAGACCTCAATTAATTTCTTTTAGTTGAATTGCATAATCCAATTTTTTTTGTACAACTGTCTTGACTGTAAAGGGATTACATTGTATTATGTAATGGCTGTTGTAGAGCTCTGAAGGGAAGAAATTACCATCAGTCAGCATGGGTTTATAGCAACAGGTCTGGTAAAATGTTAAAGTTTCTTCCTTGAAGCAAATTATGTAAGATATTTATCTTCACAATTCATGGCACTTCACTTGTAGTGTTAAATAAAAAATAAATATATTGGTAGCAGATTTGAAAACTTCAAAATAGAGGCATGGTAGGATAATTGTCATTGAATGGCATAATTCTAGTGAATTTTTTTAGGCATTGTTTGGCCTCTTGCTATCACACATCCTGTGTAAATATTGTCATCAGAATGGAAAAGCAGAGTAATTGGTAAAAGGTTTGAGTTTGACATAATCAGGGAGCTATAAATCCTGAAGAATGCAGGTTTCTGACACCATCTGGGTTTGTTTTCAACCCTGTGCTTAGCAAACAGTGTCTGTTAAAAAGTGTCACATGGAATTAAAAGAATGAGAACCAAAATTTGTGTGCTCATTTCTCCCCCATGCTGAAAACTAAGGACTAGAGGTTCATGGAGCATCGTAGGTAATTAGTGGAAGGTAAAGTCCTGCTCCAGGCCTCTTGTGACCAAAAGAATTATTGTAGTGTTGGGACTTCCAAATAAAACAATATTGAGTAGATTTTTTTTCTTTTATCATCTCAGTCAATTTTGGATTTCCAATGAGGCAAGAAATGTAATTCAGTACATCATGGCACTTCATTAGAATGCTCTATATAGTCTGCATTAAATTAATAAGAAGCTATTTACATTTTTGTTCCTTAATTTTAGAGACTTAATAGGAGAATCCAAAGAGGAGGTGTAGCAAGCAAGGAAGGACTGACATCATGCTTCTTGTTAATAAAATATGGCTAAATTTGCCATCTTTTTGCACCTTCCCCCCCAAAGGAGTAGTTTAACTACCTGCCTGGGGCAGGATGGAAGACTTTCATTAGCACTCATAATAAAGAACTATGCAGTAAGAACAAATGGCTGGAAATAATGGCAGATAAACTAATAACATAGGCCTAAAAATATTATTAGACATAAAAAATTTAGAGAGGTGATGTGGTCATCAAGATCAGCAATTGATGCATTTCAGAAAGTTGCTACAATTAAAAAGCAGTATTTTAGGCAATTATTTTGGTTTCTCTAGGTTGACAGAGTAAAGCATTGCAAATCTTTCTTGGTTCTAAAGATCTAAGTCTATGAAGTTAGGCTTCTCTTGCTTCCATGCTTTGTAAAAGGAGAAGTCCATTATAATGGATTTTTCTGACCTAAAACAGAACTGAGGGAATTTCCCAGAAGTAATGTTTTCTTGAGCTAATGTGACAGTTCTGGTCTTGAGCATATGTAAAGTAGAATCTGGTTTATGAATTCTTTCGAATGGCTGCATCCATGAAACACAGAAGAATCTAAGTTTTTCCTTATTTTGTAATTTTTGCAGGATTAGATAAACTTCATCTGTCAAACAATCCAAGAGACTCAGAGACAAAGCTGTCTGCAAATGGGCATCAGAAAACACTGTGATTAACAATCACCTGCAATCAACAGAGCTGGAAACATCAACCTCATGGCATTCCTGTCATCTCATCAGCATTTTTCTATGGATTTTATTTGTTGATAATTTGGGTCCAACCTTGTCTCTTTGATTCTGTGTGCTTCTGAGGAAGTTAAGTATACCAGATTCTTCTCTTTCCAGTGAACTTTTGGTCTGCTTGTTTATTTCCCAGTAAGTTAATGAAGGAGGTGCCTTGAAGACTGGAAGCTGAAGAGAAGAATGCATTCCTTTTTATTTGTTGACAGTCTCATATCTTTAGATACAAACATGCTACCATTTGAATGCACAGTACCTCCTGTGTTGTACAGACACAGCTGTAAAGAGTAACTCTGGGACATAGTTTAAAAAAAAAAAAAAAAAAAAGAAAAAAAAAGAAAAAATAATGATACACTTGAAGCCCAATGTGACCCTTCCTGGAAATGTAAACTACCTGGAGTAGGTATCCTTGACAGTAGATAAAAAGTTCCACAAAGAACATGTTACAAAATTAGAGTAACTGGTAGAGATCACAGTTCTTTCATGCTGGATACAGGAGGCTTTTCATAGTCTGTCCTGAAGCTTTGTCAGAAATCCAGCTGTTTCAGCTTCCTATTCTGACCTATAAATGCCAGGTTGCTTTAACAACCTGGTAGTCAGACAATGGCTTATCAAATAGAGTGAAGTACAAGATGAAGATTAACTTTAGTGTTAAATCTGAGCCTAGTATGCTTTATAAAAAGCTGTGTAGACCCCTACCACAGCTCTTAGTTCTGTAACCTGTTGTGCCATGGAGGTCACTTACCCTACCAAATACGTCCCTGTAAAATTCTTTATGAACTACTGTGTATAAGCAGTACTTGTAATTATTGCAAGTAGCACAGGCCTAGGAGGCTGCAATTGCAGTTTTTTTTACAATCTTCATTAATCTGAAGTAAATTATTTCTCTGAATTTATACTCTAGTTACTAGGATTTCTGTTCAGTGGCATATTCCAGTATCTTTCACTAGACTGTTTTTTAATGAACACAGGAAGATGTATATAGGCCTCTATGTGTAGATACTGTAAACTTAAATTCTAAGCTTATAGAGATGATATAGGTGGCTTGGTAAGTAAAACTTGTGTGTTCAGTCTTGGTATGAATTTCTGTGGTGTTACAGTTTAACTGCTCAGAGGCCTTAGATTCAGAGTGACATAGGTGGGTGGTAATGTCCTTTTTCTTAGCATTACTGTGGCCTTAGGAATCCTTTAAGCAGTTTATAGAAAAGAGAAAATACCCACCAATGAAACCCAAGTAAGTACTGAAATTCTGGTTGCACTTTTTTGTCCTGCTCTGCCACAAGTAATCTTCAAAGAGATTGGAATGGGGACACCTTCAGCGTGTGCCCCTTAGGTAGCAGGTCAGATAATGTTTCTGTTGCTGTAAAACAAGTGTGTCTGTAGTTTGATCAAATGGTGACAACCAGCTCTTCAGTGTGGTTCAAAAATAAGATAAACCTTGTGTCAGAAGCTGTTCTCCTGAGATGACTACTCTGGGCTGTAGACCTTATTGCTGTGTGTGTGAATGTGAGCTGCTTCCCCCTTGCCCCTCCTGGAGTGCTTCAAATTCAAGCTCCAGTATGCACAAGGATTTATCAGTTATTTTTTTGCAGGCTGCCTTTTCTGGCTTGAACTGAGGCATAATGTAAATACTGCTGTAGTAAATATGATGCTAGAGAGTTACTTGGGGTATTTTTGTGTGACTAGTATAAATTCAAGGCTTATTAAACTGGCTATTGGTGTGTTGTACTGAGTAATGGAAGACAAAGTAAAATTGCTTGATTTCATTAAGGTTTACAAGGTTCTTTTCTGTTGTTTGAGTTTAATGCTGACACTTTAGTGAGAAATCTTTGAGTCAAAGTTCTGCAACAAAGAACAGGGAGCTGCAATTAGAAGTCGTTTTAAAATCTATTTACAATACTAGAAATTTATTATTAGGGGTGTCATTCAGGTATTTTGAGAACTTGTAGCCTTATGTATTAGTATTATAGTTAGAAATAACTGAAATGCATCCACTTGTCCATACAAGTGACTGTGTGACCAAAATTGTCCTCATGTCCTAATGGGGCTGGTGATTTTTGGTGTATGAGGCTAGAAAGCTTTTCTAAAATATTTCTGTTACAACTTGAAGGCAGTTATTTAAATATACTTAGTGAAACTGAATAGATGAATTTAAGGAATAAATTTAGGGAGTGAGAATCAGTATAGGTCTTGCTCTCCATGCTTTTGGAGAAATGTTTTTTGTGCCATCAATGACCCAAGAACATTGGAAAAAATGGGATTATAATGTGTATGTGGTTTCTTAAAGTGAATTGGACAGCTACTTAAATTGAGCAGAGACACACAAGTTACAGGCAAGACTTGGAAAACTCTTTCGAAACAAATGCTACAGCCTTGCCTGTTCCCACCCCTTGTGCAAATGTGTGGGTTAAGGCTACAATTGTAAAGATTTTTCATTGAAATATGGAGGATTGTTAAGATGCTGTGTGGTTTCCAAGGTGGGTGAGAAATTCAGAACTACCCTGTGCAGTCATTGACAGTGTTTTGTTTTACAATCAGATGTTGATATTGTGACACTGTCCACATTAAAATATGCCTTTGGCCTTGAAAATGACATGCTAATGCAAAACTTCTTTACAGATACAAATGCTACTTTTGAATATACTATGTGTAACATACAGGTCACTATATACTTTTCACAGAAGCATGTGGTCACTTAAATACAAGCATCTGGTAATTCATTAATGGATGTTGACAATACATTCCTAGTATTTTGACTCATGTAGAGTCTGGTGGTCTATACCTTCAAGGTATATACAGCTGATCTTAGTAACATTAACATCTGCCTCATTTCTTATGAGGCAAAAAGCACATGAATGCTTCCATCTTCAACTAGATACCACACAAGACCAAAAAGTAGTTGTAAACTAAATGTTTTAAGTTAGCCATTTCTTGGCTTTATTCTGTGTTCCTAGCACAACATTAAATGCAGCGGCCGAACCGTAATGTGGGATTTCTAAGCATAAAGCACACATACTTATCACTTTAAGCTAAAAAATAATAGTATTGATTACTGTGGAAGTATCAGTTTTTGGATTCATAGGAGGCTTTGTTTACTGTCTGTAATGTTATGTTTATCTTTGGCCCTGTGCTCCCCCAACTTTTACCCTGTTTACTGTTTTACTGTCATAGAAATTAAAGGATTTCACAAGTTGTTTTCCTTGTCTGGTTCCAAAGTACCACCTCGAGCACTGCAGAGCCTTGGCTGTGGGCTGCAGGAACTCGAGCAGCCCTGTGTGTGCCTGATGGGATGGAGATGGGAGTGGGTGCTGCAGTGATGCTTTCCCTGGTGCATCCCCAGGAGTGGTGAATGCCAAGGGGGCTGCAAGCCCTCTGCTCACCCACCAGGACTCTCCTGCTCACCCGTATGACTGAGGCAGTTCCTGCCACTTCAGGGGCTGTGCCCACTGCTGTGTTTTAAAGACATCCTGGCCCTGTTCTTGTAGAATTTATAAAGAGAAAGAAGCAAGGTAGAAACAAAGAAAACTGGCTTCTTCGTACACTTGACTTTCTTTCCCCTTTGTAGGGATGTTCCAGGTTAGTTTTTGATTCTTCATCTTCCAGAAGTGGGGTGGGGCTCAGGTGGTATATGGACAGCAGCTGAGCCTTACACTTACCTCTTTAAAAAGATGTTTGTAGGGTTTTTTTTTAAAGTGTTGATATAAACTGTGAACCACTGTTAAGTACTTTAAGGAAATGAGATCCCCTACCTCGTGATGTGAGTAGTTTTGTTGTTTGTTGTTTAGTGCTGACTTGAGACAATATTGTGTACACCAACCTCCTCCTAGCTCATGTATTTCAGGAGCAGAAATCTTGAGTATTGGTAACTGGGAAGTTATTTGAGTTGCATTAACAGCGTTTGAACTTGACATAAATGTAGCTTTTGAATTCATCCCATCCAAGCAGAGCAATCTAAGTCAAAAGCCATCACACTGGTGGTGACAACCTTTGGCACCTTTTCTAACCTTGCCCAGTGCAACACACAGTTCTAGTTGCTGCATGGGGTTACTTTGATTGGGATTGCAGGTGATAGCTCTGCATCACATTCTTGAACTGGAGCTTTTCACCTGCAGCTCCGTTTTGTTGGAACTAAAATGTCATTCAGGACTTTCTGATTGAATGTGTCTGTGCAGGCCACTGCATCTGAATGGCTTCTTGTCTCAGAGTGCTGTGTGGTTCTCACTAGAACTGTGTCCCCTCAGGCCACATCCAGAGAGGATCTCCTACTCCTACAAGTTTCATTTTAACAACTAAAGCCTGATCATAGCAGTCAGAATCTTAGCAAGGAGAACAGAGCTGGTGGGGAATTAACATTAAATGTGAGTTCCAGAATCCTTACTGTTCCAAACACTCGTGGATGAGGGGTAGTGATGGAGAAATGATATGGAGCTCACCTGTGCAGGCAGTCTTTTCCATCTTTTTTTCTAGATGATCTTTAAAATTCTCTGTTACTAACAAGATATTTAAAATCCTTAGGTTCATGAAATTCAGGGTCTGATTGAATTTTTTTCTAAATTTGGCCTTAATTGTTGCAAGACATTGAACATCGTGTCTTGCTTTCATTTTTTTTATGCTTTCATGTTATTCACTATCATTTGTCAGCAATGATGTAAAGATCAGATACTCTTCTTGATGTAGGCAAAACATGAAATAATGAAACAAGATTCTACATAGGTCTGATGTATGATCTGTAAGAATATGTAGCAGCAGGAGACTTAAATGGGAAGTTTTTTTCTGAAATGTATCACAACTGAAGCACCTCAAAGTCTTCTTTCAAAGAAAAAGAAGAAGCCCATGCATTTTTAGTGTATGAAAGTTATTTGAATATGTTCTAAGTACACCAGCAAGTCACTAACACTGAGAAGAAATAAATTCTTTAAATCTGTTTTGGGATTCATAGTACAACAGTATCCTTGACTTCAGATTTGTAGAAGCCTGTGAACTTGTGTGGATGGCTCAAGCCTGAGGATGCTTGCTTGTTGTTTATTACCATATTTTTCTCTCAGTAGCTTTTTCAGTTTAATTTATTGCTCATGTATTTTTTTATATACATAGCATGAAATGTATTAAATACAGCAAGTGACTCCAAAGAGGCAAAGCGATAGTGTCAAAAATATCCTGTAAAAGTTGATAACCTTGACATCCCTAATTCCAAGCTATTTTATAGAATCAGAAGGGTTTGGGTTGGAAGGGATCTTAAAGATCATCTGGTTCCAACCCCCTTGCCATGGTCTAGAGGGAGGTGTTGCTGCACAGAGCTCCATGCAGCCTGGCCTGGAACACTGCCAGGGAGGGGGGAATCCACATACATTTAAAATCTGTATCTGCAGTGAGAGCTCACATAAACATAGACATGAGGAAATCATGGTTCTTAAAGATCTGACTATTCACTTGTACCTACATGAGCACTTTGGGATACAACTTCTAAATGTTTGCTGTATCTTATTGTGAAGTGTTGCTACTGCTTCCCTGCCCACCTACCCCCTGCCATTACCTTATGTTTTATAGTCTGCATCACTGGATGAAGGTAATTTCATCAACTGCTTTATTTTTCATTCCTCATGTATCCAGTGGTTCCACAGATACCAGTTATTAAAGTATCAGTGCACTTGCTTGGCTTTTAATGTATTTTTCTTTTACCAGCATAGTCTGTAGGACAACATTCCCTAGTCAGAAATGCTCTTCCACTATGAAAACTAGGATTCATTCATGTGCACATGATCTATGTTTTTTTTTTTTTAACAAGATTCCATTAAAGCAATCCTGCCATTAGAATGGGTCCTCTAACAAATAAGCAAGAGCTCACATAAATTTGAATTAGGAGTGAGAGGCAAATGGTTTACTCAATGTAAACGTGCTCTTAACTTCCAGTAGTGTGAGGCAACATCCCACTTCTCAGCTTGAGTAACCTGCTGGTGCAGCCTTGTTGAGCCCATGCTGATGGCACAAGTGACAGAGCAGGTGACACTCTGGAGCTGCTCATCAGCATCTTCCCTGTGATTTGAAGAGTAAGACCACAGCTCTTGATGAGCCTCACTGCCTTCCCTGCTTGGAGATCAAGAGATGCAGTGTTCTGGTGTGTCAGCAATGTGCAACTCCTTCATGTTTTGATCAGTTAAAGTTTCCTTGGTGCCAGGTAAGACTTTTTATGTGTTTCCTGCACCTTTAGTATTTCATGGAAATGAGCACGTTTTGGACACGCTCTCCATGAAGAACAATCATTCAGGAAAACAGCACGATGGTGATACCTGTATTGTGAATCTGATGGATCTGTTTGAAGCTTGAGGAGAAAATTAACTGGTCCATGATTTCTGTTTTCCCCATAACCATAAATATTCCCTGTCTCTACCAAAATACTTAAAAAAAAAAAAAAAAAAAAAAAAATCTATTTGAGTAACTTTCTCCTCCCTGGCATTATATAACAAAACAAAGCTAAGCCACTTGTAATTTTTTTTTTTTAAAGTAGGTTTCAAAGTATTTTTGTCTTATTTGCCCTGATTTATATTGCTCTAAAAACACATGCACAGAAAATAAAGATACGTTAGGATCATGGGTTTGAAATCTTAGTATTTGGAACATGTACTTGTACACAAAGAACATGGCTGGGTTTTCTGTACTTTCTTGTGGAGTTGGGAACCCAGGGCTGCCTTACCTAAATAGAAAATGCACATTGCTCTTGTCTTCATGAAGCTTTGTTGGGAAAATTGTCTGAGGAGACTGAGAATATTCTGGGCATGCTGCTGGCTGTCTCATCCCAAAGGATCCGTGTCCCGTGGTTTTGGGGGATGTGACCATAATGCAGTTCTGCACCAATGTTCTATGGATGTTGCTGCTGCTGGAGCTCTGTCTGTGGCAGCAGACACCTTGTCACCTGGTTTCACGTTGTTTCACCAGGGTCACTGGTTAAGGTTGCAGTTTACAAAAAAAGCCAAAAATCCCCCCCCCACACAATTGTAACTGTGTGTGAGGCTGGGGGATGGTGAATGGGATCAGTGGTTCCCTCTTGGTCTGATCTGTGCTTAAGGCTTTGTAAACTCTGCAGCCTTGAACAGCTGATGTTTCTTTCACATGGATGTATCCTGGACCAAGAGAAAATATAGCTGAAAGATAATGTTTCTAGCACTACTTTAATCAGAACAATTTTCTGTGCACATGTTTTCTCCCCATCAAACTCTTCTGCTGTATTTAAGTTCATCCTAAATTACATTTTATAATGTTCTCAGTTGTGAATATTTTGCTGTGTTACAAAACTTGCTGCCTTAGCCAGGTTGAATTTTTTTGTGAAAAGCAGTGGTAATAATGTGTGGTTTTTCCTTTGTTTGAAATGTTACACTGGATGTTTTGTAGGAATTTTTTTTACTGTGTTTTCAATAAAGTTGAAGCGTGATTCATAGTGGAGTTTTACTATTTTTTTTTTACTTTATTTATTTTTTTTATTTTAACAATGAAGAATCCTAAATTAATGCTGGTGGGAATAATTGTATTCCTCTCTCTTCATCCTTTCTTCCCCCCAGCTGACCATGCTTTTGAGATTCTCAAATGATTGAGTTTTTAAAATAGGTGAGGTATGGTGTGTGATGGAGTTTCCTGTACGTTCAGAGCCCTGTTTTTAAGACTGGTGGGTGCCCAATTATTTCAAACTTAATTCAGGCAAGTGGGATTTGTTTAAAGAGTGTCTTGATGTTGTATCATCTAAATAATTTCCAATAACTTAATAGTCTGAGAGAAGGGCAATTTTTCTATATTAAAAACCTGACCACTGTGTTTCTAAACTATTTGAAACTGAAACACTTCAGACTTTCTCTTGCTTTTAATGGGAGATTTTAGGCCTTTCAATAATGTTAGGAAATCACTTGGCTGGAAGAGACCAGGAGATGTCTGATCCCTTCAGCTTCAGGGGATGAAACGTGCCTGCCTTATTCCTGGGATTTATCCAGCCTGGCAGGGACTGTCTGCATGTGATTCTGTGCTGTCTCTAGGCAGCATGTTCCAGTGTTCAATAAAAGTCTCCTGAATGTCAAATGGGAATGGCCCTTGTCATGCTTTAAGCTTTGATTTGCTTCTCAAGTGTCCATAGTAAGACAACTCTACTTGCATCAGTTTTTTCCACACCTGAAAGGTTACCTTTATCTTCTGTAAAAGTAGCAACCCCCACTTCCCTCGACTGTTTTATGTAGGTCTCTTGTTACCCTTTTTGCTGCTTGTGGGGACCTTTATGTATTTCTAGAAATGCAGAGCTCAGAACTGGGTGCAGAAGCCTCCAAGCTTCAGCCTTTGCACTACATGGTGTCTTTTTTTGGTGGGCTTGTGGCAACATTCATTGATACTCAACTTGTGTTCTCAAGTGGGTTTCTGAATGTCCTTCCTCAAAGTCTATTGCTACATATATAAGATAGGAGTCATCCTGTACTGGGGTTATCCCTACAGAAGTGTGTATTATGCACACTTTTTTTTTTTCTTTTTTCACTTTTTTTTTTTTTTTTTTTTTTTTCCTGTTACAGAAATGCTCTGTTTCTGTGAATTACACAGAAGGCTGCCAAGGAAAATAACCCATCAGGGCTTGCTCAAAGCAGGGGGCAGAGGGTGACTGGGAATGCACTAAGCAAGCAGTGCCCCCTTTCTGTCTGTGCTGTTTTCCCCTCTAGCAGGCACAAACCCTCCATTTCTTCCCTCAGCTTGCACTTGTGTTGCTCTTCCTAATTTCACAAGGTGATCCTGAAAGTGCTTTCCCGGTCTACTTGAACAGGAACTGTAAAAATAAAGAGAGGAAAACTCTTCTCCTGCCTGAGAGTGATCTGTTGGGTTCCCCTGCTGCTAAGAAGCTGTTTTGAGCTACTCCTGTATTTTGTGCAGTATGACCTGACCCAACCCATGTCCATCAATCAGCAAATAAAGCCTTAATGTTAGGAAGAAACAGAAGTGTAACTGAAATTTAACCTGAAGTTTATGCTAACTGGCAAATCAGTGTGGACATAAAAGAAATAAACATGTTGGATAATTTGTTAAGGTGGTCTAGGACTTAAATATTGCATCCTGCTTTGTTTAACATGCAACACCTAATAACTTTTTTTTTTTCTCAGAACAACTGCAACTGATTAATTAAATTTATTTCTGAAAATACAATGCCTCTGCATTTTTTCTGCGACTTCTTAAAACTTTAGCAGGATGGCAGAAACTGAGTATTTGAAATTCTCTATCAGAGTGTAAAACTACATCAGTCATCTGAACAGCAGCACAAGACTGTGATAAAATAAAGCAATGAAACAAAGCACCAAGGTGAACTTTGTCCACAGGGAAGCCTTTTTAAGTGATCCAATGTCAGCAAATTGCTTACTAATGTGTTGACTTATGGCAACCCTCAAAAGTAAAATGAAAAGGCTGGAATTTACAGCATATCAATGGATCAGTTGATAAGCTTTTACTGGTTTAATATCCTCCTAGTTTTGCTGCTTGGAGCCACTTCAAGTTAGCAACAGAATGTTTACCTTCTCCATGTGATAAAGGAAGTCAAATGACTAAACAAATTCCAGGACCATTATACTGTTTGGTGAGATTTAAATTAAAATTGTTGGGAGAAATCTTGTGGAGGAGGGAGGAAGAAACTGAAGTCAACTACATCATTTCACAATGACTTACCTCACTTCCTAAACAATGGTAAGATTTTTAGCAAAGCTGGAGATAATGTAATGCATTTGAAAAGATTTAATTGCACCAATAAAAGACTATACCACAACTAAACGACAAACAGAAGTGACATTTATAGGTAGGATCAAAGAAATTTGCTACCTAACATGCTGAAGGAACGCCCTGCTTTCTGTGTGTAGTAGTGCTAAAAAGTAGCCTACTTTAGTTTCAGTGACCTTTCTTATCTCCTTTGATCTGGATTATTAAAATTTTTAATGATAGCTGTAGTAAGGACTACTGTAGCATTCTGAAACAAGTAGAGTGTGTCCTTTGTAGCTCTAATATTTCAGACCTTGTTTTTTATTTTCTGATATTTATTTAAGAGTATGAAACTTGATGTTTAACCTTTGTGATCCTTCCAGAGGAGGCAAGGTTATTAAAAATTTGATTATTTTTTCTGTGTTGCTGTTTGACTATGCTAATGTTTAGGGAGTGACATTTTAAAAGCACAGCACAAGTTTGAGAGACATTTATTTTAGAAAAGCTTTTTAGTATCTGGAAATTAATAGCTCCGTGTGAAAAATTTCTTCGGTGTTTTCATTAACCAGCAGTTAAAACTAAGAGCAGGAAAAGTCACCTACAACTCCCACTTGAAAGCCTCTAAGAAAAAAACAGTATTTATCCTTTAATCATAATTGGTACTGACTTTGTTTAAACCTGGCTAATCTATATAAAAGACTTTATTTAAGTGAAAAAGTAGTGTCTGTTTTGTTCCTTCCAAAATCCTGAAGTGCTAAATGTGAGAATGATTTCCTGGTGCACTGTTCTATATATGAAAACTGTGCTAAATGAAGCCTTCCCATGGCTTTTATAATCATGTGATGAAATACAGGCAGTCTATCAGCAGGATGTTTTTCCCTAAAACAGTTTTTTAGGAGAGGGGCTTCAGCAGCTCACCCATTGGAAGCAGCTTGGTGGGCAGCTGCTGTAGCCATCTGAAGTAAGCTGGGAGACAAATGAAACCCATCTGCAGCTCTCAGCATATTTAGAAGCCTTCTTCAACTTCCCTTTAATGGGACCCTGCTTCTATCTAAGCATCCTATCTTGACCCCACAGGTAGTAAAGAACCTTCTTTGGGAAAAGACTGTTTTCCATCTTCCATGCAGGAAAATCTGGGTGTTGCTGTTGTCTGTTCTCATCACACTACTTGAAGGCAATCACAATCTGCTGAAGTGTTCACTTCTTCCAGACTAAAGTGTCTGAGCACTTTCAAGTGCAACATAAGCTTTCCTCAGTTACCTCCATATTAATTTTCTCTGTTACAGCAAAGGACTTCGCACCAATGGCAAAGGTGGCCTAGCAGCCAGCAAGCTGTCCTGGTGTTGAGGCTGAGAGCAGGATTTCTACCCAGTGGTTATCAGCTTCTTTCCAACAGTCTCCATGATCACCTCCAGGGCACCAACCTCACTATCAGACATAAATGAATAATATACCTAGAGAAGGTCTTTGCCTCTGAAGCTCTTCTCTAACAGGACACAACCAAGTAAGCATGAGAAACAATGGCAGGCACTAACAAGCCTTTTCCTGCAAGCACTCTTCTCTTTCACTAAAGTGGTGATTCTGAAAAAAGCAGACAACAGATTTAAGCATTGATTTAAACTTAACACTGGTTTAGTAACTTGGGTGAAGAGTATTTTCCTAGTTGCACCCAGTAGCTGCAGTCCAGTGGCTGCCTTGTGTGGCTCTGTTCGCCCCTGTTACCCAGGCTCTTCCATAATCCAGCCTGGACGATGGCTTCTCTTGCTCCCAGAGGGATGGTTTGTGAGTGCTGAGGATATTTCTGAGCAGTTTTTTACTGAAACACTGAGCTGGGCTCACTGATAATAAACTGGGGGAAGACTGGAAGTTTGCAAAGGAGGACCTGAGCCCTACAGTGCAGCACTACTTTGCAGCAGCTCTGTGCTTAGAGGCAAGCAGGGCCATTGCAAAATTATTGCACCTGATTTGGACTCACTTGTATGGGGCCAGGACCCTACTTTATTACAGTCTGACTTCCATCTGAACAGAGGTTAGAGAAGGGCAAAGCTATGGTATAGAAATTTCCAGCTCAGTGTCCAGTGAGGGAACAATGAGAGTGAAAAGAAGTTACGACTGTTCATGGATTTGTTTTTCTCCTTATGATACCCCCCTCACACAGTGCTGTAGAAAATCAGGGAACTGTGATTTATTGAGAAGGGAAATACAGAACCTCAGAAAAAGCCCCACTGTTGTTGGTCTAGGCAAAAGGCAGGGCTTAAAATTAAAAGCTTAATTTTTTTCCCTTAGTTCTGCATTGTAAAGAGGATGGAAGAAAACATCTGACTGCCTCCAGTGCTGCCTGCTTGGTATGAATAAGAAGAAACAACTGAAATGGTTGTGAGCTGATATTCAGGAGTTTTGGTTTAAGGGAGCTGAACCAGGCTAAAGAAGCAGACCAGTGAAGCAATTGCAACATACCATTTTCTCAAAGAATTGCTTTCTTAATTTGATGTCCTTAGGAGGCACTGTTTTTCTTATGTTTTTTTACTATTTTCTAATATATCCTCTTCAGGAAGCCTGAAAACTGTAAAACACAGTTTTGGTCAAGAAGAGGAAACTCAATTATATGTAATTTTACAAATGATGTGAAAACATGATATTTATATGAAAATATGAATTATTTATAATGCGTATCTATTTTTCGTCATAATTAATTTAATTATTTATATGGAAATATGATACTATTTTATGCCTTTTTTTTAAACTTTAAGTTTTGTAGTACATTCGTTTTGCCTCGTTTCTTATTAAAGTTTTAACATATTTGGAACATTATTTAGAAATAAATATTGTCCACTGACAAAATCTTATCTTCATTTTAAACAAGCATGTTCCTTCTTGTGGTTCTCTGGTCTCATACTGCTCTTTTCTGTACGTGGGAGAAGATTTTTTACCTGCAAATTTTCCAAAAGCTTTAAGGCACACCTGAAAAAATAATCAAAATTACTAAATATGTATTTCATAGCATTGGAACAGATGAAACTGCAGGATAGGTTACAGAATGCAAAAACAGTTTCATTATGAATCCATGAACACTCTACAAGGTGCATGTATTCACATTAATTTCATTAATTAAAATACCCCCAATTACCATACAAATGTATAGCTCAGTTACAAACGATGTTTTTCCTTGTGGTTTTAAGAAAAGACAGTAAAATGGGATAAAGTGCTTCATCATAAAATAGCCTTAAATTGTATTTCTTACCATAAAACTCTGGAATAAAAATTATTTTTCAAGATAATTACATTTAATTTGTTAAGATATTCAGTTAAGTACTTTAATTAAAATACTCATGTGTCATATATTAAAATACTTATATAAAGACATTCTCACTTTATGGAGTACATGTGAACATGAAAGCAGCACCTGTTTTTCAAGGGAAAAAACCAAAACCAAACAAACTAAAAAAAAACCCCACCTGACTTAAAACCACTGTAAAAGCTGAGAAGTAAAACTGCTGACACAAAAAATTCTGACTGCCTTAAAGATCACCAGTTTTTTCCTGTTACTACTGCAGTCTTTCTGGTGTAAATAAGTTAGTCTTCTGTAGAAATTAATACATTTCATCTTAGGCCAATACATGAATTCGGTGCTAACAGCACATTCAGTGGCAGAAAGCAAGAAGTGACAACTGCTGCTGACTGGGGGAAAAGATTATAAAACAAGTACTTAAAAAGAAAGCTGATTAATTTTTGTCCCTTTTCCCCCCAGACGTTACATTTCAAGTGATACACGTCAAATGCTGCATTTCACACGTACAAAAAACCCCAACAAAACAAAAGAGCAAGCATGTTCACAGGCTACAAGAAAACTTCACCTTTTTCTGACCTAAATTCCCACCAAATGCTGATGATCTCCACCCTGACAAAAGATACAGGGCTGGACAAAAAAGGCAGTTGGGTCTTAGAGGAAGGAAAAACTGGGAAAGGAGTGAAAACCAGAACAAGTAGTGTGCACTATTGAGCTGGCAAACACAAAAGGATTAATGGCCAGCAGCCAGCTGAGGAGAAAGCTTTCAGATACAGTGGCTTTTTTCCCTTGAGGGAGGAAAGCTAAGGAAACACTGAGAACAAAAGGAATTCCAGAAGCATTTCCCTTTTTGTGCCAAATCTAAAGTAACCTTTTTAATGAGTCCTGTCTTTTGCTCTCTCCTGTCAAGCTTTAGACTTTGCCAGCAATTGGCAGAGTGGTCTCTTGCCAGATCCATCCCACCTGCCTGTGGACCATTGTACACCTTCAGTTAATGTTGCTGTAAAAGGAAGCAAAAGCTCAGCATCTAAGGTTATTAGGAGACTTTGATTTACATCACAAACTTGGTTGTAAAATGTCACCAAGAAAAATTGAAAGGGACAACAATCAACCCCTCCCGCCTCCTCCTAAAATGTACCTAGGAAAGAAACTTGCATGCAGTTGGGATAATTCCTCTGATTACCATTATCACCTCTCTGAAGCAGCAAAAAATGTTGCTGGTAGAAAATACTGACTGGATGTCCATGAGAAATCTTCACCTCCTCTAAGATCAAATCACAAATGGCAGACAAAGCTCAGTGCCAGTAGTAAAAATAAAAAGATGCTGGTAAGTACAGCAAATAAGAGATCTTAATAATCCTAAAGACCAGAGAAAGCAGCTTGTGGGGACTGAAGGAAAGACTAAGTTGTATCTAATAAGTCAATAACATAAATCAATGTTACCTGTTAAAACAAGACAGAGGGAGGGCCATGCAATAGTTAGAATGCAAGCTGATGACACCTAGAAGGTGGGTTTAGTTTTAAATGGAAAGAAAAGGGTCAATTCTTTCATTCATACCATAATCTTTGCATAAAACAGACATATATAAGCAGCACTTATTTGTTCTGAACAAGCTTTAAAAACCCCATCAGAGAGGCTGTGTATCCAAACTAGTCATGAAGAGAAAAGGAATCCTAACAAACCAAATAATGGGGTTTTTGGGGATCCGCTTGTTCAAGTATCTGATTATTCTAGGACAGGATTTGTTAATTTTTTAGACAAAAGTTTTGCTCCTGAGCTCATCCATCTACAGATGTGTACCATTAATCATTTAGAGTTTGCATAAATCTGTCTTTGATCTTTTTTAAAGAACATTTGTCAGGTCTAGTTGAACTATCTGCCTAAGCTACTTTCTTGTGAGCTCATGACATCCTTCAAATGTAAATCAACTTGATTCTATGTCTTAGAACAACAGGATAGCTTTGAGATTTCAAGCCAAGTAATTTTATGCTTTTGGAACTCTGTGGAAAGTGCTTTCTCTAAATATGTTTTTGTTCAGATGCACCCCACCTAGTTGCTTGTGTACCCTGGTAAAGGTGTCCAGTCAAAGGTAAGGAACTCATGTAAACCTATGCATCAAAAGAAAAGTGACCAAAACCAAGGAAAGCAGTGGGTGCCATCAGTGGTCACAGATGAAGAGTCTGAGAGGCCTCCTGTGTCAGTTCCTGCTCAGCTCAATGCTTACACACAAGCACAGAACCTCTGCACATGGGCTGTGGATTAGAATTCAAACCAAGCAGCAGAGCACACGGGTATTTACAGCATTGCCTGTTCAGGATGTGAAATGCACAGTGTATCCACATAAAATAGTGTTGACTGTCATTTCAATGAGGTAAAAAATGCTTTTATCTGGTGCTCTCGATGGTGAAAAATAATCTGAGCTTTAAGAGAAATATGAAGGATCCTGAAAACTTTTTAGAGTCTAA
The DNA here is from genome assembly GCF_036169615.1 of Heliangelus exortis. NCBI lineage: Eukaryota > Metazoa > Chordata > Aves > Apodiformes > Trochilidae > Heliangelus > Heliangelus exortis. The sequence goes on along the minus strand of NC_092423.1, from coordinate 9,520,034 downwards.
AATCTAGTTTAGAACGTGTATTTTGCTTATGCAGGAATTGCTGAAATGGGTAGCTGAGTGACAAGGAACGTGTTCCAAGCAGGAATGCTTTCCCTTGACCATTCAGCTCCTGAAGAGCATATATTGGACCACAGTATAGTGGTGTTACTACTACAAAAAAAGACTCAACTTATAAAATACATAATGTAAGATTCAGTAAAAACATATATATAAACTTTTGTTTGACAGTAGTATCTAAGAGTATCAGTGAATGAATAAGGAAATAAGATCCTAGTTTGATAGTTCAATAAACACAAGTGATGATCCTTATGATGAGAAAATCTGGATATACTGGAAGAGACCAAGATAGCAAACCTGTCACAGCATGAAAGTCAGCATCACAACATGAAAAAAATACCCATTCTTGATTTTCTTCCAAGCACTCTGGTCAGAGACTGTTTTAAGGAAGACAATGAGATGGCTTTGTGGAAAGCCTTTTGTATACCCCCTGAGGAAGAAAAAATGCTTATTTAAAACTTTCACAAATGGATGATTAAAGCTGCCAAATAGGAAGAGATTGGCAGCAAACCCTAACTTCTAAATAATATAAACCAGATGGGATATTTCTGAGAGACAGGTTACACAGGTGTTTAGAAGGAAAGCTTTTATGCAGCATAGTTTATGAGGAAAAACTGGCAGCAGGACACAGAAGAAGGGATATATGGCTGAAGCAAAAGGCTCTATACAGGTATTCTCAAAGCAGCACTTTGAATAAATCCAAGCAGTGAGAGCTTACAGCAGTCACAGCTCAAGGCATCCAAGAGTTTTCATCCTTATGCATCAAGTTCACAAGCCCAGCTCATTTACTGACACCCCCATTTATAACCAAGTAAGTTACTTATGCTAAAGTGAACACTAGCAAAGTGATTACTTTAAACCAATATTATTTGATTTTAGGACTCAAGTCCACATTAATGGACTTAATATTAACTTAGTGACAGAGACCTTTGAAATTTTGTTTGATTCCCCACAAATTCAAGAAGAAAAAGCTTCATTATATTAAGTTTTCAGTTTTGTTTCATAGCTGTAAGGTTTAAAGCACACAATTCTTATTAAGAAGAGAAAGCTCAACACAAACATTTTAAAATAATTTGAGACAATATGTGAAAATACTAATAAACCCCAGAAACAATTGCAATTGGAAAATCTTTCAGCACATTTTTTGAGTCATTTGCACAAGCATTCATATGGGACATTTCAGTTAATGCTGTGATGCAAAGAGAAAATACTTCATCTTTTTTATACTCGCAGAGAACATGCTCACACTTGGGCTGCATTTTTCACATTTTCATTATCTTATTGATAATGAAGGTTTATTATGCTTAAGCCTACAAATTGTGGAGCCAGAAGGTTTTTCCAGAAATAGCTAATCAAGAAAAGCAAAAGGATGGAAATAAGATGTTCGTGGCAAGAATACTGTAGGAACCTTTATAAAAGGAAAATAAGAGACTGAAACCAATAGGCAGGAAGCACATTTGGACCTCTGGTCTGTTCAGGTGCTCCCTGGCTTTGTCTTTTTAAGCAATGATGTCTGTTGCTGATATACAACTGTATTATTATAATACTATTTAAAAGTGAATTTTCTCACCAGGCATCAGTCCAAGCCCTAACATCTGTGACTTTTATCTTGTTGCATGTTTGCTTCTAAATTTGAAAAAGGTATTTAACTACAGGTGTTAATTCTTCCCAGGTTTAGCCCCAGGACCATTGTAAAAACAAACCTTTTTAACTTAGTGTAAAGGTGGGTCTATATTAACAAAGGATACATTTAATGCACCACTAGTAAATGTCTTTTTACTGAATAAAGAATAAACCAAACCATTTCAAATAGACTTAGAAAACAATCTTAATACTAAAAGGTTCCCCCAAACAGATAAAATATCAAAATCACTGGTGTTTGCTTGAGAATATAAGGTAGAAAAGGTATAACAGTCGATACACAAAACATATTTTGAAAGTGTAAAAGACATCCTGTCTCTTAATGAAGCAGTTTTTCTTCATCAGGATGCATAAGTCTCTTCATTTTCCCCTTGATTGTCACAGAAATAATATTTTAAAGTACATTTCAGTTATGGAAAGGGACATTCAAACCACTGATGGCAATTCCATTGTTTACTTGATGGCCTAAACTGCTGAATTTTGACAGATTCTAAAAAAATGTTTTATGCTGTTTATTATCAAATGATCTTACTGATCAGAAAGCTTAGCTGTTTTGTTTTAGTTTATTTTTAATAAAACCAAAAAATCATAAATCAGAATATAATAATTTACCCATCATTAACTGTGGAGGTCTGGGATCAAGAGCATACCCCTTTTCTGCCTCTTGTTTTTATGGTGAATGTTCTTAGTCCAGTATCTACTGCTGCTCTGACCCTTTCTTTGTTCATAGGTTTGTAAATGTTCTTGGTATTCCTTGTCCTTGCATTAAAATGATCTTCTAGTAAAAGATCCTGGAGCTGATGACTGTGCATTACATGATCCTGTAGAACAACTGCAGAAACTGTTATGTTCTCTCCTTTGGAGGAGCAGCCCTAAAAGGAAAACAAGAAGCAAAGTTGAACAATTATTTTTATAAAGGATTTTAAAAGACGTAGTAACTTAAAAGAAACTCTGCTCTTCGCCAATACTTTTGACTTCTGAAATGCTTTTGCATGCATGCAGCTCCTGTACTTGAAGCCTAACATACAATTATCATAATATAAAATTTAAGATTGATGTCTCTGACACATCCTAATTTTAACTTACGAAAATTTATATTTGATTTATCATTTATATTAAAGAAAACAGCAGTAAGTTTTAATTACTGAGCCTGTAACTGTTATGTGCAATAAACTCATTATGGACTATAAAAGTTTGGCAAGCCCAAACACATTTTTACATCAATATAATTAAGGACAACCCCAAAGACTAACCTTGTCTTCCAGAACACTGAATATAAGCAAGAATATATTATTTTTATACAGGGAATGAGCTTATCTACCCCTGAATTTCTCACCACCCTTCTGCCTTATTTTAAAAGATGTGAAATTGTACCTTGTAAAAACCCTGGTGCTCCATTGATAATCTTCAGCTCATTTTACAAGAATCACAAGTCTCTGGGAACAGACACAGAATAGCAGAACGTGAATAATATTTCTCAGCAGCAACAGCCTCATGAATAGCAGAAGACAAACCCACGGTTTCATTGATCATGGGAGACAGATCCACATGTATTCCAGGCACAGAAGTTTCCTCTGGATCCATAAAGCACCAACTGTGCCTCACCTGACCCTCGGGGGGATGCCCACAGTGTACCCAGGGTAACTTCAGGATGGATGCTGGGAACCAGAGGTTTCAGTAATCAGCAAGAAACTCTTCAGAGTGGTGACTTCATTCTAGACCAGGAAGCTCATGAAACATAGAGCAAGGATGACCATGGCAAGTCCTCTGGGAGCTGCTCTGCTGGGATGTTCACAGCCTGAAGGGTACAGCAGGAGAACCAGGGACACAGCTCAGTGGCTCAGAGGCGGCTGAAGGGACACAGCCCTGCAGCAGTGGTGGTGGCACATGGCAGCCCTCACTGATAACACTCCTCTGCTTCAGTCTGCAGGTTCCTCCTGCTCCAGCAGCCATCTCTGTGCTCCCTGCTCCCCGAGGTACAGCTGGAGACAGTCTCCCATCTCTGGGGACCGGAGAGGCAGCGTCGTCACTGCCACCTCGGCACAGGGCACAGCGCAGTCCCCTGTGGGATGAGGACGTGGCTCCTGCCAGCACGGGCCAAGCAGCCTGGCCACCTCACAGCACCACTGACCCAGCTCCTGGCCTTGCACACCACTCCTGCCCATGGCACTGTTGCTCTGTTTGACCTTTTTTACCTCACAAACCTCTCCCTGGGCCTGACTGCATCCCCTCGACTCTCTGACTGTTTTTTGCTCTCCATCTTTTTTCTCTTTTTGATGTCCAGTTTTGACTTCAGAGCTGTTTCTGATCTGGCAGGTGGTTAAGATGAGAGGTGGGCCTGGAGATTAATCCTGGTAAAACTTCCTTCAGCCTCAACCTTTTAGCAGAGCTCTCCAGTTTCTCAAAACCTCCCAGTGATGGTGGTTGAGGTCCACAGTCTTCAGCCATTTGCTCCAGCAAGATGCCTCCCTGGTTAGTGATGGACACTGAGACACTGTTTGTGCTGGGCTGGCACAGGCTGGCTGTAGGTCTGTGATCCACTGGGGAGCAGTTCAGTCAGCTCTGGCATGAGAAACACCTTTAAAGTGATTATTTTGGTAGCTGTGACTTGCAACTTTTCCTCAGCATGGCTGGGTGGGAGTCACAGTACCCCATTTGGCTTTTGTAGTTGGCATTTGTGGTGGCTTTAAATGTTAAGTGAAGCTACATGTATTTGCACTTCTATAGAGTCAGCATTATTAAAAAATAGCTGAGAAAACTGGGTTTGCCCAGCCTTGAGAAAAGAAGGTTTAGGGGAGACCTTATTACGATGTTGTGGTACTTAAAGGGGACCTACACAGAAGATGGAGACTCCCTATTTACAAGAAGTCCCATGGACAAGACAAGGGGCAATGGGCACAAGGTGCTCCTGGGGAGCTTGTGATTGAACACCAGAGGAAGATTTTTCACTATGAGGACAGTCAGACGTTGGAATGATCTCCCAGGGTAAGTGGTGGATTCCCTCACTCTGGAAAGTTTCAGCTCAATGGGATGCTGAGACATATTTATAAATATGTAGATGTTTATTAAGCATATCATATAAACATTAATTAGAAGGGTTGAGGTCCCTTCCAACCTGACATTCCATAATTCTATGAAAAAAATAATTTCTATACAAAGAGAACAGATAAATGGTATCCATATGGATCAAACCAAAGAACACCTACTGTCCCATCACTGGCTGTGGCAAAAGGCAGATTGCTGATGGACACTGTAAGACAGGGGTTAGAGTGCAGTGTCAGCTCCTTCAGGGACTTCCAGGTTTCAGAGTGGCTTTCTGACCCAGAAGCACTGCCCTCATTTTAATAACCACTGGTTTGTTTCTTAAAGCTCTGGAGCTGTGCAAAGGTACTTTTAGCCCCTAGTGTGAGTGTAGACATTTTCCTGGTTATTCCTGCTTGGTGGCCCCTTATGTCCCCAAGTGGAGCAAAGGTACAGATGCTTCCTGAAATCCAGGTGTTCCATTTCTTTAATCTTTTGCATTTAAATAGTTGTCAGAGTCCTTCACGGCTGCTACTGATTTGAGAGATTAATTTTCTTGTGGAACTGACATTTTCCAAGGAAAAACAGTGAAGCTGTCCTGAGAATAATCCTTCAAGCTGCATATAAATGGAGTGATTAGGGCACTAGATGCACTTCTCTGTAATTATAAGTAATTACTTTAAAGTCGAATCTGCAAAGGAGAAAACCACTCTGTACTGTAAGGAAGAAGTAAAAGGAAACTGAAGTGGCTATCTCAAATAACTGGTTGTTTCTAAAGACAGGAATAAAAAGATAGAACAGGAATAAAAAGATAGAACAATAGTTTTCCAAGAGAACTTGCAAGTTAGCCTGACACCAAACCTGACTCAGTAGTACCATAAAGGGATAAGTTACAATATAAAACTAAGAAGATTTTTAGTAATGAATTTTAATTAGCAAATAAGGTAGAAAACTTGTTTTCTGCTTCTAAAATGTTAATGAAAGTGTAAATGGTGTAGTATTTACAGAAATCAACCCACTGATATGTATAAAAATCATTAGTATGTATCAGTTTGAATAAAAATATACTGGACAGTATATCTCATAATGTTTTTTTTAATTTTTTTTAGGAATTCTTGACTGAGTTTCTTGGAGTTGCTAATAAGCTTATTTTAAAATAATGTTTGCTGTCTCTTCTGTTTCTGTCATACCTCATTAAGTTGATCCTATACACATGTATGCTTAATTAAGGCTTTTCATTAAAATAAGCCTTTAATCCAGAGGTGCTGGGCCTTAATTGAAACTCAGGGAAAATTAGTGTCGTCTCTTATTTTGGTTTTCACTTTTACTGTACTTCCTACTGCTTCTAAATGAAAATGTCTGTATTAGCCTTAGCTGATATGTGGTCAAGAAGAAATTAAAATTCATAATGCAGTCTTCTGGAGCCTCAATATTTATCATTTCTTACTAAATACCATTTCTTACTAAGATTCTTCACTTCAAATGCAGTGGGTTGCTTTAAACACTCCAAGGACATTGACAGAATGAACATGATGCCTGTTTTGAAGGTGACTTATAAGCGACTAATAATTTATCTATGTGTATAATTTTAAAATTAAATTTAAGTATTGCTGAAATCATTGGTCTCTCTAGAATGGTTTAGTTTTACGGAAATCTTTTTCAGAAGACTTAAGGAAAAATGAAAACTTTGGTCACAGGTTAGCAGCCCTTGTCTGAGGTACTGCAGAGTATAATAAGTTTTAAAACTTTTTTGAAGGAGTGAGACCCAGGTGCAACAGCTTCTGATCTTCTAAAATAAAATGCAGAAGATGAAGAGCCAGTCCATTTTTTTTCATGGTGCTGCCAATCAGCAGGGGCAGGTGGCCTTCTGCTGTCAGTGGCAGGAGAGTAACTTATCAGGAAGAGCTGATAAATTGTGTGGGCAGAACAAATCTGATACAGAAACAGCAATGCTAGGACAACCACTTTAAATAAACTTTCTAGTGTAGCCATTGCTATGAGCTTCAGTGAAACTGCCTTCATACCATGGTACTATCTGTAATACGTTTTTATTCTTTGCCATGTTAAAGGAGTGTAATAAAAATATTAATATATTTGAAAGGAATATTGTGGTATATGGTTATATATCAATATAAAATGTATATTGACAAGATAAGTAAAGACTGTGTGGTAAACAGCAAGAATGATGAGTGCTGTACCTTTTGTAAGCAAGACCTTTTGAAATCTTATCTATGGAAGGTTGTGATGTAGCATTGTTACAGTGATGTTGGGTTGTGTCATTGCCTTCAAATAAGTCTTTAGGGTTTGGGCACTTGATAGGATAATGACCTTCACATGTGAAAAGATACAGATTTTTTTTTTCACTGGAAATAAGGACTGCTGCTGAAAGTGTACAACCCAGTTTTTCTAAGAATCAAGTGCACTGCTTCATAAATGAGATCTAAGACTGAATGCATTAGCAAGGAATTCCAGCTTGAAATAGTTCTGCTGGCTGAGGCAGGCAGGTTTTGGCAAATCTGCACACGTGAGCCTTGCCTTTGACTCAGCATGGAACACTGTGTCACAGAGCTTTGTAGTTGCCCAGTTAAAGGTTTTTTTAAGATAACTGAGTCAGACATTCTTAATTATAAAAATACAGTGTCTGCTTTTTCTTTTCAGATGTTTGAAAATGTATATTAAATGCATATATTTGTTTATACATTTGTGTGCACAGGCATACTGTGTATTTTTCATTGTGCTATTTGTTTTCCCTTTTCATTTTATGTCAGTTCTGTCTTTTTCTGTCAGTTTTCTGTCTGCTAACTTACAAACATGTGCTTCCAACTCAGTAGGAATGTTGCATAGTTTTAGTTTGTGAGGGCAGCAGAGATGTTATTACATCCCATTTAAAGCCCTTTCAAGTCACTGAAAAGGCTGTCACTGGTTTATAGTTAATTCAAAATCTGTTCTCTTAAGTAAATATATTATTTCCTTCTCAGGGAGGAAAAGCATAATTTAAGGGGGAATTTATATAGGTACATTTTGGGAAAAAATTAGATTCCAAGCCAAATGTGATTTCATGCATGACCATTAAATCTTATTGAGCATTGTCACAGTGATATTTTTTTTACTCCAATATTGCACAAATTACTAAGGATTTCGAGATCTAAAGAGCTTTTATATTTGTAAAAAAATTCAGATATTTATAAGAATGTGTTAGAAATTACTTAGCTAATGTTCTTGCAAAAAAAAATCAAACCTCAACCATCTGGTTTGCAATATTTCTGATGTCTGTGTATTAACTGTGTATGGTGCTAAGTTGTGGAATGCTCCTGAGGAATGAATGTTTTGGATGTATCTGTGAAATGCTTTGTATCTTCTAATCTGTGATTTCCAGTTAGGTGAATATTTGCTTAATGTAGACATTTTCCACTTTGTGGAAAATCCATTTAGTTATGTACAGGGTGCACAAACCTCAGATTCACACCACTATCTGTGTTTAATGCACTGATATTGCTTCTTCCTCTTGGTTTGTCTCCGGAGAGGTTCTCATTCCTTGAGGATGAAGTAAAGCTCTGGTTCCATCACTGCGGTCTTCAAAATTAGCACTGAAAACACAGGATTCTTTTCCTGGGTTGATGAAAGTAATTTCTTGTTTGCTGTGTCAAACAAAGCATGCTATTTGTCACATTGTGGTTTGTGTATCTTTTAAGAAGCTTTCAACTTTGATCTGAGTCAGGGTACACTCAGTAGCAGAGATGACAGAAGTAGCAAACCAGTGATGAGCATTGTCACTCATACAAACTCTTTAAGTCAACAAATACTGAGACTTAGATGTAGAAAACCATATTGCTTTTGAAGGGGCTTGTGGATTCTTGTGAGAAAACACAGTCCTTTGCTTTTCTTCTTTCAGACAAAGGTGTGGAACAATTTATTAGTTAAGGATTCAGTTCGGTGTCTGCAATCAAAAGGTGCCTCTTCTAGTCCAGATTCTGGCCCTTGCTTATATTTTCTAGGTAAACAGCTGCGTTTAAAAGACATTGTAGAGGTGGGCTCAGTAGCACATAAAAGCTGCTTTCTTCAAACTGTCATCACAGAGGTTTTCAGAGACTGCTTTTAATACCCCAGCACTGGCGTTTCTGGCTCTTTCTCTCTTTATGTTAAATGCTATTTGAAACAGGGGTCTTTTTTAAAATGCAACTTTCACCTGCTTTTTACCTGTCTGTGGGGAAATTAAGCTTTTATGTAACAAGACAAATGGTAAGAAGACTGTTCCACAAAATTACTGTTTTAGGACAATGTAAAAACCCCGATCATAATAGACAAGCAGTTGTTCTGAATGTGATTGTTCTACAGGTTAAAACTTTAAAGTTTTAACTTTAAAGACGTGCAATTTGATAATCCAGTCTGACCTTATAAGACTGTGCAAAGAATTTTATGCAGTTAGCAACGTTTAGAACTTAAAATCTTTGTTTCAATTATATCTCTCAAAACCCAATTCAGTTTTCATCTGAAAATTTTATAGCTTGAGGGAGGTTTTTGTTCAAGCAGTTAATTATTGTGACTGTTACTCGAGTATATCTCATTTCAATTTTTCTGGCATCAGCTTCTAGCCATTTGCTCTTTTAGTGCCTCTTTCAGCTATTATAAAGAGCACTTTATTAACAGGTATTCTTGAAAAGATATATTAACAATGTCATCAAGTCATCCCTCCGTTTTTGTTGCTAATCTGAATAGATTTTTCTTGTCACACCACTCTTGAGACCTAGGCCTAGAATATTCTCTTTTTGCATTCTTGTGAATTCTAGAAAATTTCAACTTAAATAAATTATCTAAACTAAATATTATTCTGTTCTTTGTTTCATCAGACACCCAAAGCAGAAATATTTCTTGGTTTTGCTTATTACTATACGTTTCCTGATAGAACAAAAATGTATGCAGCAAAATACAGTCTTCACAAGAAAGAGTATTTTTTCCATAATCTTGTTTTTTTCCTCTTGGTATATTCCGATGAAAATGTCCCACTTCTCACATGCTGTTCAGGTCTCTCATCTTTGCCATATATACCCAGGAGATAAGGTAAGCAACTGCAGCACCAGAGGTGAAAAGACAACTCTAAAGAGGAATATTTCAATATAATAAATCTTGCAAAGACTGATATAAGGAACTTAAAGAAAACTATGAATAGGGCTGGTTGTCTGGCATCAAGATAATAGAAGTATAATTTATCACTTGTGAAATATGGTGCTGATGAAAAAATCAATAATTCACTTCTGTATACTCTGTAGGAAAGACAGATTGTGATATGGAAGTGGGAGGTTGATTCTCTAAATCCCGTAAGTGTTTTTCAGGTGCACAGGACCATGAGTGGCTCTTTGGGCTAAATACTGCCTTGCATAGGGTAAGCATGGAAAGAGAAAGGAAAGACTATCTTTTTTCCAGCGGAATTTTAGTGAGAGGGTGAGTTGAGGCAGGTGACATTCAATCTAAGGCCAAAATATGATACGTAACACCATATAAAATAGAGTAAACAATTCATAGAACTGAGGCCACATCTATTATTTGTGATGAGATTTTGGTGTGTATTTTAAATAACAGGTTTGTATTATTATTTCAAAGCCACCTCACTGTAATAGAAGAATAATTAATCTCAAAGAAATTAGAGGAAAATATGAAGAATGTTTAGAGGTATAGTGATAAATGTGCTGGAAGTGCATGAGGAGTCACTGGGGCACAAAGGGAACAGACTGAAAGGATAAAGATCTCATGTAGAAAAGTATTTTGGTTGCTTAGAACCTCAGCAGAGCAGATGATAAGAAACTACCTGCCCTAGTGCTTGCTATTTACAAAGTGTTGCCACAAGTAGTGATGTATTTAGAGGGTTTGCAACAACCCATGGAATTAAGTGACAGTGAAAGTCAGAACGTGTGGCATTCATCCAAGAAAGGTGAAGGAGCTAAAAAATTGCTGTCTGAATCCTATTAAAACTTAAATAATTAATCAGTAAAATGTGATACAATAGAGGAAAACTGAAGGTAGCTAGCTTCATACAAGACTGTTTTGGGGGAAATGGTTCTGAAAATGATTCCAGGAATTAGAATGGTGAACCTTTCTTTGGTGTCAGGAAACTTAATTGATAAAATCGTTGAACATAAAAAGACTATAAAAAACCTGGATGGAGTACAATTCTAAGGAGAAATAGTTGAGACAGTTGCAGCAGTACATCTTTCTGCTCCAGCCTTGTAGTATATTTCATAGATTAACGATTTAATGGAGAAGGTTGGCAATACAAGTACATATATAGTTTTATCAAAAAGACATTGAGTTCCAGAAAAAAAAAAAAAAAAGATGAGGGTTTTAGACCGTAGCCAGTAACACAGCTAATCATAAAAAAGAACTTGATAAAAAAGGTGACACAGATAAAGCCAACATGGGGAAAAACTAGATGGGTGATAGAAAGAAAAAAGGTTTAATCAGAAAAATAAATCAATCAGTGAATGTCCAAGGATCCTTGTGGATATGTTTGAATTGCCATAGAGACAAAGCACATGCCATGTCTTTTTTTTTGATGCAGCACAAATTTTATTACCTGAGGTGCTGCCCAAGCAGCACTCTGTGCCAAACCATGGAGGTACAGCAGCCTGGGACAGCACAGTTACAGAGCTTTTTGTGCTGCACCCTGCTGTGAATCTGTGTTTGGAGGAAAGGCTAGAATTGGTGGCTAACAACATCCCAATTTTCTGATGAAACGAAATAAAGCATTTTATCACTACGTTTCTAACATAAAAAAAACCAACCTCAAACACAAGAAGGGGCAAGGGGGAAAATAGAAATGATTAGAGGCATGTGGAGAGCTTCTTTTGCAAGTAAATTAACAAGAATGGTCCAGATTTGCAGCTGATGAAAATTGGCACAGTTCCACTAGAATCGGTGGCACTGTGCCAATTTACACCAGCAGAGAATCTGCCCCAATGCTTTTTTAATATGAAAACCCAGGGCAATTACAGCAGAGACCTACAGTAAAAGACCAATGTAATTATAAAACCAAGGCTGTGGAGGTTAGGAGTGCCAGAATGGATGCTATGTGCATGCTTAGAGTTGTGTTCTTTTTTGAGTGCTGGTTAGGATCAGTTTTTATGGTCAATGCAAAGTTGTTTACTGTTTTTTTCCTGCAGAATGCAGATTTCTACTGTCTTACCCCAGTCTGCTCCAGTCTAGCCCTTTATCCTACCTTCTCCTAGTTCCTGTTTGATGCTCCATTGGCACCAGGAAGGTTTTTTAAACTATTCTGCTTAAGCACCACAGAGCAAAACAGGGAGCAGATGACAGTACAGGAGGCAGCTTCAATGCCTCTACTGCCTGTCAAGATGCTCCTGCTTGTCTGCTGTCAAGCCCAAATCAGCTTTTAGGTGGGGAACTCTCCTCCAGCCTCTAAGACTCTGCAACATACAGATCATTGGGAGCTGTAAAATCTTGCTGGGAAACTGAGTTAACGTGTAGGTGGTTGGCCCACCCTGAGTTTAAGGCAGAGTTGTCTGTGATGGTAAACTGCCTGGGTTGTGTCTCCCAGATGTGTATCTGCAGACCTGAGGCTGACTAAAAGCCTTTCTGACCTTGGTCCCTGTACTTCTTACACTGGTATCCCCTGGCTGCTGAAAAATCCTGCATAGACTTTTAGGACAAAGATGGAAAACAGTCAGATGCTGGTGTTAAGATATGGTTGATGTGGTTTTCAAAGATCTGGGAAAGTGGGATATCTTAGCAGTAGACAGAGGCTTTAAATCTGCCAAGTTTAGCAGGGCTCCCTTGAGCACATGTAGAAGAATATGCTCAAATTTTCTCTCTTTTATGCAATTGTCACATCAACAATATCAAAGGCACAAAGTTTTGAATGCAGACAAAACAGTTTTCCCACTCACGTAGAAGCTTTTACAGAAACTTTCCGGAAAATTTTCTTCCTGAGACAGAAACCTGGCATGGAAAACAATTGCAATTTGGCAAGGTTGTATGCAGCTGGAAAGATGTAATAAAGTGGTGTTAAACCACTTTTTATAAACATAGTTACCATCTAAATAATTTTGCATAGAGAAGATGTGCTTGATGCAGCTAATTTCACTTCCTGATACTGCCTGAAATAAAAGGTGAATTAATGAGAGGGAAACACAAAGTTAAGGAGAGTTAATAAGATACAAGAAAATGTGCATACAGATACATCCACATGGGGGAGAGAGAGAGAGGGAATCCACATTGCTTTTTTAGGGCACCCTACTGTGTATAGTAGTAATTCCTTCTATAATTTTTTCCCCTTTAAGTTTCCAGTCCCCAGTCCCCATTGCATTCTGAACTTTCATCAAAATCTTTCTTGCTCAAATTCTCATTTGCCTCACATTATTGCTCCTCTCATTATTTTTATCTTGTTTTCTTTTGGCCTGGGTGGAAAGTTGTTCAAAAGTCATGTGCTCATCTCAGAGAGGAGAGGGATACCTTAGACCCTGGCTGTGCATTTGCTTGGAATTGATTATGACTCTCATCACCCTGTCTGTGCATCCAGCTGCATTGGGTTTAAGCTGTTTTAGGGGGACAGGTGTTACTGAAGAGAAATTTCAGATGAGATCATTACTATCCATAATTATTTGTTTCTAGTAACAGGAACTATGACTGCTACACAAGTTAAGATAAACTGCAGATTTTCCTCTTTGCATTGTACCATACAGTAATAAATCTTTTTAAGGGATTGTTTCTTCTTCGAAAACAGAATTCAATTAGTATTTTAGTGACTGGCTATTGGTGCACTTTTATGCCTAATTATTTCTAATTTTAATTATTTTCCTCCCTATTTTTAATAGAAATTTTACCTTCGGATTTTAAATCCCTTTTACGTGCTTATTTAAATGTAAATGTAATTTCTATTTTGATTTTATATTAAAAGAGAATTAGTATAGTAAAGCTGCAACTTCATCCTCCCTTTAAAATTTCCTAATGGCACTGATATTTCTAATTAGAGTTTGTCTCAAAGATAGAAGAGCCCGTAAAATATTTGTTTTATAGGAGACATGTACTAATAATGTAGTAGTGTTGTAGCTATTGTGCTCATGTGAGACTTATTTGCCTGGGAGAAAATATTTATTTCAAGTATATCTGTTAATCTAACAAACATTATTAAATCTCTCTACAGATATCATCTCTCCCAAGGAGAACTTTGCATAATTTTTTTCCTCAAGGTTATATTTAGATTTTGGAAGAGTGAGTAAAATCAGACATTTTGTCAAAAAACGTATTTTAACATTTATGATAGTCCATACAATTAAAAAAGAGTAAATCACAACTCAGATTTAGCCTTTAAGCTGTCAATACTGGTGGAAAGGTAGCTGAGTAGTTCTTGTTGATGGAGATTTTCTCTAATGTTTAATCCACCAATAAACCCCCCCTCACAGGAAACTTAAGAATTGACTGATGGGAGTCACATGATTAAATCAGAGCTTGTTATTCATAATTTATTCAATGGTTGATGGAAAAAAAATGTCCAATTATTTCACAAATACTTCTTGGCAAGATGATTTACAGAGAATAATGCAAGTATTTGTTGAAGAATTTAAAGTGACAAAAAATGCCAAAATTACGGCCTTTATTCTCAATGCAGTGATTAGAGCTGATTGAATGATATTCAGACAGTTTGACTAATTTTGAATAGTCCTTACACAGGCAATATTCCCATTGACTTCAGCTGGAATTTTGCCAGAGTAAGGACTGCAGGATTGGGCCTTTGAGTGTAAATGTCTTGAAAGGGTCCCTTTATAAAGCAGGAGCTTAAATTCTGAACTGCAATGAAAACCCATTTTCACTTTTCTCTGTTACTTTGCCTGTTCTGTGGAATTGCTCTGTATGAATGTTAATCCCATTCCCTCTTTATCAGCAGAGGGTGCTATGGGAGTTTTGTGCTCTCCAGCCTTTTGTGTATGCACAGGTCAATCTAATTTAAATTGAACTGACCATTTCAATGGGAGTCAAGTGTGTATTTAAATGGTGTGTGGGAGAGCCATAATTTAATGGTCAACCATTTCCTTAATTGATTCAAGTTTAAAAAGGGAGACATTTTAAAGTGGATAGTTTCAGATTCCTCTATCCCCATACTCTCCTAGATCGGTCACTGAAAGTGGTCTTATACCCTTACATGATAATTAATAGAATTTTCACATATTTTTGAAAGGCAGATTCAGTGTTTCAAGTTACTAGAAACGTATAATGTGCTAACAATTTTTAACATAAAGTTCAGTGACTTCTTAAAGTTCTCAGTTTTAAAAATATTAGTAGGACTTTAATACAAAAAGGTGTTTGCAAATCCCTGACATGGAAATGGTCAAATAGGGAAAAATCCCTTTTGGTAAACCAGTATATCATATGCTTTGTTACAAGAGTGTTCAGGTTGTAAAGTCAAGTGTAGAGAAAACAGAAAATGCACACACAATCTTAATTCTTGTATTTTTCTGATTGTTCATCCACATCCTGACAGGGATATTAAATTACATGGTTGCATGGCTACTTTTTTCTATGAGATGTCTGTGCCTTTAACATATACAATAGACACCACTGAATAGGAGCTTTATGAAATGTTTCTTTTTTATCTGAATTGCTCAGTGTATGCCACTGAGTTATTTGCTGCACATTCTGCCCGGCACTGAATGCACAATTATCGACTTCCTCAAGTACCTTTCTATAGTGCTACCATAAGAGGGTAGTTTGTTAATCCTTTGATTAATCACTCTTTAATGTATTTTTACTGTTTAATGCAGGACAGAAAAACTGGTGAGATGCAAGGAAAAAAGTAATCACTAATTTTATCAATCCAATTTGAGTTGCCTTAAACCATCATATCATATTTGAGAATGCTTTGCAGATGTGCAGCTGACTCCTCCTGCAGTTCTGAATTCCCAGCCCTTTCATAAACCAGATTCTGTGATCTCAGAAAACCTGGATTTTCAGAAACTAAGCAGGAAACAATCAGAGTTCAGTAGTGAAAAGTTCAGGGTGATCATACAGTCTGTGGTCAAAGCGGAACAGTTTCCAGTACTTGAAAGGATGACATTTTTTAACCTTAAGACCATGTTTTTCCCTTTCCTTGTGCACCACCTGTCTTTCCACTGCAAATGAGAGAGGGTTTTAAAGATGACAGTCTCATTTCCTGCATAGCTTTGATGAGTTCCCTGACTCCTGTCCTCTTGGTACACTGAATGAAATGGTTTCATGTGCATGAACATCAAATAGTTAAAACTACCGTGGTGCTGAAGTAAAGTTATGAAGGGATTCCAGAGTTTAGGCTTTAGGGTTTTTTTCCCTAGCCTTAATATTTATAATGTCCTTCTTTAGAGGGAAATAAGGCTTCACATTTGCTGGAAAGGTGGTTGTGAAGCTGCACCTGGAAACACATTGATTGCTTCAGACACTGGCAAGGCCAAAATCCTTGGATGCACTGGACAGTCTGCTGTTATTTTCTGTCCTTTGTTATGTGGCCCAGCTTATACCATGCACTCTATAATTTAGCTGCTTTATCCAATCTTCTTCAAACTTTTCTGCCTGGTCCCCATTTCACAGCGATAATTTACAATTTTTCTTTCTAACTATGACTGAGGTGGGGAAGGAGAACAGATGAAGGCAATAAAAAGCACAGGAGGGAGAAAATTGACTGCTGCCATTCCTAGGCAGTGGCCTGGTGGCTACAGACAGGCAGAAAGGCTCCCAAAGCTCTGCCATGGCATGGACCTGCAGTCTGGGAGGATGTGTCATGCATTCTTCATCTGGACCATAGTGGGTAGATCTTGCTCCTTATTATTTGTTATACAGTTGAAATTTCCACCCAGGCTGTGTGGGCAGATATGTAGAAGCTCATAGCTTGGCTGCATTTGTCTACATTTTCAGAAAAACAACAGAATATTAACACTATGGCAACTGCTGTTTCCAAACTGCCACGTTTCCAAATCCTGACATGAGTCATGGAGGCAGCCTTAGCATCTCCACCAAACAGCTGGAAAAGCTGTCTTTTGCTAAAAAAAGAAGAGGGGTCAGGGGGGAGGGAATGGGGGAAGCAATGTATTCATCCTTGAGAAAGAGCAGAATTTTTTTAGGTCAACATTTCTCAAAAACTTCAGCCTTACAGCTATTTTCCAAACTTTGGCAGTTTTCAACACTGTTACAGTTTGAGGAAGATAGGAACTCCTGGAAGGATGGTCTCCTAGTGTGTTCTCTACTGCACACCGTATTCTTCAGGCAGTGAGAATGTTCTGTTCATTACTTTTGTAATGGGAGCCTCTTAAACCTGTTACAAATATAAATTTGATTTATTCCAGTCTGTGTTAGTTCTGCTCCACATGCAAATTTGTTTTACTTTGGCAGAATTAAAAGCCCCGACATGTTGATTTTTTTCCCCAAATAGACTGAAATCCATAGGTGACTTCTATATTGTCTGAGAGCATTGCTAGAGCAGGTGTAAGATTATCAATTCTCTGAAAATGATTGTAATTGCATATATTAACAATTCAGCTTTCTAAGTTGAAGCTTTCTAAATTGAATCTTTCTTTTTTGTAAATAACCGTTTTGCTTCACTTCCAAATGTATTTAACTTTAAATTGTGCTTATTGCTCATTTTAACAGTTGCATTCTTAGTGCATTCAATAATAATTTTTTTTTTATAGGTCAAGTTAATGTCATAGTACTTACTGATCTCCAGAACTCTAGAAAGTGGTCTTCCTTTCCAGCTTCTAAGGAATAAAGATGATATCTTTAGCAATATCATTATTGTGACATGGCTTTTAGGTACAGAAATTAATAATATATATATTTAGGAGGGTATTTTTGAAAAGTGATGTAATAGTCTTAAAACTAATACTGAAGGAAAAGACTTGGCTTGTTGTTTCAGATAAGTGATAACTTTTTGTTGATAAGGCCCATGACATTTTTAATGAACAAAGGACTGGTCCCTGCACCACTGAAGGCAATGTTATGTTGTAATTTGCTTTTGTATACCAAGACCATTTTTCTTAAAATCAGTGAAAAGGTCAAGTGAAGACAGAGATATTTCACTGCATGTAAATATTTGGATTTGTATGTGTTTTTACTACTGCTATAATTCTCTTAAGTGTTTCAGAGCACTGAAGCATAAGTAGTCAGGAGTGAATAAACAGATAAAACTGTACTTACTCATCAGAAAGAGCTTTCTTGCAAAATTCTGTAGCATAGAAAACTTTTTTTGTTTTATTAATTTTCACTGTTGTAAAAGTCTCTAACCTGCATTTCTGCAGGTTGCAGTAAAGAAACCAACAACTGTCCCACATGCTTTCCTAGTTTATTCAGGTCGCTTACGAATTTTTTTGCACCAAACTTAACACTGCTTCTTCCTCTTTTCAACTGTTGTTAAGCTCTACTACCACTCTGTGTGTTCTGATTTTATGCTAGTTTCAGTGAGAGCACAAGCTGTGCACGTGTTGATCTCTGTGGTGATCTGGCAGTCACTTCCCTTTGCCTTACACAAGGACCTTCTTCCTCTGGCATCCTCCCAGCTCAGTAGAAAACTCCTTCCCAGTGCTGGGGATCTTTAACTTTTAGATCAGAAGGCAATCTTAAATCTCAGGCAAATTACATTAAAATCTGTTAACTGTCAATGCTTTTCCACCACCCTGGCTATAGTAATCTGTTTTTCCAATCTTCATTGTCTCAATTATTTCTGATTGCATTCCACTGATTTTGTTTCTTCTGCAGCCCATCAGTAAGATCCCCCATTTTCAATGACTTTGATTATTTTAATGGTATATTCTTATGATGAAAGCATTTGGCTATTCTTTCTACAAAGGCACTATAGGAGGAAGAGCTTACACAGATGAAAGAACTAGAAGAATGAAAGAAGAAAAGAGAAAACAGAGAAGTCTAATTATTGATCTCCCATACAAAAATGTTTTAAAATTAGAAGTCAAAGCTCCATGTGGAAGGAATCTTTGTTCCTTCATCTTATTATAAAGCAATGTAAAACTCTTTTGCTAGGGCAGTGTACAATATCTAAAGTATACCTGTAAAGTATTTATTAGGTATCAATGCATTTGGATTTTGGCTTGAACACAAAAGTGACCTAGAATATTTTGTCCACGATGATCAAAAATCTGCAGGTGGACAGATCTTTGCAGTCTGTGTCACTTAGATAATAAAATCAAAAGACTGCGTGCTCAGAGGGCAGAGAAATTACAGCATGAATAGGGTAAAGTACTGAAGTGCGTGCTCACTTTCTGACAAATACTTAAGAATAAACACTTGGCAAATAAAACAAAACAAACTGGAAAAGCCATTTGGAAAAACAAATTGGAAAAAAAATGTGTAAGATTTTTCTTCCTACAGTTTGTTGTTTGCTAGTTAACTTGCCAGCTTCTGTCAGGAGAAACCAGAGAGAAAGACTCCTTGCTATGCATGGTAAACATATGTTAGTATGATTGCTCCTTAGTTTGCAGTAAAGCCCTACAAGGAACCAGGACTTAAAATTCCTAACTCCACCAATCTGCTGTTTCCTTGATGCAAAAGGCACACTGGTGGTGAACTACCAAAGTAAACCCCCTTCAATAAACAATTTCTCCTGTTTATGGAAGCTTATACTTAGTCCAAAGGCCACTTGAGGTCATGGTATATTGCATTATCTCCCAATGCCTTTATCCTGGGAATTCCAGGAAGTCATTTATCTCATG
Organism: Heliangelus exortis; assembly: GCF_036169615.1. Classification (NCBI taxonomy): domain Eukaryota; kingdom Metazoa; phylum Chordata; class Aves; order Apodiformes; family Trochilidae; genus Heliangelus; species Heliangelus exortis. Next base: position 9,500,619 of record NC_092423.1, on the reverse strand, counting down.
ATATAATAGCCTTTGGTCAACAGGGTACCCTTTGTATGAAAAGTAGATAATGGCCAACACCAACAATATTGTCCTGGGAGTACAGGTTGTAAATCCCTTCCAGGAAGTCTGGCAAATACTGGTATTAAGCATGAGTGTTCAAGCTAAATTCTTTGAAGGTACTTTATGTCTGGCTTTGTGCATGGCAGTGACAGTGGTGGGAGACACTGTGCCAATGCACATAAAGTTTGAGTAGATGTTTACCAGCGTAAGCTTCACCCATTTAATTACTATCTAGATTTCTCTAAAGTGGAAAAATGTGGTGGAAAAAAATTGTCCACTAGCAGTTCCATTGCTATTCTAGAATATTAATCAAGGAGAGCTGACACTTGTCACTGTCATAGTGAATAGTATTTCATAATGCTGATGTTATCGGGTTGCTATTTAATTCCTCATCTGTCACCTTCAACCTTATCCTGCAGCTAGCTGAATAAATACACACCTTTCCTTTGCATGTATTTTTAGAACAACCAAAGAGTTTATTTTTAGAACAAACAAGGAATTTTCTTATAGTTCAGGTATTTTGTCTCTAGTTATCCACTATCATTCTTTGGAGAGCCTGTTGATGTCACATTTGTATCATCCACATAAGTGAGAGAACATAGGTGAGATATGACATTTGGAAATGTGGAATGTTTGATATCTGTTTTTCCTTGGTTTATTTCATTTAAAAAACCAAAACAATTCAGCTTCCATTAAATTTTTATTTAGTGCTTGGAGGGCCCTTGAGATTTACTTCCCTGGAAAGTGTTGCTCAGTTTCAACTCTCTGAGTGATAGCGGCACAAGTAGGGGAACAAACATTGTGATACATTTTCCCTCTTCCTCCAAGACTGTGCATTAAAACCAACTCTCCTGGAGAGACATGGAGTGGATCTGGACATGGACATCCTTGATTCACCCAGCCTAGTGCCCAGTCACATGGTGTTTTCTGTTGTTTGAGAGTCCCTGAAAAACTTAAGGCAACAGACAGCAAGAATTAGGAGATGGATGGAGACTGGACTGTAAGAATCTGGACCATGAGATATTGGGAGCTTAAGTGTGGTCACCCTTGTGTTTCCTAGAGGTATCTATGTGAAAAAATCATAGGGGAAAGGAACTGCTTTTTATTTAATGGCTTTAAACAAACAAAATACTTGAATATTAAGATAGTAACAGCACCTTGCAGCATCTTACTGCTTGTGACTGGCCAGCTTAGAAATGACAAGGTCTGTATTCCTTTAGACTTGGGGATCTCAGAGGTTTGCCATATTAAAACAATCTGTTCTTAGATCTTTGCTACTGTGTTCCTGCTTATCTGCTGTACTGAAACTCTTCAATGAATTCAATGCATTGGAATCTGAAAAACAGCAAATTTTCTTAACTATTCAACTTGAAGACTGCAAGAGTGGGAAAATGCTTTGTTATGTTTGGGAAGCGGGAAAAGAACTCTGTGTTCTCAATTCAAATCCCATTTTAATGATCTTCAGGACAAGTGAGCTAAGGAATGCTGTTTCTTGGAAGTAACATTCTTAAATAAGTTTCAGACATATTTTTTGATGTCTTACAGTATCTGTACAGTACCTTCAGATGGATTTGTCTTGGGTAATGAATGGTATCCTATATCCAACTCTTAAGCAATGATAAAATGTTACATAACATGTTTTACTGGCAGCCCTAAACTTTTCTCTTTTGGGGAGAAATTGCACAGACTATATTCTCACACGAAGTATGTTTTAATATAGATCTCCCTGCTCCTTTTTTCTTCTGTTCAAAGAAAATGTCAACCCTCTTTACAACTGGTCAGGAAGCATTTGTAAAAGGTTAAGTGATACTACAAATATTCCTTAATTGAGTTTAGATGCATTCCATACATTTTTTACACCAGCATCAAAGAAAACATCTTTCCAAAGATAAGCAGCTTGTTCTCATATTTCAAAAAATCATCAAGTATTTTCATCAAGCTTTCAGGAATGATAGCTACTGGACTGCAATGTTGTCATAATAAAAAAGAAAGGTGCACACAGGGGTACTATGATCCAAAGGTGACAAGTGCTGAACAAATAGTGCACGAAAACGTCTTCCTAGCTGACAGCATCCATCTCCATCAGTTATTGCTCTTGTCCTGGTTCAGATATGTTTGATCAACTTTCAAATGATTATCCTGGCAGCAGCAGGTGAAAGCAGTCAGGATACTTTGATTCAGAGTGAAGTACAAGGCAGGTTGAAGGAATCTTTCATTAGCAGTTGATACTTGGTTGACAGTGAGATTCATACGAGAAGCTGGGATGAAAAGTTTTCTGTTTCTCTTCTTTATAAAGCAGGATTGGTCAGTATGGGTGTAGTGAGTTACTCTTACTTACTGAGTATACTTACTTATACTTACTGAGTTATGTATTAGCACATCTAGTATTAAGATTTACTACTCCAAGATATGAATACAGAAGGGATGACTTCTGTTCTTTTTGAAGCACTTGTTTGTTTGAAGCTAATATATTTAATTAAGTGACGTGGTTATTCTTTCACTTGGGTTTAATTTTTAAAAGCAACTTTGAAACATAGCTATTCCTCTGACAAAACCAATGCAATTGTCTGTGTGCAATTTTAAAGCACTCCAGTTTCAAGCAGCTCAAACTAAAACCCAAGCTGAATCTTCCCAACAAGAAATTTTTTCTGGTAGCAATAATGTTAGAAAATTAAATAAATATTTTTTTCCCCTCTGTAAATAATTTAGCAGATTGATTCCAAATTCTGCAAATAAGGAATAAAGGCTCCATAATACAAATGAGAATCAGTCCAGTAGTGAAAAAGCAATGGCAAACCTCTTAAAAAAAGGACTAATTTGTGAGACATATTTTGTGAGGATATTTTTAATATAAAATGAATTTTGGCATCGGAATGTGCACAGTGCAAATGGAAACTTCAAAATTCCAACCCATACTATCCCACAAAATGCCTACTTAGGTATTGCATGTCACAAGGTTTGAGAGTCCTTATTTTTTTGAGTGGCACACGAAAGAACAATTTAGTCTGATCCACAAAATGTCTTATTCACTCTCAATATTAAATGAAGAAAGAATATGGAGCCAAATAGCAACAAAAAGTACATCAATAAACTTTTAGGCACCATAACAATTGAAGAAGTGGGGGTCATTACAGAGAAGCAACATTTTTCATTCCCACAAGAGATTTACTGGCCATCTTGCAGCTTTACCTTTTCAGGTGAAACCAAAGCAGGACTAAGCCAAATGAATCACAGATTCGGTACATCTTGATTGTCAGAGGGATTTTTCTTTTGGTGATTTCACCTGAGTGCAGAGCCCTGCCAAGTGCCAAGTGTTGTTAAGTAACAGTGAGACACTGCAGTGATAGTCCATAGACATGGACATTCTTGAGCTAGAAAATTTGTAGTAAAAAGCTGGCTTTTTTCACCTGCATTTACTTCTATGGCATATCCTTTTGCCAGAACAGATGAAATCATCACTATTAATTAAAAATAATAATAATTATTATACCTACTCTTCAGGTTGTCCCTGAAAGTGTCAGTGTGATATCCAGCTGCATTTCTGAAAGGTCACATTTGGAAGTTTGAAAAATGCCAAGTTGTTCCCATGGTTATGTACAGCAGAATGGGATGGTTATGTACTGCAGAATTATTTAACCTGATTTATTTCTTCATTTTGCTGTGTCAATTTTCCTTCACTGAGGTTGGCTCACAAAAATATTTTTTGGCCTTCCTCTAAGAAAGGAGGACACCCGAGGCCTTCCTTACAGTGTATATATGTGAAAATGTAAAAAGAGATCAGGCAGAAAGTTGAAATTCCATCATTTGCATAGTTAAAAATTTTAAATCCCTCCAAAGTAAGGCTCATTAAAGTCACTGTCTTCACTAACTTACTATTAATATTCTGCTTACTCCAAAAATGCCCGGTACCCCCAGGATTAGTGAGTGCCTGTATTATCAGATATAAGGCATCAAGTAACCAAGCAAGGTATCCAAACTTCTGTTTCTCTGGAGCTGTGTATATTTTTCCAGCTGGAGAAGGCATTCCTCAGCTCTGGGAAAGCAGGGAGGGAACTAGACCACACCTCCAAATCCCGTTTACTTTCTCCCTTCTCACAGGAGAGAATTACTTTGTTGATAGACAAAGTGGTTAGAAGTAAATTGCAACTTAATTACCCACTCTGTAAACCTTTGCAACTGGGGGAAAAGGCGGCCTCTCAGTTACTATCTTCATGTTTTCAAAAATAGCCCAGTGAGGCTTTCAAAAGAATTCTGTAAATCTGAGGTGGACTTCTTACAAATACTATCAAGTGGGTCCCCCAGTCTTGCCATGGGGTTACATGGATTTTTTTGGGGGGAAAGGTGTTGTGTCTCTGATTAGAACTGTAAGCTAGATGCTTCCATCATTCAATTAATAAAATACTAATGAAAATATTATTAGTTTTATTTGTTAGTTGCATGCTGTTGACACATAGGATAAGGTCTGCTTTTCTCCAGGTGCTGTACAAACATGAACTAAACAATCTCTCTCCAAAAGAACTCGAAGGCCATGATCTGTTTTAAAACAGTATATAGTTATTAGGCTGCCTTTTAGCAGGTCTCTTTTTTGCCATCAACAAGCAAATACTGTTATTGCAATATGATTTTTATTATTGCGATTAAAGATTTACTTGGTTTTACAGGATTGGGTGTAACTGAGTTTTATAGATGCCTCTATAGTGAAGTTCCCATTTTCTGTCTGAATTCCAAAGCATGTGTATCAGTACATGACTGTAGTTTACTCAATATATCTGGTGCAGAGGTGGTCTCAAAAGTAAATGTTAGAACCAGCATGTTCTGGGGAAGATTGATGTGTAGTAGATATGGCAGAAGACTGAGTTTCAGGAATCAAGTGCTGCTTTTTTTGGTTGTTGTCATTGTAAAATATTTTAAATTCTTGTGTGAAAAGGCCTGTGTAAAAGCTTAGTATTGTCTTGTTCCCATTTCTTCCACTAGCTCCTTGTTTAACCAAGGACTAATAATCACTTTAGCTTTTGTATGGCTGAGTTTACTCATGAATGTATTCACTATGAGTGTTTTGTCAAAGGTGTCTTTAAGTTCAGTTTCTTTTTGAATCTGAAGATGAAAGCCTTTTTTTTTTAAAAACAAAGTAATTCCTGAAGCAAGACTGACATAGGAAGTAAAAAAATACACATTTTTTTATAGTGTCTTCTAATAAGAATACTAATCCTTGAATGTATTTTATGGACACGTTTTCTTCTTTGTATTTAAAGAAGACTAAAGATGTATGCTATTAGAATTTCTGAAGTACAAGAAGAGCTGATGGTAACACTGTCCATCTACTAACAGTGCTCTGCAAGGCTCTGAAACCTGTGGACCACTCATTTTAAACTACAAAACACAAAATTTAACCCTGGACACTGCCTGAAAAAAGGTCTTCAGGGAAGGAGCAAGAGGAATAGTTTGTACTTAAAAGGTCTTTCACTGGAATACCTCTTAGTAGTGGTGCGTTTTGCAGACTGGGAAACTGAAATACAGAGAAAAGGTGAAGCTTCAATACCAGGAGACATCAGAGCACATCCTTATTATGAATGATTGTTCTTTAACTTAAAACTGAGCATGTGCTCACTCTGTGCTGCTCTGAGGCTGAGTCTCTTGCTTAAGGTCACAGAACAAGCAGCTCTGAACCTGTTGATTCTTGCTACTCCTGTCTTTTTCTAGATGGTAAAATCAACAGCAGAGATGAGAAAATGCTGTTACTAGAAGAGATTAAACCTGACCAGCAGGTGGGTCACACTTTCACAAAACGTGACATTTTCCATCCTTGCTAACATTTAATAACCAAGAGACACTGGTGGCCACGGAAGAGAATATACTAAGAGGAGAAAAAAATGCAGTTCAGGGCATTGCGTGCTCAGTTCCAGGCTGTATGTGCACTGAAGAAGGAACACTGAACTCTGCTCAGAAGAGTGAAGTTTTTAGTCGTAGTGTGACATTGAAAGATGATGTGGTTATTATACTCTTTGACATTAATCCTCACTAATGCTAACTGAAGCTTTGTGCATGCAGCTATATGAAATAAATATGTGCATTTTCCACAGAATTCCTGCAGATCAAAAGCTTTTTGTTACAAAAAAGTGTATAGTGTGCAACAGACACTTTAGCAATAACATGATTTCTGCTTTTGAAAAGATTTACATTGTTCACTGCAGGGTCTTGCACAACCAAGATACTTCATTGATATCAGGTTGCACCGAAGTCCAGCTTTGGAAAGGACAGAAAGGTTTCTTTTCTTTTTTCCCCTTTTATTTTTTTTATTTTTTTATTTTTTTAAAACAGGATTAAAGAATGTAAAAGACTATTTGTATTAAACAGATTAAGCTGTTAGTAAACATGTCCCCTTTAAATTAAGTGGTGGTGAAGACAAAGAAAGTGCTTTGTTGTTGTCAGATGGATTTGTCTTAAGTCAAATGGGCAAACAAGTCAAACATCAGTCCTCTTTAAATCCCTAATGGCTGTGCAGATTAAATCTCAAAAGGTCTGTGAAATGAGTAAAAAATTAAATTACTTTACTTCTTCCCTAGTTTACTTTGGCTAAAGCATTTTTCTTCTTCCTTCTCTCTCTCTTTTTTTCTTTTTTTTTCTTTTTTTTTTTTTCCTTCTGATCCAGCTTTAGAGAACTTTGTTTTTGAACTGCATTAGCATACAGACAAATATTAAGCAAGAATTTCACTTCTCTGCAGTCTTGTCACTTGTGATGAATACATCCTTGCTCAGTAAGTGCTGGTGACACATCATTGTGGCAGCTTCTGCCTCTCAACAGAAGGATAATTAATCTTGCTATCAACACTCCTAGCAGGGCTAGCTAATTCAAAGTTTTATTCTACAGAACTGCTTTGTGTGGCGTGGGATTCCTTCATTTAAAGTAGCTGTGGCTGAACCGTGCTCTTCCTGTGATTAGCTTTTCTTTAATGCTGGGGATGTTGATCTGCATAGGAACAACAACATGAGCAGGCTTTGTGCTGCTCTAACCTGGCACTTTTAAGCCTTAAGAATTTGGATGGGTGCAGCATGAAATTCAGAAAAGATACCATGAGCTAAGGTGGCCTCATAGGAGTGTAGGAGTGAATTCAAGGTGGTGTTCTGTGAATTCTTCTTCCATCCAACTGAGTACAGTGGGAATTTGGGCAGTTTGCTTTCTGTCAGAAAGAGATTGGGGGTGAAAACGTTGCTTATACATCCTGGCTATGAGTGTGAAAACATTTTCTGTGCACACCCAACATCTGTCAGTGTCACAAGGATTAGAAGAGGGAGACTGGTAGTTAGCGAGGCATTTATGACTGAGGATTCAGAACTTTTTCCCCCATGAATTTCATCATTCCAGCAGCTCTGAGAAAATCAACCATCAGAGTATTTGCTCCAATTGGATTTTCATTCAGTTTATTAATGATAAAGAAAGCCAACTTCATGCATATTAAAGGAGTGTTGACTGAAGGTCACAGAGGTGTTAGCTGTGGTGTCCTGGCTAAATTCCAGTTGGCTAATTACAATCTGCCTTCCTAAAACTCCCTTGTAGTTTCATTATTTAGATCACTAGCTCTTTATTTTTTGTTCCAAACCCTGGGTAGCAGGGCTTTATTTTTGTTAAAGAGCTTTCATTGCTGAGTATGTTGACTCATCAGAAAGAAAATGGTGAAACCAACTTTCTGCATCTTTGAATGCAATATTGGTAAAGAACAGAGTTTTAAGTGAGAACATAGGGAGCTCCAGTAGAAAGCAACTGAGGCATGTTTTGCAGTGTCATGTCAGACTCTGTCACTATTATTTGCTGTACTAGAATCAGACGGCACATGTTTTGAAAAGTGTGTCTTTTTGCCATTTTCTTCCAGTTGTCTGAACACAACATTTGACATGATTTTCCCCAAAACTCTTTAATTTTTGAATTGTATGCTACTTACTTCTGATTGCCTAATACTTTCTACCCTTCTGGCAAGCAGGTTAGATTGACAATCCCTTTTTGCTGCTTGTCTCTCTCCCGTTGCTTTTTCCAAAGGCATGTGAGCTATCTGTGGCCCTTTTAAAGGGATCATTCTGGGAAACACATAGGAATACATTTTCTATTTGGTGGTGCAGACTCTGATTGCTCAGCACTCCAGACAAACCTGTGCTTGGTCAGGTCTCCTAAAATTCTCTGCAGGAGAAAGATGGGTTCTGTTCTTGGTTCTGGACTCAAGCAGTTGCAGAGCTAATCCAAAAATTTAGGTGGCATTTCCTATCTGCAGGAGAGTTTTCACACTTAACAGGGGTCAGACATCAATGGTGTTTTCTAGAAGTAACAGTGAGATTAAATTTGTCTGTACAGGTCTGTAATGGTCTGTACAGACATAGACTCCACTTATGATTTTTGGTTGCTGAAGGTTCACTGTGAACACTGATGGAGGAGAAGCAGTGAAGCAGCTCTTTAGAAATGGGTTCAAGTGCAGTTGAAACGATTGGCTCTAGAGATTACATCCATGCTCTTAGCTGAAAACGGGAAGGAAAATGATTTATCAATTATTCAAGGTGTTTTCTTTGTACAAAACACTGAGTTTTTTTGTAAGTATGTGTTACCCAATATAGGGTTTTTATTGAACCATTCAATATAGTTGGAAACCACAGGTAAATGGTGTCTCAGTGAGTCAAGAAAACCTCATAGGAGCTGAGCAGTCTGCAGCATTCTGAGCACTGTCAGTTCCCCACAGAGCCTATCTAAGGATGATTGGCTCTTTACTCACACTTACTTCAGCTTGTTTCTAACTAATGATGATTTATCATTTTGCTAAAAGCTGAGCAGCATTTGTTTGACAGACTGCAAAATGCAGGCTTAAACAAAAGCAGGTAAAGATTCACCAGAAAGGGCCTGTCAAAATACTTCTAAAATATTCTGTCAGTCTTAAACAATTTATTAATAAGCCTATTAATACCCAAGGATTTTTTTTTGTGTGTGTCTTGAGGTTCTGTTAAAAACATCAGTATTTAAGATGCTATCCACACAGGCTTAATGCCAGGGAAAGCAATCCCATTAAATCGGACCTCATAAATATTTCATGAGGTCCAATTTAAAATTAATCTTGGCGTGAAGCCAAACCAGGCAGTATATTTGCTACTGTATTAAAAAGAAGCAGCAGATGAGGTATTTTTTCACAGTTGTAATCTGACTGGATTTTTGCACAATCCTAACAATATTTTTAATAATACAGCTGTTAGTTTTGGCAGGAAGAAATGCATTTCTTTCATCACCTGTTCATGCAGGAATCATACTGTAAGAAGCTTATTTTAAATGTCATCATTGTAGATGATTTTTTCCCTGATGATGAAATCTCTGTTTTCTGAAAGCAATTTCAGAAAGGAAATTGTTACTTGAAAGGAAACAAATAGTCAGATCTGTAACTTAACAGTGAGAGTGTAGGGTTTTTTTAGGAAAGAGCTATGAAGTAGTCAATTTTGAAAAGATACTTAGGCAACTAAGAGGTTTTCAGTGTGATTTGAGTCTGAAGTACTTAAGCCAAGTGGGAAAAAAAGGTTAGGTTTTTAGATAATTTTGATAGGACTATGAAATTTACTTCTGGTCAGAGTGCTAGTAGGCAAATTGGAAAAACTGCCATTTGACAGCAGTTGAGACTCCGTATAAACACATCCCTAGGTATGGTCACAATCTTCTAGGAAGATGTATTTCAGAGACAATGTGCCCTGATTTAATGCTTCTGAGTCAACTGGGGTTTTAATCACTGGTTACAGAATCAGAAAGCATCAGACATAGGCAGAGAAAGGGCAAGTCATTTACTTTGCTCATTTAAGAGATCACATGGTTCTGGGAGACTGCCTGATGGGAAAAGAATTCAAGCTGCAAAAAAATCAGTGAAAAAAGGAAAAGTCTCCTACTTTTATCAATAAGCATCAGATGAGATCTCTAAATAAGTGTTTATTTTTGAGAAGTGTATTAGGAGACTCTTTCTTTTCTGTCTGTCTTATCTTGCTTATTCTCCTAATCTGTGACCAAATTTCAGTTCCAAATTTTTTCCTTGTACATTTGGAAAACAAAACAAAGGGGATAAATAATAAATACAATGACAATATAAGAGCTTGAGAACAGTTTGTGTTGTATGGCTTTAAAACTGGTTTGAGGGTGAAGAAGAAAGCCTTTTATGCTGGAATAATTTCTGGGAGACACTGGGAAGGAACAAGATTACAGGGTGTTTAGAGACGTGTGTTTCAATAAGGAGCAATCACCATTCATATGCATACGTTTCATTTAAATGCATTATATACACTAGCAGATTGGGAGGCAATCCTGAGACACTGAACATAATTTATTTGGATTTGAAGAAAGCCTTTGCTTTTGTGCCTCACAATGGATTTGATTTACTACGTCAGAAGACACAGTGGAAGAGAATTCAAATGGACTTGCATTTGCCTGAAGAAAGGGGAAGAGCAATAATATCAGTGTGGGAATGGACAGAGGAAACGTGTAGGGAATGGCTTGGTGCTCAGCTCACCTGGCTTGCTGTCTGAAATTCTTTTTTTAGGAGTAACAGAGTGAAGGGAGGGTTCTTCAGGTAGCAACTTGTGCCTCCTGTCTTAGAGATGAATTGCATCCTCTTGTGAAAGTGCTGCTCTATCCCATCCACTGTAGAGGCAGCCTAGCATGGACTAAATGCATCATCTGAAATTAGAAGAGATGAATCCCAAAGTTTTTATTTCCTATGTGTGTTATGTGTCCCTTTTCTTGACTGCAGCTGGTGAGAGACTTGAGATCAATTTAATTCATCTAGACTCCTCTCTAGTGGGTTTTGGATTGAATTTTCTAGTCATATCGGTGGGAAGGAAGGAAATTAAATGCTTCCTGTCAAAGCAAGATGACCTTGATCAAACACTATGGACACTGGTGATACTGGGAGCAAATAGCTCTGGCAGCCAGGAGGGATTTACTGAGGATGGGTCACCTCCAAGGTGACAGTAAGAGCCAGACACAGCTCAGCGTATGTCAAATGCTTCAGTTACACATAATTATCTTCAAGATGTGCATTTACATAGTCTGTGAGATATGAATACAGGGGTACATAAGAAACCAGAGGAGCTTGATTCTTCCACAAATGGGTTTGTCAGTGCCCAGTGAAACATGCAGACTTTTGAGAAGTTGGGATTTCATTAGTTTAAGGGAGTCTAGCTATAAGATTTTATTGTTTAGCAAATTTTAGTCAAAAGATGAGTCTTGTTTAGCTTTCAGTTTACTTTCCAGAGTTACAGAATCACAAAATGATTGAGGTTGGAAGGTACCTCTGGAGTCTGTCTAGACCCAACCTCTCCTGCTCAAAATAGGGTCAGCTAGAAAAAGCTACTCAGGGCCAGACCCATTTGGGTTTTGAGCATATCCAAGGATGGAGACTCCACAACTTATCTTGGCAACCTGTTTCAGTGTTCAGCCACCTTTACAATATAAAAGTTTTCTTATATTTAAATGGAATCTGTAGGCAGCAGGTGCCAGGACCTGCCGAGTAATGAGCTCAGTCGGTGCTCAGCCTCACCTGTGTCCAGTTAGGGCAGGCCCAAGTGCGCATGCTCAAAGATCAAGGGCCAATAAAAGGTGGGGCCTGAGACTGGCAAAGGGCTCATTCTGAAGCAGCTCAGCAGCTGTGCTGGTTGAGGCCAGTTCTCTACTGATCCTGTCCTCATTCAGAGCCTATCATCGCTACGAAGTTCGCCTCCTGCTACATCTGGTGGAGAATGCGGGCATAGACTCCTGTCTAAACCATCTTCTCCGAGTGAACTTCTCGACTTTCTTCCAGAACTCGAGAAATTAGGGTAAGAGAAACCCCTTTTTTCTCTTGTTACTTACATTGCTAAGCCTTTTTGTCGAAATAGAAAGATGGGTCTTACTGCCAGCAAACCCAATGAAGCTGCTGCCACCGAAAAAATTGTGGCACAGGCAGAGAGCCAGGAACTCCTCGGCTCCCCGGGTCCTGCTAAAGCCCAGGACTTATGGGAAGAGGTTTATGATCTATTGGCAGACCTCAATGCAAAAGAAATTAACGGCGACATCATTGGCGCCGATAACACCTGGAGGGTTGTATGCAGCTTACTGGCGGTGATGAAAACCGAGGTGAAGGAGGCACTCGCCACTGCCACAATTCCATTACAAAAAACTGAGGCGTTCCCCCCCAGGGAAGTGCCCACGGTGACCCCCTCGGCACCACCTCTTGAGGAACTAACACCCGAAAATGTACCCGCCGTGACTCCCTCGGCACCGACTGAGCTCATTACTCAGCAGGTCCTGCCACCTGCTGCCTACAGGAATCCCTAGTATTTCAGCTTATACCCACTGTCTCATGTCCTTCCCCTGGATATCACTGAGGACAATCTGGCTCTTGGTGTACACCATCCCATCAGATATTTATACACATTAATAAGATCCCGCTAAACCTTCTGTTCTCCAGGCTGAACAGTCTTAGTTTTCTTTGTATGACAGATGGTCTAATACCTTATTCATCTCTGTGGCCCTTTGCTGGCCTTGCTCCAGTGTGTCCATGTCTCATAGTGGGGAGCCCAACATTAGAGCTACATTCCAGATCTGCCCTCACCAGTGCTGAGTAGACAGGAAGAATTCCTTCCATTGGCCTGCTAGCAGTACTCCTCCTATTGCAGTTCAGGATGTTGCTGGCCTTTAGTGAAAGAATGTGTTGCTGGATCACAATAAAATTAGTGCCCACCAGGACTCCTGGGTCCTTTTTATCTGATTTCCACCTGGTCAGCCAGTTAATAATGAGATTATTCCTTCCAAGGGACAGGACTTTGTGTTTCCCCCTGCTGAAATCCATGAAAGTACTCTTTGCCCATTTGACAAGTGTGTGGAACCATATGGTCTATTAAATGCTCTTCACAGTTTTGTATTATCTGTGAATTTTCTGAGGGTACACTGTGTCTCATCCTCTAGTTAATTAATGAAGATTATGAACAGTATTGACACCAGCATCCATCCCTGGGGTAAATCACTGGTGATTTGCCTCCAGCTGGACATCATGCCAGCTTTGAGCGTGGCCGTTGAGCAAATTCTTCTCCACTGGTGTCTTTTCACCCACCAAGCCAGTCATCTCATGGTAGAAGGCTATGAGGTTGGTCAGAAATTTCTTCTTCATGAATACAGGCTGACTAATCCTGGTCATTTTCTTGAGTGAAGTCAGGCTGACAGAGTTGGGGTGAAAAGAAGGCTTCAGGGAGATGTTATAGTGGCCTTAAAGTATCTGGAAGCAGCCTACAAGGAAGCTGGAGAGGGACTTATAAGGGCCGGCAGTGATAAGATGAGGGTTAACACTTTTAAGATGAAAGAATGTAGATTTAGATTGGATATTAGGAAGAAATTCTTTCTTATGGTGGTAGTGAGACACTGGAACAGGTTGCCCAGAGAAGCTGTCCCCTCCCTGGCAGTGTTCAAGGCCAGGCTGGATGGGGCTTTGAGCAACCTGGTCTTGTGGGAGGTGTTCCTGCACATGGCAGGGAGTTTAGAACTCAATGATCTTCAAGGTCCCTTCCATCCCAAAGCATTCTATGACTCTATGATTCTCTGATTCTATGTATGGAAATGGTTTCCAGGATTATGCCCTATCACATTTCATGGAATTGAGGTGATGGTACAAATAATGCAAAAAGAATACAAAAAAGAATTAATAGTTTAGAAGATTCAGGTATTTACTTGAACACTGACCTCCACAAGTTAATATTGCTAGATCCAGATAAAAGATGAAACAAAATATTTGGAAATGAAGATTAAAGGTCAAGGGAGGGTGTACAAAAGCTGCAAGGTCAGTAGCAGAGGTCAGAAACTCAGGTCCTAAAATTCTTCTGCCAAGATCTTTGGCTTCCTTGTACCTGAGTTTGTCCAAGAGCTAAACAGCAGGGAGCTGCTGATGGCATCTGCTGGAAAAGAGAACTTGTGATACTGGGTCTGCTTCCCTACAATATTTTTATCTACTAATCTTGATGAAGATGGCTGTTCTGGAAATAATCTCATTCTGGGGGAAAAGCCCTTATTATGTACTGGCTCCTTAGAAAACAATAGCACAAGTTTCTTACAATGGAATCTCAGTTTATTTTATGTACATCTTGATCTGCTGGAGTAATGCAAGGTCATGGTAATGCCAGTGTTAGGAGTTTTGTCTGCCCAGTATAGGTGCTGTTCACAATGCCTTTCTCTAGATACCAGATTTAAATACTCAAATATAAGAAGCTAGATTTTCTGTCTGCAGAAAATCAGCTGTTTTCATCTGCCTTTTCCTTCTCCTTTCTTGCTCATGTTCTCTTGACAGAAAATGACCCTGTTTAGTTCTTGGTTCAGAATGTAAATTCTCACCAAGTGAATACCTTTCTTAGTTATTTCAAATAATAAAGAGCTTGCAGTTATTAAAACTGAAAATAAGTGCTCATATTTTATCAAAGAAAATACGTGTCAAATGGTGGTAAAAATTTAACCTAACCAGATATGTAAGGAAGAGGAAGAAAGGAAATGAAGCATCATAGTATAAATTAGGGTTAGTAAAAAGAGAAATCTACTGTAATCAAGAAGCTCACCCACACGAAATGACAAAGGGGGTAAAAAGGCTGGAGTCCTATTGTTAAGAGGATGACTGTGATTCCCTGAAGTGACTGCAGAAAAGACAAACAACAAGTCTCAGACGTGGTGTTTCCAGTAGTGATAAGGAGTACCAGTGTAATCATAAAAAGTGTTGTTAAAACCTAGCATTGTTTAGCCTGGGAAACACTCTGCTCTGAAGTGTATATGGCCTCTCCCTGTAAACCTATCAAGGGAGGAAAACTACCAGTGCTATTCAAGCTAGGAGATAGTGATGGCATGAAAACAAATGGGTTTAATCATCTATGAGTAAGGCTGGCAATATGAACAACATTTGTAACTATCAGAAAGAGCAGTTCAAGTTCTAGAGCCACCTTCCATTACAAACCATACAGATAAAAATTTAAACAGCTTAATGATGGAGTGTGCTCAAGTTTATAAAAGAGTATAATGCAGAAGCCCATGACAGCTCACCCAATATCCAAGACCTTTCTTCTAGTAAACATATTGCTAAAATAAAAAGAGGAGGGATTCAGTTGCCTAGCTATAGGTATCTGGTGCCTTTTGGGATACCTTAGGATATCGTGGCCAGCTTTTAGTGCCACTCCTGAAGGGTGTAGGTCTGTCACATCCTGCATCACATCTGATGGGTGTCAAGTGGGTATTTCAGAGTCCCCATGGTAACTCAAATGGCATTAGATGCCTTGTCTGGGCAACTGAATCGAGCTCTGAAAGTCAATAGAGCAGAAACTGAGAAATTTTAACTCAGATTTGCTTATGTCTGGTTTGTAGTAGTGGTGAAATGTCAGCACGTTATTCTGCTACAGTGTGCTCTTGCATCAGCTCATTAGCTTTGGTATGTATTTAAGTGGGGTGTTTTTATGAACTCCTTGGAACTGAAGGAATTTAAACTATATGGAGCATAGTTTGTGAGTTATATAAAGAAATATTATAAATATATATATATAAATATCTATTGCTGCTGAATACTAAACTGTGCCATAGAGGACAATATAGAGGCAGCCAGCAGAAAATGTTAAATAAGAGAATTTTCTATCATTAACAGGAGACTGTACAGTCCCCTTTCCTTTGTCATCTCTTCAGGAATTAGTGTTCTCCTGCATCTCAAATTGATGAGTAAAAAGTGATGACTCCAATTTTACTTAAACATTCCAGCTTCCTGAGATGCCATTATGCATCTTTTGTATTAGTGTTACAGTATAATTTTAGATCTTTGGTAGCAATGAAAGATTTTCTTACATGACTGAAGCCTACTGAAAAAAAGTAAAATTATTTAAATGTTGTATTGATTTAGTATGATTTAGAACAAGCTATGCATATGGAAATAGGATTAATTTATTTTTAATGACTGCAACATAAATGGAGAAAATTCTCCAAGAAGAGGTGGAGGTGCCCTTAGAAGTGGGACTGTATGATATTTAGTGAAACTCCAAAGTTGATATTAGATAAATTTGGCACTCTATGAAAGCAGATCAGCATTCCATTCAAGTTGTCATGCTCCTCTTTCAAAAGCAAACTTTTATCTTTTACCTTCAGAAGGAAAGCACACGATTTCTGCAACCAGGTGTTTCTGACCATATGCCAATATTATTAATATCAACACATTAATATTATTATTAAAAGATTATCCACCATGCATAAGGACCTACATAGCATTTGCAATTTCATATGTTAATGAGTTCTGGGGATAAGGTGGAAGTTGAAGTAGATTTGTATCTCTACAGGAGCATGCAGGGTCCTGACAGCATACTACTGTTTCTCCATTATATGGGGTAAGATTTATACCAGACTACCAGCACACAAAGTTGAAAGCATTATCTTTGGCTATATATTTTATAGGGGAATTTTTTGAATAGAAGGAACTTGCTTGATACTAGATAAGATTTTCTGTGGAAATTATGGAGCTGCAATTCAGGTATTGAACTTGTGAGCTACATCTGGAAAAGGTGAAAACATTTGACTGAGTGAAATGGCTATGCCTACTTGTGGTAGTTCAAAGATGTGTATGATACAGAGGTGATGTCCTCTATAATATCAGAACTTTCATTTTTGGAAGTGATTTAGTTTCAGTTCTGGCAAAGCTTTACTTTTGCTTCTATTCATTCTGCCTCAGGAGTTTCAGGGATGAGGCCATTGCAGGGTTGTGGGGTTTATGGTTCTGCTTATTTAGTTCTACACAAGTGATTTCGATATTTAATGGAGTCATGAACCAAAGATATTTTAGATTTTCTATGGCACATCAAGTTTCAGCCAGCATTTTAATTTTGACATCACTCAACAGTGTGGAATTTTCTGTCTTGGAAATCTGTTTCACTTCAATCCTTTTCTCTCTTTCGAATAAACCAAGAAACCACATTGCCTTTAGAGTGATTTCCTCTGCAGATATATTTTAGGTTGACTGGTGTTACTCTGTTATTACTTAACTTACAATCTCCTTTTTTCAATTTTATAATTAGATGGCCCCAATACGTTTTAAAGTATTTACATTTCCCAAAGCCACCTCTTTCCTTTTTTATAATAAATACTGGAGTATGCGTTAACAGACAAGATATGTATTTCAAATACCTTCTAGAACACAGTATTGACTTAAAATAATTAATAAACAGAAGTTGTCTTCTGCAACATCCACAGTGCAGTCTAGGCTGAGTAAACATGAAATGTTAAAGCATAATGGTAAGAAAAGCCAATTTGGATCCATATTTTGCAGATAGATGGAATCTACAATGTGATTTCATTTAAGCTTAGTAGAAAACAAATCATTGCCTGCAAAGACATGCTTAGGTTACTGCAGAGGAGCTATTTCTTACCCTAATTTTATGGGGTTTTATGTAGTAGAGATAAATGAGTATTCCCAAGAGGAGTGATATGTTTTTGAACTATCTCTGGAATCTCAAAATTGGAATTACATTGTTCTTCTGGTGTAAATGGGTATAGACAGGTAATACAAGGCCAGGTGAATTGTATCAAGGAGGCATTTTTATTAATTTGGCATGTTTACAAAATGCTTTTAGTCTGGATGGCAATCAAAGCTTTGAGATTTGAACTAATGTCAAACCCTTAGGACAACTTCTTGGTATTAGCACATAGCATGATGCTTGCAGAAAGCTAAAGAAATCTATCAAGTATCATGTGTTCAATGAGTTTGGCATACAGAAAGCATTCTTTTGGTTCCTGAAGAATAAATTGCAGGGGAGAATTAAACATTAAATTTACAGATATGAGTGGGTAAAATCCTCAGTTCTGAATACGGTTTATACATGGAAGTAAATTTTAAATATGACTGCAAATGTTTCAGGGAATATGAAAGACTCCATAAATGAGCTTGGAGGTGGGATTGATGTTTTCTTAGATATATTTTTATTGCAAAGATCAAGATTTCTTGAAAGGGGACTTTGTGATTTACCCTGTTTAAGCCATAAATACTTTCCCAAATAGCATGTTATGAGAAAGGTAAGAGTTACCCATAATTCTATACACATGCTAACAAGAATGGCTTGTATTTCTAGTAACTGGTGAAGTTTTTATTTCATAGATGAAGAAGGAGGGGGAGGGAATTTGATAAATAATTGAGTTTGTTCCAAACATATTGGGTGGCATAAAGTAAGGAATATGCATAAGAGGTTGTGAAGAGGATAGATTTGCCAGAGCTCGGGAGTGTAGGAGGAGATGAAAGTAGAGATGTGGCTTTGAAAGAAGGCTTTGAAAGAAAGAAGAAACATGGATATGGGAGATGGAAGAGACACACTGAAAGAGAGGAGCTGTAGGGAGTGTGGAAGTGCAACTGGGCACTGAGAGTGAGAATGTAGTATGGCAAATGGGAAGTTGGGTCTTAGCAGTGAAGATGAGCATAGAGGTCACAGATGGAGATGTAACAAATGGAGAAGCTTCAGAACCTGGGTAGGAGGGCTCCACAAGGGAAAACAATGGGCAATTCAGCCATAAAAAGGCACTAATATTGTCTTCAAGCAAGCAATAAGGAAAAGAAATGTGATATTATTCACATTTGGTCATATTCTCTTTGAGGTAAACAGCCTTCTCCAGCTGAGGTGCACTGCTAAGTAATCTTGAGGCATAGTATAATAAAAATACAGACATCTTAGGTATAACAGGATCTGTAAAAGGTGGAGAGACAAACCTTCAGGGTATGGCAGAGGAGGTCACCTAGGAGACAGAGAGGTATTGAAAGGATTGAAAGAAAAATTAAGAGATTCAGAATGCATTTTATCAGTGCTGTAAGATTGTAGAAAAAAAATGTTGATTTTGCTTCAACTCTATTTTGATAAATCAGCATGCATTTTGAGAAACCTTGTAACTAAGCAGACAGGGTTCTATTTTTGTTTAGTTTTACAAGGTGTGTTTGTTTGTGATAGGTATATCCAAATAGATTTTTTCTTAATCTAAGCCACCACAATTACAGAAATGATCTAGCATAAAGTCCATAGTTTCTATTTTTCCCTGTATTTTATAAATAGGAGACAACTGTCTGTGATTTCTTCAGCAAAGAAGGTATTGATTTCTTAAAAGTACTTAGATAGTAAAGGTACTTAAAAGAAGCGTGGGTGTCCAGTGTCTTTTGGACTCTCAATAATTATTTTTAGCCTCTGGATGGGTTTCATTTATATTGCTCTTTCTTTTTGACACTAGAAAAAGGACTGGGAGAAAGCTGGTGACTTTTTGAGGACTTCATCGTATTACCTTGCTTCTATAATTACGTGGACTTAAATCAACAGATTTACTCCACTCTGAAACTAAGTAAGACTTACCAAGCCATATCACACATACTTATCAGCACCGTTCTGTTTTAAATTGTTGCTGGCTGTAGCAATTACAGTAGCAATTACAGTCTTCATAATTTATGATAATATATAAGCTCTTTTTTTTTTTTTGCCTGAAGCTCTGTAATTTATTTATGTGTGTTTTTATTTACATAACATATTTATTGCTTAAGAAAGACACCTCAGTAGTAATGCTGAAGAACAGCAACATGGGAAGTATGCACGGAAGAGAGGTTTTACAGTCTCTGCTGCCTTTCTTGACATCATCTTGTGAAGCAGGGGGTTTGAAGCAGCATCCAGAAATTATTCACTCCTTTAACCTACCTCAATACCCATTTCAGCAAACTACTGCATAAATGACACATTCTGTGCCTGTATTTGGTGTCTGCTGAATTTTTGCCCATCCATTCAGAAATATGTATCCAGGAAAATGAGGCCAATAGGTTTGTTATTGGTGATCAGACTTACTTTCTAAAAGTTGTCTTTGCTGCTTTAAAAACACTCCAGAGCAGAGTAATACGGAGCTGTAAATCTTGAAAATAGTGTTAATGAGTGTAAACACACTGTTTAATGCCTCCAAACTCCTGAGCTGATTGCATATTTGTGAGGAAGAGTGAACCTTACTCAAACTTTCTGAGTTATGGGACCCTCTCTGCAGAGTCTGTATTTCATAAACTGTTTGGTGCTCCATGAAATTTATTTTCTATTTGCCAAATAGACCAAAATTAAATATGAAAGAAGAATAATACAGGTGCTGGTCTTGGTTTGAAGAAGTTAACTGCTGTAAATTTGAAAGCCAGTAACTGAATTCCATGAAGTTGTTCCCAGAAACTTGCAGTGTAAGGCTATATATAGTGTGAAATATGTACATGTCTGTACCTTGTTTTCAGCACCTGTTCCTTGGACATAACAGCACTTCCAGTGTCTATGTGTAGTCCCAGTGAAATCAGTAAAAACACTGGAATGGTTAGTGGTTCTCAGCCATAGGCCTCTGCCTGAAATTATAGTGGTGGATCTCAATACAAAAAAAAAAGCTCGTCAATACACAACATTGTGGCTTCTGTGGGCACATTATCATAATGAAAATATTACACTTACTCTGTATCTTAAATTCTGTTGGAATATTAAGAGTTTCCAAACGTGATTAATAATCCAGCCTTAAAATATGACATATTGAAATACAACTTAGTGTCTCATTTTTAAAAATGAATGGGATCAATATATTTTGTTTAGATGTCCACAATCATGGAATTGATTAATCTTTAATTCTGAAAGGTAAGTGAAAGTGCCTGAAACATTTACTATAATAATACATTAAGATGATCACTACAAACACAGAGAACCCCATGCCCTAGAGATGCCAGGAAGAAACGTGTTTTCCATAGGTAATGCTTGTTGGTCTGGAAGCAGATTTTCTTCTGCAGGTTGTACATCCAGCCTGACATATTTATGTCAATGGATTTCTTTTTGCTATCACTGATTGCATGGTATTCAAGCATGGTATTTGCTTTGCTTCAGCAAGGTGGGGTGTGATGGGCTTCCATACTGATGTGTGACTTGCAGACAAAACACCAAATTGAAGCTCAGAGTGAAAGTGTTGGCATCATGTTTTGGCACAATAACTTCAGGTGCTTCGTTTCTTGGACTGTGGTGGCTGCATGGGAGAATTCTGCCAAGAAGATGATGTAGCAAAAAATATCTTGCTTGACTTAAGCAGACTGCTTCAGAAGCACTGGAGCCAGGTCCATGCCAATCAATGGAAGAGTCATACATAATTTAGCAGGACATTTTCTTGTTTTTCTTTGTTTTTTTATTTTATTTTTTTTTCCTCCATTCAGTGTGATCACAGCTGTTATGAGACCCTAAGCAAACTCCGTCAGTGTCTGCTGAGTTATCACTGTTGAACATGGACTTCTGTGTCAGGCAGAGTTTTGCATTATAGATTATTTTCCTCATACTACTCATATAGGGGAGAGAAATGTTCTCACTTTGTAAACAGAGGTGCCTCAGCTGTGAATATTTATGGAACACTTTCTTCCTGAAGTATTAAACATTCAATTATAGATTGAAGAAGATTTGTACCACTCTGAAACAAAGCTGGTTAAAAACATCCAGGTAATGTTAGTAATAAAAGTTATGCCTCTAGTATGTCGGATAATAATAATCCTTTCATTACCTTCTGAATAGTATATTTGTACTGAAAAATGTTATTGTGTGTGAGTCAGAGCAGTTTCTGAATTCAGGTTAGAGTGAGTATATTTTGCTGAAAAAACTGTCATGAAAAAGAGTTGTGCTTCATAGTAATTACACAGCCATGACTTACACAATTTAGAGAACCCATGCCAAGATTTGAGAGCTTATTTGCTAATTGAAGATGAATATGCCACTTAATTAATTAGGTGCTACGCACCCTCAATTGTATGTATCTATCATACTGATTTAATTTATGGTTATACATTTGCATGGATAACTTAATGTCCACAGAGAGAGGTAAATCATTGTGTTTATTTAAGGCATCTAATTTAGGTGTGATTTAGGACACCAGAATTTAGAAACTTCAGTTTCTCTTGGTAGGTGAACATATCAGGTACCTCCAGGGGGCAATTCAAAGCATTTACATCTGAAGACATAAATATACTATTCCCTGTGAAGAGTAGTGATGAAACTAAGGAGTTTATCTTATGAAACAAGATGAGTACTAATCATTAGGCACTCTCATGAGTTTCCAGAGCCTTGGATTCAATTCCTCCTCGGCCTTGGTCTTTTTATGTGTGCATGGAGGCAGCTAAACTTCTTTCCCTCTTACTGCATTCAGCTGCAATTAACAATGTGACTGTCCTCAGTCCTACAATGTGACAGTCACATAGCTTGAAAACCTGATTTTTGTTTGCTGAAATTTGATTGAAATTTTGTATGCCCTTTGTGACAATTTCTAATTGCCTTTTTTCTCTCCTGTGTCATTATCTGCATGCCAGAGGAAAACATGAATCACCTGTGCTTTAGAAATGACTGTAATTAGGGATTAGAAATGATTTGTTATATATATATATATATATATATATATATATATATATATATATATATACACACACACATATCTATACCTACAGGGGTATGTGTGCAGCTAGGTATAAGATCAAAAATATGGTACAGGCCATTGCAAAGGAAAAGTGATGTGCATAGGGTTACTGGTTTTAATACAAGAATTTTAAGTTAGGGATTTATCAAGAAAACAGACAAGATCTTAATTTTTTTTGTGTGACATGCCTAAGAATATAAAGATGGTTAAATTAATTTTTTTGCTGATCTTTGGGGGGAAATGATTCCCCCAAATAAAACTAAAGCCCGACAAACAATAGCTACATATAGATAAAAGGTATTGGTATCACTCTGTTACTGAAACTTTGTTAAGCTTACTGAGGATGCTTATGATGTGGTTGTCAGAATATATATGCTACTCAATGAGATATAAATAAATAACAAATAATTTCAATACATTTGAGATATCTTAATATTGTTAAGGAATTGATTTACTAAATACATAATCTGATGGTTTTAATTAATAATATGTTGTAGTGTGGAGTTCTGCCACAGTGACCCTAAGGTCAAGACCTATAGTTTATGGACTATTAATTAGCCATTTAGTCATTTGCTCATCTGACCTGCAAATCTATCAGATTGATGGATAGCAGAGACCTTTATGTTCCTAATAGGTATTCTATTTAACTTTCAAAATTTTCAAGTAAAGTTTGATCACTGTGTAAAATGAAGTGAGAAGAGAGCATAACAATTTTTAAGACTATTTTATCACCTTTCACTTGAAAGCAGATATTAACTTGAAGAATACCATTGCTGTCTTCACTGTTCTCCCAGGACTGCTGATGAACAGTGCAACCAGTACCTTAATTTCTTATCTTTAAGAAGAGGAAATCAAAATGATTTTTACAGATCTTATGAATGCGTAATATCAAGCATAAATTTTAATTGCACTTCATTTATTAAGTGGTGCATTACCTCATCCTTTGGTTTTAACAATGGATTTTCTATAAATCTTCATATGGTTAAACATGATAAACTGCTCAACATATCATGGAACATGGCAGTGCTTATTAGCACTTGAGAAGTTATTGATTGCTTATCTTGATTAATCTTTTATGGGTCTCTGTAGTATTAATTCCACAGAAAAGACTTTGGAAGTTCTGTAGCATTAGTCTCCTCATTCATACATTCACCTTCAATTACATGGATTTCTCTGACTGCTCTTGCTAGATTAATTATAACCTCTTTGTCACCAGATCTTGGTTTCAGTTTATCAAGAATTAGAATTTTAATGAAAAATACATATTTAAAAGATTTTAAGAATGAGTGGCACTAATGAGATGAGATGTTTCCTGCAATTTGGTAGAAGAAAGGAATTTTTAGGTTTCTGGCATAAGGAAAAGTGAGAACCAATTTTAGAGGCACAGTTCATGATGTATGGGTTTTGCTAGATACTCACCTGCTTCATTTCAGACATAGCCTGGGAAGTTTCTTCTAATGTTTTAGCTTAAAGGTTTTCTATAACAAGCAGTATTAGCTTTATCATAAAGAAAAGTAATACTGCAGCTTGCTCACCAGGTTTATCTTTGGGAAGGAGGCAAAGGCACAAGATCTGCTGGATAGATGTGGAGTTTGTCCTTGGGAAGAGGTTTCCTGTGTCCCAGAGAATTAGCTGTTCTACCCAGCTAGAGACAATATTAGAATCTCTTGCCTCTCACTTTTTAAATGGAAATCTTGATAAGTTTTGCATCTTCTTTCTGGGGAAGAGTGAAAACAAATTCCATGAATCAAAATTTTGATAATGTCCTTGATTTTGGACAGTCCTAAAGTCAAAGAGAACAGCATGCACAGATTCCACTTCTAGGCATAAGGACCTGATAAATGGAGGTCACTAACAAAAATAACCTGGCCACAGATTAAAGAAACTGCTACATGACAGAGGATTTGAGAAATTCATACTCCAGTTTTAATTTGATAAAATGACATTGATCCATAGTCAACTACTGATGAATACTTGGGTGCTGTGTGGTTTGCCATGGTCATCCCAGTGTGTTCTTCCCAGTCTCTGCTCTCCTGTCATTTTGCAGTCACTCTAAATGCACATTTATTGAGCATGGGGATTCAGGGAGGAGGGAACAGAAAACTTTGTAGCCACTCAGTGTGCATTCTGAACTGTTGTGTGGTGACATTATGAACCTTGCATTTGCTGCCTTTTGTGTAAGGACATTAAAGAAATCTGCATCTAGCATATGTGTATATGGAAACCTGAGTGGGTTGTACAGTTATGGATGAGCACTAATCTGATGCTGTGAAGCTACAACAGGAGGACGTGGAAGTTTCCACTTATTTACTGTGGGGTTGATCCTCTTCCAACTCAGAAGAATGGAAAAATTGTCATTGTGTGGAATGGACAGGGGTCAAACTGGTGTCACTGCAGTAGCACTTGTGATGATCTTGCTTTCTTGCAAGAGCAACAGAGCTCTGAAGTAAACAAACAAAAACCTCATAGCAATAAAAGGCTAGATTTATTCTGATGTAAACGTCATATTGAAGGAGTAATGAGTCAGCTACCTTATTAACAACAGGCAGATTTTCAATATCAGCATATTTTATTGTCAGCAGTCACAGTTGCATGTGTAGAAGCTGGAGTATTCCAGAAGGAGGGGAGAAAAGGAGAAAGAGCCCTTGGTTTCATAGGTTAAAAAGAAAAAGAAAGCAAAATGAGTTCTATTCCTGTATCTATTTAAGTTGAAACTAAAACATCTTTTGACCTTAAATAGGTGACTATTTCACCCTACACCAGGATTTGTCACTTCTCTGCAACATTTTACATTCAGTGCTGGCTGCTGAGAGCTCTGCCATCTTCCCAGATGTACTTTGAGAGGCTCAACTAATCCCGGAAAAGGGCTTCACATATTATGATGGAATAATTTGGGTTGGAAGGGACCTCCAAAGGTCATCTAGACCAGCCCCCCTACAGTAAGCAGGGACACCCTCAACTAGATCAGGTCACTCAGAGGCTCATCAAGCTTCACCCTGACTATCTCCAGGGATGAGGCCTCAACCACCTCCCTGGGAAACCTGTTCCATTTTTCCTCTACCCTCATGGTAAAGAATTTTTTCCTCACATACAATCTAAATGTGCTTTTCTCTAATTAAAAACCATTGCTCCTTGTCCTATCGCTACAAGCCCTTGCAAATAGCCCATCTCCAGCCTTCCTGTAGGCCTCCTTCAGCTACAGTAAGGCTGCTATTAGGTATCCCCAGAGCCTTCTCCAGGCAGAACAACCCCAGCCCCTTCAGCCTGCCTTCATGGGAGACGTGTTCCAGCCCTCTGATTATTTTTGTAGCCCTCCCCTGGACCTGCTCCATCAGATCCATGTCCTTCCTGTATTGAGGGCTGAGAGAAGATGTGATGAGAATGCAAATCATGGACAATATTGATGACTGAGTGAGAATGCACTGAAATGGAGCTCTGCTGGCTTCCTGGCCCTAGGAGTTTTATCAATCACATCATGAGGACAAAGATTCCACAATGTAAATTCTTCAGATTTCATGTAGTCTCAGAAAGGGCTTAAATGCAGATATTTTATTGTATGGGACTGAGCAGGCTGCACAGATAGCAATCTGCTATGAAATTCTCAGTAAGTTGGCATAAAATAGGATTTATACTTGGGCTGTAAACTAAATGGATACATTAACCAAAAGATCCCTATAGGGGAAAAGAAGTGGGCCATGACTCGAGTGTAGCCTGAGGGTCAATGGCAGCATATGCAGAGCAATTGTTCTTTGTGTAATGCAAAGTGTTCATCTTCTCTTTTTTCCACACGGGTCTCTACAGAAGGAGAAAGATTTTATTCTCTAATTGTATTGGGCAAGTTGCTCCAGCCATTTTCAAGGGGTAAATGCATGATGTTGCTATGATAAAGCTATGTTGACAATTAAAAAAAAAAAAATCAGTCTGAAAGAATCCCAATGTTTGTTTAACTTTATTTTGAAAAAGTAGATCTGAGAAATATCTTTCAAAAGTAAGATGGTCATGCCATGTCTCTACATTAGTCTCATATCAAAATAATATGAGAGAGTTTGCATTTTTCAAGCTTGCTTTCTGAACTTCCTGAGCAAATATGATAAACAGGCAACTGAAATGATGAGCAAATGTGGAAGTTGCACAGGTAAAGGCTTAGTGAGTTGATTTAAAATTGACCTTTTTATCTCTACAGTGTTTTCAGCTAAGAGCCTTCAGCTTCTACATTGACTTAAAAAAGGAGCACTGGGCTGTTTCTGGAAAGTGCTACCCCTTTGCTGGACAGGAGCTTTGCTCTCCCACAGCCCTTGAACATCTCCATGTTCAGAACATCTGCACAGTCTTACTATGCAGCACTGTGGGTTTTTTTCTGCAGTGAAAGATGTTTTTGCTTGAAAAAATAATCTTTGTAGGAGAGCTTTTTTGCCGAACATCATGCTATGCAACATCAGAAATGAACATGTTAAAAATTAATTTTCACTTACAATCTCTTCACTTAAATGGTAACCCATAATTCTCATAATACTCACTTGAACTTAATGTTTTCCTGTCTTCTAATGGACAGTAATTGAGAGGGATCTATCATCTAAATTATACTCTAGTGCAGAAAATCACTTAGAAAAATGGTGCTATAAACTGGAATCTATATGGTAAAAATCAATCCCTGGAAGCTGGTTAGTTTTAAGAAGAGATATTACGTTTCTTCTAGACTTATATGTAGCTTTATTGTGTTTATGTTAATTAGCATGAAGAGATTAAGTCCATCACTTTTCTAATATGAAGTAAAATTATGGCCCTCATACTACCATTACTACCATTTTTTTGTTGTTTCCACATACTTCCATGCAATATTGTCTTCAGAGGCATCACTTGATACAGTTTACAAGATTTTAAGGATGTCCTTACAACATTAATTAAAAAATATTTGGGTTTTTTTTTTCTGCCGAGGGTTTCTAGAGGGGTCCAAGGAGTCCTTTTTTATTAATATTGGGTCCATACTTATGCTATGTAACTCTCTTTTACTAGGTTGTAGGAAAATCCTAGAAACAGTTACCTGAGCTAAGAACACTATTGTCCTTTCCTGCTGTAAAAGGGGATCTTCTCCAGCTTGAATCCTTCTATTGTAGCAGAACCTGGTCCCTTTCAGGTGAGAGATCACACAAATGACTATGGGAAAAGCCTGCAGCACGTATTTCCTAGTTTATATGGGATACTCAATATGTGGGATACTCAAGGATAAATGCAGTCCTGAGTCCCAGTCCAGTAATTTGACCAGGGAATACTTTTCTTCATACTCTCTTGCAAGCTCCAAGGGCCAGTAGGGATAGGTGAAAACTTGAGCAATATGTACTGGATACGATATCTGAAAATTATTAAGAAATTAATCATAAAAGACAGAAATGATTCCCCTCTGACCAGCTCTGACCTTGAAATATCCTTCTTCCCTGACATATCGGTTTTTGATTCCAATAGCTGTGGGAATCATCTTTCTCTGAGAAAACATGGATATTCCTTTTGTCAGTTTATAAGCAAAACACAAAGCAATTTTGAAAACTGTCAGTTACAATGGCTTCTTCAGGTTAAAAAAATACCCCTTGTTTTTCCATTAACTACTAATGATTTAAAGCACTTCATAAAAATCTTCAGCACTGGTGAAAGGGCTAGTTTTATTTGTTGGGAAAAAACCCAAATCAACAAAGCTCCAAAAATCTAACACCCTTGATAAATGAAGGATTTCTTTCTTCCTTTACAAGAACCTGTACTGCTTTTTTTTTTTTTTTCCCTTAATTTAATTTTTTTATTTATTTAACTTTTTTTGTCATTCCCCAGACTTTGACAGAGACATCCTGACAGTGTCTGGTGCTATTCTTCTCCCTGCCACTTATGTATTCCTCCTCACAGACTATGATATCACAACTCATTAATCAGGCAGCAGGCTGGCTTGAGTGAGATCAGAGCATGGGCCAATGCCAGTGCTCCTTTCCTCTGATTCATCAGGTGATTTTTCTTTTTTTTTTTTTCCCTAGTGTGGTCACAGAAGGGTATAAGTAGCAACAGTATTCAATAATTTATCCTGAGGCTAAATTTAAAGGTTTCTTTGAGATCAGGCATATGAGATTGGCTGAGCATCTAAAGTTTGATTTCTCAGTTTCTCAAGCAGAAAAGTAGGTGACAATTTCTAAAATACTGTATAACTAGAGAGGTTTTGTTTAAGGGCATGAAAAGACAGTCTGTGGCAGCTTTTATAAGGAAATATGAAAAGAATTAAGGAGTCTTCACTTGCTTTATATTTTCATATGGGGACACACCTACTTGAGCTGTTTTTTTTTTAAGGACAGAAAGCAGTTCTCTAACCAATGTCCAGACTTGCTACCTGGCTGCAGAAAGAAAAGCCAAATAGTTATAAAGTCAGGCAAGATATGACCCTGAATGCATTAATCAGGATGCTCTGGGCTTTGCTGTTGACACTACTCACATTACTGTAAGTACAGAGGAGCATAATCCCAAGGGTAACTGTTGGCACTTGAAGAAAATAAATTGTCACCAAAGAAAGGCAAAAAAGTTTTGGCAAAGCAGCTCTGTGGGTTTAATTTGTGCTCTCTTGCAATTGTGGAAAAGATGCCAGGGAGGTGACTGTATTAATGCCCCTTTTGCAAACGTTTATTCATCACATTGGAGTCCATTTTTTTTCTGTTCAGGTGGAGTATCTGAGCTGAAAGAACAGGCAGCCTCTTCCAGGAGTGATACCAATGTTCCAACGTGACTGCAGTGCTAGGACATTCCTTCTGTTTTTCTCATGTTCACATAAATTTTACCTTCCTCTGTGCAGGTTCTGAAGAACAGCAGGAATTGACAGGCAGTGATTAAGAACTGAGCTGGGTGTGCCTCCTTTCCAGAGCAAAGGCTCTCAAGGCAGATAGGGAACACAGCAATAGGAGCAAGGAGAGAGCACTTCACTGCCTATGGATGACAATCTGCAGCCAACAGTGTCTAGGATAACAGAGAGAAGTACACTGGAATTTTTTCTCTTTTCTGATGTCATCATGATGTAGATGGGGAAGGTGGTAGCACTGCCAGCAAGAGCTAAGATGAGGGCCTACAACGTGCAGAAAAAAAAAATTGAGGTTTTGAATTAAAGAGCACATTTTCATCCTAGTGAATACAAAAATATTTTATTTCCAGGAATATTTGACTGGTTTAGACAAAGCAATATTTATTGAGTGAGTTTGGAGGTGTTGATTCTGACTCAGTGCTACCCTGTGGCACAATTGGTTGATGAATGGTGCATCTGAGGATGAACTCTTCTCAAAAGAAACTTCCTTCCTTTCTGTATCTTGATTACTGTGAACTTCTTGATTTTATTCTTACTTTTCTACTTAAATGAAGATTTTTTTACTTTCTTCCTGTGTATTCCATTTCTTTGTGTATTCCATTTCTTCAAATTCTTCCATTTCAACACCTTCCTTGCCTATCTTTCCAACTTTTTAGTTCTTCAAATAGCTCACTATTTAAAAATTAAAGCTTTGCATTCAGCTTTTTTCACACTTCTGTCAGTACCTGTCTCTGAGCTCTTGCCTAAGATTTCTCAAGCTTCCCTTGAATCCAGCCAAGTCCATTTCTCCACGTGTCCATGTTTTTATTTTCTTTTCTCTGATACAGAGAATTCCGGTCTCTCTCTTCATTTCTTGTGACTTAATATCTCATTTAATATCTATTTCTGATGTGCACCTTTTAGGGAGCTATCTTAAGCATAAGGCTACAGACGTATAGGAGATGTATAGGAGTTTCATGTTAACATAAAAAATAATTAAGTACACTGGGGAAAAATAGATTTTGGGCAGCTCAAGCCTATGATTGTGCATCATGCTATTTCAGTTCACTCCGTACCTGCTTTGCATGCGGTCTCAGATACTCAGATACTAAGCTCTTTAGGCAATCTAATTAAAAATATTTTTACAGCACCTTACACCAGATGCAATGCAGGGGCTATGGTCAGCCTTGCTGATCTGCAGCATCAGTAGATATCTGCATGCCTCCAGCATTCCGAGGTTCTGTTCCTTTCCCCACAGAGCTGGCCAGTGTTTACAATTATTTAAAGCAAAGTTGAATTTGGCCCAGATTTCAGTAAAACATTCTTCCTAAAGTATCACAGCAAAGTCAATACTCTTATTGTTTCCTGCTGTGTCTTTATTTGCATGTTAATGACAGATTATTGTTGTCTTTTCCAGTGGACTTCCCCAGAGACTCTGGGCATGTTTTTATTGATTAGTTCCTCTTCATTTAACATTTAAATGGATATTTTCAAATTGGTGCAAAATTATAATAGTGCGTTTGCTCAAGGCATTTAACTGTGGTATTAGCAAAATCATCCAAGGCTGCTGATTATGCATGCTTTGTACAAAAGAGTGTGAGGACTGCAGTGCAGACTTGCAATTAGGTCTGACTTACATAAGCAAATGGATCTTGGGCCAAAAGCACCCCTCATCTCATTTATCTTCCTCAAATGTGAGTACAGGTCAAGTATGAAACCAGAAAGTAAACATTAACTTCAGAAAAAAGTAAAATGGAATTTGTAGCCTTCAAACAAGTCCTTAATCTTTCTTCAGTTTATATAAATTTTGTATGTCAATCTTACACATTATATAAGTTACCTCTTTGTATTGGTGTAGCACCTTGGGAGTGGGAGTTTTCGAAAATGAGGTTTTTTTAGGTGAGTGTGTATACATTTACTGCATGCAGTAGTGGAAATTTTGGCTATGTGAATGTGTACTTCAATGACTGCTTTGCAACGTTAAGAGTATGGGCTACAATCTCACCAAGCTGCATAAAATTCATCTGGCCTCCTCAGTAACTAAGTCGGAGAAGCATAAAATCTGAAAGTTCAGCAAATAACACTTAATATATATAATGGTTTTGGTTTTGTTTTATTTTTCCTTCTAGGGAGGGCATTTAGGGGGCACTTATTGGATCTACTGGCCTTGTGAATACTATTTCTCTGTTGTTTCTAAGAGGCCTGAAGATACAGTCATCTTTGCCTTGCTCCTTCTGACTTCATCTTAGTTCTAGCCAGTGCTTTTAAATAGTATCAGGGTGGAAATGGATGCCTGCTAGCAGATCCCAGCTGACTGTTGTAACCTGCTGAAAACACAAGTGACACAATAGACATTTTCACTACAGACAAACCCAGCTCTTAAGCCTGAAAACACAAGTGACACAATAGACATTTTCACTACAGACAAACCCAGCTCTTAAGGCTGAATTCAACTTTGTTAAATAGTCAAAGAATTATTTAGGTTGGAAAAGACTCTTAAGATCATCGAGTCCAACTCTCAGACCTTATAGACACCCTTGGTTTTTTTTCTACATTTGTCTTCCTTTGCCTGCACCAATGCCCAATTATCACTATTCTGCTCACCAGCTTTTCAGTATTGCCCAAAAGGTCTTTTTTTGGGCTGAACAGGGAGTCCTGCTAGGATAGCACCCTGATGCTCCAGTGAGAAGGTGCTACCCCTATCAGTAATGTTCTGTTGTGTTTCTTACCTCGCAGGATGTTTTGCCATTAGTGTTTATGCAGGTTGTATATCTGAAACTAGAAATTTATGAAGAATTCTTAAGTTATGACAAAAAAAGTCTCTTTGTGGACAGTGGGGAAAAAAAATTATAGTTCACCTGACATGAAGGAGTTAAATGGAAAAGCTCTGAGTGATCACTGGGTGGGATGGATACACTGTATGAATAGCCAGGACAGGTAACTGTCTTCCTTTTCAAGGAAAATTCATGTTTTCACCCAATTCTATGGAACTGGTGGAACTCGTACTAGAAATGTTTTATATAGAGAACATCACTTCAGCTTTCAAATAAATGGAGTTTGCATAAGATTGCTAAAACTTGGTTTTTATCCTTGAATGCTTTGTAAAATGTTGCTTCAGACTTTGTGATAATTTCACGGGGTACTTTTAAATATTTTAGGACACTTAAATGACTGAATCTCAGTCCTTCTTTGGTGGCTGTAAAATCCTCCCTGAGCTGGGCTGTGCAGGAACCCAGAGTAGAGGGAGGTGAGGGGTCCCAGCTGCAGCTCTGCAGAGCCTTGTGTCAGGGAAGGAGGCAAATGCAGAACTGGAGTTCTTCCTATGCCCTGTTGTTATTACACACATTATGGATTTCTTGCGTCTCTGCATTATAAAAGAGTCTGTTGAAGTTAGTTTGATGTATTCAGACTGGGCATGTAATGTAGTTAAACCATGGCTAAACTGGCCATAGCTAACCTAGAAAGCCAGGGCACTGAAATCATGCCCTGGCTGGTTACTGTGGCACAAAAATCACACTTTATGTAAAGGGTTGGTTAAAGGTAGAGTTTTGCCTTTAACTCTACATTTTCTGGCTGCTGTTACCTTAAAGCAAGCCCTGATGTTATTTTAATGTACTTTGGTGTGTGAATTGCATCAAAGTGGGTTATATATTGATTGCTCAAACCTCAAAGCTCTGGAGGTAAATCTCTACTGAGAAGTGCCAGAACTTCAGTTAATACACGTATTGATAGGCACAAGATGTCACTATTGTGCTTATTGCAGAGATAACATTTGTGTTGAAATTTTAATGCCCCTAATGTTTAGCCTTTCTAGACTATGGCAAGCTAATCAAAGAACTCTCACTGGTATATAAATCACTGTTCACTACTGAAAATTGTAAACAAGATAAATCAAGATTTTTGATCAATCCAGTCTTCAATCATTCTTTCAAGCATCACAGAAAATACAGTCCATGTTGTACTTACAGTTTCATGGCAAGGAGATGTTTAACATCAAGGCTGGAGATTAATAATGACAAGTTATATTGTGGAAGAATGCAAAAGGGTGTTTAGACTGAAATACTAATTTCTAGATTGATGTAGAACTCCATAATTGAGGCTATAAATCAGTGCTAAAATCAACTGGATTATGTATCGTCTAAAATAATACATGTTGAAAAACTAGTCCAAAGTTTCACAATCTGGAAATAAATTTAGGAAGGTGAGTCTGTTTTTGCTCAATGTATCTTGAATTTTGGTAGTGTTCACCACAATATAAGAAAAGGTTTTTTTCCTCTTAATTTTCACAGAGTGTTTCTCTTTTGAAGACTTATGAAGTGTTTTATTAAAAGATCAGTACCTAATCAATAATACAGGTGGTTTGTTTGTAGTAAACACCTTATTGTACAGTTCAGTCTTTTTTGCTGTTTGTGTGTTATCTGCATGTAGGTTTTTGGCCTTCAACATTACTTCATTACCTGGAAAGATTTATTTGAACACATTCCAGCCAGGGCTGCACTTACCTTGAAATCAAGTTTATCAGTATCTGCTTTTATTCTACACGATTGGTCACCAACATCATGTGGGGTTTTTTTTTGTTTTTTTTTTTTTTTTCCAGCAGTTTCTGTGCTGAAAACCACAGAAAGCTTTTAAACCAGAACTACTTTGAACTACTTCTGCCTGGAAATTTCGATTCACAGTGCCTAACAATTACTGAATAATCACTATATTGTTCAAATCTTCTCCATTACGAATAATGGAGGTGGGCCCAGGATAGATATTTTCAGTGATACCTGTAAACAAATAGAGTATTTTCTTAAAAAATTGTTTTCACAATGGAATTTCTCACTCAAAACTTCCACTGGCAAGCTCTGCAGAGTGGCATACTGGGAGCTGTAGTGTTGGCTGGCAAAGCAGATCCCAAGCTACATAGAGTGTTTTTTCAAGTGTGATTGCTTTGGGTTACCCTGTGAATGACTTTTGACCAAGTAATCTCTATATGAAGTCAATGAGACAAAAATTCATACATTCAGAGGTTCTGAGTGATTCCTTTCACTTCATGTTACAAGTAGCTCTCCAAAACTGACAGAGCTAAATAGCTGACTGCCCTGGGTGGACAAGAGGGAAAAAGCATAGTGGTTTTGGGATGATACTTTTTGGCCAGATTAGAAAATTCTCTGCTAATTAGGGGAATTCCAAGCATGTACAGGAAGCATATTTCAATAACCCAGTGTTGGGGTTCATATAAAGATATTTGTTTGGTTGCCAAAGTGCTTTATAGTGTGATGCCAACCATAATATATGCAGAGCACAAGCGAAAAAAGCTCCCTCCAAACTTTGCTGTTTGATGAGTTCATAGAATGGGAACAGAAAGACAAAGAACCTTGTAAACCTCAGCATGAATAATCAAGGAAAACAAACAGACAGACTGTTCTGTATTGTGATTAAAAGAGAGGGAACTTTTGGGCACTACATAACTATACAGACATTCAAAACTTCTTAAAACAAAACTGTGTACTGTAATATCTTTATTATCTAACTATTACATGACACAATTTATTATGAGCTATTTGCCTCTCCTTTCTGGAAAGAATATGCTTCCATTCCAGCATTATTCCCAGCCTCAGAGAATAACTGGCATCCTTTGAAAATACATTGAAATAGGAGTCACTGGCTTGTTGAAATTTTCAAGGGAACCCTTAGTAGTTTATAGAGGCAAGGAAGATAATATAACAAATTATGGTTTTGAGTAGATTATATAAATGTAGGAGTATATAGCAGAGATTTTTCATACCATAAACGGTAAATTCATTTTTGAAGCAATAATTGGAGCTATGCCAGAATATCCAAAGCTCTTACAGATTTTGACACATGGCTGTAGGGGAAAAAAAGAGTGAAATATAACACATTATTGATGGATGCTGAAAGAATACACACAAAGCAAGGTGCCTGTGACTCCCAGTAACAGAGTTGGTATTTCCAAAACTGCAGGTGATAGGTAAGGACTGGCCAGAGACTGAGTCCAGGCATTGCTATTTCATAGAATCATAGAGTTGGCTGGGTTGGAAGGGACCTCAGAGATCATCAAGTCCAACCCTTGATCCACTACCACTGCAGTTCCCAGCCCATGGCACTGAGTGCCACATCCACTCTCTTTTTAAATATCTCCAGGGATGGAGAATCCACGACTTCCCTGGGCAGCCCATTCCAATGTCTGATCACCCTCTCAGTAAAGAAATTCTTTCTAATGTCCAACCTAAACCTCCCCCGGCACAACTTGAGACCGTGCCCTCTTGTCTTGCTGAGAGTTGCCTGGGAAAAGAGACCAACCCCCAACGGGCTACAACCTCCTTTCAGGGAGTTGTAGAGAGTGATGAGGTCTCCTCTGAGCCTCCCCTTCTCCAGGCTGAACAGCCCCAGCTCCCTCAGCCTCTCCTCATAGGTTCTGTGCTTGAGTCCCTTCACCAGCCTGGTTGCCTCCTTTGGACCTGCTCTAGGACCTTGATATCCTTCCTGAACTGAGGGGCCCAGAACTGGACACAGGACTCAAGGTGTGGCCTCACCAGCGCTGAGTACAGGGGCAGAATCACTTCCTTGGACCTGCTGGCCACGCTGTTCCTGATACAGGCCAGTCCTGGTTTTAAAACATTTAAAAACAATTTGGGGCAAGCCCACAGGCCTGGCTGTGATCACTATCACTGCCTGCTGAGAACCTTCCAGGTTGGGTGCACCTGGGGGATCACAACTTTCCTGAGTCTTTGCCAGGTGCTGCTCCTGCCCCGCTCCAATGGGTGCACTGGGAACTGTGGCAGCCCAAGAGTGAGGCACAGAAAGACAACAGGACTGTGGAAAACAGTGAATTCCTTCGTAGTTTGGTATTTTGAAGCTGGGATACAGATGACTGCCAGGTCTGCATGTGTCAGGGCTTCTTCTCCTGACCTTTCCTAGGGCTGGCTGAAGTAGCCTCAGCCCTGGGGTGGGAGCAATCCCCTCAGGAGTCAGCCCGTGCAGCACTCCAGGCATATGCCAGGATAAAAAGAGTGCAACAGCATCTGCACCCCTGCTCTCCCCCCCTGGGCTCAGCATAATGAGTGTGGCCTGGAAAGGAGGGTGTGGTGTCAGCCAGCTGCTGAATAAATTAATTGGGAGCTGGAAATGCATGGGTTGACTCAAGGGGTCCTGAGCATGGATTTGACACTGACCAGAGCCAAGGAGCCACAGGCTGGTCTGAGAGCTGGTATGCTCTTCTGAAGTGACCTTCTGAGATACTGCCAAAGGCCTGGCTCCCAAAATAGTTTTAGTAGGTTGCCAATTTTGGTCTTTCTTAATTGCTTTGTTTATAACCCAAATCTGCAGGGCCATTTTGTTTTAATGAATCCATTGTCAAACCACAGCTAAAACATTGGACTGATGCCCTTTTTTTGTTGCCTCTGCCTGAGATGTGGTGTAAAAATGTAAATAGCCATGTCTATTCTCCAGGGCAGGAGCAGCAGGATCCATGTACAGCAGGACTGTACAATGAAGGCAATATTGGGACTAAAAAGCATGGTCTGTGGTGCTGTGTCTCCCTCCTACCTCCATTGTAAACTTTTGTTTTGTCTTAGTGAAATCCTTTGAGTTATAGATAGCTCCTTTTCCCCATGTGTGTAAAGGTGATGTCTGGGATTACAAAGTGTAGATGTATGATAGTGGGATATTCTGCTCATGTCAGGCCCTCCAAGAGAAGATGCCATGGGAAATGAAAGAGATAATTTTTTGTTTTATTGTGTCATTGAGCAACTACCATCAGAAAAATTCTGCTGCTGCAGTTTTTCTCTCTGCAGAGGTTGAATCTCTGGCAAGGGGATGAAACAAATTCCTAGATAGATGCATAATTGAGCTGAGATAGGGTTCACCATAGCTAGAATGCATGTTTGTTGTTTTAACCTGGAGGGCTGTTCTGGTTCACCTACACAACAGAGGAGTGGAGTGGGCTCCTGCTGCATGAGCAAGGTCATTTGCACTGCAGCATCTTCAGAGATGGTGAGCAGAGGGGGGTGGAAAGGAAGATGTGATATGCTTAAACTGCTTCTATTGCTGTTGCTTCCCTTTCAAATATGGGATTTCTGATCTAGTACGGGATGCAGGTGATGTGTTCGAAAACACACAGATGTGAACAGTGACTCTCTTCTGGCCTGGTCTGCAAGGGCAAGTAGCCCCCTCCCTCCACTAGCTGCTCCTCCCTGAAGGACTGTGGAGGGGCAGGAGGAGAGATCCAAGTTTTCAGCTCTCCCCTCTAAAGAGAGGTGACAGAAAGCTCCTAGAGGTGCTCCAAAACTAGATAGTCACTAGTTCCTGCTGCCCACCTTTTTCCTCTTGTGGAAGTAGTGAGTAAAGTTTGGGAAAGATGCCCATGTACCAGCTCCTCAGCAGCTGCTTCTAGGGGTCAGGTGCTGCATACCAGGGATTTCAGCTGAAGCTGATGTGCCAAGGTGTAAACACTCACTTGTCTTTAGCCACTTCAGCCTGTTGATGGCAGAGCCCTGTAGGCATCTTGGATTGTGCTGGTGCCAACATGAGATTCATAATCTGTGCAGAAATCCCAGGTATATATATAAAAAAATCTTTCTTATCCAGGATAACGGGGTAAGGGGGGGGAGGGGGGGGAGGAGGAAGAGAGTGGTGATGTGATAACCCAGATAAAGCCAGAAAACAGGCAATGCAATACCTTTTTAAATTAGGGCATGAGAACAAATTTAGTACCTCTGCACAGAAAAAAATCCACTTCTTTTTAGAGAACAAGAGCAGCGTTGATCAGAACAGTGCAAATTGTGCCAAAATTGACAAACATGGAAAACTACTTGATTATTTGTTCCTCAACATTGTCAGTATTTCAGTTTCTATGGAAATGCTCTCTTAGGGGTGAAACCCTTCTCATCATGGGAGGGTCATCCAAGGCGGGCTTGGGAGGAGAATGGGAGAGGTGACTGATGGGGTTCCTGAGGACAAATTCTTCTGTGAGCCACAACAAGGCGGTGGGGTCGGCCCAAAGCTGGAGAGAACCTGGCAGTCAGGTCTGTGATTTGGCTAATTAAAGTTCCTGTCCCTAAGTGGATGTCAGTGGGCAAGGAGTGCAGGCAGATGTTGCCACAGTTCCAGCCACTGACTCTGAACATCTGGGGATCTGCCAGGAGCAGGCACTGCTGCTACTCTTGAGCCTGAAGTTGTAGTACTTAACTTCCTGGAACATTGTGTGTGTTTGTGTACCTGCAATAGCCATTTATAAATCATTTATAATCCTGGCATGCTACTCAGCCTGCAGATGAAAAGGGAATTTCAGTCCAAGGTGGGGTTTGCCATGATGTTGCAATAATTTTTCTTTTCTGTGTGCATCATTTCTCTAAGGCTCAGTCAGCCAAGCAGCTCAATGTCTTCATTATTCTGTGTGTGCATGTCATGCTTAAGGGGAACACCAGCTGGCTCAGTGTTGGGACTTGCCCTGGAACAGCAGGAGAGGTAGCTTCTCCAAGAACCAACAGAAGCTTATCTGTACTACAGGTCTTTTCTGGAATGTCAAAGTAACATCTTCAGTTCAGGAGCTCTTCATGAACACACCAGACCCAGTTCTGCTTCACAACCCGCACGTGCGGTTCCTGTTGAAGTCAATGGGTGCTCTGCCTGCCCCTGAGGTAGAGCTCTGGCTTGTAGCAAAGCTGACAGAGGTAGACACTGGGTTTTCATGGACTGTTGCCTACAACAGCATTTAGTTTTAAGCTATTTTCCATTATTTCTAGTGTTGCAATCAGTGAACTTCCCTTGTTTTCCTGCTACGTCTTCTGCACACTGGTTTAATAAGGTATAGAAATAGAAATAAAGCAATCCCAACCAGATAGTTTATTGTGGTTTCTTTCAGGCAATGTCAGGATATTTTACAAGCTTGCAAAATTACATTTATTACACTCCAATCATCTGGCAGACCATAAACACTCCTGAATATTTCTGTTGGAGTAATGGCAATTTTTTTTTAAGCCTAGATAGAGAATATGAGTTTGTTTGAAGAATGAGTGAATTTGCCTCAACATCTTTTCATTTTCCTTTAATTTGGCCTGTTTGGCCTTTAAGAGCTGTGCCTCCGACATCTGTTTTTTCTTTCTGACACCATGCAGGGAAGCAATCAAGCAGTCTGCCTTGCTTTGCACTGCACTAAGTGTGTGTGTGTTTGTGTGTTTAGAATTTACAAACCTTTTCTGAGGAGGAAAATGGTGAGATATAAAAAAACCCAATGAAAGAGGATTAACTGGGTAGCAAGTAAAATAAATTCCAAAGGTAATAAGTCAAAATGATAGAAGTTAAGGAAAAAAACCCCAGCAACCACAGATATAAATGTTATAATAAGGAAATATATATAAAGAAGAAAGATTAAATTTAAAGGTGTGATTCTATTTCCTCTCACAAAACCTAAACAGGAGGTTTTGGGATAACTGAACTGTGCTGGATGCATGATGGAGTCGTAAAGCAGAAGCTAGAGCTCAGCCATTGGTCCCTATGATGCTGTGTCATGTCTGTGGGCTTTCCTTAAATACTTTTAATTCAGAGATGCTAAACCTTCTCCTACAGCAGTAGATTGGTGGTTCTGACCCAGGATCAATGTCCAGAGTTACTCAGCACTACTGAAATGTGCCACTTATTTACCCCATGTGCAATTTGTAGGTAAGTTAGCTAGGCAAATATACTAAATATAAGCACATATGCTAAATACATGGAGAAAGCTGGAGCTATAGCAGCTTTTTGTATACCTACATTTGGGAATTTTCTGTAGCATGAATAAATAACAAATGAGCTCTTTGCTAAAGAGGAACTCAGAGTGGGAATGTGAAGACTTTTCTTAAACAAAGAGTTTAACGCTTCAGTCTAACTGGGACTGGGTTTAACGTCACCACCAGCCTGTGAGCACTCCCAGTATGGACTGGGTATGTCTTCAAGACTGACCTAGAATAAGTTGTGGGTTTGTGCATATAGAATGTACTAGTTCTGTATATTCATTTTGCTGTTATGCTGACTTGTTGAAAATTCTGCTTCTCTCAGTAAGGTTTTAATGCTGCATGTAAGGTTATAATGCATGCATGCATGCAAAGCATGTATGTATAGAACCTCTGGGGTGGACCAGGACATCTCTGTTTTAATTGTCTGTGTATATTTGTAGAAGATAAGTGGACAAAATTCTAGAAAAGGCTGTGCCACTTGCATATAATTTGGTTTAAAAGGAGCCAGTGATAAGAAAATAGTTCTATTGAATTTATAAGGTCTAATTGATTTCAATTTTGCAACTTGTACCATGAACAGTCCTTTTTCTTGGATCATACGAGTGGAACTGGAGATTTTTTTCCACGGAGACATTTGAAGCATTACCCTTCTTGTGGCTTCTCCACTTATTTAGTTATGCTGTGGCCTTTTTTTGGGGGAAGCAAAAGATTCATTCCATTACCTTACC
Source organism: Heliangelus exortis (assembly GCF_036169615.1). Classification (NCBI taxonomy): domain Eukaryota; kingdom Metazoa; phylum Chordata; class Aves; order Apodiformes; family Trochilidae; genus Heliangelus; species Heliangelus exortis. The sequence continues at coordinate 9,459,873 of NC_092423.1, read as the reverse complement.
TCAGGGTGACTGCCCACTTTCATGAAGGACTCCATAAAATTTGTATTTTGTAAACTCTGCTTCTCTTTCAGATAAGATTAAAATTTTCCATCAGCTTTAGTGATCATAAGGAAGTAAATAAACATTGTTTCCTTAATACACTGAAACATAGGAAAAGAAGAAAAACCCAAACTACAGCAACAAAATTTTTTATGAGTTTAAGAAGATGTGAGAGAGAACACTTTCAAAAATAGCAGAAAATGGAAAGCTACTTCATATGGTGAGCTTAGAGCTTGAATTTCCTTAAGGGAAACAAACATATATCCAAAAGTGCTGAGAAATAATATGCCCTAAACTGACAGGTGAATGGTATTCATGTTTGAGCCTGCACACCACGTTAGTTTAGAGTCTGAGCTTGTGTACCCAAGTGAAAGGCACCCAAAATCATGTACTATTTTGGTTTGCCTTGCTTGGCAGTATCTGTATTACTTTTCATGGTGAAAAGGTCATGTATCAAACACACTGACATGTGGAGAGCAACCCCATGCCTTTTTTGGGATTAGATGGAAAGAGACTGGTGAGCTGTGATTGCAGCAGCTATGGGAGATGGTTTTTCACTCCAAGGAAGAGAAATCTGCTTGCAGGCTTTTATGGAATTAATGTTGGCAGACATAAGCCCAGCCAAGTTGTCAGAAATGTGATTGTTACAATGAAATTCTGTTTTACAGCATAATTTAAATAAGCTTGAAAAGCAGGTAAAGAGAAACAGTACAGATAAAGCAAAGACCTGAGCAGAAAAGCTTTCCTCATATAATATAGTAGGGATGATTTAGAAATGTGATTATTCTTTAAAAAAAATCAGGGAAGCAGAATTATGCAACGAACCTAACAACCTAGCACACGACCTAAGCTTAAAAGGTGCCCAGGATATTTGAGATTAGAAAGTGTGAGCAAAGAAATTCTGCAAGGTGCCACCATATTCCAGTAAAAGCCACAGAAAGGAAGAAAGGACAAATAGTAAAAAAAAAAAAATGTCTATGATCAAATCTCACTGACTTGTCCCTGACTCTGAAGGATTCTTGAGATTGATACGGGGTTTCAATTACAGGAAGTTTTGTCCCACTAATTTTTCAACCAGTGCAAGTTCTTGCAAGGACCCAGAGTCCTAAGCCAAGTACTGTTACCTGCTTGATGACTGAATATTCCTAGGCCTGGGATTTCTGCCAGGAGAACATATGAGTGAAGTGGGGATGAGGATATTTGCTGTTCATCCATGCAGAAAGTATTTCCATCTGAACTTCACAAACTGAAAGCAAAATTGAAAGAAAAGGAGATATTAGTGGGATAGAAAGTATAGATGAACTAGTTAAGAGGATTTTAGGAATTATTATATTGAGTGCTGAATTTTTCTCCCAGATTAAGGACTTTGAGACCTGAATACACTGGGGAAAAAAAATTATTGTGTTTCTAACAAGCACTCCCTAAAGGTGGCATTAGCCTTTCCACTTCAGATTTTAGCTGGGTCAATGGCAGCTCTGGGGAGCACCATCTAGGAGCTACCTGAGGTGTTGCCCACTACCTTCTGCTGATGTTTTCCACTTCCAAGCTTTATAACCTGTCCTCCCAGGTTATCCTTGCTTTTACTCTGCTCATGGGAGGCTCTCCTATGGGAAGGGTGGAAACTTTGGCAACCATATAAAATTACCATACAGGGGGGAGTCAGGGGCAATGCTTGAATATAGCATAAAGGAACTCTCGAAGAAGGATAGTTTTGGCTCTAGGAATACATGCCAGCCCTAGTTTCCACAGTTTGGAGGTTAAAAGCAGCAGGAAAAAATACAAATGTTCACCCAGACTTTTTTAATAGATCTAGAATGGGGAGCAAGGTTTTTTTTTCTTATCTGCTATGCTTTTTTCTGCTGTCTCATTCTGGTTAATTGGGTAACCCTTGTTTCTTTGAAAGCACCATATGAACACTGGAAGTATAATAAAATCAGGCTCTTTAAGAGTGTGTCTGGAAATGGTGATAAACAGTCCATTCTCTGCTCTGTGGTTCGTTACATCCACGGATCATGGTGAGTTCCTGTCCACGGCTGGAGGCCAGCTGAGTGCAGAGCTATTATGGAGATGTTGATTATTCATTTTTTTGTTCCCTTGGGACACTCACAAAGGTTATTAAACTAAAGGAATTGTGCAATGTGCAATCAATAAGCAAAGAAATACAGTCACGTGCCAGACAGAACCAGTCTTTCTCCTTGCATCAGCTTCAGGTGCCCTCTTACAGGCAGCCTGAAGTGGGAAAGCAAAGAGATGTGATCAGGAGAGTTTTCTGTGCTCAGGAGATCAAAAACAAAGCAACATTTGCAGATAAATTTTTGAGAAAAATGAGAGTTGGAGACTTGCACCTGGAGGTTCACTTACATTGAATTGTTATCCTGTGTTAGTGGTGGGAGGAGGGAAAGAGTGATGCAGATAACAAGTGATGGGATTGTTTTGGATCATGGCTGCATTTGGACAAGGTATTGTGGACTAGGATTCTCCCTCAGCACTAAATAATTTAGAGATGCTGTGTCACTGAAACTAGAAATGATAACTGTTAGTGAAGCTAGAAGTGTAAAAAAGATTTGGGAAACACACTTTGAAGTGTTTCTCTTCCTGCTTCCTATTTTTCAGTCCTAGGTTTAACCTTTTGAAAATCAGACCTTGGTAGAACATGGAGGTTGTTCTTTACACTAATATTATGAGATTAAAAACTATGTGAATTTATTTGGAAAAAAAAGGAAAAAAAAAAAAAGAGAGGCAAACAGCAACACATTGTACAAGGAATATAATTACAGTGGCTGGCATGTACCCAGGGTCCATGAGCCCCTCAGCACTGGGGGACTGGTAAGGGCTGGGCCATATGCTCATGCTGGCAACATGTAGCCAGATCTTAGGAAAAGTTGTTGGGTGATGCATGCCTACCACTGACAGGGCTCTTTAAAACTCCCAACCATCACATCTGAACTAACAAACAATTAATCGACATTTTGCCATTTAGAGGAAAAGCACCAAGTAGACTTGGTTATTTGATACTAATTATTTAGCAGGTATAGAAATGTATTTAAGTCCCTAATCTCTTTTCTGAGCAGGCAGGCATGCTCATGTTCAAATAGTTGCATAACTTGCCCATCTCCAGTTGACAAACCCTTCTAACTTTGCTTTCCAATCTAATGAAACCCCACCCCTGGACAAGCTCTGTGCATAGCTGGCCCATAGCTGATCTTGTTGCTAGCCTCCTCTTTTCTCTGCTCTTCCTGCAGTTTGTTGCCTGCTTTCAGTAGAAGTGTAAAACACCAGCTGTTGAAGGAAGGGCTGCTCCAGCATTTAGAAAGTGCTTGGAACTCTTGGTGGCCAGGATGATTTTCAGGGTGTTCGGTAAAACAAATGAAAAAATTAGGACAAATTTGTGTGTTGACTTGAGATACAGGAAGATTTCACTGCTAGAAATCTCTCTGCCTCTGTCTCTTTTTCTGTCTCCATACATCTATATAGATGTGTACCTCTGTATCTACAGAAGTCTATATAAATCTGGTTGTGTTTGTGTGTGTCTATGTCTGAATAGCCAGTGTGTGGTACCAGGACTATGTAGCAGAGATCCTGGATGCTGTGAGATGAATGCAGCTTTCTGTTCATATGAATTGTGAAAGGTTTCTCATTGGCAGGCCTTTTCCTTGGCTCTTCACATCTTTGGGTTGATGGAAATTGACCAAAGTCAATGGGATTGCAGATGATTCAAACAAAAATAAAACCTGGGTTAAGCCTGATACCAGGAATTTTTTTTTGAATTAGGTATAAATTAGATGTTATCTCCCAGACAGTTATGGTGACACTGAAAGCAGATACTTCAAGCTGTTTGCAGTGTGGGAGGGTGCCTAATCTTCTTTTATATAGTTTAAAAACCAACCTGGGGACAGGGTTGTGATTTCAAGTTGTAGATGGAACAGGGACAGTATTTATCTGGGTGCTGAGGAGGTCAAAGAAATAAAGCAATCATCTTTCAGCTCCATGCATTATTATCACAAACAATAGCCTGCTGGCACAAAACAAGTTTTAATTGATTGTTGTTATTGATTTTACAGGAAGCAAAGCAGAAGAAATATAACTTGATTTTTGTAAGCCAGGGTGACCTGAAAAATACAAAGGGAAAAAAGAGAATATAATACCCTTTCCTATTTTCCCCAGTTCTGTAAGCTTGCAGCTGAGCGCTCCACAAAAGCCCTTTCCATTAATTCTCTACTTATGTATTTTGACCATATTGATTTTCTCTTTATATAATCTCTATCTGAAAGTTTTATTTAGATCATCTGTATTGTGTGGTCACCGTGCAGATCAGATTCATTCCTTATGGCCTGCAATTTAAACACATCTCTTCCTCCTCTCCCTTTCCATCTGCCTCAAACATGAGCAATAAAAAGCTGCATATAAAAGTTTTAGAGCACTTGTTACCATAACTTTCTGTTCATTTCCACTGACCATCACTTTATGGAGCATTTTCTGGTGAGGCTGACCCCTGCGTGTGGGGTTTATTTCTGTTTGTGATGCTTTACCAGCTCCTGGCTGGGCACAGAGATCCTGGACTGTGAATTGCAATGGGCTGCCAGAATAACCAAAGCAACCCAGGTACTTATCCCAGGTGGGAAGGGAGGTGTTCAGCAGGAGGTTCTTAGCTGCAGTCAGCCTTTTTCCTGCTTAGGAAGGGAGGAGATGGTGGACTTCATGGGTTGCTACTCAGATTCACTCCCTTTGGACACAGATTAGGAGCAAAATGGGTTAAGAGGGAGGATTAGGATTTTATTGATGGAGAATAAGACAGTTTTTGCAAATGAGAAGTTGAAAGAGAAAATTTTTCTCACTGTTCAGTCTTACATGTTGATTTTATGGATTTTGGCCTCGGTGTGTGACAGGAGGAAGATACTGGTGGGAATGGCAGAGGAGCCAGTGGTTCCTCAAATTTTACACTCTAAATGTCTGTATGGAATTAACTAAGTCACATGGGTAGTGTAATTCCACAAAGCTTTAAAATGAATAACAACACAGCAAATATTATAATGGATTTAACTGTGATCATTATTAACCTAATTACTATTATTATTAATAGTATTAATAGTATTATCAGCTTACCCTGTATCTATCCTCAGGGACTGTGTGAAGTGCCTTCCAAATGCAGAACACAAAGATGGTTACAGTCACAAAGATCTGACCATTGAAGTGTAAATCATTCACTTTCTTGCCTCTCTTCCTTCTTCCATATAATTTTTATTTTATTGTGACTGGGGACATTTATACAACAGCAGTAGAAAAACCTACAGGCTTGTTTAAATTTGCATTCTGGTGTTAATGCTTTTACTTATGTTTGCAAGATTTTTTTCTTGGCAGCAATGGATAAAGGCTTCCTCTCTTCCAAAAATAATAATTAAAATAGTGTGACTTTAGAAGTTGGGCTTTGAAGGAAAATATCAAGTCTGTATAGACTCAATTTAAAATTAAATGTCTATTTATTAAAAAATTATTTGGTTTGAGACAACGAAGAATGATAAATTATTATCTGTATCACAAAATGAAATCTCCTGTTACTCTGCTTTACTCAGACAGAGCCCTGTTTTTTCTGTCCATAGCAGCTTGGCAACAACAGTCTTCCCAAACTGATATGCAAGGAAAAAACAAAAAAAAATTCTTTTTTGCTTTTGTAGCACCCACCCAACTTTCCCACCAAGTGATCTGTTGTTAACGTGCAGGAAATCCCAATGAATGCACATCGTTTGGTGAAAGAATGACAGCAGACACCACAGCTATCCTTAGCAAGCATCCACCTGCTCCTGTGGTGTCTTTTTAAAGCAAGTTCAGCTTACCTCTTCTCCTCTTAGTTTTCCTTTGCTTAATTGCAGGTGATGATTCCAAAGAAGCCTTCACCTGTTTGAGTGTGCTTTCATCTTTCTAGACAAAGCAGGCTTGGGCTTGGTGCTTGATCTGTGGCATAGTTAGGGCCTTTGGTATTAAAGGCGTTGGGATCACCCTGAGGCTTTTAAGGTTTTAGGGTTAAATTGATGAGCGTGTATAAAATGTAAGCTTTGTTGTTTGGCAGAGTTTTTCAGCATTTGTTATTCTTTTTTTTTCGTTGGGAAACCATGGCACTATCCTGCATTCCTCAACTGCCTCGTGCTTATTAAACAGTGTTGTCAAACGGAGACCTTTTCTACTTGCATAAGACTTCTGATTCATTATATTGCCTTTAACCTATCCAGCTTAGCTGAGATGTTCAGCTATGCCTCTACACCAGATCAAGATATCTGTTTCTCTCTTTAATTTGTGCTGTACTTACTGGTTATAAACAGCTGGTAAAATGTAGAGCTGGGAGATGCAGCGTGAGCTTCTGACAACTGAGCCTGGACTTGAACTCCTATTCTGTCTTCTCAGTTATGGCTGCCAGCAGGAATTCCAAGCTGTTCCATGGAGAATTCAGATCAAAACCCAGTTAGCAAACACCTTTTTTGTGTGTCTCTTACCCTCTCGTTTTTTACAGTAGGGAATAAATTGTCCAAAGGCCCAGCAGCAGGTAATGCCCTGACCTTGACAGTTAGGGAGCGGCTGGAAGGAATGCTGCCCACCAGTACTACAAATCAAAGATGTTGCTTCTAGAAAGAAGCCTTGCCTGGGTTTCTGCTGAGATCCCAGCCTCTTGGGGAGGAGATCTATGATCCCCCTCTATGGCTGCATCTGCACCATACTGTGGTGGTGGACTGGTCCTATAAAGGAAACTGCACTCCTGTGGCTTTAGTGAAAATGATTTCAGCATGATTTGCAAAGCTGTGACTGAGATTAAAAGCTGGGTATAATGCCATTTTTTTCTTTTTTATACTTTTATACCTTTTCTTTTTCCTTTGTCTCCCTCCTCACCCGTTTGTATAAGTTGCATGGGGAAATTTACCTTTTTTTTCTTAGATGAGTTTTGAGATGAAGTTTTTTCTGGCAATTCCAAATGTGTTTGGGTGCCTTGCATAGTGTAACGTGGGCGACATTCCCACCCCAAACTTTCTCCCATATCTTCACGTGCAATTCCTCCACATCAAGGCCCAGGAATGTGTTCCAAAGCAAATATGAAGTGAACTGGGAGAATAAACTACCACTGGTTTCATGGTGGTGGTTTAATGAATTTGTGTTCATTAACACAAATGAACACTATTTGTTCACAATCAATTGTGTAACATTTTTATGGTTAAAAACATATATACACATGTGTATATATGCATATATATGTATATAATATATATATATAAATTATATAGTTATCTTGTCTCAGTTGACTGGTGGTATATTATAAAACTTCAGAAATGAAGTTACAGCTTTCTTTACATTCCAGCAGCAAGGGAAGTACTGTAAATGACAACCACACATGCACTTAAAAGGGAGAACATTATTTTCCACAGGAAGTAAAATGGAAATCATTGAAGATCTAAGTGCAAGAAAGGACAATGGGTTAGGTCTCCTGCTGATGATGCTAAAGGCATTGTCTGGCCTTGCCATTTGCCCATCGTGGCTTACAGGCAGCATGCAGCCATCATTTTGGGGACAGATGCAGCATCTCAGGAGGAGGCAAAAGTCCTTCTCTTGGAGCAGCCCCAGAGATTTTGGCCACCAGGCTGCTACTTGGTCACAGAGGTTATTTCTAGACATGCTCACAAGGGTAAAGTTCCTCTCTGTGCTAACTTCAGAACTTCTTCTAACCAGCTGCATAGGTGCAAAACCCAGATACTAAGGCCATACTTGGAATTACTTTGTTTTTTATATTAGACATTGGCACATAATCATATTATGATATTGTCTTCTGAAACAGTCTTCTTCTAAAAACTATAGGTTTATAGACCCTGATTCATCTCTTAACTTTTCCTTTGCCAAGTGAAACTCTTTGGGCTTCCTGAGTCTTTTTGTTTAAGTCAGATTTCTGAACCCTTTAATTATTTTTATAGTCCTGCTCTGAACCTTCTCCAGTTGTCTCAGTGAGGACTGGAGAAGAGGATCCAGCAGTGATCTTCCTCAATGCCATGTTCAAAGACATATTTTCCTGTAATGTATCCAAGCCCCCTTACCTACAGCATGAAAAGGGAAGGTCCGTCTAATTTTTTTTTTGCTCAGATTGAATATTTTCCAGGATATAGTCTTTTATCCTTTTTATACACGTAGGCAATTTGGTGGAGGTGTTAACATGTGAATTTAACCAACCAAGTAGTGCCCAGAAGTGCATAGCTGATGGGAGGCTCTGTGGGCTTCATTGACTGAATTGTTCGTGTTTCTGTTGACTAAACCAAGACACAAAGTTTACAGGTACCTGAATTTAGAGCTGAGTCTCTTGCTGGGTAATATGTAAAGGTATGCTTAGCAGAATTGTTGAGTGTACATAAATAAATATATAAAATTCATACATTCTTTATGGCATATGAGGTGTACTTTCAAGTAATTGCAAATTGTTCCTGGTTAAGAATGTTGGCTGAAAATCTGTGCCATTCCTACAAACAACCTGAGAAGTTCCATGTTTTCCTGACCTTCCTTGGTGAAATGATCTGGAGTCAAGTTCTCTTCACACAACTTGTAGCCTTCAACAGGCTTCAAAGGAGATGAATGGGTCTCTCAGCAGGGCAGAATACAGGCTTGTTATTCCTGCAACACTTTCTATATGTCATTAATACCTTTCTTATCTAACTCTCCCAATAATCATCTCAATTTTAAGTGTTTCATAGAGGTTGGGTTTTTTTGTTTGTTTTGTTTTGTTTTTGTTTTTTTTTCCCTTTCATTTAAGGCTTGGAAAGGGTATTTTTCCCTTCCCTTCTGTTTGTATTTATATTTTCAGATAGTACATATACAGCCTAATCATATCCCTTTGAAAGTGATATAGAAAGTTGTGCTCTCTTACTCAATCAGATTTAATCAGTTTGGATGGATTCCAAGTACTAAGCATTAATCTCACTTAAACCAAACTCCTGATAGTTCATCTAGCCTGAGTATTCATGTCAAAGACATAAAACAATCTCCTTTAATGCCCACAGTACTTTTTAAATTGAGCTTTCACTGTCTGTTAATAAAACCTGCTTTGTACTGCTGCCTGTGTTCTGTGGAATGTGTCAGGACTGAGTTTCTCTTTCCCTCCAATTCTTACAGGCCTTGTTTTTTTCAAAAGTATATGAAAATTATGCAATATAGTAACAAGGAATTAGTCACACCTTGGCAGAATCTCCATTATCTTGGCTCACATCAAAGGGAAGGAGAGAAGTGTGGTCCTTACAAGCTTATAGCATTCCTTAGCCTTGGAGTCCCACTCTGTGATGACAACTAAATTGGACACTGATGCTTACTTATTTTTCAACACATGGGTGTAAAGCACATTGACCTTGCAGTTGACTCTTTTAGAGCACCTTTCATTATGGGCCCAAGCCCACAGCCTGATACAGAACTCTGTTGACTTTCAGGAGTCTCTGGGGAGGATTATTCAGAGGCAGAGCTGCCAAGCTGAAGTCCCTGTTTGATGCCCTCTGTATTTCTGCGTCTCAGATTATCAGTCTTTGGAACAGGATTGTGCTGCTTTCTTAACAAACTGTTACAGAGATAATGCTCAAAATAAATCACAGAATCACAGAATTTCAGGGGTTGGAAGGGACCTCTGAAAATCATTGAGTCCAATGCCCCTGCCAAAGCAGGACCAAAACTAGGGCAGATCAGTAAACGATGCCTTAAGATGATGTTTTACATGATCCAGCCCTTTAAGATCATCATTTACATCAACAGGTTAGTGAACTACAAATTGAAAAGGGCAAGAGAAAGAATCTGTGTTTCTCTGGGGCATGTTTTTCAGAGCACTCTGCTGGCTTTACTGGCTGCTGCTGCTGCTGCTGCTGTCAGAAGCAAGTTCGGTGTATTTGATTCCAGCTTTGCCTGGGAAAGCAGGTGAGGTATGTGCATTAGATGGCTTTAAAAGTCATGGCCAGGCTTGTTTTCTATGATTCTGCATAAAAGTAAATGAAAAAGAGAAGAGTGTTTATTGATTTGAGAAAAAAAGGGATGGATTTGAAGGACGGATCAAGTTTCATTCTTGATGTACAAGAGGCTTGATTGTCAACCTATTTGAGCTATGACACTGGGGTCTAAGTAACAAATAGACATCCAGGTATATGTTTATTGTCCACAATAAAGAGATTCTGGGCACTGGGATATATTGGAAAACCTTTGCAGCTAGGGAAATAGTTGCTTGACCTTCTAAATACCCCAATTTAAACAGTATTTCAGAGCTTTATGATTTTGATGGTTACAGGACAAATACAGGAAAAATGTGAACCATCAAAAGGCTGCCACATTCAACTCTTCCCGAGTGTCAAACCCTCTGCTCCCAGAAACCTGTTTCCCTGGGCAGGAGGGAAGTGGTGCTTTCCATAGCATCAGCCCTCAATATGAATGCCAGTCTGAAGGTGTTAGCTGCCAACCAAGGTATGAGCAGTTAGTACAGTTTATTTATTTATTTATATAATTTATTTATTTATAATTTATTTATTTATTTTATAATTTATTTATTTATAAATTTATACAATTTATTTATTGCCTGCTTTAAGAATAAGGCTGCAAAACCTCCAAAAAACAGTGTGGCTCACAGACCTGCAGGATGTGGTCATCTCTGCTGTCTCCACCTTCATAGTGGGCCATCCATCCCTGCAACTTTCTTTCAAGGCTTGCTGTGGAAACAAGGACAAAATTACTACATTATTTGAAAAACGAGTAAAGTCATGTGAACTCTCACCACCACCTCTCATCTCTCAAATCTCTTCCAATCCTCAGGGAGGAATCTCCCAGTAGTAAAACTGATGTTGTGGAGCTGACTTGTCTTCAGGCTTGCTCTTGAGATGAGGCACGTGCTTAGATGGGTTTAGCTCAGCTGCAGTCTTTCTTCACAGCTTCTTGTATTCAGAAAGTTAAAATTGGGCCAATTCTGTTCCCTTTATGCTGACTTCCAACTGAGGCTAACACACAGAAGACTGGGAAGCTGTTCCAAAGTAGCTGCATTGGAATTTAGCTGAGATGGGGGATATGGTAGCAATAGTGATTCTATGAGTTTCAAAATGTGACTTGAACACACTTGGCAAATATGTTAAATAACATATCTGTTAAATAACAGTACACCCTGGAATTAAATATGTATTTGGTTGCACAATAGCTAGTTTCTTCAGCTACTTTTTCAGCTTCCTCTTCACACTTATGTTTTTGCTTATAAGTTTTTTTGTTTGGATATAGTGAGGCTCTGAGTCTCCTGACTTCTTATCTTATGTGGGTGGTAGAAAAATTGTTCTACTGCTCTAATATTTGTGGTTGTGTGGAGCAGATGGTTTCACGCAGAGCTGTGCAAAATGTCTGCAGTCAATAAAAAAAAGAAGAGGAAGCCTCTTTCCCTGAGATTTCTTTATACACCTGGAACCCTAAAAACCTGTCAGTTTCAGAGATGGGAAGCCCCTTTGCTAATCTTTGCAGCTACCATCAACCTGGAGCTGGTCTGGGGCTTGACTGTGCAGCTCAGGCCAGCACATCCTGGAATTGCAGCTGCCTCCTGCATTGCCCAGGGGTCCTACTCTTTTTCCCTCTTTTTGGGTTCTAGGCATCGTTCTCCCACCTCTCCCAAGACTCATGCATGGAACAGGCCAAGACTAGCTTTTTGGGACTAGTAGAGGCAAGATGCAGCATAAATCTGTGTGACCTGATACACTCTCCAGAAGCATCCCTTGTGCAGCTCCTTGCTTTTTCCAGGTGCAGAGATGGATTCTGGTCATCTGTCAGCTGTAAGAAAGAAATTCTGCCTAGAAATTCTGCTGGACATTGCTGACAGCTAGCTGGGGAACAGACCAGGTGTAATAAATTCAAGTTAGATAATGTTTAGGATTTGATGTTGCCTCCTGAGGACATTAGGAGTTTAATTCAAATTTAGCAAAGAAATTTCTCAGGAAAGATTGAAACCACTCATTAATGGTAATATCTTCTGGGATTGCCATGACATCCCTCCCATATCCCACCCAGAAGACCTGCTGATCTCCTGTCTCTACACATTAAAGAAAAGCTGATTTATGGTCACCTGAAATCATGGATTCTGTATCTTTGCTCAAAGCCACATGTCTTTGGTGAGTTTAATGTGAATTTCTGCCTTGAGCCAGAGGCCCATGCACAGCTACTCTGCCTTCTTTGGTCAAAAGCAGTGAAGATAAGGCAATACAGCTCTGAAAATCCTGCTTGGTCCAGGAGCAGCTGATTAATTGCTCTAATTGGAATTCCTCAGTTGTATCTCCCTCAACCCCCTCTATCCAGTGGAACTGAATCCAGCAGGTAGATCTGGCAACATTTCATCTGTCCTAGTGTGCAAACCCCATGTCTAGGTGGGAATAGTAGGTTTTCTTCCAATCTTTATATCAGGTTTTATGATGGGACAGCAGACCCACTGGTTCTCAGGGCATGGGCACCTCCAGCCACCTGTGCCCTGCTCTCTGTGGGAGAGGGAAATCACCACAGCTTTGGGGACTGGACTACAAACCAGGACATCCAGCATGTAAGGTCAGAGAGTAGGAGGCAAGAATATAGCATAGGGCAGTATGAAACCTAAACCTGGCAGGAGCTCACCTGGTCAGCTGGATAGTCAGTACTTGAGATATTGTGAGTCTAAGAGCATCTTTCCTGATACTGGGTCTTGGATCTGGAGCAAGGTGAGAGGTTGCGTCAAGACTCTCCTGTACAGATTCATATATGCACTAAGACATGCAGCATTTGCTAAAATAACTTAAATCCTTGCTTTTATGGATGCATATATGAATCTTAATATACTTTTTCAATTATATACTTGATATTTAGAGAATTTATTTACTTAAATTATGGTATTTTTAAACCAGGCTGCTGATATTCTTTGTACAAGGCATGGGTAGGTCTTTTCAGCAGTAAATGGTGCTATTACACTTGGATGGCACAACATTAAGCTGACAGAGAGGTAAGATTTTTGCTTCTGGACTTCAGAAGGTCAAATTCAGCATGGGAACTTTTCCCAGTGGCAGCAGTTGCAAATGTCAGGGAGAATTACATTTCCAGCAGCTTCCCAGAACAGATTTTCACAGTCAGAACCATTTATTTCTTGCGTAGTAATGGAAAAACATTATAAAAGAAACTTAGGTATCAGTCTGAGATGGTTTTTTGGGCTGAAGATAGAGGCATATAAGCAAGGGACTGCAAAGAATTTTTTTACTTTGGTTTTATTTTGTGTGTGAATAAAAAGAACACCCAAAGCAGGCGCTGATCAAATTCATACTTATTTAAAAGTAGTACACTGGAAATTTGAGCCTGTGGGGCTTTTGTGATAATGCCATGGTCCTAAATACAGCTATTAATAACATAAATATCTGTCTATATCAATGTCAAATTTAACTTGCTGTAAACCATATAATGCAGGTATATAATAATATGGCAGATATAGTCCACAGAGCAGCACACACAAGCTTGTATCCATTTGGTAAATTGCTTAAACAGTGGATGTGCTGTATTTTTAATGTATTTTTTATGTATTTTTGAGATGCACATGGACAGTCTACCCCAGAAACTAGACTGAAGACTTCTGAATTTTTTCAGAAGAAAAATAGCAGGATGTTTCAGTACCAGCAAGTTTCTTCTCCTGTGACCTGTCTGGGGTGGCCTTTCTGCCTTCCCATCATGGCCTACTCCAGCACAGAGATCTGCAACATTAGCAGTGACCTTGTAGCTGGACACATGGTACAGAATAGAAAGTTTAAGGTAGCTCCAGGGATGTTGTTTTTTTTCCTGTATTTTATTTTAGAGACACTTTAGCCAGTATTTTCTCTGCTGAGCTGTTGGAGAGCCTCAGGAGTGCAGATGTGTGCTTATCTGAGCAGTAACACAGTCACTGCCTTCAGAGGAGGGGTGGGTAAACTCCTATCTCAGCAAGAAGTAAGTGGTGGAGTAAAAATACATTCACAAATGTGGCCTATTTTTTCATGACTCGCATTCATTTTTTCCTATTAAAAAGGACAAAAGTGGGGGGTGGGATTCTCTCTATTTTACTGCTTTTACTGTTAATTTAACAGCATATGATTGATACAAATCTGGATGTTGTGGCAGTTAAAACTTACATAATAACTATTAAAGAATGGACTGGTCCTAAATTTCTAGAGTCATTCTGCAATCTTAGACTAACACAAACTTCATTAATGTAACAGACCATTACCTTCAGTGAAAAAAAATATTCTATTTTATGACAAGTGCCAATATCTCACTAACTTCACATTTCAGTATCCTGTACTTCATTCATATATAGACCAGGATTGTACTTAAAAACATTCCACAACCTGTCTCAGGGTCTGGTCCAAGACTACTCTGAAAACTGCAGGATCAGTTTAAGAACCCAAAGTAGTACTGTACAGTGCATTTTTATTCAAATGTTATCATGGATATTTCAGATTAAATAAAAGACCTCTGGAGCTTCTGAGGTCTGTTCTCAGGATTATATGTAGGTGACATTTTGGTATCACCAAAAAGAATTACTCCTAGCAAACAAAAGGAATCAGAAAATACTGGCACATAACATACCACAAAGATGACAGATTTTTCTAAGGCAACAATAACTGTTAGATGAACTTCTATTAGAGAATATCTTTATGTTTCTTGCTAAAGATGGTTATATATGATGACAACTGTGTTTTGGTAGCTTCCTACCATGCCTGCTTAAGCCTCCTATTCCTTGTAGCTGTGTGATCTCTATGAAATCCACATAGGCTTAATTTTCCTGGCTTTATTTTGCTGCTATTTTCCTAGGTGCTCAGTGAGTTTGAAAAGATCCCACATTTCACTTTTCTTAGTCAGATGTCACTGTCCACAAAAGGTCAGAGACAGAAAAGAAGCAGATCTCTTGGCTCTAATTGTCTTTTCCTACACTGTAAAATCTGGATAGGACAGGCTGTCCACCTGGGGATGCTGGGAGCATTAAACACCAGCTGGGAGCATGCCCTGACATGCTACAACTTGTACAAAGGTTGCTAAGTGACTTAAATCCATTGCACAGAGTAGAACCATATAGCCTCGAAACAGCAGAACCTGACTTAGTTTCTAGTAATTCATTAAAATGACTCCACAATTCTTTTGATGTTCTGTACTCGTCTGGCCACATTCCTTTCTGTTTTACAGCACAGTAATAACAACATTCTTGTAAACAGTCATATAAACTCTAACCTTCATATTTCTCACTTCAGATCATCTGAAAGCATTTTCACTTTGGGATTTGTCTTTCTTACCTCCATAAAGAATATCCCACCCTAGTAACCCACACCATCAGAGGAGCAAGGGGAGAAAATAGGAAAACGGGGACGCAAAAGTTGATTACTATTGGGTCACTTGCTCATGGCAGCTGTACCATCCTGTGAAGGCAGAATTTTTTTACAGTCATTATCTTTACATATTCATTCTTCAGAGCTATTGGGGCTTCCATTCTCTTTCAGAGGAAACCCTTCTGTGGACAGACAGACTCTAGCCTAGATGTTTGTTGGTTGGTGCCTACCCCTCAATGATCAGCAGCCTGTACTCTCCCCATTGGTATCAATGCATCACCATGATCTGCTTGTGCAGATCTACAGCCAGGGGTTATATTCTCTGGGAGATTGGGTTCTGTATTATGTGGCTCACAAGGGAGAACTACAGAAAGAGAGAAGGCCTAGGAGGCAGAAAAAGAAGCTACTCTGGTTTAGGGCATGCTGTTCTTACCCATCAGATAAAAGAGAAGTGGCTGATTTCAGCTATGGAAGTGTGAGCTGTATATGCTGTAGGGAGGATAGGCAGCAGTTCCCAGATGTCTCTGGCCAAAGGCTTGGCACTTAAACATTTGCTTAAACAAAAAGGCCAAGGATAAGGGACTGCACCCTTTGCAAACAACACAGTACATGGACATGTGCTCACATGTAAAGAATTCACATTGGCTGAACAATTTTCCAGGCAGTCAGTAAATATGACTTATGCTTTCTCTTCCTCCATCAATAGTTTAAACAATCTGGGGGCAAAAAGAGATGCAATTATCTTCCTGACACTGTAAAAGACAAGAAAAGTTTTCACACATTTCAACATTTCCTTAGCTTGCTTTCTTTTCTTTCCCTCTGTTTCTTTGTAAATTTTTGCAATTTTTTTTTTCTTTATTGAAGCCAACTCTGTGTATTCCTTCAGACTGTCCAAAGAAACTCCTTTGAACTGTCCCTGCTCTTTGGAGCAGAGAAACAAAATAATGTGCTGTGAACCTATCACAGAGCATAGAAAGGAAGCCATAAATACTCAGCTGAACAAATTGCCAGCAATCTCTAACTAAGCAATGTGTTACATAGCATATCTGTTGAATGCTGGTACATTTATAGTAGTTGCAGTCTGCTGGAGAATTCTTTGCAAGTAGAAAAAAAAAAAAAGTAGCTAGATTTGACAGATAAATTTTTCACAGTGTTACCGTTTGTTTATAGACCTTTCTCCTTTTAGTGTACCCTAGAGCAAATCTCTGCCTTTTCAAAGGGCCACGCCATTGTTCAACTGAAATGTTATTATTTCTTCTCTCAAGTTTGATTAAATTACTTGGCTCTCAGACAGAAGCTGATAATAATACAAGCACAATGATCAAGGTGGCAGATGTGCCGTTATTCTCTTGATGGCAAAAAAATAATAATTCTTCAAAAACTGTAGCTGTGCAGTTTCAAAGTGATACAGGGGCTAAGGGGGTAACATTATTGCCAGTTTTCCATATGTTAATTGAAACGGGATTGAGGATTTATTGGAGAGAATTTGAATAATTTTTTCCTTAGAAAATGTAGTCTGGTTGTTGCTTTATGGATTGGATGTGTGTAGAGATTGCAGAGATCAGGGCTGGAAAGGCAAGTGGAGGGTGAAGGCAGAAGGCTGACAGAGCCTGTGCAGCTATGGGGGCTCAGCTGCCTTGCAGGAACTTGCTCCCATGCTTGAGTCCTAGGATAAAAGCTGTATTTTTAAAATGTGCTAGCTGAAATATTTTAATTAACACCTGTTAAAGCCCTGGAATAAGCAGCAAAAGTTATTTTCTCTTGTCAGCTGATGGAAAAAATGGATTAATTAGGTGAGGGAGTCAAGGGAAATGGTAGGACACCCTGGCCCTCTAAAAAGTCCTGGTGGTGAAAAGGCACCTCCTGCATCCTGCCTGGGGAGATGAAAGTAGCCAGGGTTTGAGTGAGGATCAGAAACCAGGGATTTTAAATATATTAGCTCAAATGCTTGAGCTAATAAGTTTTAAAATAAATCTTTTCTAGACTATACAAGCCCTGAGGGAAGAGCAAAGAGATTAAGGTAAAAATAGAAAGCACAAAGTGTCTAATAATGAGCCACACCTGTTTAGTGAAGTTTCCCTATCTCTGCTCTGGTCTACACCCTGGTTTTGTATCAGTTTGACTGGCTTGGCCAGGAAAGTGTTTTTTTGAGGGACTGGGAGGATGAGCAGATTACCACAAGGGAGCCATGTGACAGTGGTGAAGGTCCTGAGGGCAGCAACTAAGTTGTCTGCAGAAGATGTTTCCCTGTCACTTATCCCAGTACTGGAGGAGTTTTGGCTGTTTCATGTATAGATAAAAATAAGGACTTTTTAAGAAGATCTAAAAATTATTTAATAATTTAATTATTTAATTACTCAAAGACAAGTGGTTTTCATTTACAACAATGGATCCCAATCTTGTTGGCCTCCAGGCATTATTGTACTGTAAATATTATTACTCATAATAAAACCCAACCTAGAGTTTTTCCCCAAAACTCATGGTCTTCAGCTGTTCATGGTGCTTCAAATTGCAAAAGGAAGTAGATAAAAAATAGCAAAGAAGACTTCTTTGAGATTTCTGATGTTATTAGACCACAGAAACTCCAGCACAGCACAGGTTGGCATCCAGCAACCTGTCCATCTTCTCCAGTCAGTACTTTTTTCTATCATAAGTGCTGCCACAACACCTACTGATGCCTGACTTTGCCTGTACTTCACATTGCTGTGGGGCAGCCCCTGTGCAGGCTGCAACAGCAGGTAACTTATATTGTTACACTCATGTCTTTATTTTGGAGCTGTATGGGTTTTTATTATAGATAGGAACCCGTCGTGCCTTCCTTACAAATACTGAGATCCCTTAAAAGAGTTGTTAAAGATTAGGCATGACTAGGGGAAGCTCAAATTTGAGACCTGAGAATTTGTGTTATTTGTGTAAAGCCAGAAGAACTTCCTCTTCTGTTCGTAACTTATTATTTAGCTGGTGGAGACCTCTGTGTCTCCCTTATGGTGCTTGGGCATCTGAGTGCTTTGGGTGACATTCTGGTTTTGCTGAAGTCAGCAAGAATTTTGCCACTGTTAGAGTTTACCCCATGCCCTTGTTGGATCAGACAATAATCCTGATGTAAATGTAGGACAAAGGCAGTCACAGTATAAATAGGGATATAAATTATATTTGGGGGCAAGAGGCACTGATGAATATATATTAGATAGGTTACACAATAGAGGAAAGTTGCCACAGAGACTTTTTTCTTTACACCTTCTTATATCCTTGTCTGTGTCTCTTTCTCCTACAAAATAGCTATTTAATCCCATTAATGTGAAGGGTGAGGAAGCTTTTATTCACTGATGCTGATTTTTAACAGTTTATTGCAATATACTTCTTAGCCTCATCTCAGCTGTCTGATCAAGATGGAGATGTAGGCTCCATCAGCACATTGTTAGAATAGACCTGAATTTGGTTGTGTCGTTGCACTAATAAGGCTTAGTCCTTAATTTATAAATTAATTTACTTACATTTACTGCATTAATCCTCCTAACAGCCCCATTGAGACAAAAACCTTACATTTTCCAGACCACTGTTCTGATGTGTTTAAATCTTATATAGTACAACTAGAAAGAAAATGAGGCAAATCAAAAGTAGAGGAATAGGGAAACCAATATAAGTGAATTTATGTTTTGGTTTTCATAGACCATGGCCATATGATGATATTAACTGTGAGATGACAGTCTGAGCCTGGTTTTGTGAGCAGCTGTGCTGAGCTGATGGCTGAACAAAAGGGCAGGTGATTTCCCATCACTTTCCTCATTTATCCCCTTTCCCTTTCCAGCTGCAAAGTCCCACTCCTTTGATACTAGCATTGGTATAGTTGGTATTCTGCTATAAAAGAGTTAAAACTCATTAAGCCAAGTGTGGGGTTTTTTTTGTTGTTGCTTTTTATTTATTTTATTTCCTTCTGGAGTTTTTTTCTGCTAGGTTAGTGAGTTGAAGTGTCTTAAAGGGGTGAGTGACACCATAAATGGAGCCAAAGGAATGACAGCTGTGAGGGAGGATGAGGAATTGATGAAGCAGGGAAGGAACTTCCCTATTTTGGTGTTACTGTAACTTGGATACACAAGACCATTTCTGCTGAAAAGATCACTTGATACATTCTCCCGTCTGGACTCCTAGCAGTTTTCTGATAGTTTGGTGAGATGAAATGGATCACCAGAAGGAGAGAAGAGTTCCTGACACCATGCATTGGAGGGGAAAGGAGGAGGAGGAGGTAACTTTTGGTGACACCATGTTACACCAGATCAGCAAGCACATCTAAATGCACCCTAAATGCCTTGCCCAGTGGGAAACCTGTGGCAGAACAGAAATTCCCCTCACTTGTAAGAGCAAGAAGATCACTGCACTCCTGGAATCTCAGGATCTTACTTCTCCTGGCCCAGTCAGGATTTGGTGGTTTAGAGGATGGTGATGGTTCACCACAGATACAGGACAGTCTGTTTTATCCGACATCTCAGGTTGTCCTGCTTTCTATAAATGAGAATTTTTACAATTTGAAAGCATGGGATTAGTCCTTTAAATCCCTCTAAAGGGGGTTAGTAGTTTAGTGGACATAGTAATGTTGTGGTCTTATTATGATGATCTTAGAGGTCTTTCCCAGCTTTAATGATTCTATGATATTTTGATTCTTTCCTAATTTGTCAGTATTAATGGCTGCTCTGAAAAATTCTGACCCCAGAACTGTCTGAAAATTTAATTAATTTTGCTAAGTTCTCAGCCTCAGGGATGCCTCTTGGCAGCAAGTTCTACTGGCAGAATGGGTGAAAAGCTCCCTCTTACCAGTTTTGAGTTTAAGATGCTTTAATTTCCACGAGCCCTCCCTGTTCAGGTTTTCCCAACTCACACTTTCCAACCGAACCACCAGACCCGAGCTCCTGCCCACTCTCCCTGGATGGTTTATGGGCAGAATTATAAATCAAGGGTCCTGAATCCCATCCTGACTCCCACCCTGATTCCCTCTGTCATCTTGATAACTCAAGTCACCTGTTTGCCTCCGCATGGCTGTTTGCAAAAGGAGATGATGATACTTGTCTGTCTGACAGGGGTAATGTGGGACGATTGATCTCATTAAAGGGAGTGAAGTACCTGATGCAACTGCTACTTTGTAGAAATGAAACCAGTATTTTTTAGAACTTGCCCGTCCTTCCCTGGTGCAGCCAATTCTCGGCGTGCGCAGCAGATGGCACTGCGTGGCAGGTTCAGTTCTGGCACAGGAGGCAGCTGTGTTTTAATATAGCAGACACAATTGACAACCTTTCCTTTCCATTCCCACAGAAATCATGTTAAAAAAAACAAAAAAACAAACCTGGAAAAATATAAAACTGAGTTTTATAACTGTGTTATGTCTTACAGAATGTTCTTGGATTTTAATTTTTTTTTTTTTTGTTTTAAAATATTTTAAAATGACTTTCTGCATCCTATTTTCCTCAAATGACACAAGGCCTTCAAAACTCCCCAGGACACTATCAGCCACCATGGCCGACCATGGATATTGAGAAGTAACATTCCATAAATTGCAAACTGGTTTGCTTTTTCTTGACCATGACTATACAATATACATAATACATGAAGCTAATAATAAACCTCAGGACTTACATAGTTCATTTGGGTTAATCAAAGTGGACTTTTACAGAGGTATTAGTTAGATTTATAATTATTTATATGTTGTCCTCAGGGAAGGAGTGGAGCTGTGAAATAATTTTCTCAAATACAAGCAGTATAGCTGCAACATGGGAGACAAAAGAACTCTACTTTTTTTAGTTTGAGTCTCCTATGAGCCTGCATTGCTTCCAATATTGCCATTTCTAGTTTACATGTGCAATGATAAGAAGAAATGGAATGCTTCAAAGGGAAGGGACTGTTGTATCCACATTGTAATTTTCATAGTCCTACCTTAAAACAGAGTTTATCTTTATTGCTCACATAGAGGTGATATATCACCTCACACAGTAAATAGGCAAAGTGGACTTTGTGGTAAAATGTAAACTTACTTTAACATTTTCTTGGGTTATAAAAATATTCCTCCCTCTAGCACTTTATTTAGAGATTAACTGGCGTCCTTTACACACAGTGTTTTCAGTGCTGCACTTCATGAACACCTGCTCTTTATGTGTCTCCTATTAGTGCTGGAGCTGAGGAACTGTCACAGGAATAAAGTGCATCTATTACATTTATTTCGATGCATGTAGGTTTTGCAGACCCTGTTATCTTATTTGAGACATCACAGAGAACATTGAAAAAGATCCAGATCTGCACAAAACATGGTCGTGTCATGGCCTGTGAAGCTTGATGGGGAGGGTGAAATAGATCTCTGTGGGCAAGGACTTTCTCCTGGGATCATTTTTTCTCTCCCCTAGTCTGGCAGGATGAAGATCTAGGAGGTAGGCATGGGAATTTAGATAGCAGCTATCCCTATACTGCTGGAAAGGAAAAATACCTTAAGTTTCTACATTTACCTAAATGTCAGGAGTTGGCCTCTCTCCTTATGGTCTGTTGGTTTGCAAAGCTGGTTCTGAGGGTTACAGGTGAGAACGAGGCTGTGCCTGCCCTCCCCTCTGTTCCAGGATGACACAGAATAAGCAATGACCTGTCTGGAAATCCAGATGCCAGTGGGAACAGATGGGAATTTGGACTCTCCCTACCGTTTTCTGAAGATTTGTTGCTGGAACAGATGGTCCATTGAAGCTGGATGTTCCAGGAACCAATCTTGGCATTTGCAGCTGGGAAATGGTCCTCTGGAAAGCAAAGCGATAGATAGGGACAAATGTCTGGGACTTGCTCAGGATGGGAGCTGAAGCTCAGGGACATAAACCCCCTTCATGTGAGTCCCTTTGGATGAGAAGATGAGGCCAAGACACCCTCATTCCCTTCACACAAACTATCCTGATTCCGGGTCCAGGCTAGCACCACTTCTTCCTTCCCACCTGGGGGAAGTGGTGTGTGAAGTCTGGGAATAGCTGAGCTCCCTGGATCCTGGTCCTTTTAATACAATATTTGGTCCCTCAGGCAGGGTGTTGTCTTCTGCTGTGGTGTGGGCTGCTGAACTGTGCAGCCCTCCAGAGCTGGAGTGACATGGAAATGGGATGTACTGACTCCCAGGGTGCTTTTCAGTCCTGAAGGTTGATTGTCAGTGCTAAAGAACAAGATGCCTTGTAATTTCTCTGCATCTGCTCCTCTTGTGTTTCAAGGTGAGGTTTTATACCCACGCTTATTTTACAGGTCTGACCTTACTCCTAATGAGGCTAAAGGTAAAATTTACTCAGGGAAGCCTGTCCTGCAGTTAGAAGCTGCTGAGGATTGGTGGAAGCTTTAATTACAACCATGATATTATTTTCTATAAAAGAGAAAAATAAAAGGGAGATAAACTCCTTAGCGTAGGCAGCTGTCCTTTCAAATTTGTTCTTAAATCAATAAAAACATATTAAAAGTTTGTTCCTCTTTCTAAATACACATCTCACATAACAAAATACACAAGCATTCATATGCATGGCAATTCAAGCACTGCTTCTGCAGAGTTTATTTAAGAAGCTCCAAAATAAACCTGAAGATAATCACACTTAGACCAAAGACATAGGTAGGATAAAATAAAAACACAGCCACCTTAGTTATAGTCTAGAAGTGACTGGGGTACAATAAAACATAGTCATAACTAAATTATGTCTTGGACTGAAGTAGATATTACTATTAATTGGATATAGGCCCTTTAACCTTTTTGCAGGAAGCAAACTTGAGATCTAATAATTTTGTAAAGATGAGCTTTCTGTACTTCCAGTAATATTTCTGGGCTTTGAAAGCATCCTGACTTTCCATTCAGATTGTTTTGATGAGATTGGCTCTAATATTTCAACCATGCCAACTAAGCAGAGGTAAGAGAGGGTAGAGTTGGGTGGAAGTTTGATTGCTTTATTCAAAGTACTCAAATACACTGATGGTAGTATCAGTGCTCCACTGCTGATCCTTTTGAGGTACTTTGTTGCTAGACATTTTCATGGATGTGAAAAATGTAATTATATCTATTTAAAAAGAAGTAATATATTGGGAAGAAGATGTGATGGCAACAGTGTTTGTATCATACACAAAAGTGCTTAAAATTTCATTTCTCTGTTGAATTTCTTATATTTCAATGACATTAACTGTGTCCAGAGTAAGGTCCTAAATTAAGTGTGGTGCTTTTAAAATATATAGAGCAATATAATCCCACCCTCTAGCAGATACCTCCTTTTCAGAAACTCTTTTCATTTTAACCCCAAACCAATGCTGACTTCACTAAGAAAATCTGAAACCCTAATTCAGGTTCACAAACCCCATTTACAGTGTGAAAAGCAATGGGTGGGTGGTTTTTTGTGGTAGATTTGTCTCAAAGGACCAAGGGCTTCAAAGTGAAATTACTCCAAGGCTGGAACGAGACATCAGGAATGGACTTCATCAACCCTAACTCCTGTTCTGAAGAGTTTTGGAAGAACCTAAGTGCTCCTTATGCATGGCTTTCAGCTGTATAAAGTTATGGAAAATGCCTTCCCTTATTCATTTCAAACTAATTACCTAATCTGTCTTGCAGGGGTTGTTCAGCAGGTGGTAATGGTCAGCAAAGTAGGAAGAAGCAGCTGAAGGTCCAGTAGCAGCTTAAGTGGACACCACAGTTTCTTCATTGATGGCCTGGCCACAGTCAAAGATGGTTAAGGTATAGCTTATAACCTAATAACTGAAGTGGGCTGAGGGAATATAAACATACTTAGTATGTATATATTATCTGAAGAGCCAAGATTTCACAGCCACAGGCCATAGAAACTGAAATCATGTAACTGACTGTAGGCAGGGAAACCACCAGTCACCAGTGGCCGGGATAAACATTTGCTATTAATTTCCTCTCATTGCAGATGCAGTTTCATCCTAACTACTGAAGTTTTATGAAGGATCAGATTTTGTTTCCTTGTAAAGAGAATTAGAGAAATGTTTAAGAGCCAAAACAAATCTGAGTACTGAAGGTTGATGACATCTAACAGGTCTGCAAAAAAACCCACTCCTGCTAAGCTCAAGCACTAATGCTCTGCATCTAGGAAAGGAGTTAAAATTGATAGCACATGAAATATAACTAAATATTCTTGAAGGTTAGGGCAGGTGCTATGTAATCATTCAGTCTTTTAGTAGCTGTCAATGGCTGTTTGTAAGTGAGGTCAACAAGATGTTTACTGTATGGTTGAATGCTTTATTTGAAGTAAAGATGTACGATCTTTGAATGAAGATATTAATGATGTGCCAAAAAGCCCTGAAAAAATACTTCTTTCAATAGGAGCTACAGCCAAAGTCATGTACTAGCAAGCTAGATGGTAAAAGTAGCTGAAAGGAATGTAATAATATAGATATTTTCTGCATTTTTTAAAAAAATAAAACCAGAAAAGAAATAAATCTGTACTTTAATTTTTAAAGTTAGATTTGGGTGTGAAGTTATAATTCTTATAGGCACTCATTTTCTTATTAAAATCAAAACTTTCTTTTTTGAGTTTTCCATATTCTTCCTAAGTATGGACGATGTTAACTTAACAAAAACTGATTCCCTATTAACTTAAATACCATTCCTCAGTGTCCCATGTGACAATGCAAGCTGCACTAATAGGAAGAACACTAACGGAGAACTTTTAACTCCAATTGCCAGTTGAGAGCCAGGTTCTGAGATTTTCTATTTTTTGTGTCATCATTCATGCTGATTATTCTAATGTTAAATTTCAGTGACTTTTAAATGTTAAATTCTTTCAATTACGGGTGTAGATAATACGTGCAGACAAATGACAACATGAACACCAGTCCTCATCAAAAGTGTATTAGTTGATCTGTGAAGTCAAGCAGTGAAAGAAAAGGAATATCAGAATTAAGGTTACCTTTGCAATCTTAATTTGGTTACTGTGGGTCTGATGAGTGGGTCTAATTCTTAATTATAGAGCTACATATTGATCCCCTTGCTGCTCCCCTTCGTCTTTCAGTACAGAGATTGGCCCATGTTCCTTTAATAAGTAGTTTTTCATTTTCTTTTTGCTATTAATTGTGTGACCTCAAGTTGTCTCTTGCTCCCTCCTGCCAGTTCCTGTTCTGAATTCAGCATTATTATTTTCCTCTAGGCTTTTCTACAGCTTTCAGCTCCCTACTCTCTGGGAGTTTTACAAAAAAGAATGGATCTATTTTCACAGCAGCCCAACAGATGAGGTATGACATTAACCTGACTCCACAGGTGGGGCATAGTGTCAGGCCAGAAATCTTTGCTGAATATGAGTGCCCAGTTTCAGCTGGCTGGAGTCTGACTCCACACAGCATGGAACAGTATTTTATGTGGTAGTTGACTCTAAGTGCTCAGCACTTCTACAGCTCACAGAGCCCACAGTATCAAGTCAGGGACCCAGAAAAGAAAGCCTTACAATTTATAAATGTGAAATAAAGAGCTGGTTTAAATTGCTTGCCCATCTTTGCATAGGAGCTGAACACCAGAACTGCAACAACTCTCAAGGACAATAGTGAAACCTTTCTCCCTTTTCTGGTAAGCCCTTGCAGCAGATTTAGTGAGAGAAGGTGTGCACCATAACCACTTTCCCCAGCATGATGCCTGCACCCCAGATCATACCTGGGAAACAGCCATGCCACGGTTCATCTCTTATTATTGCATCTGAATTTTTTTTTTTTTCTCCCCCCTATTATAAGCTATCTACTTTTTGAGGTCCATATCCCACAGGCAGCAGTCTCCCTTTGTTATGTCCTCCAGTCTACCACTGGTTTTGTGCCCTGCAGGAGGGAGAAGTACCTGATCATGCTATTAAAGATAATGCCTATGCAAAATGGGATTGAATCAGGGCTGGAGAGGCAATTTGGTTCTGGCACTTTCTCATATCTGATTGCAAGTGCAAGATTACTTTAACTCAGTTTGAGGTAATTTCTCATATTAAAAAAAAGCTAAAAAAAAAAAAAGAAAAAAAAAACCCTAGGCTGCTAAAATAGGCATTTCATTATGCAGGGTCACTCTTAGGAGAGCCAGTGGGGCTGGAGTCTGTGCTGGCCAGAAGTAACCTCTGTTACAACATCAATAATCACCAGTCACCAGTGTCCTGCTGAAAACACTGGGAAGCTTCTTTTCTGTGAGGCAGACTGGGGGAGCTGCTACTGGATCTCACAGGTATTTAAGAGCAACAGTGGATGGACAGTGCCTCATAAATCTGTTTTTTGATCCCTGTTCAGGAGGAAAGTTTGATGTTTTCCTATTTTTTTTAGATGCAACCACTTTTATTGTGCCTACCTGAATGAGACTGGTACAGGACCACTTAACTATTCCTAACCTCTTTGCCCAGACACATCCATTTTCCTTTGGATTTCTATAGTGCCAAGAAAATCCCAGCCATTTTGCTCTGTCATCTTCAATCCTTAGATCTTCATTGTTTCAGTAGTTTTTCCCAGGATATTGATATCATTCAATATCCTCTTTCTCACTGGGTTCCCACACTGTGCTTCCTCACACACAACTGGCATCAAGCTTTAGCCACTCCATCTCCTTCAAGTTTACTGTCTGCTTCTCAGTTTAATGTTCTCCGATGGTCTCTGTCTTCTTCCTGTTTCTCCCTCACTTCCATCTCAGAAACACACTTCCATAATCTCCACCAGGGAGGTGGGAAGCATGCATAGTCTTGTCTTGCATTTGAAATACCCCAAAATGACTGGAATTAACTAGAAGCAACACAATCTAAAATTTCTTTAGCTCCAGCTGGAAACGTTGTGGATATCACTTCAGGGAATGACTCCGGTCTCAGTAGCGTCCACTGGTCACTGGTGACCTGCTGTTTTCCAATGGCTGTCATGGTTCCTTGACATGGATTTGTACAGAAGTCATTAAGGTTATATTTCAGGGACAAGCCACATCTTATTGCCAAAATTCAAGTGTCTTTTCCAAAGCATACAGGCACAAAGGTTCTGGAAAAAACCAAAAGTTTACCACAGTGTTCCAACATGGAAAAGGCAGATATTTTTCAATGGTCTTGTTTTTTGGAAATAACTGGACTATTTTGGCTTTACGAAGATTTCAAGTTCACACATCTCAGAGTTCACTCTAATCACCTGAAGTTTTGCAACACTGGGAACCTACAATGAGAAGAATCAAGTGATTTCTGTAATGGTGCTACCAACAACGCCTATAAAACTCAGATGCATTGTGCCTAATTCACTTTCTCATTTATCCAGTTTTAGGATGATCTAAGTCCATATAAATATAGGATGATGGGAACTATGTGTATATATATATGATAATTTATAGGCAGTTATATCAGCCATGATGACAGATGATTTTTATGCAAAAATGTTAATGAATAAGAATTTACGCCTGCTCAAAAAATCCCTATAGTTTTTTGTTTGAATCCCATAAATATTTTCAAGAAGGTTTTTAAACCTAGACTTCTCTTCACATGTGCAAACTTCAGCAGTCATCCCAGAGCCAGGAAAACCTACTCTCAGGCCTTTAAATAGTATCTGCTCATGCTGTTTCCTGAATAAGTAGTTTAATAAGCAAGAAAACCAAAGCTAGCAATGGATTTTTCCTCATTTTGGTCTTAATCACATTGCAGTCAATATTACTAAAAACTGAGATGAAAACTTTGTTGGAAGAGATAAATTTTGCACAAACTGTGAAACAAAGTAATTTAAATTGCTCAAAACTATTAAGATGATGAAAACCAGCGTATCAGCACTTTGCATATTCACTCATTAAAATGCTTTCTCTACAGTGTCTTTCAGGTCAGATTTACTGAAGGTGATTGCAGAACTTCATGTTAAACCACCTGTTGGTTACCTTTGCATGCTGGCAGCATTTTACATTACCATTGATTTAGAGATTTAATTGATCAGGACTTCTTAACACTCAGAGTCACAATGAAATTATGGTAATCTAATGAACAAACACACGAGAAAAGCAACAAAATGGCTCATGTTCACTGCCTTAGCACATGATGAGGACTTCTCCAGCTCTGAAAGGGAGTTACCTAAGATAGTGCAATGGGCTTGAGATCATGAACCTATGGGACATTACCAATTGTTTTGGCTTGGCTATTTTAAGAGGCTTTATAAAATAAATTACTTTGTGAATCTGAGCCCTTGCTTACTTATAGTCTTGGCTACATTGTGGTCTTAAAACCCTTTAAAATGTAGCTCCAAAAGATAAGCTCTATGAGAAATTAGGCTAATGTGAGAACTTTGGGAAAATCCTAAATAATGTCTATGAAATAATGGGTATCTGATCCATATCTCTGTAGATGAAAAAAAAACTAATGACTTTGACCTTCTGCTGACAAGTTTTTCTGTTGTCTTGAATATTGTGGGAGTGGCAGAATAGTTGGAGCTGGAAATTCCCACCCATTTTTTCAGTCTCTCCCAGTAGACCACCAGATGTTCCTCATTAACTTTTAGCAGATAGATTTCATGTTGATAACTCAGATTATTAATTTTTTTTTTTTATTGCATGGAGGAAGATGGGATGTGTCTTGCTATCAAGCATAGCTTTTAAAACATATCTCCATATTTTTCATAGCATTTAAAAAAATGCACATTTCAAAGCACTGTATTATTTAAAGTATTGTGATACACAAATAGTTGATTTTTTTAATATTGTGTTGCACAATGATAAGTCTTGTTGGTTGAGTCTCTAAGAATATATATAAGTTCTAAAAAAAAATGTAGAATATCAAGTAGCAGTGAGATGGGGGTTGGTCTCTTCTCCCTAGTAAGAAGCAACAAGAAAAGAAGAAATGGTCTCAACTTGTGCCAGGGGAGGTTTATAGGGGATATTCAATATATATTCAATAAACTTCTTCACTGAAAGGGTAACTAAACACTGGAATAAGCTACTCTAGAAGGTGGTTGAATTGCAATCTCTGGATGTGTTTAAAAGATGTGTAAATGTGAAACACAGGAATATGATTCAGCACTGGACTTGCTAGTAGAGGTAGGTTAATAGTTGGATTTGATTTTCTTAAAGGTCTTTTCCAAAAAGAACGATTTTGTGATTCTTGATTAACCAAATCTCTGTGTGTCTGGACCTGTCTGTGGTTTTATTCACTGTAAGAGGCCCTTCAATCTCACTTGCAAAATTCTTTAAAATTTCCACATATTGAGAACTTTAAAATTTACTGGCTTATGTGCTCCTGTAGTCATATCAGGAGGGTGTTGCCACTGAATTTTTAATTTTTTAAATTTTTTTCTTGAAACAGGTCCTGCAGTCTCTTCAGTGTACTTCTGATCTGGGACTTGGCAATTTTTGACAATTTTCTTGGCAATGAAAATGGTTCTTAACAAAAAATCAAGTTTTGAAATAAACAGTAAAATGATTTGTATTCCTGAAATCTTTCATAAAAAGGCACACGTCTTTGTAATAAAATTTAATGTTTTCTCCATCAATGGTGGGTCACAATAAATGGCCTGCCTGTAAATGAAAAGCTGCTCTCCCACTTACTGCATCTATTTAGCTTGTGTAATATCCAAGTCATCTTTCTCATCTCTTACAAGTAAGGAATCCTGATGGTATTGGGGTTTCTTTGTGTTATGAAGGCACATAGACTATTAATACTAACGCTTACCTTTAGCTTCCTGCCAGGGCTGTATATTTTTGCTGTACCAACAGCAATGCCATCAGCTCTTGGCATTTTAAATTACATTTAGGGGATCAGAGTCAGTGCCTTGGCCAATTAATAGAATTAGTCTATTGACAAATGGCCAAAGAAGCTGTTATGTTTGATGCCTAATTGCTCTCCAAGCTACTGTAATGAGAAATTATCATGAATCCTCTATTATAGTAAAGAAATATGCATGCAGGAGGACACACCACTTCCAAGTACTCAGTGTTAGGGAGTTTGAAGACATAGCTGATATCCCAAATGTACATAATTGTCAGCACACGTGCAAAATTAACAGGTGAGTTGGAGCCCATTTGAGACCAAATGTCCTCATCTGGACAAGAGGCATGTAAAGGAGAGATCAGAATTTAACCAAAATAGCAGTCACATCTACCACATGACATAAGTTTCTCACCACTGTGTAGAAGCATCCTGTGAACAAGAATATTTGTCTCATCAAAAACTTGATGTGTGCTCCCTCTGATCACACTTGTCCTTGTCATACTACATTCTCCTGCTTTGGGTATGTCTCTTTAGGTTAGATGTTCTCCATGCTGAGGACTGCCAGCTAAAGGTTTGTCTGGTATGGACTGGGGATCTGGTATGGTCTGGTATGCTCCAGGCTTGGGGAAGTGCAGGCTTGGGAAAGCTGCCTGGCAGAAAAGGACCTGGGAGTATTTGTTGACAGCCAGCTGAATATGAGCTAGCATGTGCCCAGGTGGCCAACAAGGCCAAAAGCATCTTGACTTGTATCAGGAGCAGTGTGGCCAGCAGGACTAGGGATGTATTTCTCCTCTTGTACTCAGCACTGGAAAGGCTGCACTTTGAGTGTTCAGTTTTGAAACCCTCACTACAAGAAAGACATTGAGGTGCTGGAGTTTTTCCAGAGAAGGACAGTGCAGCTGGTGAAGGATCTGAAGAACAAATCTCATGAGAAGCAGCTGGGGGAACTGGAAATTGTTTAGCCTGGATAAAAGGATGCTGGGGAAAGACTTTATCACTATCTGCAGCTACTGAAAGAGGTTGTAGTGAGATAGTTGTTGGTCTATTCTCTCAAGTAACAACTAATAGAACAAGAGAAAATGACCAGGGAAAGAGTAGATTTAATTTTAGAAAAAAATTCTTTACTGAACGGGTTATCAGGCACTGCAGCAGGCTTCCCAGGGCAGTGGTGGAATCCCCATCACTGGAGGTATTTAAAAGGCATGTGCTTAGGGACATGGTTTAGTGATGAACCTGGCAGTGCTAGTTTGATGGTTGGACTAGATCATCTTAAAGAACTTTTCTAGTGAAAAGCATTCATGATTCTGTGGCTGCCACCTGAGGGCTTGTTTGGTGTCTGACATAGATGGTCATAATTTCCCCTGGTCTCTAGGTAACTGCATAGTGAGAATAAGTAATAATGACCTGTAGCTGCAGTTAGCAGGCTCAGCCCTGTTCTTTGGTCTTAGTGGAACAAAGTTTGACTTTACTGCCATGTGGCTACTGCATGTCATCCTCTAGACAAGGCAACACCTTCATCAGGAAAATCATAAGTAAATCCATCCCCTTCCCCAGATTTCCTGCCCCACAATAGCTCCCTGCCTTCTGAAACCTGTGAGAAAGCAATTTGCTGAAAGGCAAGTGTCTGTGGAGATGCAGGATCATTTAGTGTTGGTTACCACCTCGGGCATTCTGGAAAGGCTCTGCTGCACAGGGTGCATTTCAGAGATCTGAATTTGTGCTAAACGAGTCCTGCATCTCTGCCTCATAGCTCTGGGAATGCTAGGCAGGTAATTAAGAAATCACACAGCACAGGTGTGCCAGGTGAAGTTTGGTAGCTTGCTTTTGATCTAAATTGAGATGCTCTGGGGATTTAGCTTCTTAAACAAAAAGGGCATAAATAAATAATTGGGATTTTTTTTCTTTTTTTTTTTTTCTTATGGTTGGAACATGCAAGCTGTAAAATTCTGTCTTGGATGTACACAAGTAGGCAACGCTAGAAGATTGTTTAAAGCTAGAGCTTTGTTTTAAATGGGGGTGTTGTTTTCATTAACTTGGGTCTGATTAGATTTTTCACTGGGAATTTCCCCACTGATATAAACAGGAACAGTGTTTCGTTTTTGGGAACTTACTCAGGAATAAGTTATGAAAGTGTATTTAAAAATAGACCTCAAAAACTCAACAAACCAAACCAAAACATGGAGCATTAATGATAACACAGGAGTCACTCAGAGCATTTCTTTTTAATATTCATAATTGAAAATGAGACAGCTTTAAAGTCTGTAATGAGTCCTTCAGCTTACTGCACTCTTGTTAGAGCATTACTTCATAGCTGGAAGCCAAGAAACAGGCTAACAATCAATTTTTGAATTATTCTAAGCCCACACGATAGCCTCTTGCCACAAAGTTTTGGCATGGTGCCTGTTTTGCTGCCATGTGGGTGGGGTGAGATTGGGGTAAACAAGAACACAAGTGCCCACTTTTGGTTTTGCATCTTCAGTCTTGCATAGATAGTTTCTGTAAGTTTGAAATGGTATGATGCCTCTCTTCTCTGACACAATTCTCTGACAAATGAGAGAACAAAAGGCATGTGAAAAAAGGTCATCTTTTAGTGTAGAGTTTGAATAAAAAAAGGAAGTGCCAGGAAATAAGACTATCGCTCCGAAAGCTTTAGATTGGTTCTTTGGTCTTCTGAAGTATGAAAGCTTTCATATACTTTCTCCAAACAAATTGGGTGGCTATCTCTGATCTACCAGAATGCTCTTAAACTACTTCTCTTGATACCTTGGGGAAGAAAGAGCAAGTGATGTCATAGGGCTCCTTCCAGCCCTGCTGTGTGATGTCGGCTCCTCTCCTTCAGAAAGCCAAATGCAAGGGAGGTCCCATTCAGTGTGGGTCTGTGGAAGTGGCTCTTTACAAAGCAATAACAAAAGCAGGAGGGGGAACACAACAAATATGCTATAGATGATTTCCAGATGTTAATTTTATACTTGCTTTAAAAAGAAAAGCAACAGAGCTATTCAAGTTAAGGGTTGAAACCCCTTTTCAGTGAGACCTTGACAGCAAGTGTGATTTACAGCCAGAAGTACAGCACTGTGTAAGGGTGTAGTACATGGTTTTAGAGAAAAGCCTAAGTATGCTGGAAATAGAAATAGATGCAGGAGTTGGACTAGAAATCTGAAACCTAGAGCTCAGAATAGATAGTTATTCTGAAAAGTCTGAATCCTGGTTTGGGCCTGATAAAGAGTTGCAGAGAAGTGTTCCAAAAAACATTCTTTTTTCTATTTTTTATTTTTTCCCCCCTAATGTTTGTACCACTGATTTATCAAGTCTCTAGCAAGAATGAAACAAGATTTTGTCTGCTGAGAATCCAGACCCATATAATATTTTCTTAGAGTGGGATGATTTATTTTTTGCTGAAATGTCCTTTCCTGTCATGTCCTTTCCTGTCACCCACTAGCTTCATCATAAGAACAAGGTTCTGTCACTTTCACTCTCCAGAAATCTGGAGAATCAACAGGGATTTCTTACAACACACTAATTCTATCACCTCCTCCACTTCTCAGTCTTAGTCTAAGATCTGGAGACTAAAAACCAAGTATTTTTATTTAAAAGCATTTCAAAATGTCATCATATTCTGAAAGCTAAAAAAGGACTTTTTTCCCCTATTCTGTAGATAGGAACTCTTTTTTCCTTACAAGCTGTAGCACAGGGAACTTCTGCCCCTTCTTATCATACTCTCCTTCAGTCAGCAGAGAAAGAATCTGCCTTTCTTCCTTTATCACTACTCTCCATTATTTCCCACATCCCTTTACTCCCAATTATGTGATGAGTGAATGAAAATGAAAGGGGAGCTCATTTTCAGTGAAACACCTTGAGTTTGGATTTTTTCCCAGCTGATGTTTTTCCTCCCCTGAGTTGCTGGATTTCTCATGAGAAAAAAAGATGTTCTGGTGTTTTGAATTTGAAGTCTTTTTGAATATTAATAATAACACAGGAGTAATGGAGGAATCTGAACTGGGGAAGCTCATCCTGTACTTTAGTTCTGTCTGAGGCATGAGTCCCTCCTGGGGTTTTGCAGGGCATCATGTGTTTATCACACTGCTACTGATCCTAAAGGAATAGGTGACAGCACGGGAGCAGGTCCCAGCTAAGAAGACAACATTCTTCTCCTCCCAGAGCTGAAGGACTCCTTTCTTTTAACCAGGCTTCAATAAAACATTATTATCCTGTCTCAGTAGAGAGAGAATCTGATGAAACAATTATGAGGACTTCAGTAAATTGAGTTGGGCACACTGGATTTGATTTTGACACATCTGAAAGTGTTATAAGCATATTTAGACAGATGGTGCTGACCACTCCACCATGGCTCTTCCCACGATGTAGGTTAGTGGCATGGAAGACATCGAGGGCCTGAAGCTGGAGGGAGGCTCTGGCTCATAAAGTCATGGAAATGCAGACCCAATGGTGAGCTACAAAGGTGTGCTGGATCTGGACGTATGGACAAGAAAGATGGCACCCACCAGAAGACCAATGAGTTCAATCATAAATATGGGCAACCAGAGAGTTTGGTCTTAGAGTCCCTTTTAGAGGGAAAGGCAGGGATAGCAGAGCCTGCCCCATAGCATGCACAGGTCTCCAATTAGGGCCACAGATGGATGATAGGTTCCCATAAATGACACAGTCAGAGTCAGTCACTGTGTTCACCATGTAGCCCAGAGTGTGGAGCTAGATATTAGCTTTGGATCAGGCTCATACCAAAACCCTTCACACCTGCTGGTCTGTAGCTGCAGTGGCAGCACATCAATTTACAGGGAAATTTCATCTTGTGCCCTGCTTAAACAGTGAGGACCCAAGCCCTCCCAAACACAGTGGGGATTCTCCTTTTTTTTTCAAAGGCCTTGTGATTTCTTAAATCAGTAATATGCTCAGCAGTTGGAGGTAATTCATGTTTACAGATAAAAACTTGAATTCTCAAGGAGTTTATGCACCTTCATGCCTCCATTGCAGCATTAATCCAAGGCACTTCTTCCCCAAATTAAAATGCTGTTTCAAGGACTGCATAGGTTGGATATGAGTTTAGAACTCATTTATGTGTCCTAAATATATAAAATGAAGAGGCAGACACCAGGATCCTTAACATTTGCATGCATATATGCCTCTTACTGAGTTAGCAATCATGTTTTTAAAAATACTTTTGCAGTATGAAACATTAAAGAAAACCATATAATTGTTTTAAAAAATGCAAACAATTGATCTTTTGATGTTCTCATGTGTAGATGAGTTTTTTACTTTTAAGTAGGTACTATCACTAGTGTGCTTCTTTTGTTTATTACCTGGGCAAATTTGCCATTTGATAAAACAAAAAACAAATAAACAAAAATATGAAACAAGAAACACAAGTATGCTGCTGACTTACAGCCAGAACTCCCCCAGGTAAAGTGCTTATTTTCTTCTGTTTTGAAAATGCAGTCTTAATCTAATGAGATCTTGGAGGAAAATACTTGTGATATGTTTTCTGTAGGTAAAAGGACTTGCTTAATGTGCTTTGTTTATGTTACTGATTTTACAGTAAGTAAGAAAATTTATTAGGGGTATCATCCATTTATAGAATATGTTTGACAATGGCTTTTTAATGAAGTATAAACTTCTCTGGACATAGATTAATAAAACACAGTATTACAATAACACAGGCTTTGTCACTATGTCTTTGAACCATGGGAACAGAAGCTGATCTCAGTCCAGCTACATATGGCTATTGATTTTGGTAGCAGAACAAGAATTTGTCTTGTATTTATTTCCTTATGTGCTGTAATTTTCCTGCTCCTTCCTTCAAAGGCTTCTCTTGTCCCACCACTTTCTGGGCTATGTGGACATACTGTGTCCACAGTGGACATACCCAAGAGCACTCTCTTCCTGTGGGCTTATGCTTCAGTGTCCAAAGCTCAACAGCCTGGCAGCTGAGCTTTATGAAAGGTATTACACATAACAGAGGTGCAGAGTTTAGGGATAAAAGCTTGTATTTGGAATGAAACCTAGAAGGAGAGTGAAAGCAGGTGCAGGGTCCTAAGGGACAAAGTGGAACAGACAATGTTAACTGAGATGGAAGGAGCCAAGGGCACAAAAGGCAGCAGCAAGAGCCTGCAGCTCATGTGAGAGGTCAAAATATCTTGGCCAGCAGTGTATTGGATAGAGAGAGTGCAAGGCTCACCATGCTGCTTTGGACACTCAGACATTGCTGAAATTTACTTATGATTCCAGCTTTGAAAGAAGAGGGACAACTGTTGTTAAATGGCTGGTTGGTTTGTGTCATTTATTTCCCTGCTCATCAACCAAGTCAGACACCAAAGAGGGGAACATTGCTGATGCATGGCATCTGTTTGGATGTTGACTCAGATGCTGGAGAGAAATAGCCTGCTACACCAGGAGCTTCAGGTATTCCTATCTCCACCAGTGGTTTTGGGGTTCACTTGCAGAAAAGAGTCTTGCATAGACCATAACTGTCATCACATACCATCCCTTTGAAACACACAGATGTCTTAGATGACTTCTAGACATATTGACAAGTACTTTCAAACACTTTGGAGTATAAATCATTCTATTGGTATTGTTTATTGACTGCCTTTTGTAATTCTTACATAACCTACAATGAACTAATGGTCCAGATTGTCTACCAAAACAATAGAAAGTGACAATCAATAACACTGAATCCTGCAGGAGAACACTCCTGCCTAGTATGGCAGGTCTGAAAAGCATTGTGCAGCCCTTTCCATGGAGGGATTGGGAATGTGGCAAGTTTTCTGCAGCTGTTAGGTGGAGTGCTAGATCTTATGGAGAACTATTAGATACATATAAAAAAAAATGTCAGCCGCTGGGTGTTTGCTAGATTAATGTCCTCTCCTTAACATGAATACATAGAAGGTAGGCCATGTGATTATGCAGGTATGGTAATTATCCTTCAAAGAGTTGGAAGGCTTTGACGTAACCCCTGTGTCCCAAATGCGCTGGTTCCAGCATTCGCTAGAGGGAAGAATAAGGACTTGAATCTGCAAGCCTTTCCCATGTGACAGTCTTGTATTGTTCCTTATAAAATCTGGCAAAATTGTAAATTTTGTAACCTTTGTAAGAGCTAAATGACTTAGCAGAGTTTGGTTTTTTTCCTGATAAATAAATTCTCTGATGTGCTGTCCTAACATGCAGAGACATGCATGAACTATTGTAAGTACTCCAATTTATAAATGCTTTGCAACAGGCCACAACAAGCTAACATCATCTTTTAAGTATTTTAAAATAATTTTTGCTTGTCTTTACAACATGTTACAATACATTTCATAATAAAGTAATTTTTCTCCTGCATATTAATTATTATTCCCCAGCAGTGCGTCACAGTGCAGTGACACTTGATTGGAGATCTGAGGGATGAATTGGCTTCACACCCACTCACCAGTGGAGGAGAGCCATGGATCTCCATTCCAGAGCTCTTAGACAAAGAAAACAGACAACCAGCACCTAATAATCCTGAAATTCTTTCAGTCATTTTGGTTTGACCAGACATCCTATGTGCTTCTACTACCCCATCAGCATTTTAACTTGTATCATTTTGACATTGTTTTAAGTTGCAGACGTTCTTGCCAAGAAGGGAGTCATCTGAATCCGTAGAGATTATTAAAGGCATAGGGTTTTTGGGACTAAATCCTCATATGCATCATGGAAGGCGAGTTGATGGACAATCAGTTCATGTTTGGGTCTTATGAGGGAGAATACTCACATGTATTGGGTCATAGTGGTCCTCAAATATTTTCATGTAAAGAAATCTGTTAGGGCCCTGACTGCACTTATTGGCTCTTCTCAGTCTTCACCCACAGCTGCCAAAGTTTCTGGAGCCCAGCCTGGGATTGTCACACCAAGTCCCAGCAGTGCCATCAGAGTGTGAGTCCCCAGCCTGGCCTTGTTTCCTTCTGCTTCTGGCCAGACCACTTGGATGACCCCTGACCCTGGTCCATGGCTTGATGTGCTGGGAGCTGCCAATGGATCCCATTATCAGCCCTTGGCTCTGCCCACAAAATCAGCCCTGATCTGAGTAGGGCTGGGATTGTGCTGGGTCCTGTTCAGATCTTCAACATCAATTACACAGAAAAATTCAGATTTTATGGTACTTTCTATGAAATATCAATCATGGTGCTGCAATGCAGTCAGTAACATTAGATTTGTTTTCCCAGCTTTTTAGGGACACAGAGCTTCTCTCCCAAACACAGACAGCTAACTTTCCACCACACCCTCCAATTCTGTGCCTCCTTTGTGTACTTTTAGGTCTAGTTTGCATCACTAGTTTTTTGGAAGCTCATTAGATTTTTCTATGTGACTCAACAGGAGTTTTGTCAAGAAGAAACTTATTTTAATTTCTAATTATCAATAAGAACAGGTGGGGCAGGGCCCCTATGGATCGGTTGATTTAGTTTCTTATCCAATAAGGATATGATTTTTAATATGAGGTCATACCAAACCCAGACACCTTTTCTTTCCCCCCTCTGTTCAGAAAGTCTTCACAGCTGTCATCAGACAAAGTTCAATCCATTTATACAGAGGAAGTACTGTGAACTGATACTAATTTCAGGCTTCGTTGTATACATCCAAGGAGAAAAATGTTAAATTTTCAAGATCAATGAAGTTCATCTACTTTCATGATGTGTTATTCTCACCAACAGTGATGTACGGGAAGCACCTGAGAGTCAATCTGGAAACTTCGTTGGCCAGGACACAACAACATCTCTTGGTTGTTGCTGCATGGTCTGGCAGCTGTTGCTTCTAATCTGATTATCAGGGCCTGAAGGTGTATCTGTATTTACACAACTGGCTTCTAAGGACCTACATTTATCAAGTCATGATTTATAATCTACAGATTGCTTGGGTTGTATTTTTTTTTTTTTTATTGAACACTGAGGATAAGACAGACTAAGGGAAGCTTGGTTTTATTTTCATGTAGGTTCAAGGTTTATTAAATTCCCTTGCATCAGTTTACCTTCCTAGATGTTTCCTTGTCTTTGGTGAAATGAGTCTCCCCAGAGATTCAGCAGCAAGGTTTAGGGATCAGGCACAGCTGTACAATCCATCAGAGCAGAGTGGGGCATTGGTTGGGTGCCACGTGTTTCTACTGGATGCTGAGAGAGAGGATTTGTTATTTGGGTGCAATAACCTATGAATATGGATCTCCCACCTTCATGACCTGATATGGTATCTCCTCCTGGCATTGCACTGAGCTGGTATGGGGATTGCAGCTGCCAGAATAGACATGCCTGCTGCGGTCCCATCAGGTTCTATCCAGATAGATGAACTTTCTGGCTTTCATTTCATGCTTTTCTCCCCTAGATCACAGTGAAGGCAAGGGTGGGTCTGGCAGACGGTGCCCCAAGCAATGGTTTATTTGAGGAGTCTGCAGGGTATACAAATGAATGTTCACCTCTTGTGTTATACTGGGATAAGTAATAAAGTTACTGCATGCCATTTCAAAAGCCCTTAAGTTTTCTGCAGAAAAGTGACTCTCAAGACTGTATTTTGGGCTTACCAGGCTTAATTTTGTATCTGTCAGCCCCATTAATAATAAACTTTCTGAAGGCATATGGCTTCAGCAGTAAGGCCAGAGGTGAGGTTCTTGTTCTGGCAAAATTTGCACCAAACTTGTTAGGTACCTACCTGCTCCACAAATCACTTGAGCTCATGAGAGGACTTACGGGAGAAATGGTGCTTCTTTGAATGACAGAGACATTCCATGAGTTATCTATGTGATGTGAAATTATTGTCCAAAGATACTGCCTTTTTATTGGTGATTTCTTTAAAGATTATTTTTTGTTCTTGATGATACTCTCAATGGCCCTATGATATGACCAAAAGTTTCTTGGCAGCTAGCTGTCTTTCATGTAAAGAAGATAATATTTTTATTCATCTTAATGTAAGGAATATTTTAATGGGAGTGTGTATCCCCCATAGCCATGGTTTCCAGAGGAAAGAGACAGAAATTTAGTTTTCTCAGGCTAATTGTCTGAAGGCTCCTCTGTTTCTTTCCCATCTTGAACCTGTTACTGAACACCCTTCCACTATGGCAGTGAAGCAGACCATTAATGGTGACTCTTCCAAAAACAAGTGTTCATAAAAATGAACTAAGAGTAGACAAGCTCTATCAAGCAGAAATATTGCACTGGGTGCTAGAATCCATCCAAATTCATGACTCTGCTCTTCTTGGAAATTTGTTTAAATCAGAAATTCTGTCAGCAATTATTCACTTTCATAATCTTCCAGTTTATACACAGCTGCATTTTTTAGATGTAAAAAGTATTGATTATTTCAGCAAGACACACAGCCTTTTATGTTAACTTCCTTGTGGTTTCTGGTGAGGTTCCCTTGGTCCAGCCCACTGGAGATCTCAGAACAACCTTGTGGCTGCTCAGTGAGATGGGGAAACATGACATTCTTAATCTCTTTGAAAAGAAAGGCAGCTACCTGGAACTCGGTGCTCCTGGACCACAATCCTCTTGATCAGATGGGATTGCTCCTAGGAGTGCTCCAGTTGCTACTTAGTCTTCTTCCTAACATAGTCTCTGATTAACCAGATTCCTGCAATGTGGAGATCAGGAGTGGGAAAAGGCAGAGGACTATTAGCAAAGGAATTGTTTCCAGAGTTTTTTGAGAACCATATCATTTTCTGTGTTGTAACTGGTAGAATATTAGGAGGTGATTTTGCAAGCCAGAGGGAACCTTGCTGTCTTTCATTTTGCAGTGCTGGGAGCTTGTCACAGTATGAAATCCTCAGCATTTGCAAAGGCAATGCACTGAGAGGCAGTTCTGGGCAGAGAATAAGAAGAATTTGATGACAAGATGTTTGGGATCTGATTTTCCCCAAGTCCTTCCTCCCTGAGCCATGGCTCTGTTCCAGGACAGTGACAGCAGGTAAATGACTGTCACTTAGCAGAAGCTCACTGTGAGCCAGAGGAGTAGAAAATGGGCCTGGCTGGATGTAGATAACCTGAATTCTCCCTGAGTGTCTGGGCCTAGAGAATAGCTAGAACTAAGGCACCTCTGAAGGTCTATGAAGGGGTGACCTGGAAGAACTACTGAGAGCTGAAGGAGCTGTGGTCATTGGGAAACAGTAGGTGCAGCATTTATTAGAATGAGGCTGTTTTAATGGGACCCTAAGTAGATACTGAGTTCTAC
This sequence comes from Heliangelus exortis, assembly GCF_036169615.1. Lineage (NCBI taxonomy): Eukaryota > Metazoa > Chordata > Aves > Apodiformes > Trochilidae > Heliangelus > Heliangelus exortis. Next base: position 9,418,667 of record NC_092423.1, on the reverse strand, counting down.
AAACCTCTACTAATTCCTGTCCATGTGTGCACAGCACATACCCTAAATTGTTGCAAAGCACTTTTTGCACTTACTCACAACCCACGTTGGAAAGACAAACAGGGACAGATCATTGCATTCATTTATGTGTAGACTGCTACTCCCTATCACCACTGAAATGCCTGTAAAAATATAAATCATGTACTGACAAATGTACACAAAAGGAGAGAAAAACCCAGGTAATATTTAATTGTAGTGTTGAGCCCCATTTCCGCAGAAGAGTTCCCTCTTTCAGCTGAAATGGGCCATTACTATATTACACTGCAAACTCTACAGAATTTCAAGGGAAAATAAAGGGATGTTGTCATCGAATTGTCCTTTGCCAACAAAACTTACTTCCACTGTTTAAATAATATCTTTGGTTTTTGGCTCCATGCGTTATTTAATAATCTTGGAAACTTCTGTGACCTTTAAGCAATAGTAAACTGTGATTGCTTGACAAATAGGTTGATATTTGTATAACAGTTGTGTCTTTGGAGGTACAAAAATATTCATCAGAATGCTTTGACTGACTTCCCCCACCCTTCATTTCCTTGGCAGCTTTCCCACAGCATTGCCCTCTGTTAAACATTATTCCACTTCAAGGGTATTTGCAGGACTAGGAAGCAGGCAGTATATTATGGTCCTTGAAAATGCAGGGTGGGGGAGGTTGGATGTCTCTGAGACACACAGTTGCACATGCACACACATATATGCCACAAGGAGTTGTTACTGGTCATAGAAGATATGTGTGAAAAGTCAGTTAATTGATTGGGTATCTCATCTCCTCAGTGGAGATATGTTGGATTTATTCCTGGTTAACATGTACCCTGTTTTAGGGGGATGATAAACTGGTATTTGCTGTTTGAAGGGCATACTTAAAAGCAAGGAACTGAGTTTGAACTTCTGGTTTTATTGTTAGCAGTGCTGGTTGCAGGGCCAGTTAAGCAAACATGTGGGCTCCTGCATGCTCCTTAGCAATGCTTAAAGGGAAAGTTGTATTGACACATTCTCTATTACTTAAGTTTGAATTAGAGTGATCATAAAAGTCAGAAGTAGACTCAAACAAGAATACTGAAGCATGTGACAACTTTGTTCCCTGGCATTTTATATGAAATAGTCTGTAGTTGCACCATCAACTGCTTAATGTTAAATGTCTCTGTTATGTGTATTCCACACTGAAAAGTCTTCCAGTTTTGCTTTAAAACTGCAGATTTTTTCCCCTGCAATGCAAAATACATATACAAATGTAAACAAAAACACAGAAATAAGTATTATCATTATATAAACATTTTGCAGAAAGCAAAACATGGAAAGCAGCTCCAAGTTTTTTAATGTCATTGTAAATATTCTGCCTCATTTTTCCTCTCTTACAGTGAAATTGCATTTGTCAACATTTAGTTATTGCAGAAATTTTACCATACCACTTGCTACTAAAATTCAAACCCTGCTCCATAAACAAAAAGCTTACATGAAACATCATCATTTATTGTTAAAAAAAAATAACAACACACAATCACAGAATCATCTGGGTTGGAAAGGACCTCTGAGATCATCAATGTTTACCAGACCGTGGCACTGAGTGCCACATCCATTCTCTTCTTAAAAACCTCCCGGGATGGAGAATCTACCACTTCCCTGGGCAGCCCCTTCCAATGCCTGATCACTCTCTATGTAAAGATTTTTTTTCCTATTATCTAACCTAAACCTCCCCTGGCAGAGCTTAAGTTCATGCCCTCTTGTCTTACTGGGAGATACTTGGGAGAAGAGCCCAACCCCCCCCTGGCTCCAGCCTCCTTTCAGGGAGTTGTAGAGGGTGATGAGGTCTCCTCTGAGCCTTCTCTTCTCCAGACTGAACACCCCCAGCTCCCTCAGCCCTTCCTCACAGGACTTGTGCTGGATCCCTTCACAGCCTCCTTGCTCTTCTCTGGACCTGCTCCAGCACCTCAGTCTCCTTCCTGAACTGAGGGGTCCAGAACTGGACACAGGACTTGAGCTGTGGCCTCACCAGGGCTGAGTACAGGGGAAGAATCCCTTCCCTGGACCTGCTGGCCACGCTGTTCCTGATACAGGCCAGGATGCCATTGGCCTTGGCCACCTGGGCACACTGATGGCTCATGTTCAGCTTCCTGGCAATCCAGACTCCCAGGTCTCTTTCTGCCTGGCTGCTCTCCAGCCACTCTGTGCCCAGCCTGGAGCTCCCCGTGGGGTTGTTGTGGCCAAAGTGCAGGACCTGGCATTTGGCCTTGTTGAACCTCATCCCACTGGAATCAGCCCAACTCTCCAGTCTGTCCAGGTCCTTCTGCAGAGCCCTCCTGCCTTACACCTGATCCACACTCCCCCCCAACTTAGTGTCATCTGTGAATTTGCTAGTTGTGGACTCAATGCCCTCATCTAAATCATCAGTGAAGATATTAAACAGAAATGGGCCCAGCACTGCTCCCTGGGGGACACCACTGGTCAGCAGCCGCCAATTGTATCAGCACCATTCAGCACCACTCTCTGTGCCCGGCCCAGGAACCTAACCTGGGTTCCCAGTTAGGAACTCCAGCAGATCCTAACCCAGCACAGAGTGCTCCTGTCTGAGCCCCGGGCTGACAGCTTTCCCAGGAGAATGCTGTGGGAGACGGTGTCAAAGGCCTTGCTGAAGTCCAGGGAGACTCCATCCACACGTCCCCCTCATCCACCAGGGGGGTCACCTGGTGATAAAAGGAGCTCAGGTTGGTCAGACAGGACCTGCCCTTCATACCCTGTGCTGGCTGGGTCTGATCCCCTGTCCATCTTGTAGGAGCTGTGTGATTTCCCCCAGGCTGATCTGCTCCATAACCCTGCCAGGCACTGAGGTCAGGCTGTAGTTTCCTGGGTCCTCTTTCTGTCCCTTTTTGTGGGTTGGTGTGACATTCGCTGACTTCCAATCACCTGGGACCTCCCCAGTGAGCCAGGAGTTCTGTTGCGGCTGATATTGTGCTTCAGATCCTACCTCCTTCTTGAGCATCAAATGAAGAGAAAAGATAAGATTGTTTTGATAACTGTTTTCAAGAAAACAATTAGGAAACTTTTATTTCAACTAAAGTTTGAAACTAGGCCCTATACATTATGTTGACCATATTATTTGGAATTTTCTATTAGGCATCTCTAGTTTAAGAGCCTGGAACCCACTTGATGCCTCACTGGTGTGCATTGTAACATATCTCAGGTCAAGGTCTGGTTTAACAATGAGGAAATCTTTCTAGCTTGAGGGGGTTACATATACAGTTGGCATATTTGAACTGAAGCATCTTTATCTGTTGGCTTTTTTTTTTTCTCAAAGGCGGAAGCTCTCAACACTTTCAACTTGCAGCATGGAAGAAGGAGCCGCTGGCATTTCTGTGACATCTTTGGGCTGGATCTCAAGGATAAATTCCTGCCTTCTGCTTGGCTCTCATCATGATTAAAGCTCTAACTGGGTGAAGCTCTGAGGTAGTTCTGACTTAGTAGTTCTCCATTTTTTAATTAGTAATCCTCTATCAGAGGATACTGTCAGGTTACAGCAGATACTGATAACTCCTAAGTATTTATTACATTCAGTAAACAGAGACTTCAAAGAAACTACCTCATCATGAGGAGTAGGATTTTCAATTATTTCCAATGTTAAAGCTGTGAAAGGAAACTATAAGGGTTTTCTTACGTTTTTTTTCTCTCTTGGAAAATGATATTCTAAATTTTAATTATTTTTTTTTTTAAATAAATATTTAATTATTATTTTTTTGAAAAAAAATGTCTCATACCTTCTCCTAGGTAGATGTTTTGACTGATAGCAGACAGGCATTTTTCCTGGCAACAAAGCAGAGCCACCTCTTAGCAAGGGGAGTATATGCAGAGGGCAAACAAGAAGTGCTACAATGACTTTTGAGACAAAACGACTAAAAGGCAGTGATAGAAAAATTAGACCCCCAATGTTATGCTTGATTTCAGCTTTTGCAAAGGTCACCTGATGGAATCATTTAGCACTGTTTTGGAAACTAAGGTCTTTGGGAGGGTAGCTGAGTACAAAAAAAAAGATCCAGATACTGTAGAGTCCAGTGAAAGACCAACTTCAAATGGACATTCAATGGTCCTCAAGCAAATTGCATTATGGTTCACATAATGGTTAGGCAACTGTGACCTACTTAAATTGACATCTGAAACAGTAAAAAAGGAAAAAGTAACTGAGATAACTGCTCCATTACAGAGAAGGTTTAGGTATGTTAACATAGGCAAAGTAATTCATGTATTTACCCATTTAGCAGTGACTTCAAACTGCAAATGATATGCATTTACAAAATACTCACATGTTTTTTTTATTTACTGAAAAATCAGTCAGCTTGAGAGGGAGGATCCTAATATTTAAAGAATAATAAAAATTTTAAGGAGAGGATGCTCAAATATACAGATAATCCTAAGCAGCACAGAATTCATGGTAAAGAAACCTGAGTATACATAGTCAGATTTGGCAGGGAAAATGATTGTAAATAGCTGGAACTGTTGTCATGAGTGTCACTATTTATGATAATCCACAGTTACTGAGGATATCTGCATTTACAAGAAAATAATGAAAACAAGATAAAGCATCCTCTTCCTTTCCTCTCTGTTTTTTGCTTTTTTTGTTTGGGTTTTTTTGTTTGGGTTTTTTTTTTTTTTTTTTTTTGGTTGGTTTTTTTTTGGCATCTATGGTTTTCCTAAATTCAGCTTTTAACCCTGTAGCTTCTTCTTTGCATCCTTCTGCTTCCTGTTTCTTCTGAATTACTTCCATTGTAATCTGTGTTCACTTCAGGAGTCACTCACAGACAGTCACTTCCTACCTACTACCCCTCATCCTGATCAATATGTGCCTTCATTTGTTCCCAGAGATGAGTCTTGAGTGCCCTTCTTCAAATTCAGAAGCATAAAATCAATTTTCCTATGATAATTTTAATTCTTGGGAGAAAATTTTTATCACTTCCTACAAAAAACGTAATAAATTATTATTTTTAGCATCTCCACTTTTAAGATCTCTTTTTCTGTAATAGAAGTTAGGGTATTGGCATACTGAGATTTTCTGATTGTCGTTTTCATTTTTTATGTGTATTTCCATCCTTACTTTCAGGGAAATAATAATTATTTTATAGAAGAAGGTAAAACAGTCTTTTAGTTCAGCACTTGCTGCAGTGGAAGCTTGATTATATCTCTTACATTACTTCATCATTTTTCTTGTTGAAATTTAACTCGATGAAATTGTCAGTGAAATAAAGTAAAATTTTCCCAGCTCACAAGAGTAAGATGGCACCTAAACCAGCTGCAAAATAAGATTTGGCATTTTTCTCCATCCTTCAGTTATACCAGCATCTAACGAGCACTACCTCATCCCCAGATATCTATGATAATGGTGGAAAAATATATTTCATTATATGATGAATTGCAAGAAGACTTAAATGTCTTTTTTATCAGTCTAACTAACTTTGGATCAGTGGGAAGATAGCTGGGAGTTTAAGGGGAGAGAAATGATGTCTTCCCTTCTAAGCAACTCAAGTCACAGCACGTCCTGAAATCTGCAAACAAGTTCTGCTCTGATGACATGCAGTGACCTTGGTGCAGAAAGAGTAGATTGTCAAAAGGAACTGTTGATTCATCACGTTTAAAACCAGGCTTCAGGATTTCAGGAAAATGGAAAGTAAAATGCCAGGTGAAGTGTTAGTTATAGCTTTTATGATTAACATCTTTTAACATGAAAGGTATTGCCTTTTAAATCCACCGAATACAAAAAAATAGGGATCTCAATTTTAAGCAGCCAAAGAACTAATTGAAAAATCATTATAAACCAATAAATGTTTAATGTGTGATATATATGCATCAAGGCAATAAAACAGGGGAAGCAGAGAACGACATTTTTCAGACCTTTCTAATATAAGAAGATGATCACAAGAAACTATGATTTAAAGAAAAAGCTTTTCTCCCCCCTCATATCTGTATTACTTTAAATTAATCTCTGCTGTGAAGGAAAATCAATTGTTATGATGACTATTGAGTGATTTTAGATAACATTCTTGTACACGGCTCTTTGGTAAAAGTAACTCTAAATTCAAACATCTTTGTAAATATCTTGTGTGGACTATCTTATAACTCAGATATGATTCAAGTTATGCTTGTAAAATCTCCACTTAAAATGAATCTCTGTGTGACAGGTAATTGGCTGCAGGCCTGTTTTTTTGTTATTGATTTAACTTAATGCCAATGTACACAGGTGTGTTGGCGGGTTGTTCAAGCTTCCAAGGCACCCACATTTGGCAGGACAATAAATTGTTGCATAATAAGATTATTTTTCCCCTTCAGTCTTGAATCTTTTCAAATGTTGTATTTTATACCTTTGTAGGTATGTACGTGGGTGAGAGAAAAATACCCAACAATGTTACCATGAGGCATGTTTCTATTTATTGTCGAAGGTGCTCAAGGAAGCAGCAACATGTAGATAAGATATCTGCAAATATATATATTTGCCAGCTAAGGACAAAACCCCAGGAGCTTTATATAAATTGTTTCTTAGTTTGTCCCCTCATGCTATATAAAATTCTACATTGCCAGATGAAACCAGTTATTTTAGAAAGAAATCTAAGTGCAAAGAGCAGATGTGATTTGCCCTTCCACACAGAAATATCTGCATCTCAGACATCCAAGAGGAGCTTCATTTGAATACTTTAAGCAAAATCCTGGCTCTGCTCAAGTTGATTGGAATTTTGCCATTAACTTCAGTTGGGCTTTGGTTCACTTCTCCAGTAATGAAATATGTTTCAGGAAAGGTATCCTTGAGGAACAAACAGGCTAATATGGAGAAAAGGAGGAAATCCACAGCAGGTCTCACACAATGAAAAGTCTCAGGTGTGAGCAATGACCTTGGAGGAAGATAAGGGGAAGCATTGCTCTGGGAGCACTTTGTGCAGAGAGGTGGGAGGAGATTGTGTGAAAGGATGTGGAAGACTGTTCCAAGTATAGCAGGTAGCATGATTGAACGTGTAAAATCGAGAGGAGTAGAAAACACTTCTACTTCCACAAGTCCGAAGAAAAGAAAGAAGAATGAAGTGTTGCATCCAAATTTTGGAAGAGTCTGAACTGGGGGAAAAGCTTTGTGATGGCTTTTCTTTCACAGAGATGTTTCTCTTGGGCTTAGTTCAAAAGAAAGAAGGATTTGTTTAACTTTTCGGATTCATCTTCTAATCTGTGTTTGAGAGGAAATCAGTTTGCTGTCCCCTCACAAGCAAGAGGCTGCTGTGAGAAAGCCATCTCAGGACAGGACAGTGAAATGCTTCACCTGAGAGATTCAGAGCAGCTGCATTGCACTGGAATAGACAATCCCACTCCTGGGCCAGGGGCTGTTTTATTTTGACCTGGGCCAAGGGCTGGCATTTTGTTTTATAAGAAATAAAATACTGCCAGCAAGTTAATATAAGTCCTGGTGGTGGCTTTGGAAACACTGCTGTTGGTGTTTTTCCACAGCAATGTGAAGGAGCCATCCTTCCCAATACCCTGTTCTAGTTTAGAAGAAATGTATTAGATATTACTGATAAATACATACTTCTAATATTTATACTATTGCACAGCTATTATGTTTCAGAATGTGAAATCTATCCCAGTAACTTCTTGAGTGGGGAGACTCTTGACATCAGCTGCATCCATCCTCCAAAGGAGCAGTGCAGAATATCATGTCATGTGCTGTGAGATGCCTTAGGTTAGAAGGCACCATGGACAAAAAATCGCGGTCTGTAGTGTAAAGCAGATGATGCACATTCACTAATAATACTTATGAAATATTTATCAAAAGCTTGTTACTCTGGATGCCCACCAAACACTATGTGAAAATTGAATAACTGTTGGCTTATTTTATCTCCAGATACCTAAAGACTTCATTGCAATGGACTAAAACATACCAAATTAAAACCTTGTCAATGTAGAGCTTTGTTTGAATTTAAAGTTCAACAGACTGCTCAGAATTACCACCACTACATCTTTGCTAATTTTTGTATCTGAAAATGGAAAACAAGATGCTATGTGTGTATGCATGTGAAAGGTGAGGATGCTGGAGGTCTGCACTCCTCCAAAGGGCTGCGGAACAAAATTAGAGCCAGGTCACTGTTTTCAATTGTTTTATTAACCCTGAAAACCAGGGCTGGGAGAAGCAGCATCACACATGGAAAATGCTCCCAGAAGCTGCAGTCACAGCGAGGAGGCAGGTACTGCCATGTGTGCTATTGCAGACAGTGGGAAGCCCCCTCCCTTCTCCTATGTGTTTTAAAAAAAACAAACAAACAAACAAAACAAAAAAAAACCCAGCACAAAACAAAACTAATTTTCTTCAATGCACACAAGAGAATGTTTGGCATCTGCTACTGAGTAGCATTCTTGCCGTGTTTCGCTATCTATCAAATGGCACGCTCGTCCTCTGCCAAGAAAAATACTTGTTCCCAATACTAATCATGCTCCCTGACTACCCTCTAGTGTATATTCTTCCAGGACTGCTATCCATCCATGCAGTCATTTGAAAGATATTAAAATGATTACAATGAAATCTCTCACTTACTGTGCTGGCAAGAGCTGGGATGTGCTCCAGAGCTGATGCAGGCAGTTCCCAGGGAGAAAGGAGTGCCTGACATCTCTCTTTATTGACTCTCCCCATCTACATGAGGAGTCATCATTGTGAGGGCTCTGTGGGGAGCCACAGGCAGGGCTCTGGTTTGGAGGGGAAGGTTCTCAAGGTGCAAGCTGGTGGAGAAACGACAAATAAAGGGATAAAAAATAGCAGTTGGTAGACAGATCACAGAGCCTCTCATGACTGTAGGCTTGAAAGAAAAGCCCTGCTCCTCGGAGAGAGGATAATAGAAGTACAGGGTTCATCCCCGGTCAGATTCTTTAAGATCTGTTGAGACTGTTCTCATCAGCATCTGGAATTCCTGGAAGTACTAGGAATTTGTTATTCCATCTGATAAATTGTTTTGGATTTGTCAAGAAAAAAACCACTTGCTTACTGGTCAACATATTGACATCTCTACCTGGAAATGTAATGTTCTAATTTGGTCCTGCATAGACCAAGAACTGGATCACTTTCAGGAACCTCTATATCTTTTGATATTTGGGTCCCTTCCTACCAATAATCTGCTCCTGACAGCAGCAGCAGGTGCCCTGAGACACCTCTGCAAGCTGCTGATGCTGAGCAGCAATCAGAGAGCAGCTAGAAGCATCTCCAAACGTTGCCATCATGTGCTTTGCAGGCCACATCTTAACCACCATCACTGTGGCAAATTCTTCAGATGTTTGTAGAGACATGAGGGTGGGATTCATGTCATTTATCTTTCAACATCTACAAAGTAGATGTCTACAGCTGTGCTAATCACTCTAGGCTCTCTTTATAGTCAAGGAAGAGAAATAAGTGCTTTTAGGGTGCAATCTGCCTGACCTTGACTTTAGGATGACATAAATCACACCCAGGGTTCCTATGCATATTCCTGCCTAGGTCATCACTGCCTATACCAACAGCCTGGGGTTACTTGCTTAAGCACACACTGTATTTATGTACCTTGGTGTAATTAGATGAGAACCACCCACTGCCTGATGCAGAGCTGGATTTGAGCATAGGTGACATATGTCATAGCTGCAAAAATAAAGCAGACCTAAGCAGGTCATGGATCATCCCCTTTTCACCAGCTGGAAGAAGTGTCTTTTTTCACAGGAGGAGCACTTGCACCTCTATGTGTGAGGGCAATCATGACCTCTTGTTCCCCATCCTTCTCCTTCTCCATGTAGCAGGAGCAGCAGGTCTTCTACAACTCATAGAAGTTGTCTGTGATAGGAACAGGTCCTGATCCCCCCCCCCTCTGCACTTTTTTCCTTCTCCCTCCTCTTTCCATTCCCTGTAGGAGATGTAAATATGAAAACAGGGGCTTTTGAGGCAGCAGTGTGGACAATGAGAGGAGTTAACTGAGCCCAGAAGTAGTTAAGGAGCATGTCCTAACTTCCAAAAGGATTGAAGGAGCTGGGAAATCTGGTTGAGAATACCCTGGGGGTTCAGAAGGAGATCCCATCCATGCCTACTCCAGAGGTATGAAACACCACTGTTCTCTATTGTCTTTTCCCAGCCCTGCTTTCCCTCCATGAGCTCCTAAAACCTCCCTTTCACAGCCCTCACGTTCACCTTCACTTCCAAAAACCCAGCTTCCAGTTCTGAGCCTGCTCTCTCCCATCCTTCACTTCACCTTCAGATGTTTGGGTGGTTCCTTCTGTCCTCTTTTCCCCAAACATCCTTTCAATTGCTTTCAAAATGTGGGACTCCTTGAGCATCGGATGGTGCATGGGAGCATGCAGTTGTCAGCTTTGGTTTGACTTTTATTTTCTGTATCCCATGCTTGTATTTTATACTTTTCTATGTATACTTTCCAAAGCATGAAACAGATTTTGAAAGTCTGTATGACCCTTTCAAGGAAGTAGTCCTTGAAACAACTGAAGGACTTCAAGGGAAGACATTTCCTCAAGAGCCAAAAATGATGCCTAGTAAAAGGTTTCCAGTGAATTATTACTATTATTTTTAATTTAAGCTTCACTGTGAAGGTTCATAATATTTAACAGTGGTATTAATGAATTCCTGAGAGTTTAAAGATTTGTGTAGGGCAAGATATATCTATAGGAGGAAGAAATGTTTCTATTAGCCTGATTGATGTATCAGGAGAGGAGACAGGCTTTACACACACGATCTCTACCTAAACAGTACCAGAGAGACACTGACTCCCAAATAAGTTAATGGATACTATAAACTCCAAGGGCTTGGAGTCACAGTACACATTTCTAGAAGATGGTTAGATGGATGTTTGTCATTGGAAGTTTTTAATAGGGACAATAAATAGGGTTTACTTCACCTCCAGGCTTTTAAAGCTGTGAGATGAAATAAATTTCCTGTATCTGGAAAATACTTTGCATTTTGAAAATGTTCCTGTCTGAACTGCAATAAAAACAGAAATTGCAATAGGCTTATGAGTCAATAATGAATAAGTACAAGGTTTGATTTGACAGCTGTGGCATATTTCAGTGGAGTTTTTGTTAGTGGTGTTTTTCCTAAAGATTGTTAACTTATACTTAATAATCAAGTTGTTCTGAAGGCAAAAGAAAAAAATACATTAAAATACCAAAGGAAAAAAACAATCAGTAAAGTTTTCACTTTTAAAAGGATTGTTTTGTGAACAAAAGAATTAAATAAAGCAGTTCATAATTATCTTTTCATTATCTTTCATACCCAGCTGCAGACCCAGCACAGACGTGTACCACACACAGCACATGGTTGTCTCATCAGCCACTCTCATTCTTCTTCAACTTCAGATTTTTCATTATGGGATGTCCCTCCATACCAGAGCTACTACAAATCCCCCATCCTCTCCTGACCATGTTCAGTAGCAGTGCATTCTGTGCAGCTGGGCATTTTAGTTTCAGCAAAGTTTTTGTACTTCATAAGCAACTTCAATGAACTAGGAAATCTGACCCTTTCCCCCTCTACTTTTATGTATCTCTGTTTTTCTGAAGCCTAAATATTTGTTGCGCATACTTAACCAACTGGGAATCAATGACTACAATTATTAGACTTTAGACATGTTGAAAAAATAAATAGTATTTTATGTTAGGCTGGAAAATGCACATGCTTCCATTTACATATATTGCTCATCATGACACCCAGTGACAAAGAAAGGAAATAGTTGATCATGACACCCCTTGAATCAGGCTGCTCTATTGCAAGACCCTGAAGCACTATAAACACATAAAAAGGAAACTAATTATTACAGAACTTTTGAGTAAACCTGGTCCTGAATTCGGAATTCACTACACTTTCAAAAAAAAAATTTTTTTTTTGGAAGACATTAAAGTATTTCTGTAAGATGCATAGAATGAGTTTGGCCTTTTCCTAGCCACTTCCCTCCTCCCCCCGAATAATTTTTTCTATGAGCTTTACTATCTACTGGACACATCCACAGTCATTTTTGGAGAAGTTTAAAATTTGAGGTACCCTCTCTGATCCAGAGGTGGCTGGGCATGTTATTAAGATGAGAAAGGGTATAACTGAAAAAAATGCTGCTAATAATCTCAATAGTAAAGTCCTCAAATAAATAAACAGATACATTCAACATCCATAAAAAAAGAGAACAATATTAAAACCACTCATATCTAATGCTGTCACTGCCATATTCTCCTAGATCCTATCACGTTTCCTACATATTTTCCGATTAATTAGAGAAAAAATATGTTTTGAAAGATCTGTTACAAAAGGAACTGTTGTGCAACTCAAGCTATTGAGACAGTCATAAAATATATATCTATACACAGTTTTAGATATACAAAATGAACTGTACAGCCCACAGTACCTTACCAGAGCTCAGGTTCAGTGCATGACATATTATATTTGTGAAAATGAGATCTATAACCTAATGTATTCTTGCCTCAAAGAATAATGTCTCATAAATAAATCATTACAGCCTGTCACATCTATGATTTCACACCATAGTGTATAAAATTATGTATTTTGAGATATGGAAGAAGGTGATTATCTAATGTTTCAACAAAAAATAAAAAGTTATCCTGTGCTAATGCATGTACTATCTTGGAGGTGTTATTGCCTTATCACTGTTCCTCATAGGCTAATCCATAATATCAAATGAATAACAGCATTTCTGTTTTCAGAAACTGGTGCAGTTTGTGTGAAGCTTTTCTCTTTCAGTAATTAAGAAATCAAATAAGCCTGAGTGAAACTATTTGAGAGATTCTAGATATAATTAGAACACCTCATTCTCTCATAACTAATTCCTAATTAAAGTAATTTGTCTTTTTGCCCTTCTTTTCAAGGGTGAAGAGCTAGTGGTGATGAATGCTCAAAATCAGGAAAAGTGAAAATTGCAGTGTGTTGATTTGCGGTGATTGAGCACGTTCCAGTTTTTAACAGCTACTTTAAACTGAAATGGTAAATGAATCTCCAGTCCCTGTTTACATTACATATGTTCTATCTGGAGCTTGACAAACTATAGAATTTGTCATGAAAATAGCTACGACTGTCCAAAAAGTCTGGATATATAAAAGCTAATTAAAAAACCCAAAAAAACCACCACAAAAAAATTGCAAGGACTAGGGGGAAAGAAAAGATAGAGAGTGCACAGGAGAGGTAAAAAGTCTGAAATTTGTTCCATAGGGTGAAAATTGTCCTTTTAAAATTTTATTTGCAGCTGTGCCCAGATGATGATGGATTTATAATATGAACCAGGGATTAGTAAACAATGTGTACCCTATAAAGAGCAAAACAAGTCCTTGCTCATCACTGCACTTAATTGCAGTGGTTATATCAAAGCCATATAAAATTTAATCATCAACCACAAGTAAGACTTTGCTTTACATGTGTGCTTGCTTCCCTGTTTTTCCACCTGTTTAAATGAAAGATTCTTGGAATATCACAATATGTAAATACTGTTTATGATGCAAAAATATGCTCTTTCATCTCCTTGCAGCTTTGATGTCGTGATATATAAAGCTTTTAGTGCCACCACCTACCTGACACACAAAGGTCTTATCTGATTCATAAACATGTGTGCCCAGTGCAAACAGACTGTATCCAATAGATGATTTTTCTCTTCCTTTTAATGTTTTTTTAACAGATAGAAAGAGAAAGAAAGTGTAAATGACAGAATCACTCAGGTGAAAAGAATATTTTAAACGTCAGGTAAAGATAAGCCTATTATGGTAGAATAAAAAGATGTAGGTCAAAACTGATCCTAAGAGGTTAGTTATATATATAGGCATCTCACAAAATGTGTTTTAAAAGCTGAAACTTTTTTTAAGGAGTTTTGATCCAAGTGGGAAATAAGCAGCAAGATCAGGTGGCCTCCTAAGAAATACAAATATCTCTAATTAGCAATAGAAGGAAGAGAAATACAGGCAGTAAGGTCAAAGCTGGAAACAGGACAGATGAATCTGGGAAGGGAATAAGGTGTAGGCAACATTAAAAATTCATGGTTCATTGGTAAAATTTTTAAAGGAAAAACATATTCTTTATTATATTGCATACAACTTCATATTAGCTATATATAGCTATTTTTACATGAATCCATCTCTGCTAAAAAACTGGTTTGCAGACTCAGTCTGAGAGAGCTTGATTTCTGCAGAGGTGCTGTCTCTAGCTGAAAACGTAACCCAGTCTTTGGGAGAAGCATGTCTGCTTGACAGCAAAGCTCCTCAGGGCTTTTTAGGGCAAATTTGGTTTCCAGATCCTTGGGGATCCCAGAAGCTGCCCTTGCTGTGCATGGGGAACCATCAAGACTCCTGACTCGGGCACTGAGGGCTGTTTCAGACTGGCCACAGCTACCCAAGAGCAGGAATTGGCCTCTTAATGTCAGAGTAGCTGCCACTGCTGCAAGAACTTCAATCTGTAACGCTGCTTCTTTTTCTTTTTTCTTTCTTTTCTTTATTTTTTTTTCCTTTCCCCCCTTTTTTTTTTCAACTTTCCAAGAGCACCCTGGGAAATCCCTTAGTATTCTTTATTTCCATCTAAGCCCTCTCTTGCTTTGAACAGCAGAGGTAATTGTACAGGTGAACTTCAGAGATTTGAAGGGATCAAACTTGAAAGCCTTTGACTGAAAGTGCAAGCTCCAACTGGAATCCTGTCAGGTGCTGCTAGGAGGGATGTGGCAGGGTGCTGCAGCAGGAGGAATCATTGCAGAGGGACAACCTGAACACACAGCTCCCTGGCACAGCCTCAGAGGCCAGCAAGAGCTTAACTACTCACAGTAGTACTATAAATCTTTCCAGTGTAAAAGCTGATGCACAGGCTTATGTGGCTTGGCTATGGGCATCTCTGGGAGTCTGTGGCAGAGGATGAAGCAACCATCCCTAAGTCTCTTTTTTCAGCACCCTCTGATGGGCTTTCTCTCAGCACCAGTGTAGAACAGCCAAGGAGATGTGAGCTACACCACCACATATTTTTGACAACTGTGTGTTCCTTTCAGTAGAAAACTCTAAGGAATTAAAAAAACCCAAACCAAACCAAAAACAAACAAGAAGGGGTCAATGAAAGCTGAATGTTACAATGCAAAAGTTTTGCATCAGGGTTATACATTTTTTTCAATTTTTACGTGACAGCCAAAACATTCCAGATGTGTTTCCTTCCTCTGCCAGGTTTCCTAGATATTCCCTTTGAGCACAGGTGAAACTCCTTAAGTTTGAAGGCAGGGTTGGGTATGTTCTGTTTCCATTTTCCACACCCTTCTCATGCTGTATCTGACTATCATCACCACTGCAATCCAGGAATACAGGCAACATGAGGAAACATTAGAGCTGGTTGGATTTTCCAGATTTTGAGTGCATTTTTTCCAATATTCCTTTGGAAAAAAAGCATGAAAAAAAGTAATGAGATAATTGCTATTACTCACAAGATTTCAAGCAACTACAGCACTAAAAAGAAATAAAAAATATATTTATTTTATCTACAATTAAAATAGTTGTCTTGGACAAGAAAATCTGTCTCAGTAATCACATACTGTGTCAACACCATCTGTCTTCTTGTGACAACAGTTATCACAGTGGATACCCAATGTTTATTTCTTATAGCTTGTTATCTTAGAGATAAGTCTTTTTTAAATTTTATTTTATTCTGTTTTGTCCTGTCATAAGGCTACTTGTTTACAGAATGATTTTTCAGTTCATATTCTGTTGCTGTTCCCTCTTCTTGACATTGGAGACTGTTTCAGCTTCTGAATCAGGGTGACTGATGCCTGGTAACCTCTCAGCTGACAACACAACACTACTATATAGATGATGGTGATAATCTTTGGTCTGTACTTTTTTGCTTCTTAACTGGTGGGTGAAAGTCACTTCCCTGCTCAATTTTCTGAACCTCACCATGGATCTTGGTGCTGTTGATCTTCCAGTTGCTGTTGAGGAGGCAGGGGTGTGAATGCAAACACTCCTAACTGGTTCAGATCATATCCATATCCACGTCAATCCTTTGTTTTTATCCAGATCTTGCACTGGGACAGTGCCACATCTTGCTTTCTGGTGTGGGCTGTGGACTGTTCCTACCTCAGCATCTCCTGTGCCAGAAGAGGCAAGCTCTGAAGTCTAAGAAATACTGTTCTAGCCAGAATACAATGAGATGCATTCAGACTACTCACTTTCCTGATATAATTAACTCTATAATTATGGAATTAAGACTCTTTGCAAAGCACATATTATTATTAATGATAATTTGTTCTCCAGCAGTGCCCAGAGGAAGGGAAGCCTTGCATAAGGTGCATACTTACCTGAAGTTCATTTTCAGATGCAGCTATAATTTGGCCCACCCAGACATACAAAAACTAAGAGAAAGGAGTAGAAAGCACCAGCACGACAATTTGAAGTCAGGTTTTGAAAAGAGAAAGGAATTACTCAGGATCACAGCAGCTGATCTGCACTACAACCAGGAGTTCCACAAGCATCTCCTGGATTGCACTGTGGTGTCCTAGCCCAAATTGTCCCTGTCTTGCCCTACTGTCATTTTGCTTTGTGAAATAATGCTCAATTGCTGACTGCAGAGGCAGCACACAGACCTATTGTGTTCTGGGGAAATTCTGCCATGCAGAAAAGAAATATACAGACATCTAAAGACCAGTGAAAACAAAGCCTTTGTGCCCTTTTACCCTATCCAGATTAAACCAGTAACATATTTTCAGCATTTTTAAAATTTTAGTGATATTAGCTAATGTCATTGCTAGTGTCAGCATACCTTGGTGCCAACTGCACAGTCAGGACTGGTATTGCAAAAAAACTAATGATGTGCTGCAGTCTCAAAGGGATCAGTGCTGTCAGGCAGTTGTGAAGGACAAGAAATAATTTGTACTCTGCATTTGAGCCTTTCGTTCGCTTGCAAAAGGCTGCCTAACTGGAATGAGGTGCACGTCATGAGCTCAACACTTCTTTCAAATTCCAAACATACTTCACTAACTCCACTTATTATGAAAATCATGATTTTTATCACTCAAGAGGACTAACAAATCGACAGAGAAGAATGCAAGAAAGTTCTACTGTTGAGATCCAGGCCTTGTTGTTCATAGGAAGCTAAAACAACCCTTCTGAGACCAGAGATGCTTAACCATCCTTGTATGTGTACAAAGAAAATATATTTTGTTTGTCTTTTAGATCAAAAAGAGCAGGTTGATTTTAATTTTTGAGATATAACACTAATCTCTGCCTTTGCAGTGAAGTTTTGTGACCATTGGTTGCTACGTTACTACTGGGAAATGGTAGGAATTTTACACAGTTAAATCTTTATCCTGACTGTGTCTAGTATATCCTTCTGTAATAAAACACACTGCTCTGCAGCTGGCCACTAAATTAGAGGCACACAAAAAACATGGGGAAGAGAAATGGAAGCCTTCTCTGCAAGATATGAAGAAAGAATACTTGCCCTGCAAAGATAATGCAGAAATGGTTAATCCATGCTCTTCATTAAATTGATAATTATGGTGGCTGAGGGTGGCATGGTGCTTAGCACAGCCACAAATCCCAAGCAAACAATGTACAATTCAGATTAACTGCTCTCCAGGGCTGTGGACCCAGTTGCTGGTTGGGGATTGGAGAAAAGGAGGATGGCATTTATGCTGTATGTGCACAGCTAACAGTGTGTATACAGTTCTTGCATCTTTGCTAATTGGTGAACGAAAATCTAGTGTCTGTGAATAGCTGGTCTTGAAGTCTTCCTGATATCTCGGGCTGAAATACTACACGGGTTTTTAATTCCATTTTAGATGGCTCAAAAGCTGAAAACAGCCCTTTTTTCCCCCCTGCATATTTATATTTTACACTCTACAATAGCATCTGAAGCTTCAGTCAAAGCTGGACACATTCTCAAGCTCCTCCTTTCACACCATGGCCCAGCCCAAAACTTGTCCACCCTGCAGATGCACAGAGATGAGTGAGACAGGTGTTACTGACACAGCAGAAATCTTTGTCCTTTGCTGTGAAAGAGCTGCTCTCTCTACACTGTCTCATAGCCCTGTGCTCTGGACATCTGTGTTGGTAAGATGTTGTGCAACTGGTGGACAAAGAATTTAAAACTTGCTTCTTTGTTGTCCTAAAATGCAGTGATTTTTTCCTTAGTTATTTGGGTTTTGGAGGGATGAACAATGGTGTCCATGGAAAACACTGCATGAGGTGAAGGTAAGGAAAGAAAATCTAACAAAATAAGAAAGCAGCCAAGCTGTAGAAAGAGCAATTTCTATGAATCAATTAAATGGAGAGGGGACAGCAGAATAAAATAACTTTGGATGCTGGACCATACCTCCAGTTTCCTTCCTAGAAAAGGGGCAAACTGACAGAGTCATTGCCTTCAAATCCTTAACAGTTGACAGTCACCATTCACTCAGACTCCTCACCATGAAGGAAACTAGGAAGAAACATAATAACTTATCATCAAACCAAAGGGAATGAACAAAATCAGTGTGTTTTCCTTTACTATAATCTGTGTTTTCCTTTCACCTGAGAAGTTTAACTGGTTTATTCATTATTCATGCTTTGCATCTATGATGCTTTTCAGTGGCTCTCATTTTTATATTCAGTTTGTACAGACCTGGTATCCCCCAGGCCAGCAGCACTCTGTGTTTCTTTAGTGCACTCAATACGTTGGAGCCTTTGAACCCATACCTAGATATTTTCTATTTTAAATTACATTTTCCAAGACACAAGAAGTTTTGAGGGCTTTCAGACATGGATCAACTCAGCCTTTTGAAAATTCAATATTTTGCCACTCATCTTATGGAATACCAGTGGAAAATGTGTTTTCAGAAGATATATTTGTGCACCTATTTTCTGTTCTTATTTGTCGTCACTACAGACAAGTTTATGATAACCAAGCTTGTGTGTCAGTGGTGAGAGACCATCAGTTTTTGCATCCATCACAAGTACCTGCTCGGTCCTAGTCAATGTTTAAGCAAAGGAGCATACATTTTTACACAGATGGGAGCATATAATTTAAAAAATGATCTTGGCCTATAAAGAGGATATAACCTCTAACACTCTTCCCTGACCTTCTCTGCCCAAAAATTGAATAGAAAAAATGGATCTTAGTTTTATGGCTACTGCAGTGTTGGCTCTTTGGAAAGTTTTGCTCTTTTGAGATCACCTTGTTTCCTTTTTAAAGTTTTTTATTTGTTCTGTGAGGTTCCTGGATGCATTCCTTTGTGACCTACTTTACGTCATCCCACCCTGGCAGGGGCTTGGACTCAATGATCTCTCGAGGTCCCTTCCAACCCCTAACATTCTGTGATTTTGTGATTCTTTATTTAGGTAGGCTGTGTATAAATAAAACATCATTCTGTTTTAAAACCGTTTGGTTTAGGAGATATTATTTGGTGACTGAGTGTTCTTAGAGAGTGAATTTCTCTCTCTGAAGCTCTTCACTTATGTGTTACAGCATTTAGCCTGCAGCTCTGCCAACTTCATGGCAACACAGAAGCTACCCAGGGTGTATTATGGCAGCAGTGATGGGGATGTGCCAGATGATACTACAGGTGCACATACTGCTTGTGTCAGTCACCCCCTGGAGCTGCAGCCTCCAGCCAGAAACACTGCTTTTACCAAGATTAATAAATCGTGTCAGCCTCCTAAATGCAGTTTTTCAAAAGGGTGAAATAATGATTTGTGTTCTGGATGTTTATCTTGGTCTTCCCGATGCTTTCCAAAATCTCCTTGAAGGAGAGTAGAAGGTGGCAAATGATTTTTACTGTACTTAGAACTAATTGGCTGTTAAAGGGGGTTTCGACTTGTGTCAGGTCTAATCCTGCACTTAGAATCAGTGGGAGTGAGCCTGACCTTAGCAACTGCAATATAAATCAGAATAGATGTGCTGGATTTGAAGACTGATTGACCTCTGCCAGGGGTGTGATGCAGATGGAGCTGGAAACAGAATTAAGCCACTGCAAGGAGTGCTGCAAAGAGTTATATATCTACAGCTGCTAATGACTGCAGAACCATGGAATATCTCAGTACCTTGGAGGATCAGGCAGGCTGCTGATTTCCTGTCCTCAGCCCTATGGCCTGAGAAATAAAATGCAGTAACAGAGATGAGAAGAGGATGCCAACACCCAGGTTGCCCCTGTGTGTGACCCAACATCCTGGAGGGTGATGGAGGCTCCTGTCTCCATTCCTCAAGCCAAATCAGAGCTTCCTGACAAGCAGGATGGTGGTTTCTTTGTGCCCCTCTGGGACTGAACAGCTGACACAGACTTTGAACACAGACTTTCTGCTCTGTGAAGAAGCAATGTGGCCTCTGCCATGCCCCCAACAGGTCTAAAAGCTCTGAAGTTTGCAGAGAAACATGCTGCGTCAGGCACAACCAGGCTGGCCCCACATAAAGTCAATACTTGTATGAAAACAAATAAAATCTTAGCATACGAGGCAGGGGCTAAAGAATGCCTTCACCTCTTTCCTTCAAGCAACTATTTTGTTAACTTGAAAGACTGCACGGGTGATCTTACTCCATTCTTTCTCTACAGGTCAAATACTTGTCATAGGAGACACCCTAGTTAATATTAAACTAAAAATTAATAGATTAGATAACTATTACATGCTTTTAGTGCCAATTAATTTAATGGCTTTTTTTTTTTTTTTTCTTTTTTAACAAGGTAGGTGAATATAGAAGCACAGTTTACTGTGCCTGTGTGAGCTCTCAGATAGGTCCTTTGTGTTACAATTACCACCAATTGATTGGGCTGACACATGTAATCCCCTTTGGATCGCCCAGAAATACGATGTCAGTAAGAAGTCCTTCAAACAGGGCTATTAAAAAGCACATTAAACATGTCCTTATTGTAAGCTTTATGCTAGCTTATGCTAGAATAACACTGATACAGTGGTATTTGTTTGAAAAGGAAAGGATTATATGGTCTTTGTAAAATGAGGAATTTAGTATTGGGGAGGGGCATTGGGACGGTGATTTATTTTTTGTTTATGTTCCTCCAAATGCTTTGATATGTCATCTTCTCTCACTAACTATTGGGCCACTTGTAATTTCTTGTATCACTGAAGATGAAATACATACTGCCTCAAATAATTTATGTCAAACACTGAAGCACATAGATGGCAGTGCTTATTGTGAGATTATAATGAGAATTGAATTGGGGTCTTCAGAAATCCATAGGTAATTTATTGTTAAAAAGCACGTATGAATCATTCTAGCCTTTAATTGTCATGTGGATGAGCTTTGCTTTCAGCTTGTGCTGGAAACAAATTGTGAAGAAAAGAGTGATACCTCAGAAAAAGGTTTCACCATGAACATTTGTACTAATTAATATTGCCTCAAGATTGCCTGGCCTCTTGGTTCAGATTCTGGTGTGGAAGGTGAAGAGATGCTTTAAAACTTGTATTGTTTTTATGAAGAAGAAAACAAAAAGAGCAGTAGCTTATATATATATATATATATGCATACATATACATACATACTTTACAAATATGAGGTGAGAGTGGGTAAGATTTGTGGTATTTACAAAACTGCACAATAAAGGACTCCAGGGAATTTTACAGCATGATTTAACACTGTCATCTCTGAAGCGAAATTGAGCCATTCTGGATATTTCTTTGTAATGCACTAACATCTTTATCATTCCTCTTTTCTCTCTTTTATCTTATAATGCCAAGGTAACAGTCCAAAATGGTTAACCAACTGCTGTGCATGTGTAACACAAAGGTGCTTTGCTAGCTCATACTGCTTCTCACAAAGACAGAAATTTCATTGTTAGCCTGAATCTAGTTGTAGAATGTGTTCATCTTCAGAAAATCAAAGCTACTGGGAAACAGATATAAATTATTTGCAGGGTCTGATTTACCTTCTGCTTTAATATCAAGTAATCAAAGGACAGATTTCTCAGAATCACTCACCTTGAGTACTCAATCATAGTTATCACAGCACTCCTCTGTGACTATTTCATAATGCAAGGATTAGGACGTATGCAGTGAACTGGAACAGCATGGTTAAGACAAATGAAAAGAAGGTTGACAGGTTGTTTTGAGGTTGGTTTTTCTTTTACAATTAATTTTTTGTACAAAGTGCCACAGAAATCTATGGAAGCAAAAAGTATAAATTATAAGAAAGTTTAATAAATTAGTGAAGGATAAGAATTCATTACTATTAAGCATGGTGGCCTACATATGGTCAAGGGGGACCAAACCCAGAATGGCTAGGAGGATGCATTATGCTAGGAAAGAACTCTCAGTATATGATTTCTGTGTACACTCTTTCCTACTGGCCACTGTCAGACTGGTGTAAATTGGTTTGATCCTGTATGGCTGCTCTTACATCCCTTTTGATACTACAGAAAACTCATAAAGGCTTGTCAGTATGTATAACAAAATCTGTCAGTCTGTGCTTGCTATTAATAATAAAATACCACATCAAAAAGTAATGTTTGATATGTTATAAATTGTTATTTCAACTAAATTCTGTGCTTAGGTGCACCCTGTTCTTATACTCTTCTGCTCTGAGAATGCTCTTGTCATGGACTTAGTAAATGGGGACTGTCAAAACACTGCCTTTGGAACTGAAATCTGGTGAGTATTTAAGACAGATGCTTTTTGCTGCTCCATACTCATCACTGCTGGAGCTGGCAGAATGGTTTTGTGGCACCAAGATTCCCTTCAGACAGGAATCCAACATGAACTGGCCCTCAATGAGCCATAAAGGTCCAAACCACTGACTCATCTTTCAGACAGCTTCAAACCACATGTGTGGAGTTCAGATCAGAGGCTCAGGCTAAGTCTTCTTCAGGGCAAAATTCCCAGACCACTTGTATGACATAGACAGAGGGGCCCAGCCCTAACTGCTGTCCTATACTGAGTTATTCCTAAGAGTTCATAGTAAATGCTCATTTAGTTGCCTAAATCTAAAAATTGGATCCCAACAACACTTTACTGCTAAAGATGCAAGTGACTGAAAGAGGCAGGCACCTAATGTTCTGCTTCTGGGCATCAGCATCTTGGCTTTCTTTGCACATGAGCACTGGTGTGTCCTCACATCAAAGCCCACTCCTCTCAGACATCTTCTGAACATGCCCATTTCGTGGAGATTCATGCAAGGCACACCAAACCTAAAGGAAGAAGTGCACTGACCTTCTTACTCTAAGTCTCAAAGGTTAAGGGTCTCGCTTGGAGTGTGCAAAAATGTGAGGTGCAAATGACTTTTGTAAGGCATAAGTATCTGCAGAGCTGTACAGGTGAAGAGTTGAAACAGGAAACAAACGGTGTCTGGAAGGAAACTCTGGAGGTCTCTAGTCCAACCTCATGAGAAATGGGATCATAGCCAGTTGTGGATGAGTTCATCCATGATTTTACAGAGCCTAAAAAAATCCTCCAAGGACAGACATTCTAAAACCTATCCAGGCACCTCCTTCCTCTTCCTTCAAGTGCACCTTTTTCCTAATGTCTGACCTGAACGCACCAAGCTGCAGTCTGTGGCCATTGCTCCTTGTTACACTGTCTAGCACCACTGAGAGGAATAATTTTTATAATTCTCTGTCAAGTGGGTGTCAACTGCTATTATATTGCCCCTTATCTTCCTTGTCAGACTAAACAAACCCAGCTCCTTTAACCTCTCCCGCTGAGTTGTGCTTTTGGCCCCTGCCCATGTTGTAAGCCCTATGCTTGGCTTTCTCCAGGCTTCTCACCTCTTTTCTGAGCTGTCCCTAAACTCATGCTTCTGTACCAATGTGCAGACAGTGCTGCCCAGGGACAGGCTCATGGAGCACTGCATGTTTTTGGCATGGGTCTGGGCCATGTGAGAGCAACTCACAATTGTTATTTGGGAATAACAGTGTTTACTGGAGTGTTTACTGGAGTTTACTCCAGTGTTTACTGGAGACTAAAAGAGCAAAAATTAAACTTTGTAGAAGCACCTGCCTAAATCTGAAAGGAAACTGCCTAGGATGCACTGTTTAAGACTGGTGACACTGGTGAGAATAAAGGTGACTTCTGCGCTTTGTAAAATGTGTTGCTATGGCACATCATGCTAAGGGGTCACCTTTACTATCACAAGCTTTATGTCCAGAATACTTTACGATTTTACTCTTCTCAACACTTACCTTTTGGCAGTGTACCTAACCTACACAAGTAGCTGTTATTCCAGGAGCTGACACATTTGCTGACTGAGCCAACAGTTGCATGACACTGATGAACTACAAAAAGGCAAAATAAGCACCTTTGGTCGCTGCTCTACTTCAGTCTTGGCAAATCGATTTCTTGGGATCTTTTGCTGGCATTTGCAGATGGTGTCACAAAGCTCAAGTCATTGTACTGAAGCAGTTTATGAAGGTTTACTGACTGGTGTGTTAGGGTTTGCTCTTGAACATGTGCTATTTGTAGCAGAACTTGATCTGTTGTGTTTTTGGTTTTTTTCCCCTCTGTGATCAACTACTAGACTGGGGTGGACATTCACCCTCCTGAAGCTATCTGTAGTGGAAATAATCTATGAGAAACTTCTCTGGATCAATGAATGCCTTTACCATTCTTATGTCTAATGTAACAAAGTCCCTTGTGGAAAACAATTCCCCTTACATAAACAGCTTGGATAAAGTGGTGAAGATCTTTCCCATACCACCCCTTTATTTTCCTGCCTGTCAAGAGCAAACCTAAACTGTCTGTAGCAAAAGGTGTCCCCGTGTCCAAACTGCAACAGCAGGTGATGTCACCAGAGTGTATCTGTAACTCAAAGTTAGTTTTTCATGAGAAGAAGATGATGGCTCAAATACCTACAGGTTAATCATCATCACTCTTCTTTCACAAATATCCTTCCTGATAACAAAGGATAGAATGGGACACCTTTAAGAAACAGAAGGTTGGGCCTGTCAGCAGTGGATGCCCAAAGTACAGTTAGCACAGCCAGAAATACAATTTTGTCCCTTGAAAAAAACCCCATAGCACTGAGAGCTGTGCTGTCCTGTGCTGCTAATCAGTGAATCATGCAGGAATTATCCCTATGGGTCTGTCCAGGGAGAGACAGAGGGCTGCAAGGATGCACCAGGGAGAGGCAGAGGGCTGCAGTGATGCACACAGCTGCCTCAGCTCCTGCTGAAGCCCGTGGAAGGGTGGGATGCTTGGCTCCTCGGGGCTTTGGCATGTGGGAAGAGGTGAAGCATTTCTCTCTCCAGCCCTTCACACCAGGATCACCCACACAGGCCAGTGGAGAAGAAGAGGTGCTCTGAGGGAGGCAATTAATCTCCATGATTTAATGAAGGCTGTGGAAAACAACAACAACAACAACAAAATGATAAACCTGTAATAAAGAGAACCGGAAATTTCCTCTAGAGAGTACAGGAGTGATTTTGGTGCCAAAACACAAGCATGTAGCATCATTTTCGATGCCTGAGGCCACCTGAGACATCCACACAGGACTGCAAGATGTGACACACGATCTATGAAAGACCTACTCCCTTCTGGAGCAGCAGCTGGGGGCCAGATGCGATACCCTAGGGCATTAAAAATGGCACTAGACATGTATGTTTAGGCAGCTGAATCCCACCCGCTGCTTCCAGACTTGTGATGAATAAACCTCTTTTTAATTGTCTCGGACTCAAATCCCAGGTTCTTGAGGTGCTTTCCCTAGGGCTCAGCAGTGTGCGGTAGCAGCAGATTTCATTGGTTTAACTTGGATAGAGTTGTTACAGTCCTTTGTTATGTATTTTTAAAATTGGTTTTAGGCTATAAAATCATGAAGCAGTTTCTGCTTTCATAGGCTGTGCACGTAATCCAGGTGAGACCAAAGGTTTTTCCTCACCACAAGATGTTGATGTGATTACTCCAAATCCCATCTCCTTTGAATACCTATTCTGTCACAGCTCCCCGTTAGGGGCCTGTTGTCAAATAGCCAGATTTGCTCTGAATGATATCAGAGAATGTATGCCTGCTGCAGTTCTCTCAGAATAGTTAAAAAGAAGCTAAGAGCTTGTAGGAATATTCTCATTTTTCACTGAGCTGCACAGCTCTTTATAACTCTATTCAATTTTATGGGATGTTTAGTGAGGAAGAAATTTGGCTGCTGTATACATCTTGCGGGAGGAAAGAAGAGGAGGGAGAAACTGAATTACTAGTATCTGTTGGCCTGATGCTGTGAGTGGGCAAATATCACTCATTTGCTCATTTGGATTGTGTGGTACATTCTTATGGAAAGGTTATAATGAATCCATCAGAAAATGAGTTTTCCAGGAAGGGCATATTTTTACGCCATACTTCTGAATGTGGAGGTTCTGGCTCTCTTCCAACACGACTGCATATTACTGACAGATCCTGAAAATAATACAGGTTTTAGGAGTAAGACAGGTACTAAAATATTTACCTGTTTTCCTAGCCATATATACATTAGTATATCTATGTAGACAGATAGAAAGTGATACTGTATTTTTTTTTTTTTTTTTTTTTTACTCTTGCTGGGGCACTGTCTTTAAGGATACACTAAAGAAAAGCAGAATTGGGGATAAGTCATGACACGGTGCTGGCTGTTACACCACTTTTATCCTTGCCACAGCATTAAGAAGAAAGGTCAGGAAGATGAGATGGGACTGGAGAAATGAGAAGGGAGCAGGGATAGAAGAAGAATTAGAGAAAAACATCCAAGGTTCAAGGGACAGCTCTCAGCTGCCCACCAGTGATAGATGTGAGGAGATGGATACATTTGCTGTATGCTGTGATGCATTGCAGGAAAAAACTAATTAACACGCATGAGTTTTGGAATCTAATTTTTAGTGAGCATGTGTGGCAGTCAAGGGGTACAAGGGACCTGAGATATGTAAAATGCCCTCACTGTCCCCTTTAACCTGCACCTCAATTTGACTTTCCGATGAGCACAGTCTGAACTGTGAGTGGTGCATGGGGTTAAATCTCAAGGTTATTGCATGTGAAATCCCTGTCATAGCTGTAAATATCTGCTGTCGAGAGGCTTTAGAAAGAAGAGAAGACAACTGCTAGTGAGTATGTCCTCAAAAATATTTGTAAGCAGTTTCAGGAGTGCTTTGGATAAATTTATAAAACATGAAAATAGAAAGCAGTAAATGTATTGATGCCCAGTCAAAAGGTTTATATGTTGCTGTATTCTTTGATATATGTTCTCACCTGAATTTATTGCAGAGATTGTTCACACATCTCGCAAGGTTTCTCTAGAGCCTACGGAAAACAAAATCCAGATGTCTCCAAGCTTCCTGAAGGAAGCAGCAGTTCAGGAGCCCTTGTAGACAGCTGCAGTTGCAGTTGCTGAGCCCACAGCTAATAACCCCCCTGGTTTTGAGTGGGACATAGTGTGAAGTTTAACATGGTGTTGGCACTCAGACACAGTCTTCACAGCAGACATATGTCTAACTGCTTTGTCACTGCTGGATTGAGGAGCTGCCTCCAGTTCCTATTTATAACCATTCCTCTGAGTGCTGAGGGCTTTGCTCTCAAGGCAGGCAATGTATGGTGGCTGCAAGACTGCTTGTCCTCATTGATCAGTGACAGCAGAACACCAAAAAGAATTACAGAGCATGTTCCCTCCTCACCAACCTCCACCATCGAGAGATCTGTTGGTCTAGTGAAAAACAAGCTATGATTTCATGACTTCTTTAAGAAAAACTCTGTCAGGCTGTTGTTGGAAGGTGCAGTTTTGTCCTCTTTCAAACACATTTTCCTGCTGCCTTCCTTGTGCCTGTACATATGCATGCAAATGCCAGTGTGGGTTGAAAAATCACTACTCCCACATTTTATGGAACTCACCTGCCTCATCATTTTCCTGGGTGAATGCTGGAACTGGCACTATGGGAGCACTCAGCAGGAGGGAGGTGAAAGAAGGAAGGCAGCCTCCTCTGACATCAGCCTCCAGTTACACCTTCTTGAAACAACTCAACTTTCCAGCCTCAGCTTTGCTCTGCATGTGTGATGCACCTTAACTAAAAACTTTGTTTCTCCTCTGGTTCTTATCACTTTCTTTGGATTTTTAAAATTGGTTTTATAGCAACAAAGTGCTGCAAGAGAAGCCTTAGTGCTACGCATCAGAAGACAAATGTGCTCTGGTTTGGTGCATGTGCTTTTTGCTGTTCCACTCAGTTTGCTTTTATGCACAGTGTTAGGGAGATACAGGGAAAACCTCTTGGTTGCAGGACTTGGGTAGGTTATTCTATTGCACTCTGTGGGCTTGGCATCTGATTCTACATGGCTCTGTATTAATTTGATGACTGTGTCTGGTAGTTTGCCGTGAATATTTTGCATTCAAAATAAGGAGGAGAGACATAATCAGACCACTCAATTCTGTGACATGTTACACACAAATCTTCATTTCATCCTTCATGGTGCATATTCCAGTCCTGGTTGGTGGCTACAAAAAAGCAGTCTGGATGAAATTACTTGTTCAACACTGACACAGGAAAGTCGGAGGCTTAAGTGAGAAAAATTGCCCCTCACCCACTAAGTTCTCACTATTATCCATGTTCTCTCATGTATTATCTAACTTTTGGGGTAGCTGAGAACGTGATCTATTCAGCAGAGCAGCTATGATACTTTCAGAGCTTCTCACTTCAACTTTTCTTTTACCAGCCCTATTAGTAGCCTGGAGCTTCAGTGGGTTTCATTGCTTGACCTTTTGGCACAGTATCTGCAGAACTGATCTTTACAATCATGCAGGAAGGGAATGCCAGCTCTAGGAATACTGTGAAATTACTCTGCTTTTTTATCTCTTAATTGAGATTTTACCCATTTTTGATTAACCCCCGTATAATCAAATGAACCTGAAGCTCATTATAACTGAAAAGTTTTAGGTGTGGACTTGCTGAAAGATGTTATTTTTTGTGTTTGTTTTGTTTGTTGTTGTTTGTTTTTTGTTTGTTTGTTTGGTTGGTTTGAGGTTTTTTTTCTTTCTTTAGTTATTCTCTATTTTTTTCTTCTACCAATGAGCATCTGTAATAGGGACTGCGAATTACACCTTTAAGCTCTAAAATATGCCAGCAGCCATGGCCTGTGCCTGCTGGCTATTTAAGGGGATGCTCTGCCTGAAAATTGTCTTATTGACAGCAGATCAAATAGACCTGTGACCTGAGACCAGAGAAGGCTGGTTTGGAGTAGCCTGCATGTGTAACTTTGAGATCAGCCATTGAAGAGAGTGATGCAAGCTGGCTTTTCTTCCTAAGATGATGAGTGCCTTAGCAGCAGCCAGCAGTGCCATTGTCACAACATCCATCAACTGCCTTCTGTCTGTCTTAGCTGAACCTATGAATTAAGGAACTGTGGTTAAAAAGCAATAAAATTAAAAGTTGTAATGGGGAGTCATTGACAAAAGGGTTACAACGCACTGGCTGTATATCTTTTAACTAGCTAAATATAACTATAAGTTTCCATAAGTTCAAAGAGTGGTGGCCTGGAGATGAATACAACTGTTCCAACTGAGTTCTGGGCTAGGAGCCAGAAGATTGTTAAAACACCTTAGAACATGCTTATTCCCTCTTAGAACATTTTTTGGTACTTGCTCTATTAGTATGGATTTTATTTCCCCACCAAACGAGTTCTATGCCTTTGAACCATAAACAATAATGGCACATCTGTCTCTAGGCTGCTGTACTTTGAAAACCAATGCTAAGGACACAGAAGGGTAGATTTTCAAAGCGTTGCGTGGGAGTTTGTACCAGGAGTCTAGCCAAATATTTTTCACTCATACTCATCCCTGAGCCTAACCTTTCCTCATTCGTTAGAATGGCTGTTTGCTCTGCCCACATGGGGACATTTCAGGGAGCTTTTAGCTCCAGGGACAGAGCTTCAGCTGGTCAGAAAAGCCTATAAATAGGATTTTACTGATGACCTTTCAAATCTAGTGATGGATCTTTCCTCTGATCTTTTTTTATTTTACACTTCTGATTTTGTCTGTGTTTGTATGTGATTCTCAGTTCCTGCTGAATTATTTACCATTAGGACGTGATGCAACTAAAATCCCTGATAACACTTAGACAAGTGGCATGAGGTGATTGCTGCCTAATGTGCTGCTCAAAACTGCCTTGTCCTCATTTCATCCACCTGTTTTCTGGGCTGGGGAGTTGGGTGGCAGCCTAAGAGGAACCAGACCCCTTTGTGCTGGGTTCATACTGCCACTGTGATAAAGCAGCAGAAAAAGCCATAAATTAAAAAGACTTTTATGCATTTCTCTTTGGTTGTATAAATTGGCATCACTCCATTGTAGTGTCCTGAGAGCAAATGATCTGGCTCTGAGGATGTTTCCTCACTCACCGGCCGAGAAGGTAAAAATACATTTCAATGGTATGATTAGACATTAAACAGGGACATGGGCAGCTTTCTGTTATACAGATTGGTCACAGTATTATTGGGACTGGATTTGTTTTTAAGTTTTCTCTTTCTTTTTTATTGATTGCTTTGTTTTTAGGTTTTCTCTTTCTTTTTTTTTTTTTTTTTATTAATTACCTCTGCTAAGAGGAATATACTTCTGACTAGACTTTCATCATTATTTCAAGTAGCTTGGCTTACCACACAGTAAAAACATCCTGGTCCTTAGCATTCTCTGTTTTCTCGGAAGGACTTTACACTGCTGTGGAAAATTCCCCTTTCAAAGACTACTTGACTTGACTTTCTTTGCAGATGCAGCACATGGATATTTGCTCTATCTCAACAAATTCCCCTTCCCATTGCTACTGTTCCAAGGCTTATTTGATTTTGAGGCGCTTCTTGCCATGGGGGTATTATCATTTTTCACGGTTGAGAATCTCCTTTGAAGAAGTCAGCTCACAGTTCTATCTTTGGGTGGTTTCCCAGGAAAAACCTTTTGGCTACCAGCAATTTTCCATTTTAAAATGTTTGAATTTAATTAGTGTCCTTGGTATTTAAATATACCATCCTTCTAGGATTTTCTCTGCTGGATCTCAAGCATCTTTTTATGTTATCGAAGGTTGAGGCCAATAGAAACCATATATTGACATCCTGTTCCTTATTCAGAGACACCATGATGCAAGGAAAAGAAAATCTGTGGGTCAGCAAGCAAGCCAGAATGGGCATGTTTGAATCAAGATGTTTTTGTGGCAGTGAAAATCTCTGGGTTTATAAATTGTGTGGCATGCCAGAGGTGACTTGGTAAAGCTGGATCATGCCTCTGAAAATCTCCTACTGGGGGAAAAAATGGTTTTGTGAATAGTCTCTGGCATGAATTAAAGAGATCAGAATACAAGCACTTGCAAATTTCACTCATGAAAATTTCCTGGACAGAAAAGGATGTAATTGTTTTGATTGCTGTATACACTCAAACAACCTGCCTGTCATCTCCTTGAAATCAAGGAACCAGCACCTCAGCCCTGTCCAATTTAAATCTTTGTGTTGCATCCCCATGTGCTCAGAATTTTTCACACAGCAGCACAAATGTCCCATATGCATGGTAGATGATATAAGATAGTTTAAGTATTGCTCCAGTCATTTATTCTCACAACATTCCCAAATAGATTCTTTACTTTTTGAGTAATAGACACATCTATCATTAAAATATAAGAATGGATAATGAGCAGACCTTGAAATCCCATGAAAACATCAATTTTCTGATGTGAGAACTCATTAAATCTGCTTGTTATTAAATATGTCTCATAACAATATTCTAATATGATTAAAGATGCTGCACCTCTTTTTTTAAGAACTCAGGAAATTAATTCAGGCAGGGCATTAATGTACTGGGGAAGGAAGGCATATGAATGTTTGGATTGTTTTTAGAATTATTATTAGTTTCTTTCTTTGCTACTGGTTGTATCAGTGCCTTATCGGTTAAGTGCGGGAGTTTAACAATGGGTTCTCTCAGCAGAGCTCTCTCTTTTCGCTGGGTGAGGTTAAAGAACAAACACATTGCTGTGAGCTTTTTAAAAGCTTGATTTCAATTACATGGTAGTAGGGCAAAGCTCTCAAACACACAAAACTTTGACTTTGTAAAGATTGCAGCCTCCCAGGTACACGTGCTTTAAGGAGAAAAAATGTACTTGACATGTCCCACCGCTGTTCCACGCACCGGGAGTTGTGTGTGTGGGGAAGAGGGGAGGGCAGGAGGGAGGCAGCAGCATTCATGGTGGGATGGAGGGAAATCATTCCTCTGGGACAGCAAAGCTGTTCTGTTTGACTAGTGAGAATTTGAAAGGTAAATACATCCATTAGCATGGAATGATAACCAATGAGGTCCAGGAAAGACTCTTTGAATTATTGAGTTGGATCTCCTGCGTTTTGCAAGACTATTTGCCCTCGCATCCCCATAAACATCTTATAGGACTTGGTCTTTAGTAATGCCTGTTTGTGGTTTTACCCACAGTGTTATAGGCGTTTTCTAGGCTTTCAGGAAGAGCCGGGGCTGTAGTTTTGGGGTAGACAGACAAACAGAGAGAGGTCATGGCAGAGGAGCAACAAAAGGACTTTTCTATGCAAACGGACCTGTTGTAGCTGGGATGGATTTCATGAAGGGCTTTTAAGGAGACTGGTTTTTCCCTATGGAGATTGTTTCTTCCCTGTCCCATTTCATAGAATCATAGAATCATAGAATCATAGAATCATAGAATCACAGAATTGGCTGGGTTGGAAGGGACCTCAGAGATCATCAAGTCCAACCCTTGATCCACTATCTCTGCAGTTACCAGCCCATGGCACTGAGTGCCACATCCAGTCTCTTTTTAAATATCTCCAGGGATGGAGAATCCACTACTTTTTTTATTTGCCCTTCCCTTGCCTGGAAGTGGAGCCCATCCCTGCAATATCAGTCTCACAGCTCTGCAGCTTTCACATTGGGCTGCCTTTGGCCTGTACCAGACAAGAATCAGCTAAAAAAAGCAGCATGAAACTGAGCATAGGAAACTGCAGAATGTGCATAACTCTCAGACAGGTTTTCTACCTGTAGGAAGATGTTTATAAAGGTATTTGGAGAAGTAAGACACCCACAGAAAGCCAACAGGAGCTGGATTCCTACCCACCCTTTGAAAATCCACCCTGTATTTTAACACATAGAAACTGATAAGGCTACACCACTGATATCGCCTGTGGCATTTTTTAAAAACAAAAAATACCAAAACAACAAAGCAGTGCAAGACACTGTTATTAACTGGTTTTGTCCATACTGAAATTCAGTTTTTCTTCTCAGGTCTTCTGCCTGAGTCTGTTGAAGAGAAATTAAATAAGATTCCTTATATAAAGGGAGATGTCTAATACCTTGGCCTTTCACAGCTCATCCTGTTCAATATATCAGCCACTCTGGAAGTTGCATTGGAGAGGTAAATGCAACCTATAATGTTTTGGCGGTAAAAGTAAACAGAAAGATGCACACAAAACAATTTTGAAAAGCTTTTTAACTGCTAGGAAATACAATAGGGCTTAGATATGCTGGGATGTTGAAGTAGCCCAGAAAATATCCCTAAAACAGTGCAGGTTAATCCTTGTTTGGTTTGCAGGTCTGGTCTCCTGTGGGTGCTCTGGCGGTGTGTGTGGACAGACCCCTGCCCTTCCTCCCTGCTGTGCATCTTCCTTGGGGGTGGCATCACAGCCCCAGAGCAGGTTTCCCAGCACAATGATTTTTGTGGTGCCAGTGGGTGCTTGTCACCATATCAGAGGTCTCTTTTTATGTTTTTTCATCTGCCTGTAGCAGCCCGGAAGTAAGAACTTCGTGTGGTATGTGGCACAGGAGTGGAAAGAGTTAAAAATATTTCTCTTTTTGATGCTAGGTCCACTATTTGTGTGAGCAGGACCTCTCTATCAGGGCTGGGCTTTGTAATGTATTCCATCTATTGATAAGGAGGCAAAATAACATTTCTAAATTGTTCAGGGTGTTTGCAGAATGCCAAGGCACTCCAGTGTCCTTCTATATAGAGCACTGCTGATGATAAATCATAAGAGATATACTAGAAGTGCCTATT
The DNA here is from genome assembly GCF_036169615.1 of Heliangelus exortis. Classification (NCBI taxonomy): domain Eukaryota; kingdom Metazoa; phylum Chordata; class Aves; order Apodiformes; family Trochilidae; genus Heliangelus; species Heliangelus exortis. The sequence goes on along the minus strand of NC_092423.1, from coordinate 9,384,744 downwards.
TGCTTGTGGAAATATCTGAAATACTGGAAAGCTCACAGATTTCCCAAGGTAGGTAAAGAGGCCGTTCAGCAAATTTTCCCTCTACTTGAAATGCAGTTTTCAAATCATTTAAATCTAAGTACCTAATGAAAATACAGCACAGTCCCCATGGCTTCCCGCAGAGATATGATCCAGTCTCAGGCTCAAGAAGTATAGCAAATAGCCTTCATATATTATTTTGCACTGGGTGATTTCAGTCTGCAGCACATTTTGTTTGAACCACACTCCTACAAATACCTTCAAAGGACGCAGGAGCTTGCCCACTGAGAAACAAATGCAGGAGCAGAACCTCCTGTGCAAATATTGGTGTTCAGCATCTACTGTGGACCCAGCGAATACGTTCGCAACACAATTAAATGTACAATTTAAATGCAAGGTTATGTGCAGTACGTGGACATGTACTGACATGATCCATGTGTTTCAGGTGGAAGCACATTCACTGTCCTAAAGTAAATGTTGTCACCAAAAACCTCCTCATTTTTCTACTATTATTGATGCAAAGGATTGACGGAAATAATAAATCAGCTTTATCTGGTAAATGGAGAAAGTCTCACCTAATTCTTGTGGATCTCATTCCAAAGTGTTTTCATAAGTTTCAAAGCTAAGAGGCAATGATGTTAATAAATTACTTGGAAGAAGGAGGTTCACTGCAAGGACTCAGTGCTGTGGGTTTGTGCATTCCCACACAAAAGGAAAGTGGAAATCCTACAAAAGGTACCTGTAAAATAACCTGACAATAAGGAAAGCATTCCCTAAATCCAACTGGAGGCTTGCTATGCCCTGAAGATTCAAGGTATATATCCCTTCCAAAATGCTTAGAGTGAAATCTAGCTTTCAGTGATGGTAAAAGCTAATTGCCCATTACTTCCAGTGGCCCCAGTATGTCATCATTAACACTTTCTTCCTTTTCCTTCATTACATTATAACTGTGCTCATTATTCAAGTGCGGAGACATTTTTAATTATATTTATTTAACTGATTGTATTTAATATATCACTGCTATAGCAGCCGCCACTCTGTGAAGTATTGGGATGCTAAATAAATCTTGTGAGACTGTAGCATGCTGTATGTTTACATATGAAAGCAGGTTCAATATGCACTACATCATGGCATCCCCATGATGCCTCTCTTCATTGCTTGTTAGTCCAAGAGCCTTCTTACTTTCTCAGAGCTACTCCTTATGCATATGCATATCTCCTCATAATAATGCCATAAGGCTGCTAATCTATTCTCCTCCAAACCCCTCCTTAAAACTCACTTTTTCTGTGGTGGCTGGAAAATATCTGACAATAGCCCAGCAGCTGGTGTGCTGCTACTTACTCTACTCAAGATGATAAATACACCGTTTTTCCCCTCCTTCATTGTATCCACCTGTTGTTTTCATCTCATGCTAAAATGGTGAGATTTTTAGAGGAGAAGCTGTTGGGTTTTCAAAAAAATACCTGTCACCTATTGAGATATGGAGCACTGAGTAGGGTCTCTGCTCCCTACCACAATATAAATAATTACATACACATTGTCTGAGCAATTTTGCATTATTTCATGAATGAAACATCCAGTAATCCTTCTAAATGCCCTGCTAAGATTGCATCAGTATCTGTTCTGCCTGTTGCAAAGCAACCAAGGCAGCAAATACCAGTCTTTGGGAGGGAAACAGGAGGTTTTCTTTGTACATAGAGAGGTACAGTGACAACTTCTGGAAATATGGGATCATTGGCACCTTAATCCCTTCTCCACTCACCTTTCCTTGTGACCAGCCTGAGCTTTCCTACCCTTGCCCTTGGGTCTCCTGGAGTTTTTCCTGAGGAATATGTTTCATATGACAATCTAAATGTACTCTTGTGCTTGAAAACACAAGAGGAGGGAAATAGAAATTTTGTTTTCTTGCTTCAATATTTTATTTGTAAAATCTGAAATTTTCATTAGGCACATTTAATTAAAACACAAAGTATGGTACAGCTGACATTTTTTGGGTAACAGCTGCTACACAAACTAGATATAATCAAGCAGTTTGGAAAGGAAGTATATTTTCAGTTTGAAATGGACAATTGTCTTGTAGAAATGTTTGGGAACAGCCAGCTATAAAAGCTGTTTTAAAATTGAAGATGTGGGTGCTTTTGCCCTTATCCAATCTGGAATTTGAAACTACACAAACTGTGACTTTTATGACTAGTTGCAATGGAATGAAATAACCAAAATTTTGTCTCAGCAAGCCATCAGAACAATCCAAGGATAAAAATACATTTTTTAATCTGCAGGGTGAACAATCATGAGAAAACTGCAAAATTTTAGTACATCAAGCTGAAATGGCACTGTGTGAGACAGAAATTACTTACTCATCTTAGGGTGGTATCTAGAAGATTGATCACATACATTCACAAAGTGTCAAAAGGAAAAAAAGAAATGCTCATTTTTTGTGGTCTTTTGGGCAGTTCATTATAAATTGGCAAAGTCTTTGGAGTGTTCTTCTTTTAAGATGTGCTCCAATACATACTTAAGTCAAAGTAAATCCTTCAATTCAATCCAGCAGGTGTAGGATCCAGATTGGTGTATCCAGCTGCTCACTCAGACTTTAAAAGCATTGGCTTAACAGGGAAGATGAACACAAATTTCATGGATAGGACTTCGTGGATGAGCAATGCCATGGTTGGTTCTGCATGTCAGAAATGAAGTAGGGCCAGATTTTCTAGAGGTCATTTCAATCTGCCAAAGTGCTGATGTTGATGTATGTGGTATCCCTCATGGCCTTCAGCACAGCATCTCTCAGGTGTTTTGTGCTGAAGGCCACAACTCCCATGGACAGAACTCGGTAGAAATAAGCCCTTCTCAGAGGTAGATATTGTTCCCTCACACTGTTAAATGGTTTGAAATGATCATTCAGCTCAACTATGGCTTTTGCCATCCCTGTGTGGGGTAATGCCTACCATTTTCATTTAGCCAAGTTATTAATGGGAGAAGGAGCTCTAGGAGCTCTCTAGCACTGCTTCACAGTGCTATCTGCATGTACATCACTGCCATCTCTTCCCTTTTTTACTTTTCCCAATTTTTCTACCTTAGCTTTCTTTCCCCCATTCATTAGATTCCCAGCTCCTTCCTGAGTCCCACCCTGCTGCTCCACCTTGACTTGCCCTCTCTTCAGCTCCCAGCAGCAGTGGCTGGGACATGACCTGACAAACTCAGGTTTTTTCTCCTTACCTTTCCTGTTTGTGGAAGCTGCTGCTCAGGATGCACATGGACAAGAAAGCTGACCACTCACATTTAAGGAAATGGGAAGAGACTCAAAGTGACCTAAGAGATACTCTATGTCTTCTTGGATAATTTGCAGCATGGCCATGGTTAATAGCCTGCAAAATGGGCAGTGTAGCCAGAACACTGAAGTGGACTTGAGTGGTTATTATGGAGTGACTGAAACCGTGACATTCAAATGCAATGTGTTAATAACCTTATCAATAATAATTTGTAAGAGATTTGTAAGGTAGCAAGAAAGTGCAAACACAAGCTTGTGTGGGTGCATGCAAATAATTGTCATTGCTGTCAGGGGTATATATTTTTCCCCAATACACACCAAGACAACCATTTACCACTGATGGGAAGCTCTGTGTAAGCACAGAGGCATGAAATAGCTGGTGATCAGTGTAAAAGAAACAACACTTACCAAAGCAGAAAAGTCTATTATCTGTTGTATGATAATGACCTCTAGGTTCTTGGAGCTTTACACAGAGTCAAGGAGGGAGTGACATGGTGGGTGGAGCTCACAAAGCCTGGGCCAGACAAGGGGCAGAAGCCTGGTGAGAGGTGAAGGTAGTAAAAAAGTGATTTCCATGGTGGTGAGCTCACTTCTTGGTGCTCATAATAGGTCAAAAATGAATAAAGAGCTGTGTGGAAGAGCATCTCTGCCTTGGGAGATTGTACCATGCAAAGGGAATATGTTGCAAAGGAGGTCAAGGGAGGCTGACAAAAACAGAATCAAAAGGGCAGTTACACTGTGGGAAAGCTCTATCAAGGTTCAAGACCCAGCAGTAGCATTAACATTTACTACTGCTTGGAGGAAGGATGGAGGGCAGTAACACCTCTGTATTTCAAACAATTTGTGTCCTTTTTTTTTTTTTCTTTGCCAGAAACACTAGCATCCACTTTGAAAAATAGTTTTTCTAGTTTTTACTTATATTTGAGGCCAATTCCACAACCACGCAGTGATATTAAGCAGCACAATTTCATATTATATGCAAACGCCTGTGTCTCCAGAAATACAAAGAAAATTCTGTGGATTAGAATCCAGCAAGAAAACCTTATTCAATTAATCAGCAGCATGTCTTTTAGAATACCCCATGCTGAAAATAGGGGCAAGAAAGCCCTACCTTGTATTTAGATGCTGTTCAAATCATAAACCTTGTCTTTTTTTAAAAAAAGAACAGAGGGTTAGAAGCAAAACAAATAATCTTGTGCCAGTAGAAAAAAAAAAAAGAAAAAAAAGCTTTCTGTCAGCTGTGGCACGTTTAAACACCCTAAATATTTCATCAGACACTGCACTTCAGTGTTTTAAATAAGATTTAATAAATAGGTGCATGTTCAGACTTGTACAGCCCTACTTTTGTCTGTAGTTGGCAATGTGCTGCTGTATGTGTTTGGCTGCACAGTTAAGAATTTTAATTACTTACCTGTTCCATATAGACACCCATTCTCTTTTAACTGTTTATTAAAAAATAATACCGTGGCCATTGTGCAAGAAATCTTCCACATACTGTAGAGCTGCAATGTTTTCCATAGTAAACCATTTTCTGAAATCCACCCCCACATTCCCCTTGTCCCCTACTCCCAACCTCCAGTCTCTGGAATTCCCACAATTTTGAGACATTCGTTCTACTCTGTCACTGGGTTTTGTGAGCACTTTATGTTAAATATTTTGCTGTTAATTGTTTGGAGATATCTAAGATTTTTCTACCTGTACACTCAGATTGATGACACAAGCAACTTCTAGATAGTGGTCTGTATTCTTCCTGTTTGGGGTTTTTGTTTGTTTATTTTTTTCCAACTTCTAGACTCATTTGTTAAAAAAATACTGAGTAGAATCAAACAAACTTTACAATGTCTGAGTTAAGAGCCAATGATTGTGAGTTAAATCCATCACCTTCTTTTGCAGATGGGTTCCCTTAGCAATGACATCCATTATTTATAATTTTGTAGTATCTGGACACTAAATGGTTCCAACAGCCTTATGATCATTTAGCAATAATAATTACAACTCTTACTGGATGTCACAAAAACGAGATAGGATGAACATATCCCTTATGTTTATGTTGAAGTTCAGTGAAGGGGTCAGAGTTGGAACTTGGCACCCCAAGAAGCTGGATTTCTTAATCATACTTTTGTTTCCTTCACAGCTGGAGAAGCAGTCTAGCTTGAATCAGATGCTTAATTTTCAAATATCTCAAGTATATGAGATGAATACCATCATAAAAGTACTTCCACAAAGATGGCTGTGGACAGATACCAATTGTTATTCCTCTGCTCCAAGCTGACCAGATTCGAGGTAGTTGTGCAATCTGTACCATAAATAGCACTTTTTGAGTTAGTAAGTTTTGCAAGTTAGCAACAGGAGTGAAGCAGAAGACTGGGAAGGTTTCTGACCTTAATGATGAAGATGCTACATCAGACAGTCAGAAACTATAAAGTATCTTCTGTTCTAAAACAATGGATGCTTGTAAACAGCTGTACAGATGTGTATGTGCAGATGGGCTTTCCAAATCACACCCTAATTGTGGTTTCCTATTCCAAAATAAGTCCTGAATACAACAACTTAAAAGTTAATTGATTATGTCATTATAAGTTTGTGTGAAAATGGAGTAGGTGTAAGGATTGGAGCCAGAAATATAGGTTATCCTAGGAATCAGGCTTTTGATAGCCTTGAACTTACTGTTGGATTTCTGCATCCATCGAATACTTTGGACTGAATCTTTAAGGACTGAAGCCTGGCAGTTTCAGGAGCACCTTAGGTTCTCTAACAGATCCAGATATTTTCATCTGTGGATGTTCTGATGAAATGTCCTTTGGTCACATGGGACCAGTGGGCCAGACCTTGTACTACCTGAGCATCTATTCTGAGATGAGTGTTCTTTACCTCATTGCCACTGTGGGGTTTCCACAACTTGAAGTCTGGTGGCTTTATCTGGGAGGCCTTGTCTTTCTTCTCTGTATGGGAAAATATAATGTCATCTGCCAAACCTTACAGCAGTGTCTAATTCCACACATGTCAGCAGATGTGACAACAAGCATGTTCAAGCCATCCTAGCTAGCTGAAGAGTGGTACCCCGACTCAATCCATATATTACACTTAAATTTTGTAATGTACATCCTGCAGAGACCCTCACACTGGCTACTCAAGGACTGCAATATGGCACTTTGCACCTCTCTCTGAAGATATTTGCTCACTGTCAAAGCACAGCAAAGTTGTATGATCTGGGTATTATGCTCAGGAAAATATTCCACGTACCTCTGCAAAGCTACAGAGTGCAGGCATTGTGCAATATCAGTGCAAACACTTGGCCACTGCCATCTTCTGAAGCTCCATCACTGTGAGCAGCATTGGTGTATGCTTAGATGGTAACACAGGGTGAATATGTAAGTAGATCCCACCCTGTCTGGCTATTCTGTTTTGCTTTGCAGATTGTGTGAAAATACCCAACTCACATAATTAGACAATTCTAAGTGATCCTCAAACTTGTCCAGGGACACTGCCCCTAGGATTAAATTTAGCATGCCTGGAATTGCAGTCTACCTAGATACTTATTCATTAAAATCTTCCAGACAACTGTCCATGAAATGCAACTACCCACATTTTTTTGGTTTTACAGCCCTTAACAGTTTAGTTATGTGAAAATTATTAGACCAGAAAAAGAATATCCTATTTTGTTTTCAAAGGATGGCTTCTGATTCTTGCAACTTCCTAGTAAAAAATGAGAGGCTGCTTCTCTGAAAGGGAGAGTGGGAGTTAGGAAGTGTCCTTATTTGCATCCTTTGTTGTTTCTTTCATGTGAATGTTTTCTCTTCCTTCCTCTTGCTTTTCTCACATTTACTGCCTACCTTTACACTTGTTCATTTGTCAGAGAAAAATGCTGATATCCTGTTGGCCTCTAAGCTATCTCTTTGCTTGATTTGCCAGACTACTTCAATATGTTTTAGCATATTTGGGAAAGTGAGCCTTTTTTAAAATTTTTTAAATGGTTTTCTCATGGTTTTAATTCTGAAGCTTTTACAATAGACACAGTGTAAGTAGTATTTAATTAATAACTAGCAAATGCTGCCTTTACTCTGAAACCTCAGGAAGCTGTGGACCATTTCTGCTCTACCTTCTTCTTTTTTGTGCAAGAAGATCAGAGGAAGCCCAGCAAACTCCTTGGGGGAAACAAGAAATCTCTTATTGGTCATTCTTCAGGAGTGAAGACAGACCCTGGGATAGTTCCTGCCCTTTCTTTTCCTTCATCAGTATGAAGCAGCAGATGGTCACATCAAGCCATGTTGTAACAGTAGTATGAGATGGTTTACAGTTGAAGTACCAGGAAAGATGTCCATTGATTTTGTTAGTGACAAAGATCATCTTATAAATACAAGCATTTATTATGAATAAGCTGGAAAGAACAAAATGTGAAAAATGAAATATAGCATTAATTTTAATAATTTTTCAAGACAATAAAGAGAACATCATTAAAGAACTGTATTTTCCATAGTAGGAGATTTCCAAAGCCTCCTCATAGGCTAAAGACAACATTTGAGTATTCCTCAGAATACATCTTAAGTAGAGCTTTTTATCTTGGTTCCATCAACAATGTGGAGGAAGGGATCCACTCCCCTGTGTCTCACCCACCAGTGCCACAATGGGCAGTCACTCATCCCTCTGCCTTCTCTCCTGGAGGCAGCAGCCTCAGGTTGGGCACCTGACTGAGGGATGGTGATCCTCCCTGATCCTCCCAGAGGCAACTTAGCCCAGTCAGTCTGAGTGAGATCATGTCGTGTTTTGCCCCTGTCTAGAGACAGCTTGGGGTGCCCTCAGCAACCTACAGCCTTGGGTGAAATTCCTGTGGGCAGCCTTTGCCCACTTGTTCTGCTGCCAGCTCAGGTATTTGAAGTGAGTGATACACAGAGGAATTACCAATGTGTGTCCAGACTAAATGTACTAAATAAATGCAACATGCTGAAGAAGTGCTTTCCTTCTCTGGCCAGTGTGGCTCCATACCTCTAAGTGGTTGCTTTTAATATCTTTCCTTCCTTTGCTGGCAGCTTGATTGATGTGACTGAAAACTACATACAACAAAAATACAGTAGGCAACCATCAGAAAATTGAAACAAAATGGGATATTTTGCCAGATGGTCTTTTTCAGTTTGAGAGATTCCCTAGCTTTCCTATAGAAACGTCATTGATTTTGAACAGTACTTTCCAGTACAAAAGTGATCCTTTAAAACATTTTGCCTCTTTCACCTAATATTGGAATATTATTCCTACAAACACTCGGCTAACTTGAAGTGCTGTGTGAATGCCAGTTACTGTTTCTCCATGACTTGGGAAAGACACCTTCCCTCAAACAGCCTACCAGTGATAATTCATTATCTGTAAATACACCTTACCTATAATCCTGGGCTACTCACAATGCAAAAATGAAATTATGTCTACTTTGTTCTTCTCAGTCCTTTTTTTCTATGAAATATCTGAAGGATAAATAGAATTGTTGGCCCACCTGTCTTCTCTGATCTCTATCTCCAGTCAGGTTAATTTAGAAATAGAATGGGATGCAGTAGATTTTATCCTGAGCTTGTCTTTATTTTTCAGATCTTTGTTTTAGGGCTTAGGTCAGTGTATTGAATTGTCCAGCCTCTTAGTATTTAGCAATTGGTGGTTCTGGGGCTCTGGCCCCACAGGGCTTCATCTGTGGGGCATGGGAACAGCTGTGCATCCACCTCCTGGACTGAACATGCCCCATGAAGAGGCTTTCTTCTCTGGGTGAGCACTGCTCAATTCAGTCTCTGTGAATGACTGATTGCTTTAAATAACAGGCATGATCACTACTGTATTAAACTAAGGAGTGTATTTCAGTTTGCTCCACCCTTCCCAGTGTCATTACCCTCTGAGGGACACAGGTACCCCAGTCTCCTGACCAATTCTGAGATGCCCAGCACTGACATCTGCAATTCAACAAACTCTATCCTTGACCCTTATATCTAAATGAAAATATTTTCTATGGGCTTTGAATCTCATTAGTAAAAGGCAATTTTACTAAAGCACCTGGCAATTGTTTTACAGGGGACTTAAAAAAAATTGGGTTGTATCATATGAAGATATGATTTGAAATGTTGATGGCCAGGATTTAATTTCAACTTCAATTGTCATACCATTTACTTTAAGAGGCCTAGCATTATGGTGTCAGAAATATTTCTTCACTTTGCTTTTCTCTTCCAGGACATTAAAGGGCACTTTCAAGTTAAGCTTATCACAGGGCTATGTGAAAATGAGAGTGTCTGATGCCCAGTGTAGGTGAGTTGACCAAAGAGATTGTGAGGCTTCAAATTTATCTTTTTGTTCTGAAAGAGAAGAAGTCAGATCTGGCAATTAGAGTGAATTATGGTTCCGTTCCCAAACCATCTTTTCACCAGATACACAAAAACCCCCTGTGTTTATGTTTGCCACTGGTGTTTGGTGGAGACGAATGTTTCTTTAGTCTTTGTTTGCTTATGGGAAGCTTAAAGCTTATGCAAAGATTGGCACCTAAGTATAAAATAGTTTCCTACACAGCAATAGCTCAAGGTTTTGAAGAGAGGTCAGCTTTTAGGCTTTACTTTAATTGTTGCTCTTGTAATCCCAAGATGCTGAATGTTTTTTTTAATGCAGACATGGGCTGAGTAGACAAAACTTAAAAAAACCCCAGCTAAGTACGGTGCTAAGCTTCTGAATGTTTTCACAAGACACCTCAGGGAATGTGGAGCTACAGTAGCTTTTAGCCACTTTGGTTTTGTGAAAATTTGGTATTGTAAAACCTTTCTCCTTCTATTGAGGCTGAGGATCTCATTGCTGGGGATTAATGTGACAATGGAGCAGGGTTACTATTGGGATCCTAAAAGCAGTGTCTCTTCTAAGGGAAACTTACAGCAGAGATCCCTGGACTATAGAGGAGAGAGCAGGTTTTAAATCTCAGCTCTGAAGGCAACAAAAACAATTAGATGAAAGTTCTAGTTAATGTTAAGTCTTAACTAATTGATTTCTCATTTTCCAACCTGCCTTTCCCTCTGGAGCAAATGCCAAATACAAAGTCCTTCCTTTTCTTGTTTTGTGTTGTTGTCTCTGTTAAAAATATAGAACTTGTACTATTGTAGCTGTGACTTCACCCTTTATCAGTAATGTTAACAAAATCATAGCAATAAATTAATTAAAATTACACTGTCACCCTACAGTTGGCTTCTTAAAAGGTGGTCTTGAGTAGCCAGATCCACAGGCTGCTGACTCACTGCTTCTGTGTTTTGACACCCTCTTCTTTTCTTTCCCTCTGCAGCCAAACTGCTGCAGCAGTGGCTGCATTCAGCTGAAAAGCTGGATACTGGGTTGGTTGCATTTCCCACTGACTTCACTCTGTAATTTGCTGACAGGTCACAGCACAGGGACATTTTGCACACTTCACTGCTCTGTTAAGGGAGGGAACCAAACCGATCTGTTTATTTTTTGAATAAATTTTATTCCTGGTTGAAAATGTTGCCTCTTTTCTGAAATTCTGACTGTGATTCTTGACCTGAGCTGGACTTCAACCAATGTCATTTAGTTTTTTTATTTTTTATTATGCCTTCCCAAGAAGTACCAACATCCAAATTTTTGACAGCTTTATGTAGGAGGTCCATATCTAGTGCTTGGCCACAGGAAAGACTCAGGAAAGGTAGCTCTTATCTGCCTTTTATTTTTAACTCCTCTGCAAATTTGGAATTAGATTCTGCTCTTGTCTGACCAAAATGAATAAAAACACCTTCTCAGCTATATGGTCTGAGGTTTGGGTTTGGTCCCTGATCTCAGCTACTAAAATCAAGGATCAAATAGCTCAGGAGAAGGCCTCTGCCTTTATTCTCTGGCCAAGGCTGCTGTCAAGAGATGTAAGAATTAAGCTGAGTTCATTCTTCAAGGGAGACAGTAACTTCCGTCTTCAAATGAACCCTCAGATATGACAAGTTGTGGAGCCACAGGTTATTGCTGAGCCCCTAGGGTCTAACCCTAAACTGGCTACACTCTCTCTTTTAACTTCTGATATTCCACTCTGCTTGTAAGGGCAAACTAGTTGAAGGAAGGCAGTAGTGTGGGTTTGGAAACAAACAGGATACAAGGGAATAAATGCCCCGTGTTGCTCTGCAGTTCTTGTGCCATGAGTAGCTGCCCCATGTAGGTATGGCTGAGTTACCAGCAAAAATAATGCACTGAACATCTCATAGAGCCATAGAATCAGTAAGGCTGGAAAAAACCCTTCTCAGTCATCAAATCCAATGGTCACCCCAACATCCCCATGCCAACTCAGAATGGAGAAACAGGCAGCTGAACTTTCCTGAGGGTTTGGATACTTGACTTCAGACACACATGAAGGGCTCAACTTTCACAAAACCTGACTTCTTAGCAGATACCTACTACTTGGGTTATACAGCAGCCTTCTAACAGTTGAGACAATGTGGACTTAACTCATCATATGAATTTTGTTACAAGCCAGGCAGGTATTTTCACACCTGTGTTGTCTTGCTACTTCCAGGAAATGAACACACATAGCTCCTGGCTGTGACACAGCCTCCATGAGGACTCCATGTGAGCTCAGAGATCTTTGTAAATATACAGGTCCTCTGAAGATCTTACAACAACTTCAGGAACAGAGTCAGTAGTTCAGGGTACAGTCACATTTGCTATCCTGCTACACAAACTACTAGAAAATGAATAGATCTGAACTTAGAGAAAGGCACCTGTATCAGGGTTAGGCTAAGAATTGCATCTCTGAGGCTGCCTAAAAGTAGCTCATCAGAGGGTTATGAATAATGTATGACACTTTTTGTCACTGGTGAAGCAGAGCTGGCTGAATTAATCCACTCATATTTCTTTATATATAAAAAGCCTTAGCTTCTTTTCAGTCTTTATTCTTCCTGTAGTGTAGCAGGTATTTGAGTAAAGTCAGTGATTTTTCTTCCTGTCTGCTTTAGAAAACAATACTTGTAGGCTTTTTTCTTTGACTTAAACACATTCATTCTTCCTAAAGCTTTTAAAAGAAGCAGAGCTTTCAAGATCAAAGATATTCATACAACACCTGTACTAACACTATTTTCAGTCGTTATTGACCATTCTTTGTGATATTGTTTTATGCAGGTGCCTTTCCAGTGAGCTCTTTAGAATGTGAGGGAATACAAAAATTAAGCATACAGAGCATCTGTGAATCTTTTTATCACACTTTAAAAGCAGAGCTTGTTGATGAATAGAAAAAAAAAAAAAGCAAGTAAATATACTCATTTCCCTCCTTTGCTCCTTGCTATCCAGAGTATTAGAGAATCTTCAGATGGTTGCTCACATGATCATGAAATCACTGTGTATTATGTTGGATTCATTGATACAAGCCAGGAATCAATATTTACAAGTGACAAGCAAAATGTGTCACTTGACAATATTTTTATTACCTCCTTTTAAATAATGGAAATTGTCTTTCTAGGGAGCAGGAGTAATTCCACATGTCTTAGAGGACTCCAGTCCAGCCTGGAGAGTGTCTGGTGGGTACTTACAGGGAGCAAGCCAGAGAGAACCTGTAGGCTTTAAATTATTCTCAAAAATTATTTTGGAAACACAAATATCAAACTAGAAATAGATGTGAATTCTCCAGTGGTCAAGAAACAAAATAAAGGGAAATGCAGAAAGATGAACACACAAAAAAAGGTACCACACAGACAGAAGCTGAACTATTGTTATTGACATCTAAGTTAGGTGTAGAGTCTGTCCTCTTGTCCTGACATATTTCTATTTTAGCATTTAACAGACGTGTGCAGGACATATCTCAAGACTCAAGTATATAAATAAATACAGACATTTAAAAAATGCCTATAGTCTGAAGCAAAGGATAATTGAATTCAATGACAATTGCACACTTAATCAGGAGTTGGATCAAGACTTAAAGAACAGAATAAAACTACTTTCTTGTGCAAATGAACCTACATATGTTTGTTTCTTAAAAAGGAAACATATATTTCCCTTCAGGACAGGAAGTAAAGGTGGGCTTTTATGACTTTAATCTGAAGAAACTGATTGTAGTGCAATGTTTGTGTGAGTTTGAATTGTAAATTGCTTTTATTTCTTTCTTAATCCTTGGACAGTAGTTACTTTAAAAGAAAAGGGGTATGACAAAATAATCCAGTCTCAGAATGAGTGCCCAGATACCTGGCACTATAAATGTGAGAACTGAATATTCATAACCATGTGCTTGAAGGCGAACAGACTGCAGACCAGTTAGAGAGAAAACATTCATCAGAAAACGGTGTGACACAAGTTCCTTCTTGCTGTTAGGACCATGAACAGGTAATTCATGAACTGAAATAAACAGTATGTATTTTAGGTCTTGTATAAAATATTTTTTTAAAAATTTATTATATTATTTTTTCTTTTGCCTCCTTGGAATGTGGCCTTGTGTGAAGCTGTGACATTTTGTGACAATTCTGTATTAGCAGCAGCTGAACTTAATAAGAAAACAGGTGGTTCCAGAAGTCAGTGATAACAGTGCAGGGCACCATAAAGAGGTGTTCCTGCAGCATCAGACCTGGGGTTCTGCTCCCAGAGCTAAGAACCTAAAGCACTCCAGACATTGGAGTTGCATTAATTCTTCCAAAAGAGGGCAGAAGCAGCATTTACAGAGTCCCCTTGACAAATATATTACCTTACCCAAATGCAGTCTTCAGGTCTCCAGTGTTTCAGAATGCAAACTTCTGGCTACATGAAACAAAGTGTAAGAACCAGCCAGGAAAGTTCTCAAATGCTGCAGCACCTACAGGACACTGCAGATTGCAAAACATGTCAGAATCCTAAATGAAAATAATCTTCCTGACAGCAGTAGGGAAAGTATAGACTGACAAAAGGGATAGAATGCTAAGGGCTATTTTTCAGCCCCTAACATTTATATTGTTTCATTATGCTTTCAGTTTGAATGGTGTAATAATGGTTTAAAAAAAGTCTGAGGAAGTGTGTGAGCTTGTGCATAGCCCCTGGATAAAAGAAAGACAGAGAAATAAAGAAGTTGTGGACAGAAATGTATGATGTTATACAGCCACATTCAACTGATGTAAAATTTTTTGGATGTTCCAGGCAAAAAGACCAGACCCAATGTGTCACCTTACCTCAAGGCAGTGAAATCATAAAATAAAAGGCTGAAAGGGACCACAGGAGGTAATTCGGTCCAGCTCCCCACCCTCAGGCAGGATCATGTCTACCTGCGTCATTCCTGACAGATGTTTGTCCAACCTGCTCTAAAAAACTTACACACGATCATGTCTGCCAGGTACCCAGGCAGACTTTCTTGCATGTTTGGCAGTGCTGGGGTAGCTTGTCAAACCAACAAAGTCTCACTGAATTGACAGTTGAAGAAAGTAAGAGGGAAAAAGAAACATATATATGTCCGTGAAGTACAAGAAAAATGCTTGATTCTTCATTACTGTCTCACTGGGAAGGAATTAATTCTGGTTGTCTGGATTCTTTTTGATTCCCTGTTTAGGTAAAACATACATAGTGTGATCTGCAGGCCACCAAAACTGGGCTATGGTAAGTAAATACAGAAGCTGAAGTACATATATATGGAAGTAATTTGTGGACAGTATTAGAAATTTTGGAGCCCACTTGGAAGTCACAGCCAATATCTACATCCATATTTCTGAGGTGTGTTCTTATGCAGTTGAGATATTGAGAGAACAACCCTCCACATTTCACCAGACTGTTACATACATTCCTTTCCAAGGTACAGACCAATGCAGCTCTCTGAAGTGTTTCACCAAATATGTAAAAGAATTGTTAGTGCATGTCTTTGTGAGTGCTGTCCTTTGATGCTGTTAGGTTGGTTTAGTGTAGCCACCAGGAAAGAGTCACTGAACTGGTATGAGGGCTTGACCATGTAGACTAAAATGTGTGCTTCAAAAATTTGAGATGGTCAAGGAAAATGGTGCCGATAAGTTCTGAAATTGAATGGAAAGTTTCAATTTTAAAATTGAAATTTTTAAAAAAATTCTGTTTAAAAGCTTTGATTAAATTCCAGGTTTTGATCTTGACTAACCTATAAAAATAGAACAAAGACAACTTAATATTTAAGATTAATGTCATTTTAAGATGCCTGGTACAATATTGTAGGATAGTTTTCAGGATTGCTAGCAATAACATTCATAAGGATTCTGACAACAGAACATTAAGCCTAAACTTGTTTTCCCACTCACCAGGATCAGACATTCTGTTCCACTTCTTTTACTGATATGCCCTCAGACATCCTAAGCAATTTGTGAGACATAACAACAATTTTCCATTGTTACTACTGGTTTTTGGTGCTTCTGACAAGAGGTGCCTCACTGAAGAGTCTTGACTTTTCTGAAATGTAGAAAATACACATCTTCATCTGCAGTCCACTTGAAGGATTTTAACAGACCCTGAGACCTGGCCTGAACTTGGGCATGCAAAAAGAATGAGTTTCTGAATGCAAGTGAGCATAAAAGACAGAAAAGTTAGTCTAAATGGTAGGGATGAAATTGCGCTGAATATTTGAGGAGAGCAATGGGAACAATTTAAATATTGTTCTCCAAGTTTTATTACAAGAACCTACACAACCCCACAGAAATAGGCTGAAAAGAATCCCGAAGGTCATCTTGCCTAATGTCTCTATCACAGCAAGGCTATAATCAGAGCAGACTGCTCAGGAACATTTCTGAACAAGTTTAATGTTGAGAGATGGAGACCTGAAAGCCTTTCTGGGCATCCTGCTCCCTGTGTTCATGCAGTGTTCCTCTTGCTGCACCTTGAAGTTATTACACATTCTCATTTTGCTGCTTAGTCCTGTTTGGCTTCAACTTCTCCATAACCCCTCATTAGGTCATTGAAGCCACAAATTAGCTTCCCTCTTAGCTTTCTCCTTTCCAGGATAAAAGGGTCTCAGTCCTTCTTGTCCATAAAGTGCCTCAGCCTCCCATCCCTTTTTGTGATCCTCACTCTGGCTTGCCAACATCCCCCTTGGACTGAGGGGCTCAGACTGTTCAGACTGCAACCTCCCCAGTACCAAAGGGAAATAATCACCTTTTACTTATCCATGGTTCACACACCAAATTTAGACCCTGGTTTTGAAAGCTGATCAGTACAAGACATCAGGTTATTTCCAAGAAGAGCCCATCATCGCAATAGAGATGATTTCAAGGATCACATGAGGTAAGACAAACCTGCTATTTTTAAAGAACTGAAAGAAAAATTCTTAGATCCTCTGAAAGCTCAAACAGTTGGAAGCCACAGCCTTCCATCATGAGGCCAGGCATGTACACAAGTGCTGTGCTAACTTGCAAGCTCCATGGATCACAGTGTCTGAGGGCTGACCACTGGCAGAAAGCCAGGCCCAGCACTTGGCCCTCAATGTTCTGCCTCATTCTGACACAAACAACACGAACAGCACAAAATCTTGACACAGAGTTCTGGTTTTGTGATCAATAGATCACAAAATATTAAAAAACCCTAACTTCAAGATTGTAACGGTAGACTGCACTGGAAAATATTTTAAAACCTCCTATCTTCCCCTCCATTTCTTTCTATTTGAAATAGAAAACAAACATTTTGCATAAATTTTGAGTGCCCTCTTCCAAGATATTAGTTGTCCACAGCAAGATTTTCACAAATGTCTATATTTCTGAAGCACTATTGGGACCCTATCTTGAAATAAGAGAATGGTAGGTGATGCTTTCTGTCCATGCAGGAACAACCTGGTTTCTGAGAGTGGATGTGAACAGGCAATGGAGAAATAGAAACAGTTTGGTTCAAAACAATTTGGTTCAAAAGAATTTGGTTCAGTTGTGTTGCTCATTTTGGCAACCTGCTCTGGCTATGAACCCTGCTCCTGAGTCTGGCCCTTTTTGAAGGGGAAGTTAGAAGCAGGGTTTCTTCTTCCATCTATAAAAAAACTGAAGGGAGACTTATGGCTTCTAGTCAGATAGATAGCAGAAAACAGAAGAGCAAAAAGGAGTATGAGGAAAAGAAGGATATTGTGGATCAAAATAGAAATATTATCCCTAAGGATATCTCCACTGTTCAGGCTTATGTTAAAATTCTACGAATAGCTCCTGAACATTCAGAAAATTACTTCTGCAAACAACCAGCTGCTACATTTTGTTCTGAAGCCCAACGTTTTATACTGTATTCTTGCATGGTTCCTACTGTATATTTAATCTTATATGTATGTGTGACAGGTTTGAAAGAAAATAGGTCAACAGTACTTAAGATAAGTAATACTTTAATCAATTTTAACATAACTTCTGATAGATAGTGACTGAGTATAACATACTGACTTCACTAATTCCATTTAAACTACCAGGGACATAAAAAAATCATATTGTATTAATTGCTTGGGAGGCACAAATTATCTGTTTCATATTTCCATGGAAGTGATAAATTCCAGCAAGATACTTTTAAAGACATACAATAATTTTAGTATCTACTATGATTATCATTGATATACAGTGTACGTGTAAATTCAGCCTTCTTCAGTTCTACCTGGAGAACTCATTAATGTGTAGTGGTTCTAATGACACCAAAGGCCTTAATGTTAAGTTGTTGCTGGACTTTTACTAATTTTATGCTTAATAGGTTTTTACTTAGAAGAGGCACCCACTCATTGACATTCTTCAAAAAGTGTTCATATATGGTTGAGGGCAAAGCATGTAAAGCACAGTTGTTGGAACTCATATATTAAAAAATTTAAAATTTATGTCAATTAAGTGTTTCAAAAATAGAAAATGTACAATGCTTTTTTATGCAGATCATCTTCTGCAAAACACATGCAGTAAAACCTGCCTGGATTTTTTTGCAGAAATATCAATATTTACAGTAAGAGTGTTAGAACCAAGTCACTAGCAAATACCTCTCAGAGTAGCTCCATGAGTGTCTATAGCACTACATCATTTTATACAGGCTTGACATGAAGTAAATGATGGCTTGACTGCATATTTGGGCTTCAGACCTTTCTTGGAAGAGTGAGACTCTATGTAAAAAAAAAAAAAAAGAAAAAGAAAAAAAAAAGGTCATATTTTCAAGGTGATAGAAGAATATGTGTTGTACCAGGCAGTGAACAGTTGACAATCAATAGAAAATGCAGGATATAAAGATGCTGGAAGAAGAGTACAAGTGCAGTCCTGGACACAGAAGGAGAGGAAGCTTCAAAATACGAAGGAATTTTTAGCTCTCTGTGTAGTGTAAAATAATTCACAATCTTCTAATGAAGGAAGACAAACTTGCAATGTTTACATGAAGCTAGAGACTGACAAAATATGTGAGTTCTTACCTGCTGATCAAAAGTTCATGCAACAGGTGTTTCTTAAATGAGACAATAGATAATCATCCACCTGATACAAGCTGTGATCTCAAGTTATAATGGAAGAAAAAAGACCTTTGGGAAAGGGAGCTATGCAGACTTGCTGTGAGATGTGACAGGCAGATTTCCTGTCCCAGCACCTTTCTTAAAGCCATCACTACCAAGGATCATCTGCTTGAAGTGTCAAACCAGAATCATAGAATCATAGCATGGTTTGGGTAGGAAGGGACCTTAAAGATCTAAATCTGATCTCTTTCAGTTTAAAACCATTCTCCCTTGTCGTATCACTACAGGCCCTAATAAAAAGTCTGTCCCCATCGTTCTTGTAAGCCCCTTTTAGATATGGAAAAGTGCTACAAGGTCCCCTTTGAAGACAACTCTGCACAGCAGCTTTCCCTTAGCAAGGTCTTTTTTAGCACTTAACTGACTCAGTGCAATGGTTCATGTATGTACAATCATTCTGGTGCTTGAGCCCTCAATTGGTGCCTTGGGAATGAGGATGAAGAGAAATCTACTGCCTCAGAGGGAGCAGCCTCTTTTCAGTGGGCAAGGCAGACAATTTCACTTGGACTGTTGAGAAAAAAACACCCAAACATGTAAGGGTCACTGTAATCTGGGTATCTCCAGAAACTTCCTTTTGGCCTAAAAATGGCTATAAAAGATACATCTCTGATGTGCTGGAATGGGGGCTGCATATTTCCCACCATTCTTCCCTTCATTTGAACTTTGAGATTTTGAACAGTTAATTAGTTTTATAAAACGTGGAGTTCTTATCATTTGGCTTGTCACCTCTTCCCTTTGTCAGGAGGAGACTGGTCTTCCACTTTACCTGTCTCAAAGCTTTCCCTGCAGGAGCAGAAGTGGATTTTGACACACACCATCAATGGTTTATCTGTGATGGAGTTCAGAGCCAGCCCTGGGTAGAGTCAGTACACAGCTGCAAGCAAATGAAGTTCCTACCCAGGAGCAATGCTTCATTTTGGAGCACCACTTCTTTTATTTTCTATTTTAGAGAATGCTTTAAAAATCGGAGATTGTTTTCATAGGAGGAAGGATTTGTCAGTAAATTCAGTCACACACATGCACTACTGATTCCTTGTGTACTACTGGTTGGTGCAGAGCCATGTTAGGTGGTTTGTAATTAATCTGTATGGCAGTTTTATCTTTACCATGCTTTCAATTTAAGGCTAATGATGAGTGTATATGATGGCATGAAATTACAAAGCCCTGTGAAGGGGCCTTACTGGGTATAGGTAAGATGTATGGACAAATAAAAGCTACTTTGTCATCAAGATGATCCTTCTAAAATTATTTTGCTAGGTATATCTTAGACTAATCTAGGAAAGATTTTCCTCCTGCTGGTGAGTCTGCTGCTAAAAATACCATTGCAAAAAGTAATAAATGTTCATAGTATTGACTGGCAGTGACAGCTCTTTGAGAGCTCAAATACTATAATTAATAAGGTGATTAATCAACCCCCTTTTAATTCAGTGGATTTATCTCAGAGAGAACTTTGTCTCTGCTGCCTTTTGCTTGTTTCACCTATTAGGATTTTTTTTAACTGTCAGAGAACCTTCTCTTTACAGCAAGTGTTTTTTTTAAAAGTCAAATAAGAGAAAACTTTGATGTAAGGTTTTTTACATAACTTTTTCTTTCTTGGACATGAAATAACCCCGTTTATAACCCATTCAGAGTATCAGTTGGCAGATTATGAATGCATACTTATGTATGTTACCGATTTATGAAATTAAGTAAATTATAGTTTCAGCCTAGTGTAGTGGTAATGTATGTGTCTCACTATCCATCACCCCACCCTCACCCCCACACTGGTCTGCAGGCTTTGAGGCTGCTGTTTTAGTTTAAGGTAAGCTAAGAACCTTTTTCCATTGATCTTTTTATTCCACATCCACAAAAGAAAATGCTGGGACATTGCTACTGATTTTTTTCCCCCCAATATGTGGTCATTATAAGCAAAAAAGAAGCTCACACTTCTACCTTTTAATTGGGCATTTAGCAGGACAATGTTTGAAAGCAATTAATGGGAAAAACATTTTTGTCCTGTTTTATCAATTGGTCTCCAAGAAAAATGCTGTCCAAAGTAACTATTATGTGGAAGCCAGGAAACTGTTGTCCTTTTCAGTTTTTCCCATGTCACAATTTATTCATTTAATTCAGTTCTCCAGAATTACTGCAGTGCCAATTATCTCTCTCTGTGTAGAAAATGAGTTTGGCCTACTTCAGCTTCTCCTTCATTTTATGCCTGTTTTCTGCTGTTCTTCAATGAGTGAGTAATGTGCAATGTGAAAAAAGGGAAGATCTTCAAAAATATGTGAAGTGTCTAGAGTGGCTTTTTGGTACCTGTGAAGAGGCCCCTTGAAGAAGCTTAAAGGACAATGGAATATTGCGGCTTGCAGTGGTTTATTTTGTCCACATGACTCATTTCACACGCACCCAGGCAACTGATGAATGGAGGATTAACACAAGTTTTCACCTTATTGAAATGAGTGATTCAAAGCAAACAAATAGGACTAACTAGTTTGGAATATGAAATTAAAGTTTCTCTGAGTCCTTTTGTTATGCATCACTTTCAAACTTAATTAGAAATATGATGGCTTTGGAATTACTTTTACCAAACTTTGCTAAATAACATTAGTTTCATGTTTGGTATTGTCACAGAACACACTTGTCTCAAATCTGAAGACTCCCATTTACTGCTCAAACACAAAAAGGTGTTTTAAAACAAAATGAAAAAATGCCACATATATACATACATTCACTCTTTATGCATATTCATACACATTTACACTCAGAAAGAACATTCCTTGCATTTTTGTTACTTGCATTACATACACCTATGAATACTTATAGACAGGTAGGTAGCACTATAGGAGAAGTGCTTTAGATGCTATCTTATGTTAATTTACACAACTCATTCAACTCCTTAAGCTTTGTAATTATATTCTAAACAGATTGGGGTTACCCATGCTGGCCATCCAACCCTCCATGCTATTATTTGGTGTTAAGTTGCAACACTCTGTGGTCATACACGTCATAAGATCCCACCTGGTGATTTTAACAGCTTCCCATGGGGAAGGATAGTTTAGTATCTGGTATGGTACAGGCAATGTTTAGGGCACACAAGTGCTTTCAAATCAAGGTGTCTTCCTTCTGTTCCTTTTAAGGGTGGGAAAAATTATATCAACACCCTTTCTGTGAAGCAGATAGGCAAATGCACCCACCTGGCTGTACAGTTAATGGGGTCACACTCCCTTTTCCTCAGGTTTTTGTGCTAATGCTCTCCAGTGTCTCTGTAATGTATTGAAAGCTCCTGCAGCTGAGTTCAACCGGTTCCTTGTATGGAACAGCTCCATGAAATCCCCACGCAGAGCCACACAGAAGGATCAGGATGCTGTTGAATCACAACTTCTGTCATTAAGATTATGAACATGACACTCCGTGAGGAACTTCTGGAGAAGCACAGTGAATTAAATGCAAGGATTTTGGTGTTGTGAGTGGCAGTACAGGGAAGAAAGAGAGAGACTTCATTTCACTATTTAACCTGTGGCTAATCCTTTCTCAGATTTGTACATGTGTCAGGGAGGCAGGGAACAGAGGCAGATTTCTGTTTCTCTTTCCCACATGATCAGGAACACTATTGAGTTAGATTGTTATTTGTCACAGTATTGCTATTCCTGAAGGATTACAGGGATGTGATGCAGCATGGAAGGATACTGTGAACATGGGGTCACCAGGATAAGTTAGAAAATGGGATTTCTTATTAACATTTCCACTAAAAATAACAAATACTGTACATATTTTAAAAAGCATCCAATATATTATAGTTGTCTTGTGAGAGAGGTTTTGATTTGGCTCATCATCTGCTCACTGCTTAGCAAGGCATGGAGGAGCTTTGGCAAATTCAGCTGCCCAATTTTAAGAAACATGCATTGTACACATACAGACTTCAATTTTTCTTTGTCCAGTCTTTCACCTTCATTGGCGGGAGCGTTTTCACAAATGTATAAGACTTTTCCATAAATCATTCAGTTTTGACAATTTTAAAAGTATCAATTGAGGCATGAAAACATAGCATCTTCTCAGCAAAAAGCCTACAGGTACTTTCTTTGCAAAGTGATGAGGATAATTTATGAGTTTTTCTTCTCTCAGTCTTAAAAAGTGATGACATTTTTTTGCTGTTCGAACTTCAGAAATTATTTCAATTTCAGAAAGGCTTTTGGTATGGCAAATCTTCTCACTCATTGTAGCAAGTGGCTTAGCTTGAGTTCTGTACAAAAGCATGGAAAACTGGTAAACACAATTAAAATTTACCAAAATTAAAATTCTGCCTTTTTGGAAAATGTCATGTTTTCTATCTTGTGTTCCTGAATAGTGCCATATCTAATTCATAAATGGATGGCTATAAATCCCACTGAATCCATAATACTCAGTGAATACTTCAATTTTCCACAGAGAGTTTTCCAAAAAGACGAATAAAGAAAAATCCCATACTGCAATGTTTTCTGCCTCAGAAGGTGGACAATTTAAAGAGGAAGTGAAGGTAGGAAGAGTGTAGTCCAGTGACAGATACCACGGCCTACACTGAAACCAAAATTGTCAGTCTCAGGGTGAAGCAAGCACTGCCAGTCTTTGTTGGGTGAATCTGAAACACTTCTGTTCTCTAACACTATCTCATCCAGCCACGTTTTTGATATACAAAGTCAGTGGTTTTATTTTCAATCAAATCTTGGGCTGGAAAATTTCAAAAACATTGGTCTTGCATTTAGCATCATGATGGATGTGATAAAAGATCTGGTCTAGGAAGAAATGTCTCTGAAAACCAGAGACATTTCTAAAATGACAAACAGAAGAAAAACCAAAACATACTCGTTCCTGTTTGCTGGAGGTGTTCCACCTGAAAGTTGATCATCACATCAAGATGTGTCCCTACATCAGGGAAATCCATGTGTAAGAAATACTTAATGTAAACCATCTTGTAATTTAGCTCTGACAGCAAATGTTTTTACACTTCTCCCCACACAGCACACTGGGTCTTTCTTTCATACCAATTCCATGCAATTCTGAAACCTATGGGTAGCTTTTTTCTACATTTTTGTAGGGAGGAAGGCAGCTTCACTGGTACCAGTGGAAAAGGTGAATTTGCTGAACTATGCAGCAACGTGTACCATCTCCAGAAACTCTGAGTTTTCCCAGCAGATGGACACCCTTGCTGACACAGCAATTGTCTCCAGGCACAACTTCTAGACTACACATCCACATCAGAAACACATTCATGTGTCAAGGCATAATCAGTTTTCCAGACAAGCACAGTTGTCATCAGAGAGTATTGCCCTTCTTTAGTGTTCAACTAGGAATGACATAGGTGTGTTTTGTAAGAGCAAAAATTTACATTAATGTGGCAGCTTTCAAACTTCATGAAATTATGACAGGGACTATGACCTTAGAGTGCCACGTTTCCTCCAGAGCTTCCACTGACTGGACTTTTATAAAGTTATTGTCAGATTTAATTTCAAAAGCCAGTAGTGTGGAGTTTCCAGCTTGTCTTTTTTCACTTAGCAAACTGACTTTTCTTTTTATTTTTCCTCTGTCCTTTAGTTTTTTAATTTTTCAACTTTCACAAGGAAAGAGCAAGTCTCAGTGCCAGACTGATGGTTTTAAGCTTGGGAAGCAGCACCACAAACCAGAAGGAAGCTGGAAGCACACAATAAAATCAGTAGCCATGGATGGCCACGTTTGTAAGTGAACTGAAAAAAATAAAATAGCAAATCACCTCCTGTCACTTTAATGGTTTTAGATTATTAAACCCAGTAACCAGAGCAGAATGAGCTCTGCACTCTACTGGCTAGTAGAGGAAAAAATTATGAAAAAAAATTAAAATGAAAAACTTTATTATTTTCCAATTAACAGGCTCCTGTGGCAGTGTTGTTGAGAAACTTGTCTTCATTCCTTTCCCTCATTCCATTAACTCACAAATCCCAGGGAAGCTGCATCCTCAGCTTTGTCCATCAGACTCAGCCTTTGAAAGCTTCCCCAAATAAATGCAGAGAAAGCCCCGTCTGATCCAGGGAGTGACACCATGCCTGGTTTATTTTGTCCTGCCGTGCCACTGGATGATGTCCTGTGTCCTCCTGCCTCTCCAGGCTGGCTGTGGAGTGTTGCTGTGGGCTGGGAATGTTGCTGCACTGCAGACCAGGAATGGCAGCTTATCAGGAGGGAGTTAATGTGATTCCTCTCTCTGTAATTGTGAAGTGCTTTGGGGTTCCACTCAGCGAAGGCTGCTGTTCACATCTTATTGCTACATCTTCAATGTAGCTGGGTACTGGTGCTTCTGATGTTCATGGTGCTTTTTGAGGAAGGATATCTCTAAATGCCTGGCTATGTCTAAAGATTGAAAATGGGGGATAGGAGGTCATTTGGCTGAGGAGAGGGATGCCACATGTCCCACTGGTGAGAGAATGGGGAAGCTCCACACAGGGTATAGGATTACCTAAACTGAGAAAATTAAGGAAAGTTTTGTTTGCCCAGAGGGAGAAAGAAGACAGCTCTGGTTTTTTGACATCTGGAGCTGTGATTCACCTAAATCCTGAACCTTCATGGATGCCATCTCCAGCTCTGCTGAGCAGCCCTGGCTTGTAGTCATCTCTCCCTGCTGCAGTCCCCATCCTCCCCCCTAAGTCCAAATTGGGAAGGAGCTGAGAATTTGTCTTGCTGGAGCCCTCACCAGGGCCACGAGTGTCAGCTGCTCTGTCTGATGACTGACACGCTGATTATGCACCTATCCAGACACATGGAAACTCCACAGGGAAAAGCTCCCCAATACACACACATTTGTAATCTCCTGTGAATAGAGTCCTAAGTGCCCATTAACTATTGCTCAATTACACAGCAACTCTGCAGAAGTAAATATGGCATGCACATGAATATCAATTAAAGCCATTATGATCAGTGTGGTCTGGAGTCAGGAGGGAAATGTGCATAATCTTGACAGAATAACGAAGACACGCTTCATTTTACTCGTGTGGATTGGAATAGTATGTTAAGCTAATAAAAGCTTTTGCATTTTTAAAAATAGTTTAACAAGCCCAGAATAGTTTTGAATCATATCCGCCTGTGATTTCAGCTGTTAAAGTTAGCTTTGAAGTCTTTTTTTTTAAAGGCAGAGGGAAAAACCTACAGCTGAGCCTGTAATTTATCAGTTTCCCTTTTGTCCCTAAATTGTTTAGCATTCCTGGCACTCCTGTCCTACCTTGTGCCACACAGGTACAAGCAGCAATCAGATATTTGAACAAAGGAAGGCTGATATCTGAGAGAGAAGACACAAACACAGAGCACTCGACTGGCAAACCATTGCAGCTGAAAACAAGGGAGCTTCTACACACCCTGGCAGCTGAACATCTGCACTATGAGAGATCTTATCCTGAATCCTCTGATCCACTGCTGTCTGACCAGAGGTAAATCCCAGGTTGACACTATTATTTGTAGCATAAATGCAAGGTGTAAAAGAGTGGCACCACATAGCAATGAAGACTTTATAGTAAGGGATGTATTTGCTGTAATTAATTTTTGCACTGGTAGAAGGAAAAATGATGTACAGGTTCACCTGGGGCAGGCTGGCAACAGCATTTATGGAATATTGGAATGGTCTCCCAGGGGAAGTGGTCAATTACCCCACTTTGGAAAGTTTTAAGTCTCAGCTCAACAGGGTGCTGAGACATATCATATAAACAATAACAGAAGGATTGGACCAGATGATTCTTGAGGTCCCTTCCATCCTAACACTCTGATTCTATGACTACTCCAATGGTACCTTACTTATCAACAGTTGTGGCCTCATTTCCACCCTGATGAAAACTTCAATGCAATGTTGCAAAGTTTGCACATAATTTTCTTTTGCTCAGCCAGGCTATGCTAAAATCCTCTCCCACATGCTATTGAATTTTGGAAACCCGTTGTCTCTTTGAGAATGACTCCTCAAGCCAAAATGTAGTGTTCTGTCTGTCATCCCTCTTAAATAATTGTCCAGGGACCCTAAATACAACTTTGGAAACACACATGTCCTTCATTCTTTAAGTGCATTCAGTCTGGTTTAAACTCCTGACTAAATTTTCACTGTTTTGAAATCAGACATGTTGACTTATGGGCTGGAAAGAGAGGACATATAGATTGTGACTGTGTAGGTAAACTGAACAAATACTTCCAGTGCCTGAAGGTATCCTACAGAAAAGCTGGGGAGGGACTTTTTAGAAGGGATAGGACAGTGTAGTGATAGGATAGTGTAGTGATAGGACAAGAGGAATTAGTTTTAAGATGGAAGAGGTAGATTTAGGTTAGATAGTAGGAGCAAATTCTTTAGTATGAGGGTGGTGAGACACTGGCATATGTTGCCCAGGGAGGTTGTGGATGCCTCAACCCTGGCAGTGTTCAAGGCCAGGTTTGGGTTTTGAAGCAACATGGCTCAGTGTGAGGTGTCCCTGATTATGCAGGGTGGTTGGAACAGGATGTTCTTTCCAACCCAAATCATTCTATGATTCCATGATATGATTCTATGGCCAGTGAAGGCCAGGCACTGAGCATCTGACACCACACTGTCATTTGGTGTCTGGACATGAGTGGGGATTAGTGTGGGTTAGAAAGTCCTCCTGATGGACTTGGTGGGTTTTGCTGTGGGGATGAGAGTCACTGTCTGAACTTGTTTGTTTTATTTGCTATGATGTCATTACAATGACAGCCCACATCTATACTCACAGACTGAAAAGGAGCAAGGCAGGGATTCAAGCACTTGCCTGCTCTCACCCTTTATTGTTTATTTATTAGCAACTTCCTTGGCACATTTTTCCCCGTGCCATCACACTTCCATATGATGTCCAAACACTATGCAGGCAACAGAAACAGCCAGGGACTGTTTCCAGTAGGCAGGATGGGGAAAGGAGGATGGAGACATAGTCACAAGCTATGCCTTGACTTTGCCATGAGGGCAAAGAACGGGCCCTGGCCCGTTTTCTGTACTAGGATGGATGTAGCCATAGAGACTGGAATGTTTGTACTGCCTTTAATTAAATGGAAATTGTGTTTCAGGGCAGTTCTCACAACAGTCTAAATCTGTGGGATCAGGATGATGTCTGACCACTGGAGTCAGAGACTGGTATGTAGACTGAAAATATATGTTGGTGCATCTGTGTCGGGAAGGCAGGGAATTACATGGGATGCAGTACAAGTGGGCTGACAAGTTTGTATTAAACAAAGCAAACAGTCTAGTTTCTGAGTGTAATGCAAATTTAAGCTTGTGATAGTTCTAGAAAACAAATCGGGATAGTCCCGGGGGACTTCTTTAGAATTATTGTACTAGAAAAGTACTTAAACATTTTCATATAATTATTTTAAATTTGATCTAATTGATCTAATGGAAGATTTCAGAACTGCGGGTAAATTTAGATTATCTACCAATTTGCAGCAGTATGTAGAGTTATATCTACAGATAAAAAGAAAGTTATATTGTTCAGCAAATACAGTCAAAAAAAGGAAACATTGGTAAGTAAATATTATGAAATCTGAACAAATGTCAGCTGGCCAAAAGAAGGAAAGCATGAGTGTATCTGATGGCATACTGATGAACAATTATTTCAGCCTAAACCTCAATCTGTGTTTGCAGAAATACATTTTTATATAAAGTGACTAGAGTAGGACTCATTCACTGATATTCACTGCTGAGCAATATGCTTTCTGTCCTTTGTTAGGGTTGCATGCCACAGACAGGACTATGCCAAGTGCTAAATCCTCAGCAGAAATTTTTCAGGATAAACATTAACTACATACAGTACTCAGATTTCTTTGCTGTATTGGGGCTTCTCTTCTTGTAAACCAAAATCTGTCAGTAGCAATTCTTAACAAACTCTTATGGTCTTGATATTTAATTGTCTAGGGGAGCTATGGGGATCTATCACTGATTACCACCTTAGGAATGGATGTACCTGAGATACTGAGGACATCAAGCAGGGCAGTGCAGAGCTTTTGCTCTCACTGCTTTTACCTGACTTTGAAGGTTCAACCATTCAATCCTTTACCCTCATCTACTTGATCAATAAAACATTCATAGTGTCTGCCTTCCAGGAATGGGTTAAATTCAATTAGTGAATATTGAAACACACTCTGGAGATAGAAAGTGCTCTTCTACCTAAGTGCTGACTATTATTAGTTGTCTCTCATTTTTCACATATTAACCCAACTAAAATATAACTCAAAAACTTTTTTGTTATGGGCAAGGATTTGCCAATTTAAATCAGATGATTTAAACTACATTTAACAAATGAAATTGGTATATTCTTAATGGCCCATATCGGGTTTGTGCAAGAGGAATATGAAGTTAATTTTTGCCTCTGCTTCTTTAAATTAATAGGATTTAATTTGCTGTGAGAGACAAAGTTTCTAAGGAAATCATTGTGTTCTCAAGGCTGGTTAAATAAAGTGTCCTAGAGGAGCTAGGTAATAAATAAAAACCCTGCCTTCACAGGGCTTTATCATTGTCTGGAAAGTAGAGAGAGAGGGAGAGAGAGTAAAATAATTAAAGGTGCTTATTCTAGTGTAGTAGCTCAGTAAATGAAGTATGCTTGGATTTTCCCCTCACAGGAGCTAAATCTGTGACCTTCTGTACCAGAGGAAAGAGTCCTTTGTGTTCTGAGCCCTAATAGCCTTACCATGGTTTCAGTTTTACCAGGGTCCACAAAACACTTATGTTTATTTTCCATTCTTTCTCTTTTGCAGTGAGGCATTCCTTCAAGCTTTAAGGAAAGACTAGACTGGTATAGTTTTTTTACCTTGATGAGCCGTATGCTTTTATATCTTTGGTTTATCTCCTGTGTTTCAGAATGTTTCTTTTACCTTGTGGAATACTGTTAGAAGTCTCTGTACAAAAGCAAAATCTGTGGTTGCTATAGCAATAACCAATCTGATGAAGCTGTGACCTAAATCATGACTGAGAAAAATTGTACCTTTTCTATATCACTGCAGTTACTGCTTCCTTGGATCATGCTCCTGTTATTCAGGATTTATTACCTAAAATGAACTCTTTGGCTCCAGGGCACAAGAAAAAGTAGTGATACTTCTATAACTATAGAGCTGGGCAGGGACACGAACAACTTAAATCTGCTGAAATGTATAGGTGAAAAGGAGTTCTGCTACTGGTAGCACACGTGTAGCCAGAACTTAGTGCAACACAATCCATTTCTTGAAAATCCAAGGAGCTTTGACTGCTGAAAGATACTTAAATCAGCATAATTACCCAGATTTTGTGAGCACTGCAGAGCCAGCCACTTGCCCAACATCCTGAAGTCCTTACTCGTAGCATATCATGGGGTAGGAAAGGAGAGGAACATCCCACAAGAGCAGTTGCTTCCTTATTTGCCAAAAATCCACTGAGGAAATTGGTGCAGGCATTCAAGGACTGTTACCTAAAGTACAAAACTGGTGGTTCTTATTTGGTGCTGATCATCAGTGAACCCCTCAGCAGCAGGAGCTACATATGACTGCATTTCTGCAAGTGCTTTACTTTGACAGCCAACAAGGGGGTGTTGCATGGAATCTAATATTATGAAGGACAGTAGGCAGCAGGATTTATCTTACTGTAAATCTGAAAATTAGGCTTTGAATCTATGTTCATCATTTAGGCTCCCTCTGCAGTCAATGGAGAGGAGAGAGATTTTTTTTCCTCTCCTAAAATAGGCATTCGGAATAGATGGGGTGAAAATTTAAAAGGTCATCTCTGTCTTTTGGTGAACTACAGAGGGAGTTTTGACAGCTTGCTTAGAGCAAACACCCAACTTTTAGATGGTTGCCCTTACCTGAGCTGAACTCCAGTCCTAAAGGTGCTGTGCAACAAATCTAGTATGGATAACCACAGATGTTTTAACAACATGGTGGGAATAAAGTGGTCAGATATTCACCCTGAACAGCAGTAGCTTGCCCTGAACTCTAACCAGAACTGAGCATTAGAAATTACTGAGTTGCAGGAAGGTGGGAGTAGAGGCAATATTGAAATTACTTCTATTGGAGAGGATGGGGAGTGGGAGGTTGGCAGAGTTAACTAAATCAGCTTTGCTGGAACAGCAGATGCAGTTGGCAATTGCAACTGCATTTAGCCTGACAAGTAGCTAGCTAAGAGGTACTTGTGCTGTTATTACCCTCCTTTCTAGTCCTTCACCCATCCCTCTGCTATAAACCCAGGTGGATAAATCCTAAGGATCAAGAGACAATTGAATGTGTTTGATGATGCTCATTGGGAAATCAAAGTTGCTGTCTTTGCTGTCAGAGGTTTGGACTGGAGGTACACAAGCAGTGAAGAAGCCTTGCTGCTCAACTGTTTGGAGAGTTTCTTTAACATCTGCTGTGTGCTTGGCTCAGAGACTGCCTGCTCTCTGAAAGCACACCAGACATGACATACTGTGTCAGAAATACTGTGACACAGCAGTGACAGGTACAGGGACACAGGCTGGGCAGTCAGCAGGTGTGGAGGCTCAAGAGCTTTTCCAGTTTTGGTTGGTTGCAAAATGTAACTTAGATCATTTGTGACTACTTTCATTTGCCCTGGGGTAGCTAATAGTGGAGAATCCTTCATTTCACAAGTGGTCAGGTAGAAGCAGGAATCACTTGTAGTGCAAGGACTTCAGAATCCCTTTAATTCTGCAAAAGCTCTTCCACCTCCTCAGCACTCATGTCTGATTGATGGTGGTGCATTTGTGAACTGGAAATTATGTGGCTATTGGCCAATGTGCAATATGATAAAATATTACAGTGAGGAGACAATATTTCACAGCTAAAGAAGCTGAAAACTGACTCTCATTGGAAATAACACCCATGTACAACCCTAACTGAGAACAATAATCCAAGTGACAAAATAAAAAGGATGAGATGCAGGGCACCACTGAGGCTGGACCAAAATATTCAGCTGCTCCAGTGCTGGTTGTGGCATTAGGATCTTCTGGTGCCTTTTTAATGCTTCTTCAGGAGTCCTTTTCAAGCAGTTGCTCCTCATAATCCTTTGCTTGGCTTTTACTGTTTTATTGTATAGGTACCTCTACTCTCTCCTCTCTACCTTGCAACAGGCCTAACCTATGGCAAATGGCAAAAATTCTGCATGTCTGTGCCATAGGGAAAAGACTAGAGGCATAAGGGACATCAGCGGAGTCTTAGGTCCCAAGAAAAACAGTGGATTTTCTGGTAGAATTTTCCATTGAAGCCTTGGTATGTTGTTTTTTTTTTTAAACTTGATCTGTTTGACAAATTAATATGTTTCTAAGGTCAGGGGTTTTCTGGTTGTAAAACCTGCACAATATCCTTTTTATAAACAGCTTCAGCTTACATCTGGGACTTCAGTTCATCTTAAATGAGCTAACATGCATCTGTTTCAACCCACCCAATGGCCTTACCTTTGCTTCCTTCTTGTATTTCTTCTTTCTGCTTCCTTATGAAAAAATTATTCCAAAAGAGTTACGTACTATTTAAAAGTAATTTGAAGTATCATATACTTTAAAATTATTTAAATTTATTCTTTAGCCCCAAAATCCATCCATCTGATGGAATTTGGAGGGACCCTGATGTGACAGACCCTCATCTTTTTTGATCTGCCTGCTTTGTTTCTATTACATTCTTATTCTCTTTTCCCAGAGCAGAGCAAATAAGTGCAGAGCTTCACCTGTTGTGTTCACAGTCCCCTTGGGGGATCCTTAATAGTCAGACGTTTATATCCATGCATACAGAACAAGATACCATCTTCCAAGAACTGAGACTCCCCATTTTTACCCACTGTTTGTTAGAAACAGAATTGCCTTCATCTCTCAACCTCTTTCTTTACATCGCGGCTGCAATACGCCATTTCAGAAGTGTCATCACCTTTATCTTTTTACATTCTGATGTAGTCTGTAATCAACACTAGCTTCAGAGACTCTCATTACTAGCTCTTGAAGTGATTCTTCAGACTCAGCAAGAACAACATCATCATCAGATTACAGCATCTGCTTCCTCCAATTTCAGTCTTGCCACTGCAGCCAACAACAGCGACGCACATTTGCATTTAGTGCGCAGACAGAGCTGGTGCTGAGCACCCGTGCAGCCCTGCTGAACTTTCTTCCTGTCCATCAACCACTCTGCAATGTCCTTTGTTGAGTCTTTCCTTTCACTTGTCTGGTCATGTACAGCACAATAAATTATATAAATATATAAGAAAGCCCCCACAGATATTAAGAGAGCTGTATGTAGCACTCAACAGCTTCTGTCTGTTCTGTCACACAGCTCCTTTTGCACTAGGTTTTTCAGCTCCTTTTGCACTACGTTTTTTTGTGATGTTATTTTTCTTCCCAACATTATTCTAAAAGCTGATTTACATCATTGTCATGAGTAAAGTAGCTTGTGTTTTGTTCTTTCTGTGCTCAATTTTGCTTTTGGATTTTTCAGCCCTTTCTCCAAACACTGATCCCATTTTATTTTTTTTTTTAGTGTGTTTGAATAGCAAACTATTGGAATTATTTGGCAATGTGCACATCCTCTCAGATTCCCCTTCTCTGAGTGCAGAATGCATTTAGTGTCTCTCATTAAGTCCCATAGCCACTGCCCTGTTTTTCCACAGAAGTTTGCAGATCTTACGGGAAATCTTGATACCAATCCAGCACGAGAGTGTTCTCTTCAGGTACACAAAGCAGGCAGGCATGAGAATATTTGAAGCATGTAATGATGATTATTTAAGTTAATGACCCCTCTGTCTTCCTGAAAGAATAATTCAGATAAAAGATGAGATAAGAGGTTCCAATGCCGAAATCGTATTCTGATACATGAAGAGACTTAATCTGTCCCTTTTGTTTGTTTGATAATAACATACACGCTGACTTAATTTCCTTTATCTCTGCAGTACTAAACAGAAAAGATCTTTATAAAACAGTGAAGAGGATGTACAAGCCTTGAATGCAGGGCTGAGTGGAGAGCCTGAGATTTCTTCTGCTGTGTCCAGTGCCTGCATTCCAGCTTTACTCTCTTGCAATGGCAGCTCTTCCTTCTGGAGGTAAATGGACTTGTATGAGATGCACAGGAGGCCAGATAGGATCCTATCTACATCCCTCCCTTGCTGCACCTTCCTGCAGAAACCGGTGGGTTTTAATGCTCTTAGCTAGAAGGGTTGCCTTGTCTTAAGCAAATGAGCTGAAATTATCTTTTGTATGTCTAAGGAGTCTAAGCACAATTTCACTGAACTGGAAAAAAATCCACAAACCTGAAACACTTAAAGACCAAATTTGAGAGCTTCACCACCCTCATGGCAAAGAACTTTTTCCTAATGTCTAATCTGAATATACCTAACTCTAATTTTAACCCATTCCACACCCCTAGTCTTACCCCTACCAGAGATCCTAAAGATCCCCTGACCAGCTTTCTTGTGGGCCCCTTTCAGTCATTGAAGACCTCTCATTATAGAAATTAAATTTTTAGATCCACCGATTTCTCAGGCAATGAGCTCAAAAAGAGCACCCTGGTTTGCTTTCTGTGCAATGCAGAATAAATTTGGACAAAAGTCACTTTTTAATTTCTTTTATTCTTTTTAAGCCACTTCATTATCTATTGAACCATTGTGAAAAAATTAATCCTCACTGAAAATTTCCATTTATTTCCCTGGGTTTTGCCAGTTTTCTTTCGTTTCCAGATGATACAACATTTACAGTTTCTGTTATAGTGAAATTCTGTCATATCAAGATGAGCAGTTGTAGAACCAAATTACCAAATTAAAGTAAATTTCTTATGATTATACAATGAATGCTTTTGCTTTTTGCATCTTCAAATTCTCAGCCAAATTATGAGCAAAGTTAAGCCACCCTGCAGCTTAGCTCCTGGAAAAAAATGGGAAAAAGATGACAGGTAACTAAACTCCAAAATTTTTTTAAAATTTCATCCTGTGATATTTTTAAATTTTCATCCTGTGATATTAAAAGCTGACAGAGCTTCCAAGTGCAGCCCTGGTTCATTCCCAACAGTAAACTATGCAAGAGGCACATCAGTGCAAGTGTTAATAAAGTATTAATAAATCCTCACTATGTGGGAGTAATATTGCAGGATAGGCATTGATAGAGAGTGTGAGGTTACTTACAAGGGCTGGCAGGGATCCATGTGCTCACCTGTCATCTCTGGATCACAGCTTAGGTAACACAGGTTTTAGCATTGCTTAACATACTTCACAGCATAAGCACCAATTCTTTATATTTTATTTCTAATACTTCTCTCACATCAGCTTATTTTACACCATTTATAAGAAAGACATTTACTCACCGGAAAACAGGGGAATCTAATTAAATAAATACACACACTCAAATATCAAACAAAACATAGCAAAATAAAAAAACCAAACCCAAACCAGCAGACAAAAAAAAGCAACAAAAATAAAAAGGACAAAGAAGACAGACAGATGACTGAAGGGGGAAATTCTCATTTGTAGCAACATGTAGAACAAACTTTTTCTACAAGGTGAGGACATTTGAGGATTTTGGCCTCCAGTCTTTCTCCTGATGCTATGTTACTCTAAGACCTCTGCCTAAATAAAATATCAAAAAATCCTATGCTTCTATTGGCCATACTTGCCATCAAAAGAAATATTAAAAAGATTTTTTCAAGATTTCTGGCCTGATTCAGTTAGTGCCAGAAGGTCTGAATGAGGTTTAGATAAGCAACCTGAAAGAAAAGGTAACTATATATAGCTCTGGTTTACCCATCTATCTAACACTATCTGCCTTATTAGAAAATGACCTTGGGGCTTGTTGCAAGTGATTGCTGTTTTCTAATCAGTCTTGCATGGTATGTTACCTTCATAGGGCTAGAATCACTGTTACTGAAGGCTGGATTTCTGAAGAGCAGTGCAGTAACATCAGGATCAGAACATAACATGTAAGCAAACTCATGCACAGAAAAAGAAATGTCTGCCTACAGCATCTTGACAGAAGGTCAGCAGGACAAGTGATCATGATATCCACATGTGGAAGTGGACAGTAGAAGATGGGAAAGTAAGGTGGGTTATTTGTTTTGGGTTAATAGCAGCAAATCTTCAGTGACCTCATGGTCACACTCAGAATCTTAGAGTTTATCCCTGAAATTTACTGCACTAGTTTTTCCATGCTCTGCCTCTAGATTCATCCCACTGGATGAACTGGGCTATATTGGTGCAGAATTAGGGGGATGGACCAGAAAACCAACCAGCTTTTATACACAGTTGCAAGTGAAGAATGAGATGTCACAAAGAGAAAGTACATTCAGGGCCTTCAAGCCAAGTGTAAAGGATAAATCTGATGAATTAGAAATTCTTATGATTTAGAGCTCAACATGCAATGTACGGCTGTGAAGTCTTTGTCAGCTCCTATCAATATTTCTTTTTGCCAGTTGAGGATAATTCAATTCTGTATATTGCTAGAAATAAGTGTAGTGAGCTGAAAGTGTAAAAAATGAAATGTTGGATACCACTGTGCTAGATGGAGTTTTAGTTAAGGGCAGAGTACATGGAAGGGTGTAAAAGCCATTAAATGTGAGGTTGTCAGTAGGCAGAGAATTAGAGAATTATTTTCATGACAGAGATAAGAAGTGGAGGTCATTAAAGCTCAAGCTATTTATTTTAATATTGTTCATGGTCTGTATTGTACTAAATTATAAATAGGCTAAGTGTGAGTGACCCAGAACAGTTTGGCTTCTGTCCTAGCTGGATTTGATGGCAGTTCATGTTGTCCTCCTTCCCACTCATTTTCTGCCTTCAGCAGCAGCACTGCCAATATCTGAGATTTCTCTCCTGGGGCTTGCGTAGAACCTTTTGCTTCAACATTTAGCAATCAGCTCCTGGAATCAAGTGGGTTTTGTGGCATGGAGGTTTTTGGGGGGATGTTTAAGTAGCACCTTGTTTTGCCAAAAGATCGTCACAGCTGTATTTCATGCCAGTAGGCATAAACAAAATTTTACTGATATGACTACCCTGGGATAGTGACCCCATTATAGAGCAGTGTTTGGGCTGGGTTTTGGAGGTGATTTAAATTATAACTTTGCCTAAGCTACATCAGCTAGGTCCTGGTATGAGTGGGCAGCTGGAAGAAAGGGTTATACTGCTCTAACAATATCTTTTCAAATGTATATTTTAGGTTATGGCAAAAAAATTATCCCATCTAGTCAAGACCTATATTTCTAGTCCTAAGTCTGTGAGAAAAAGCATGACTCATGACTCAGGTGTATTGAAAAGCCTTAGATACCAGAAGGCAAATAAAAATAACCCATTTGGACTATTATTTTTTCACCCCCAATTTTATTATTTTTGTGACAATCTCAATCTTTTGCAGCCTGAACTCTGGAATCATGAACCCTCAGGCATGGCAGAAATATTGACTGTAATTAGATGGTACAGTCCTTGGGGTGGGGATTCCCCTTATATGTTCATACAGAACTCAACACCAAGGGCTGCTAACCAAATGAAGGCTTTCTGGTCCTACAACAATGTAAAAAAAGAATTAATATTAATACAACAAACCCATCCCACTTCTAGGTGCCCATCTGCTACATGTCCCCAATCCTTGTCCATCTCCCCTATTCAGATGGAAGTCACATCTTCCCAGTCTGTCTCTACTTTGACAGAAGTCCTTACCTTGATTTTCTTGTGATTGTGTCACCCTTAAGTCTCTGGGCCGCAGACTGTATGAACCTTTCTATGAGTCTGAGCAATGAACTGGTGCTTCAGCAGCTGTATTTATACACTCAACATGCAGTGGGCTTACTTGGGAAAATACAAAAGATGAATCAGGGTAATTCTTCCACAAGAAAAAAGGAAAAAAAAGTATTTCTTGCTGCTTGTTTAAATTTATCTTTTGTTATTTGCTGTAGGATGAAAACTATCCTGGTGCAGATTGTTCATGAAAACCCCTGGACATCACTGAAACCAGAGTTAACTGATCAACATGTGGCCTCAGGGCTGTGTATGTTTCAGCTCAAGTTCCCTTTCTGCACAGTAGTGAGTTATATTTTCTAAATTTAAGGAGATTCATTCTTTTACCCAGAACTTTGAAAATACAACAGAAGATGTCATTTATTTTTTTTTGATGGAGGTGCTATGGTGCAGCTCAGTCTTTTATGACAGATCATGTGAAGCAGCATTTCCTACTACAATTTCTCATCATGTTAGATGTCCCATATCTCACTCTCACTGTAGGAAATGCATATGGACATTCCTAGAAAATATGTATTTTGTTTCAGGACAACTTATTTCAGAGAACATAGAGGACAAAGGACACCACCACCCTGAGGTAACTTTCATCACCAAGCATTCCACACTTGTATGTAAGAGGGAGTCTCCTGGAAGTAAATACCACAGCTGTACTTAAAAATTACTCCTTCTGTAAACAAAGTTGTTTCACAGCACGTGTCTTATGGAGAAATTACTTTTTTAAAGCTATTTCAGTGTGCTTCAGTGAGCAGATTGAGCAAAATTTTTTCCCTTTTCGTGAACTAGTAACAGAAATCAAAGGTAGAACTTACATTATAATACCTCTATAATCTGATTGCAACTCAATCTAATAAAAGTCTTCCTAAAAGTCTTCCAACTCTTGTTCTTATAGTATACTCTCTGCAAACATTAAAGGGTCCAAAACTCAATGCAGATTTTTTTTTTAGTTCCACAATTTTACAGTCCTGATCCCAATTGTTAAAGTGTGTTTTAGAAACTTCAAAATCATGTATTTCTTGCCAGACTGAGTGGGCACAGTTAGTATAAAGAACATTACAAGCTGAATTAATGCTTTGATGAACGCAGCACGTTTATCTCTTCCAGAACTCCCTTTTTCTTCACTATACTGAAGACCAGCATGAAATTTTGTTTCAAAGACGTCACTTTTAAAATAGCCCCTCAATAAAGTTTACAGAAAAGGGCCAGAATAGAGTCCATAAGAGAGAAAATGCAGGCAAGGCCATATGTAGAAGTTTTTCATTTCATTGCATTATCTGTAATAGTGCATTTCTTCCCTAGCAGCAGGTAAGAAAAATCTTATGTATTACAATTTATAGTTGCTGTCTTTATAGTGACTGGGGGAGGACCAGTGTGATGTTTTAGTGTGGATGATTTCTTCAGTAGTAATAAAAGGTGGTATTAGAATTTCACTACAGCTATTTCAGACATTGTTTTCTAGGAAATGGATGATTTTTGGAGCTCACTTCTTAGATGTTAATAATTCCTGAGCTTTTCCTTTTGATGAACAAGTTAAAATGAGATTTTGGGAATAAAACTGCAGTATCAACAAGCATTTACCTTTTGTTCACTTTGTACAATTAGCACAGTCTTTCTTTTTCTATTCTGGGGGCTCTGAACAGATGATAGCAGAAGGCAAAGCTTCTCAAAGATGCAGAAACAGTATTTATTTTCCTCTTCAGGAGCAGCAGTTCTTGCAGTTCAGCTACCTCTGGCATCACATTTTCCACATCTCAGGTGCCTGATCTCAAGCATCAGGGACCAGATTCTGCACTAGCAGGAGGACAAGTCTGACACTGGAAGAGGCTACATACATTCCTCAGTCTGAGCCTTGTACAGGACAGCCTGTGAGCCACAAAGGTCTAGGATTCTCCTGCTATCCTGCTACTCTCCTGCATGATGCCCCTGCTATTTTGGTTGTTGGAGAGAGTGTGTGTGTCTATAGAGATGCGTAACAGAACCTATGTTATGATTACTACAGCTCCCTCACATCACCAGGAAAAGGAACTGTGAAAACTTCTGTGAGATGCCATCCTACTTGAAGGAAGTGAAGCTGAAAGACAGTCTGACCCACAAACTGGACACCTAGTAATAGACTGGAAGAAGGATCAGAGGGATATGGAAGGACTGGTGAGCCAATAAAACCTGATGGGATGTGAGAAAAGTCCTAACTTGTCATGAACATGTTTACATGAATAGGAGGAGTAGTTGGAGGCACTTGCTGTCTTTTACCCTGATCCACTGAACATCTGGAGAGGTCACTCTCCAACTGCTGCACTGCCTTTTCATGGGGAAAAAATGTCAGGGGAGCTTGGGGTTTAGTAACTACCAGCACCTCCAAGCTTGCTTTGATACCTCTGCTTATGAGCAGATGATCATCACCACATTCCTACTGCCAGCACATGCCCTGAAGCAATGGTCCAAGTGCTAGGATTTTGTGTGCCAAAATGAGGAAAGTTAATTCAACACCCTTGATAACAACAATAGTACTTTGTGCTTTTGATCTTCAAAGCACTTTGCAAACATTAGCTAATTAATTAATCTTTACAATACTCTTCTGCTATTATCCCCATTTAGCAGATGGGGAAATTGAGTCAGAGAAGTTAAATGCCTTCCCCAGGGCTATGTAGGAGTTGGCATCAGGGCTGTGATGGGGAATTCCTGACTCCTCCTTTCAAGCCTCCAAAACAGCTGTGGTTGCTGCTGCAGATCTGAGACTGCAGGAACTACAGGGCCTGGACTGAGCAGCTGTGCAGGAGCAGGGTCTCTGGGGGGTGCACCTTGCCCATCAGACATGGGTAGGTTGAAATGCCACCTGCATAACAGTTCCCACCTCAGAGATTTGTGAACACTGTCTTGTGCTACCATATCTACAGAGGTTCTGGAAAAGAGATGACTTGTGTCTGGACAGCCTGACACTCAGCTTTCATCTCCCTGTCCATATATTCATACTCTTCCCTCAGATGAGGGTCTCTCAGAGCTTGCTTCATAGCCAGAAGACAGTGAGATAGAGTTAGGCATGGGGAGAACTGAATTCAATCATTGAATTCTTTCTTTGATCAAGTCCCCAACTGAGGAATGAACTGAGGTGACAAACCATCAAGAGTGAGGACAGTGTGTTGAGAAAATAACCAGAGCTCTTAATTTTTGCTCATCCAGGTAGTGCTGTAGCTGACAGGATACTGAGGTGGTAATTTCCTCTGCTGTGAGTTTCTCTTACAAAATCAGGATAATAACTTAATATCAAAGGAACCATCTTCCTATTTTGACTTGAGGTTACCTAGCAAACTAGTCAATACTACTAAACAGCAGGTATGCATTTGTTAAATAAGCTTAGGAAAAGTAATTGTAGTTTAAAAATTATATTCTCATTTGCATTGCATATCTTGCAATGGATTACAGCACTGGCTACCCTCACACAGCTGCGCAAAAATATGCTGTAGAATAAAATAAAATGAAAAAGGGAGTAAAAAGATTCTTTCACATCTGTAAGATTGTGAGATATTTTCAAGCAGAGGTCTGCTAAGATGCTGTGTTAGAAAGGTGCTCACTCTTCAAAGCCTGGAAAGGACATTTAAGTTACAAAAGACAGGAAAACAAAGTGTTCTGAAGTTGAGGAAAATTTACACAGAATCAGAATGTCTGAGGTTAGAGCTCATCTGGAGCTCATCTGGTTCAATTCCTCTGCTCAGAGCAAGATCATGTAATGCAGGTTACTCAGAGCTGTGTTCAGTCACATTTTGAGTGTCTCCAGGGGTGGACCCTCTTCAGTCTCTATAGGCAGCCCATTCCAATGGTTGACCAGACAGTAGAAAAATCATTCTTCTGCTGAAATGACATTTTC
Source organism: Heliangelus exortis (assembly GCF_036169615.1). Classification (NCBI taxonomy): domain Eukaryota; kingdom Metazoa; phylum Chordata; class Aves; order Apodiformes; family Trochilidae; genus Heliangelus; species Heliangelus exortis. The sequence goes on along the minus strand of NC_092423.1, from coordinate 9,343,538 downwards.
TTTATTTCACTTTGTGCCCATTGTCTCTTATCCTGTCCCTGGGCTTCACTAAGAAGAGCCTGGCTCCATCTGCTTTATTCCCCATCAGCTATTTATACATATTATATGATCCCCTCTGAGCCTACTCCTCTGCAGGGTAAGAAACCCTCCTTCTAGCAGTCTTCCATTGCAAGACAGGTACTCCAAAACCTTCATCATCTCTGTGGTCCATGTCCCTGTGGCACTGAGGAGCCCTGCATTGGACCCAGCACTCCAGATGTGTCTCACAAGTGCTGTGTAGAGGGGAAGGATGACTTCCCCTGGCTGGCTGGCAATGCTTTTCCTAGTGCAGACCAGGATGCTTTGGGGCTTCTCTGTGACAAGGGCACATTGCTGGCTCCTCTTACCATCTTCTTCATCTTCATCTTGCCCACAGGGACACTCAGGCCCTTTTCTGAAAAGCTGATTTCCAGCTGATCAATCCCCATCCTGTGCTGCTTCATTGGGCTGTTTCTTCCCAGGGACTGGACATAGCATTTGTCTCTGTTGATCTTCACGAGGTTCCCGTCAGCCCATTTCTCCAGCTCACCCAGGTCCCTCTAAACAGCAGCACAACTGGGTGATCCCTCAGCCTCTCCTGTGCTTTGTTTCATCTGCAAACTTGCTGAGTGTGTATTCTGGTCCATTTTCCAGATCATTAATGTAGATTTGAAACCATATTAGCCCCAGAATCATCTCCCAGCACACAGAACCATCAGATGACTTCCAACTAAACTTCATGCCACTGATCATACATCAATCATGGTGAACTGACCTTTGAGCCCAGCAGATCAGTCAGATAACTTTCAATCCACTGCACTCATCTTTCCAGTGTAAAGGGCTATCAGGTTGGTCAGGGGTGTTTTCCCTTCATGCTAACTACTCTCCCCTTTATGTTTTCCAGAACATGGTTTTCAGAAGTTTTATTGCATTGAATGTTCTATTGCCCACCAGCCATGAGACCTGGAGAAAAAAAAGGCAAGTGTTTTGTTAAATGAAAGTAAGTAAATAGATTTCTTGTATCCAGCATCTCAACACTTGTGAGAATGTCCAGAGCTGTGAATAACCCCAGACATTTCTGTCTAGCTATAAGAACACATTTCCCAGAATTAGAAGAAGGAGTGAGATTACTCATGGGGCTTCATAGCAAGCAGGGAGGAGGCAATGAACAGAGCTGTAACAGGGGGAATTCTGATTAGACAGTAGGAAAAAATGGTCACAGTGAGGGCAGTCAAACATTAGAAGAGGGACCAGGGAAGTTGTGGGATCTCCAGCTGTGGAGATATTCACAATTCAGATAGACACAATCTTGAGCAACCTGATCTAACTGACCCTACTTTAAGGAGAAGGTTGGAATAGATGACTTACAAAGATCCCTTCAAACCTCATCTGTTCTGTGAGTCTATTATATCCAAGTTTGCATTCCTACCTCCTAACTTCAGGGTAGGAATGTAGTGCAACCAGGAATGTAGGACACCATGACAATCTGCTAATATTTCACAGCCTGATAGGAAATCTCCTAGCATTTCACAAAAGATGCTCGGGCAAAATCCAGAATAAACACAAAGAAGTTAGGGCTATTTCTTCACTATTACAGCAATGGTCTATCTAGCTGGTTTAGTAATTAAACTTCTTCAACCAAATAGTTACTTCTGGCATCACAGAAATGGAAAATTTACTTGATATTAAATAATTGCAGCAAATTCAAATATAGGTAGAGGCATGTAGTACATGGGAAATTAAGAGCTTTACAAGAGATATGAGGTGTGCCCATTAAGAAGGGCTTTTTGTACAGAATTTTTTAATGGTATAGTCATGTTAAAAAGAGTTCAGTATGTTTTTAGTGGAAAAAATAGCTCTTGGTACAGATAAAAATAAATTGGCCTGGGATTTTCCTTTGCTGGAAATTAAAGTATCACACAAAATTATTAATAGATGTGTGTCTTCATGGTGCTAGAGAATTTTTATGTGGAGATGTAATGTGGTAGAGGTTTCTGATGTTTCTTCTTCACCATTCTGACAAGAAAACAATGCTATTTATTGTTTTATAAAGAAAGAGTAATGCTCAGCTGTTTAAGCTCAGAGGTGTCTGATGGCACTTTCCCCAATCAGCACTGACAGATGAAGATGAAAGGTATGGTGTATATTCTAGTTACTTAAGGGTTAAAAAAGGTCCCATAAATAAATTATGGATGCATTTTTAGAGCACTTTGCTAAGAACAAGAATGGCAGAAAATATCACAAGGCTGTCAAATCAGATTAAAGTCCATGTGCTCTGAGTAACCTGTGGGGAAAACTAACAAACTATGTTTCTCACGTATTAAAGATATTTTCTTAAAAAGATGATTGGCTGAATGAACATAGAAATCCACCCTTGCTTTTTCCCGCTGTCACACAGTTTCTCTCTTATGCTTAATTTTAAGTGTAACTTACAAAATAATTGCAACTAGAAGCATAATCCAGGTAAGTGAAGACTCCATGAAGAAAAAAGCTGTAGAATTGAATGTTTGTATTGATGCATGTGTGTGGAAAAAATTCATAGTACATATATACATTTTCTCAGTAAGGTTTTCTAAATCCCATCACTTGGGTGCCTTGAACACATAACTTACAACTTCTGCTGTTTCATAACTTACAGAAAAAAATTTATTCTTGAACTTCTCTTGCCAAAATTGGAGGAATTTACATACATCTTTCAGAAGGACAGAACTAATGCTATAGCAGCCTGTAAACTGTTAGCACATTGTCCTAAAGGTCTAGTACTTGAATCTAGTAACCTACAGAAAAGGTAAAGGTGTGATTACAGAACATGATGTCTTATCAAGTCATTGTGCCAAAAAGGATTCAAGGATCCTGGAGGAAAGGATAATCACTAGCTCTGAATCCCTCATTCCAAATGGCTTTTAGCCTGCATGAATGTTCTGGCTGCCACTGCCCATTGGACTAATACCTTGGCACACCCCTCACAACCTCTCTGGCTTGTTTTCCATGGGAAGAACTAAAAGGACTGAAAGGATCAATGGAGTGGCTTGGCCAGGCTTTTGTTGAAGAAATAAAGAGCTTGGGTGTACCACAGCTGCCTGAGCCCAGCTGTGTACATGCACACTGTAGGCATGACAAATTGTGTCTGTCTGCAGCCACCCAACAACTAATTTTTTCCTACATCAGTTTAGGGATAAGAGACTTTCCTTGGGACAGGAATACATTTTTTAGTTTCATAGGCTTCTGGACTCAGCTGGACTCAGAGACTTTGAGTTGATAGATGATTGATAGCTTAGCAGAAAAAGGACAAAAGGAACAACGAAAACCCTCTCATTGAATGACACCTCATGATATGGCCCCTTATAAGATGTATAATGTGTTAAAAAAATTGATGCAGAACCTAGAGAGTCAATTAAATGCATTGTAAGTAGAGTAACATGCCTATGATTTTGCTAGAAGAATAAGAGAAGGATGTTCAAGTCATCCTTGAATTATCTCTCTATTGGACTACACTGGTGATGGATGTGAGATTTGGATCAGATCCTAAATCTTTTTCATGCCCTTTAATTCCTAGGCATGTCTGTATAAGGCACATCTGATTGGCTTTTATTGTGTTGGGTAGGATGACTGATAGAAATCCAGAATACTGGTTATTGTGAGGGGAAGTCCAAGCAGAAGTGTATCAGCAGGTACTAGAAAGCCAAGGAAGTTTTGTAGCCAAGATCCTACGATGCTGTGTTTGTATCTGGAGAAGAAGCCCAGTGCTCTCTCACAGGACTGGGTCTTCTTTAATTGTTTTTTGGTTTGGATTGGTTTTTTTTGGGGGGGGGTTATTTTGTTTGTTTGGTTGGTTTTGTTTTTGTTTTTTGTTTTGTTTTCTGTTTTCTTTTACCTTGTTTCTTGTTCTTGTTTTGTTTTGTTGGGGGGTTTTTTGAAATTTTTTTGTTTGTTGTTTTGTGCTTTTTTTCTATTTCTTTAGTTGTTTGTAGGTATTTTTTATATAAACTGACCATTCAATACCATCTTTCCTTGTTCACTGCAGGGCAGCCCAGCTCCTCAGAGCAGTATCTATCTCCTGGCTTGAGTGGAGTTCATATATTAGAAGATGAACAGCTTGTAAAATTAAGGCAGCTGTACACATGCAGTGTAGGTACTTTATGTACTGTATATATGGTATACATTCTGTGCTATGACTTAGTACAAGGACACTATTTGTTTTATGAAACACTGTCAAGGTGAGTCTGTGCCTATCTCTCATTGGTAGATTAGCCTTCATTTTTCAAAAATACCCCAAAAGATGCATGAACATTTCTCTCTGAATTCCCTTTCACTTCAGCGGGATAAGGATTTCTCCCAGCAGTACTTTCACATATATATATATATATATATATATGTATGTATGTAGGATTAGGCCATGCTCGTGCTCAAAAGAACTCTGAACATACTGAGCCTGGAGTCACCCACTGTGGAAAATACCTCACAGTACCCACAAGATTCCTGTTTGACTGCAGCTAAATTCAAAGATCAGTAAATACTGTAGAACAAAATTATTTTATAAAATCATAACTACAAAAGTTCCTACCACGCATGTAGTGAGATGCTTAAAATGCCAAAAATAAGTGTACTAGTGCAGGCAGAGCAAAGATTTTAAAATTTTAAATAAATAGGAACAATCTTTAGCAAATGAAAACCTGGGAATACTGAACACTACAAAATCAAAACATTACTAATTTTTTTTAACAAAAGGGAAAAAATACTTGAACTGAAAAATATGATCACTTTTGTTGATAGTTTTTAGATTAATTAAGACAAATTCATATCATAGAAATGTCCCAAAAATACTTGAACTGAAAGATATGATCACTTTGGTTGATAGTTTTTTAGATTAATTAAGACAAATTCATGTCATAGAAATGGGTTCTTTAAGTGATTTCAAGGACAAACTTTTCAGAAATCAGTAACCACTGTCAATCTCATAATAACTGCTTGAATCCAAGAAAAAAGGAAAAATACATTGACATATTCAGCTACACATTACTTTTAATTAGAGGAGATGAGAGAAATTTATTATGCCCAGTATTTAAAAGGCTTTGTTGAAGTCAATACTGTGAACATTGTGGGGGGAAGGTTTCAGGTACAAAAAACCAGCCATATTTTTTCAGGAAAGGAAATTGCCTGGCAGGAGAAGGCTCAGGCTGATGAAAAGGGTGTGAGCCACCAGGCATTTCAGATCTGCTTCCCTGTTTCAAGCTCAAAACCCCAGGATTCCCCTGTGAGACAAATGCAACATCACTTCAGCCTCTTGCATGGAAAATGTATTTTGCTTAACATGCTTCTGAGAGGGCAGGTTATTCATAAAAAGGAACATCTGCATGTTTAGAGGAAACAGAGCCGTGGGAGTTGCCTGTCTCCCCAGTTTGGTTGCATAACTTCTGGTATCACTGTACCAGCCTAACTAGGCCACCAAAACTCCAAGGGTATGTTTGAGCACTGCATTATGCAATTCCATCCAGTAATACCCAAATTCAGACTAAATGAGTCTCTCTATTCAAGGCAGTCAAGCTCTGCTAGCACATCATTCTGCCTTACCTGTTTCGCTTTATATGAGCTGATTGAAAGCCAGCTGGGCATTTCTATGTGGCACAACAGTGAGCAATACTTTAATTAGCCTGGCACCATCCTGGTATATTTTGCTATCCAGAACTGTTTCTAGAACTTATGGTAAACAATACAGAAAAATGTTAATACGATCTCTTTTCATAGTGGCAATGGGTAATAGCAGCAATATCAAAAATACTTTAGTCCTTGGAGAAATGTATTAGTTTTCTGCATTACATGAATTGCTGAATCTTTTTCCCCAAAGTCTGGACTTGTTCAGATCTTGAATTATGGCACAGAAGAAGTTGCAGGTTACCAGGGAAAAGTTACTCTTCATTCCTGTCTTCAATTGTGTCCATTTTTGTTTTTTTTTAATCTCATTTAGAGCTATTAAAACTTTTTCTTGTTGAAAATATTCTTCATGCAAAGTGCTGTTTCCTTCCCAAAAACTTTCACAAGGGAAAATTCAGTAACAGAAGTCCTGCCACTACTGAAAAGAAAGATTTTCCTTAGGAAAATATAAAGAAAAAGCATAATAAAAAATCGTCACAAGATAGCGTGTGTATTTTCAGCGAGTCAAAATAAGGTTCATCGCTATTAAAAAATCATGCAGAGGCTTATACTTAAGTGCTCTTAAGAGTTTGTATTTTCATTTATTCTGGTAAAGGCAGAGAGTTAGGGTGCCTGGGGAACAGAAAGAGGAGCACACATACCAGGGATTATACAGACAAGCAATCTGCATGCTGAATCCAGACTGTGATGTGGTTTATCTGGCGGTTTTTCCCGCTTAGATACAATCACTTATCAACAACCTAGAGGTAGTTTAAAGATTATCCATGCCACAGAGATTGATGCTCTTAAGATGGATCAGAAAATAACTAGACCAGTGTTTAAACCAGGCTGGTGATCTGGACGAGCACAGCTGACACTGGAGAGGACACTGAAAACCCCTTAAAGAACTTGCCAGCTCTACCTGGAGATGCCAGCTCTACCTCTACCTCCCCACCCCAAATCTGTCAATTGGTTTCACACAAACACAGGAGCAAGAGGTATTGACGTGGTCCTGAGATACAACTCAGCCTACTTGCCTTTCTCCTTTGAGGAAGACAATGTGTTAGATAGCTTAAACCTGTATCAGAAAGGTTTTGATGACCACAGTGTCTCACAGAAGTGCCTCCATGCTCCTGAGCAAATCCTTCCTTCAGACACTGCAGAGGATAGGAGGAGATGACTGGTGGTGTAGCACTGCAAAGCCAGGGCAGATGTTGAGCAACGTGTGTTTTTAGATGACAAATGTTCCATGTCAAAACAGTTAACAGAGATTACTTTCCTACTAATGAATTTGGTGTGCCTGACACAACTCCCCAGCATGAAGCTGAGCTGCCATGGAAGAGCCTATATTCCCACTGTTAATTTCCTTCCCGTGCCTGGAGAATGGGCAAGGTGACCACAAGGATTCCTTCCAAACTTAATTTTTCTGTTATTTGATGACTATTTCACAGTATGGCTTGTTAAATTTTGGTGCTTGAACTGTTCCTTGGAACTATTATGATGTAGTAGTGTACCCATGTCCACAGAGCCCCTCCTTGGGAAAGCCAGAGGCTGCTGACCCTCCAAGCTGTGCTGCCTTGGAGAACACAGGGCCCACATCAACCTGGAGTCACAGACCCATGCAGGTGAGCACAGCAATTGACTTTTGTTCATTTTCTGTTTCAGTGATCCAGAAAAACGAAAGGCTGGTATGGTGGGAGAATGCCTGACAATGCAAAATCCAGGAACAAGAGAACAGAAAAGGACTTGGAGTGTCTAGAAGAGCAAGGCCAGACAGGTGCAATTGTGAACATTTCACAGACAAATATTGGAAGATGAATTTATGGAGATGAAGGCAAGAATGAGATGTGGAGACAGAAAACTTAGTTAAGGTATTTTAGTACTCAAAATATAAACTGGTGAGCAATGGTTGTAGATACAACTCAAAACACTTCTTGTGTTCCTTGGAAATGCAGAAAGTAGCTTTGCTCTAAAAATTTTTTGAGTTGTTTTCCAATAGAAAAGATTCCATTTCCTCAGTTTTTTCAATGTGAAATTATCATCCAAAAATAATATGCACGATTCTTTCTAACCATTTAAGCAATAAATCTCCATTTTCCTAAATTGTAGCCGTATCTATATTATATTAATCATAATATATTCTGACATAACTTTTCAATCAGCTACTTTCAAATATTAGGTCTTTTAAAAACATATATAGCCTGCCCAACACCTCCTATATCTTGGTTTCTCTGTCAGTGTAAGCAAACGTCTTAACAGGGCAGCAAGGTAATTGCAAGACGCCCCAGACACTCAGTGTCCATCTGCAAAATACTGGAGTATTTTTAAAGAAGGTGGCCATGAAGTAAACATGCTTTCTACTGAATTGATGCCCAGTTGATGAAGAGTCAAATTTCAACAAAATATCCTTTTTAAGGAAGATTTTAATATTTGAAGTTATGTTTCTCTTCTATCTTCCCCATCAAATTCAGCCATTCCTACTGAACTGTTTTTGCCAAAAGGTATAAGAGAAAACAACTGGACAAAGTCTATTTTCTTTTTCCTGTTGAATAACTGACAAATCTGTAAACACTACGAACAATTGTTAAAATACGAGAAGATGTAAAGATCTTCAGAAAAGACCATTTATTTTACTTGTTTGAATACTGTTTGTTTGGGGTTTTTTCCCAAGGAAGAAAGCTTAAATGTGAATAAAGCCAAACACCCTTTAACTGCATTTGCAAGAAACAAAGAGATGCTAAACCATTGCTTGATCTGGACAATATCAAACTATGCATTCATTCTATGTAGATGAATTTTCAACCATTACCACTCAGTCCTCTGTGTACAACATCCAGAGACATACTTTTGAAAGAGCCAATGATTCTGCTTCACAGTTTTTTTTAATTATTTTATATTTTTCTCTGTTTCTACCAAGTTAAAAAAAAAAAGCCAGTTAATCAAAATGTTATAGATAGTGTTAAAGATTTCAGTAGCTACCTCAAAGGTCAAAGAACTTCAATGATTCGCTGACACTCAAATCACCCTTTTCCTCTTGCCCTCTATGAAACTCACTCCATTAAGTATGAGTACAAATGGTTTATTATCCTGTAATCTAAATGATGATGTTGGGCAAAAGTGCCTGGTATTTGAAGTAAACAACAGGAAGAAGCAATAAATCATACTTTAAAACAGGTCACCCTTGAATAGGAAGGCTGTAGTTCACTCCAGGCCTTAGGCTGGCAGCAATTTATGTTACAGTGAAGACCATACACTAAACTCATCCAAGATCACTGTGAAAATGGAATAAGTTCTCACATTTTTGTGTTGAGCATTTACGTTTTATGGTCTATGAAGCATCTAAACTGTTCTAGAATGATCCCATAGAAGCTACCAAAAGGATGTTAGACATTTTTTTAAATCAAATTACAATACTGATTCAACCAACATTTATGTGCTTATGAAGAACAATTTCAGGAAATGTTTACTGGAACTTGTTTTTTGAAAAAAAAAATAAAATTCAGACATATACATATCCATGCAGATTTCTGCAGCTGTGCATTATTATGCAGAGATTTCTAAAGGCTTCAGAAATATCAGGTATTAATGATGTAATCTGAAAGTGCTTTACAAAACTTTGCAAATCACTACAGATTTTATATATTTCCGGCGTTCCTATCTCAGTGAACACAATTGTTTATATTTCTCTATCTGTAAAAACAATAGATGCAAGAGTAGCTGCAGTGAAAGATGTCCTCCCACCTGGCATCAGCAGAATTTAAGTGGGATTGGGTGAGGATAAAAAGATAATTCTTGCCACATTTACAGGGGTTAAAAGCAAGTGCTCCAGTCAGTCCTATGGCTAAAAAACACAGAAGAAATGACTGTTTTAAATATGCACACATAAGTTGTGGACACATAAACGTGAGATTACTCCCTGATTTTGTGTGTCTTGTCTTAAGAAACTGTGTCTGTTCCTTGCACCTTCTTCTGAGATAAATGGAAACCCCTTCCCCATAGCTCCTCTCTTTTAAAAAGGTTATTTTTTTTCCTACAGTGAGACCAAGAGCAGTAGAGGAGACACATACTTGCTACAGAAATTAATGAAGGAGTTTTCTTTAACCTAATCCCTTATAGATATCCCTGTGCTGGACCATCTTAAAATCACCAAATGTGCCTTTGTGGCTGATTCCACAGTTTCTAGGTTCATGTATGCAGGATTTGTATTCATATCGTGCTTTATAGGATGCTGATCATAAAGTCAGCACTTAATAAGTTAATTATAATAATAGACTGACATATTGTCAGTCTAAAGCTTTATACATTCAAGTTTTATTTTCTTTTCAGGAACACTGAAAAACAGCTTCTACACTATATTTCTGGTTTAAGTCTTAATCCATAATTATGGAGAACTGAGGTACCAATGCCAGAGTAACAAGATTAATACTTTTTTTGACAGAATTTAATAATATGGTTTTATAATATTTAATTTTGTTCATAAAATATCTCTCAGTGGGAAGCTTCTCTTTTTACTTACCTAAACATTATTGCTTTAAAACAATTTAATTCATATTTCCTGGCACAAAGAATTTATTATTGAGACTTCTTGGGAGCAGGATTTTATAGGCTCGTGCAGGATTAACTTCAACTTAATTTGGATATTCAACCAATTTTGACAAGTATGGTCCTCTGAATGTGGGCTAATAATACAGTCCTTAATTCATTTATCCTCTTTTAGATGTTCCAAGCCCTTTAAAATCATTGTGTACATGTAGTCTGGATAACAGAACTCATGTTGGTCTCTGTTTTGATCTCTAGAGAAGGTATCCTAACAGCAGTGCAGCTGAAAACCCTTTTGCCAAATGAAATGAGAACAAGGGCAGAATATGGACCCCTGTGTAATGTGTTACCAGAGATGTCACTCTCACCAGCCTAAGTGTGATCTGCAGTACCAAGCTTCCTATGCAGGACATGTGGAAGAAGAAAGTCCTTCTTTGCTGGTCACCAATAGTAAATGCCTCCTGTCACACAGCCAACCACCAAGCAGCAAATCTCTACTCACAACATACACATTTGATGAGTTTGAAAAGATATTCCTCAAAAAATCCCAGAGGTGTAGATAGTTTGCCATCACCATGCAGAGACAAGCCTATCCCCCAGCTGCAGCCTGGATTCTACCCAGGTCCAAAGCTATGGAGGCAAGAGAGCAGCCTGGGGCACCTGTGGTCCTTGTGGGAGATGAATGGGGCAGTCACTGGGGCCCATTTTGGCAACCCTCAGGAGAAGAAAAACCCAGGGAAAAATCCCAAAGTGCCTGGCTGGTGGGAAGATGTGTAGAAAATGATGAGCAACTGAGATCCACACCTCTATTCAATCCAAATATTCTGGGTGCAGCTGACAGGTGACAGCTTGAACAGTCCCTTGAGGGCTGTGGGTTTGGACGACCAACACAGAAACAGGTTTTTAGCCCTACTGTTAGTTATCTCTATACATCAGTGACAGATGCAAATAAAAAAATGCAAACCAAAGCCACAAATGAAATTGAGGACTGTCTTCAAGCATCTCAGGCCATCACAGGTTTTTTTTTTTCCTATACCCCAAATAGATTTTAAATAATTTCTCTGAAGAGAAAGAAGCAATGAAGGTATACAACCTTGTGAAAGAAACACTTTAGTTTAAAAAAATTTGGAAAAACTAAAACAGTGACCTTCCAAGCCTCTCTTGTGTTTATCTGAAAAAATACCATAGTTTTTTTCAGTTTTAACTTCATCCATCTTGGGACTGAGTGCCTGTTATCCCCCGTGGTACCATGACAGAATGACTGCATGGTGAGTTTCCCCCAGCACAGGATCTTGCATGGAGGAAAGGGTGGCTCCAGTCACAAGGAAACCACAAGAAGCATCTGAGGAGGCTTTCACAGACCAGGCAAGCCTTCTGCTCTATGTTTGAGAGATGCTATGAAGACTGATAGCACCACTGTGCCAGTATAAAATATAGTCCCATTCACACTGATCTAAAGCCCATCCACCTGCAGAATACAGACATCTCCACTAAGAGATTCAATTGAAAAAGTAAGACCCAAGGGCATAAAATGAATATGTCAGAGTTCAAACTGTGATGAAAATGGAAAAAATTCTACTTTTCTTAGTTTATGGGGGGGGTATAGCTCTGTGAATATATGCAGATAGCTATAAAAAGAAAGGTGGAGTATGTTTAAAAACGAGTCAGGACTTTTTCCTTCAGTATTACAAGTGTTATGGAAAATATCCCTTGCAGCTACTGTGAAATAAATTGCAGTATGATCAGAGATATGGATCAGATGAGCACAGAAACCTGCTGAGAGTATAGGTAAACTCTGGCACCTTTCTCCACTGACTTTACCTCCATAAATTCATTACCTTCTTAGTTCTAATGGCATAATTGAAGAAAAAATTGATTCCTGTCAGAATGTGAATAAACACATTTGTCCAGAAAACCCATGTTAGTAAGATTGAGCTGGAGCTTTTCTGCTTATATGAAAAAGAAATACAAGAATAAAGGTTTATACAACTTTCTAAATCTTGCCTGGGAAAATGAAATTAGAATGGTTATTCCTCTCTACTGGTAAAACAGGAATTAAGGGACACAGAGCAATCAGTAATCATATTTAAAACAAAATAGTTTTTTTCCCTCAATGAGTTGTTGCATTGTGGAATATGCTGCTGCAGGATTTTCTGGATGCAAAATGTATAAAACAGGAAAAAAAAAAAAAAAAAAAAAAAAAGGCAGCTAACCAAGAAACAGATAAAACCTCTGTTTCAAGAGGTTTCTAAACTGCAGATTAGCAGAGCTGGGGGGCAGAGCTCAGGAAAAGTCACTGCTCTTCTCACTCACTTTCTGCAGCTACTGCAGCTTTCTGTAACCCACTACTGATACCAAGCACGGCTTTGGGCAAAACAGGGATTTTCTTTAACCCAGAGGAATGATTTTATATTCCTCTTCAGCACAATATGATTTTCAAAATCCTTACTGTGCTGCAATCTTTTGTCTAGCTGAAATTATACCACCTGCTATTTGGCATATTGAGTCCTTTTGCTGGTGAGGACAGGGAGGGATTCTCTGGTCACAAGTGAGAAACATGTTTGCTTACAGACATTGATCCTTCATACATCTTTTGAGTGTCAGGGGTGCTTTTAGTAGCACAAGGAGTTGCTGATGAGCACCTGCTGCTTCCATATTAATATCCTGTGAAACATGGGGCTATGGAATCAAGCAATTTACAAAAATGAAATAAATAGTATGTGAGAAGAAGATCAGGGCCATGTCATTTTATCTGTCTGGAGAACTACAGTGTGTTTATGACTGTGATTTCTTTTGGGGGGTTTTAAATATTAATATCTTATATTGGCACTTTTGGGGTGAAACCGTACCCAGGCATTTCACAAATCTAGAATATATTTTTAATTACATTCCCTTCTAGTTAAGCCTTCCATTACATTTTAACATCTTTGCTTCTTGGCTTACTACTGAGCAGCCTGAATATCAGTGCTTCATGCAGCCTTACAGTGAATGACACTTCTTCAACTGCACTGTCAGTGCACCTTCGTCAAAACTCTTTTAGGAAAACTGCCATTCCCACTAATGACAAATTTCAAATTCTGGTTGGTCTCCCTCTCACTAACTCCCATTCACTGCAACAGTCAGAAAATGGCTCAATTAGTAGAGACTCTCAGAGATGTTGCTGCAGATTTGGGAGGAGAGATGCCAGCAGATAAATGTGAGTCATTTTTCAGCTCAGGAGGCTTCAGTTCTGATTGCACAGACTGATTCAACTTAATTCATTTCTTTCTTTTCCTGTATCTGAGGGAGACAGCAGGTGAATAGTAAAATACAAAAACTGGAGCAAAAATGGGTGTTATTAAAGTGAATCAAAGTAACAAATGGGTTGGCAAGTACACAGGTAGATTATCTATGATTCATGAGCCTGTATTATTTTTAAAATGCCATTTTCCAGGCAATGACTCTAAGGAGACACTAGTAAATCCCCAAAGTTTCTTGAGTTTTGTAACTTCCACTGTCAGTCTCTGAATTAATACATATTTGTGGAGGTCTGAAGGTTGTGCTCACTGTACCCTGAGCAGAGGTTTGGACAGAGATCTCTACAGCTCCCGTGAAGTCTGAATGACTTTACAACTTGTGACCTCCTGTTTAAAAATATATATTGTTTCTCCTAGGAGTGCAAAATAGGAAGACTGGAGATGGCTCACAAAATTAAAACTGGAAGTGGACTCTAGAATTCTAGAGTCTAGGAAATACTGACCAAGAATACACTTGTAGGACAAAAGTAATCAATTCAGAGACATCTAGGTGTACAGGGCAGAAATTTAGTGAAGAATGAAGTTCAAACCTACTTTTCTTCATGAAACCAACACTAACTACCAAGCAGTACCTGACCAGTCTCATGCCCAGTCTTCTGAAGAAGGTTGGCAGGTTACCTGCTGGCAAAGACCAACATGTTGCAGGTGAGCAATTCAAACCCCATTTTAAAGGTGGGCTGTGAAAACACGACTCATTTCTCATCAGTTCAAGGTGTGAAATGCTTTAGTTGAGCTGGTGAAGCAGCCACCAGGGTGACCTTCACAAATTCCCCAAATGGAGGATGGATCTGCAGTCAGAGGCTATGATCATTAAAAGAGTCAGATGGAGATGACAGGGTTTACAGAATAAAAATGACATAGTGTGCAGCCCTGATTGAACTCACACTCCTGAGCTGTGAGATTTGGTCTCTGATTTTTCTTTTGCTCATTCTGGCAGGGATTCACTGGAAAAATATTGTGGCTGATCTTCTAGCAGCATCTGTTAGATGCTGTTCAGTATCAATACAGAAGTTGAGAAACAATACAAGAAACCCTGGAGTTTTGCCCAGTTTATATTTCTTTGGTATAAAGAGTGTTGCACCTTCTTAGACCCCCTACGGGGTCCAAGTTATACTGGTTTTTTTCATGCACACACATTAGGTTCACAGGAAAAAAAAAGACAAAAAGCAAAGTCAAAAAACAAACTTAAGAATCTGGAGCATGAGTTTTTACAGGACAAAAGGGAAAATATTGATGGCCTCTATGTAATTGGGAGCTAGCAGGAATTCCTGATGGAAATCAAGGGATATTTTTGTATTGACTTCAACAGGAAAAAAATATTTCACCTTGAGAATAATACGGTGTAGAATCACTTGGAGAAAAACAAAACAAAACAAAACAAACTCTGCCAGGAGGAAATTGGAGTGATTGAAGCTGAAAGTTTCTTTAGAAAAGGAGTTGAATCAACAAATTTCTTAAGTTCATTAAAAAATGATGTTTTGTTTGCTTTCAGTTGTCTAAACAATTCAGTTTAACATAACTATATGAGAATTGGATGTCTTCTGGGTAGAAATTATGTTTTGTTTTAAAATGTAAAGATAGGCACTTAGTGTGGTTAATATGATGGGAGCTAGAGTCTGAATTTGCAGCAATTTAGCTCATCTGTGGTAACTGCCTGTGGGGAGACTTTTACACGGTTATAAATGGGTGGTAATTTGAGGTTGCCTATCCCTCTTCTGAATTCCCCCTCTTGGAAGTAAATGATCTTACATTTACTGATGGGTAAAATGGTGCACAGTTATTATTAAGTAGCCTAACACTTGTGGCAACTTGTTTGCACATCCTTAAGATCAGCTAATTACAGCAGGGGAGAAAAAAAAGTTATTAGAGCCATAAAAAGCACTTTGAAATTATCAAAAGGAAATTATTTTATTTATTGAAATTTAATATTTTACAGGCTTTCTACTCATGTAAATATCCAAGATTTTTTTCCATTCTTCCTGGTTATTCAAAATTTCAGTATTTTTTAATCTGGAAAATCACATACCACTCTAGATTATATATATCCTTTTGCTTTTGTTCTGTCTCAGAATTACAGCTGACCAAAGTGAGAGAGGTTGGGGTTTCTTGGTTGGTTGTTTTTGTTTTTTTTCTTATTCAGGCAGTAAAAAACATTAATGATTAATTTTGAACCCAAAGACTAACTTAATCTTCCATTTATCTTCCTCATTTGAGAACATATACTCATCTGCAGAACAGCTCAAGATCTATGAGGTCAGAATGAAGGGTATCATGCTCCATTTGTGTCATATCAACATGTCAACATTGGTGAAGAATTAGACTGAGTTGTCTGTTGACCAGCCTTCAACAAAATAAGTATTTAGGATTTCAGGCAGTAAAATGCACAAACACCAAATTGTGAATTGGGAAACCTGTCCTGGAAATTAGTAGAAGCTGTGTTCCAAAAAAAAAAAAAAAAAAAAAAAAGAAGAAGAAAATAGGTTCTCTGTGCTCAGTACGCAATGAACTTGGCATCTACTCACCAAGGATGTTATGACATCAAAATCCAAAAATTTATGTGGGTTACATGAGAGACCTGGAAATTACAGTGCTGCCTTGCAAGCCTAGGGCTGTAGTGTCTCTAACCCCTTCTTCTCTCTCCCATTGGGTTTAGCCCTAATAACCAGGACAGTAATGAAAAGCAGAAAAATAAAGATAGGGAACTCATACCAAATGAAAATGTATGGATTTAATTCTTACAGTAAAACACCACATGGAATTTCACACATTTTCACAAATTTAACAAATGTTATACCATTTATTTTATCAGCAGCTTTCTGAAAATTCTTTCACAGGGCTCTGTACTTTCCCTTCAGTAATAAAAATTGTTGACTAACTTTACCGGAAATTTTCTTTAATTAAAAGTGGCCACAGAGTTAGCCTTTCATACAAACATTAAATTAGAAGTGTCCACAGGGCTGCATACAAATCAGAATCCACACTTGCCAGCCAAACCACACACTGTAGATGTGGCTTTGTAGGGAGAACCCAACAATTTTCATTTCAAAACCACAGGTACCTACTACTATCTTGTTTAGCTTTAGCAGTCATAAAGTTGACAGCTTGCATGGGAACCAGCAACTCCTTGTCCATACCATGGAAGACATCTAATATCCAGTTCTTTGGTTAGAAATATTGTTGTAGAACAGGCAAAACTGGTGTGGCCCAACTCTGCTGTGACCAGTTTATTTCAACTGAGAAAAATTATATTGACAGGCATGAGGGAAGAGCCTCCAAAGCTGAAGAAGCAGAGCTCCAGTTCCTGCACACCCACCAAGCCTGTAGGATCAGTCAAAGTCTGGGAACCTGCCTTGAAGTTCTTGGCCTCATAAGAATCCTGAACACACACTGGTACAAGACTCTTTCCCAGTGTTTCCAAAATATCAGGAGAGACCTGATTCCTGATTCCTTTTCAAGTTGCTCCTACAGTGGTGTAAAGTGGTTTAGTTCAACAGCCTTGCTCCCATGAACCAAAGCATGTCTAAAAAATATCCCCCCTGCTCCACATATAGAGTCTTAAGGATAACCAGTGACGTCTCCTGAACATCAAAGCTCACAGACAGCAGAAACAAAAACAGCATGTCTTGTGGGGAAATAAACATTTCATAATTGCTAATGTTTCCTTTTGGATAAGTAAAAAGCCTGAACACATTAAATTAAAAAAAAAAAAAAAAAAAAACGAGGATTTAATTTCTAGTTTAAATACAGCTGCAGTAATTCTTACACACCACACAGCTGTTCAGAGTCCTGGCAGCTGTCCATATCTTATGTGTCTTATCATGCATTTTCCAGTATTGCCTTCTTGACACATAAAGACTGTCTTTAACTTGGTAAAAAATTGGAGTCCTTGTCAGGTAGCTGCTGCTGCATGGTTGTTCCATGTCTTGTCACCACTGGCTTTTGCACCTGTCAAGCCCCCTATTTCCCCATAAATCTGCTCTTGTTACAAAGAAGAAACATTTAGTTTTGCTATTTCTTTCTTTGACATAATCCTACATACTGATGGCTGACCCCCAAATTGTACATTTGTTTGTTAGACATAAACCAAAATCATATTAGTGCACATTTGTATTGTGCAAATAAGTGGGATGACAAATGTTTTGACCAAAACACCAGCAGATGTGCCAGTTTCACTGCCAGTGCAGAGTGGGAAGGGAGGCCGACAAGTTTTCCTGCCAGCATATGATGTCATTCTGAATTCAGTTTTTAGAGAACAGAACTTCAGCTTTTACAGAGAAAATGAGAATGAATAACATATTAACCCAGCATCTTGAGTATTTTTATAAAAAGGCTTCTCGAGTTTTCCTGCCTGCTTTTATTCCAAGCAAAAAGAAATGTGGTCTCAATGCTGTTACTCAGGCTGCACAGGGAACACATTTATTATAACATTTAGTTAAAAGTATCGTGCAGCTCTGGGAAAGTTTTCCTCCACTCCAGCTTCTGACAGCTTTGAAAAACAAGAAACAAAAGCCTCAAAAAGTGCTTGGGCATCAGGGGCAACATTTTTCTTTTACAGCTGGGGAAGTTGAGGGCTGGCAACATAAAGATCTCCATGGTAGGTGGCATGCTTGTGCCTAGTCATATTTATCAATCCCTTTGAAGGGTCACTTTAGAGACACAAAAGCAGAAGGAAGGTACAACACAGCTCTAGGTAACTTGCCTGTGCCTCCTTGGCTGGGATGTGGCAGTGCTGATTTGGTGTCTTTACTTGGCTCCTTGGGCTGGTGCCAGCTCATGTCCAGGCAGCTCAGAGTATAATCAGAGGTGTGTGGTTCTTGCACCTGTCTTTGTAGGTGCTGCTTATCTCCTCTATTATTATGAGATACAAAAATGACCTTAAAAGAAGATTAAGCAACAGACAGGTAAAGCTTACCTCCTTCATGCATGGCACTGAATCTATTTTTCCATTGTGATGTTGGGTTTTTTTTCTTTTTTTAAAACCATGAGTTAACTTCTGCATCACTTGTTAGCCCCACCTTGCCTCCTCCTATGTTTGTATATTTGAATTAATTTCATTGTGCTCATGTTCTATCAAAGCAAGGTGTTTTTACATGATAAGTTCTCTTCTCTCTCTGCAACTTGGGTAAATAGTTTCCCCAGAAATGTTTCACTCACTGCTGTGTTCCATGTGTCACCTGTGGTTTGTAGTTGAAGTAGAGTTTTACTCGGTAACTATTGTACAAAGGACATTCCCTGCCCCTAATCTGAGAAACACTAAAAACAACCACCAGTTATTGTTCCTGTGTACCTAGGGATACTGAAATAATACTAGTTCAGAGACAGTGTGTTATTGTATTTTATAATGCAATTACCCTTTCTGGCTATTCACTACTGGGCACAGGTAAGCTCATTTTTAACCTTAATTCAGAGCCAGTACCTTTTGTCATAAGAAAGCCTCTAGCACAGAAGTCTGTTTACATAGTTACTAATTATCTGGATTACTTTACTATAATAAAGGAAAATAGGAGGCCCTTTGGAGCTCAGCAGTTCAGATGCCCATGGATGCATGTACCATCTCTTCATCCTTTCTCAGGTAGAGATTGAACAACAAAAATGTATTTTGGACAGTCTTTACTTTGATTTGCAAATGCTAACAAGATGGTAAATAGGAAGAATTTTTTTTTATGAAGAAAGCTGCACAACTCTCTTAGCCAAAAGTTATTTTCAGACACTCTAAGACTGAGACTTCTCAGCTCTGCTTTTCCTCAGGTCCCCCTTCTAGAGTTTTATAGAAAGCGAATATGAAAGTTTCTGCAAGCGCAGTAGACATGGGATGAAGCTGTAGTATCTATCAACCACTGCTTTCTGTTTTCTTTCTCCTTTTTTCACAACAGGACAACCTTTTTGGTCAAGCTTTCAAATAAGTCCACACAAACATTAGAAATATTTTCAGAGAGTGTCACCGTCCCAAAACATAATGCAGAAATGATTTTGCAGTATCACTCGAAGGTGACTCCTTCAGAATTTTACTCTTGAATTAGACTTGATAGACACCAACATAACCTTTGCTCCAGGTTTTCCTTCATGATCCTTCATAGATTCCTGCAACCCTCTCCTCTTACCTTGGTGTTTATACTCTCCACTTACTCATAGGTACCCAGCATGTCTCCCTTTAGCTATACATAGTCAATTCTTTTCATCTTTCACCATAAATCAATCATTCCAGTGCTTAGTCATTTCTGTTCTTTTCCCTGAAACATTCTCCTGCTTCTCTCTGCCTGCTGTGGGTGTTATGTGCCCAGAAACAAACTCATTTTTCTAATTGCATGACCAGGCAAAGAGACAGCCAAGACAAGACAGTTATCTTATGTCATGTGAGTCAGATAAACTAATAGGAATTTTAAAATGCAAGGTGGCTTGAGTGGTAGGTTGTCAGTCTCTGGTAGCTGTCAGTTATCTGATTATTTTGATATAATTTCTTAAAAAAAAAAAGAGGTATCTGAGAAAGTAGCCTGAATGCAGAAAAGGGTTACAGATACTGGTGTTTTATTTCAGATGCACGGTATCTGTATCGTAATTTGGCTCCAGATGTGGTCTCCTTGGCTCACATCATTTGCTTTTACCTGTGGAGTTTGGCCTCGTAGTTTTCCTGAAGTCAGGCTGTTCCCAACTCAAGTGACTTCTCAACTCCACTGAAACTATCGGATCAGGATGAAAGTCATCCATAGGCATGTAAACCACCAAGCTTTCCCTTTGAAACATGAATTAATGACTAGAACAGGAAACAGTAAAATAAAGGGGAGAGGAGAGCAAAGGAAGACCCTAAGCTAAATAAGGCACTTGAATAACTGCATTTTTTTATCTTTTATATTGACCTGATAGGGACAGAGAAGGAAATGAACGACCCAGTTCTGCTGCTAGACTTCTTTATTCTTGGATCTGAAGAAGCAAGACTGCTCTTCCCATTCCTAGTTGGGAAGACCAGAAGAGCAGCTCAGGAGTTTGATGGAGCTGTACAAACCTGGCCTCTGAAGATGCACAAAGTCCAGCAACAGACAGCTTGTGTAGAGGCTGAGGACAGGACAATGCTGTTGCTAGAGGAGATGCTATCACAGGTAAGGACACAATGCAAAAAGAGACCATGCAAGCATAGATGAATGTGAAGGGCAGACCACATAGACAGAGGTGAATATGAGAACAGACAAAGCCTGACAGGGGAGCTACGCCTAGTGGCTTATGTAAGCAAAACAATTTTATCACCTTCAAAGGCAAAACAGGAGCCAGGATACTCTGTTTATAATTTGGGGGATTTTTGAAATCATAACTCTTTCATTATAAAATGCCTTAAGCCCTCAGCCACAGCAATCAAACCCTGCAATATCCGGTGTCGTGTAAAGAAGCACCTTCTGTGTTGTAACAAACATCATCAAAAGGCTTAAGTTTTAAATCACTTCAGTTGTAAGAATGTACTGATGATATTTCTGATGAGTACATTTCCTAATCAAAAACGGTATGATTATTGCTTTCATAGTGATCTTCAATGGTCAAGCTAAAAAAGCATTCCTAAATAGTAAAGTGCTCCAGTGTGCCCTTGTATCTTCATCCTACTGCACATCCTCAAAAACAATTGGGCCTTACCCACATGCTGCAGTGGGGCTGGTTCCAAGATGCCTCTTGCAGTGTCAGTAACAGTCTAAAAATATCTGGCAGAATTGGGTTTTTGGCAGCTCCTTGATTACAAGCTATGACAATATGCTAGACTTATTGCTAGAACTACACATCTGGTCAGCATTTTTTATGCTGAAGTACCATGGGCAGAAGATCTCAACATGTAAGGCCTTAGTTGTACAACATAAGCAGAGGTTTACCCTCAATTACTTATGACCTCATTTGCTTGGATGTGCAGTGATGAGGCTGCTACTGTCTGATAGTGAGTGAAGATCAGGGACAAGGTCTTGGTTTGTTTGGGCTGTAAGAATCTGTACAAATATGGCACAGAGGAGATACACAGTGGAGCCTAAGTATTTCATGCAGCAAACTTAAATCAGATTTTTTGGGCAGCAGAAATTTTACATCAGAGTGAAAATTCTGTACTGTCTCAACGGGCTTTTTCATGGCAAATATTGAGTCACAGCCCAATACCCAGAAACCATGGTAATATTTTAATGCAATATTAAGGGAGCTGTTTACACACATTACAGACCCTGAATTTTTCTCTTGTTCATTTTAATTGCTCAGTTTTCATAGAATCATAGAATCATAGAATCCTAGGGGTTGGAAGGGACCTTGAAAGATCATCTAGTCCATCTAGTTTTAACCATTGAAAGACCTTCAATGTGCATGCTTTGTCTCCAGGCAGATCTTACAAAGCTTGATGTAACACCATGCTGTTGAGAACTACTGAACTGGTTCTTCTGCACAAATTGAACTTCAGAGGTGCTGTACTCCAGCAGATCCATCATCCCCAGCATGGCAAGATGTGGCCACTACCAGTGACTGTGACTGAAGTAGAAAGGTGGGAAAGCTCTAATGGTATAAAACAAAGCATAAATCCACAGCAGCTTGTTTGTCTCCTGTGAATACCGAGGAATAATTTGAAAGCAGCTTCTTGAGAAAAGAAAAGTTGAATAAAGAAACCATCTGTGCCAACGTCTATCACTTGACAGATGGCATACTGAGGAATGTAACACCTACCTGTAATTTACAGAGGGCTATCTCAGGATGGTTTTTCTGCCTGTTGCAGTGAGATTTAGAAAGTATATTTTGGTTTTTAAGTCACTAGTATGCTCTGAGTACAACCTCTATAAAGACAACATATTTTGTAAAATGTCTGGCAAACTTTGATTTCATGATTAGGATAGATTTATAGCAGCAGTAGCACCTATTTAAATAGTATGATAATGTCTGAAAAAAAACCTATTTTCATTTCACTGAACTGAAATGACATTTGTTGAATTCTGCTAAGTTCAGAGGTGATTTCTCTCTTTCAGTGTTTGTGAGTATTCAGGGTTTTTTAAGCATAACATGTATTTCAAGACCGAGTAGCAAATATATCTGATCTTCTAGTGAGTCCTGTTACTAATATACCATTTCTAGGGTAATTTATTTCATAGAAACAAATGATATTACTTTATCTTCTCTTTCAAAACCTGTCTGAACTTTTTGTCTACACATATGCCCATTGTGTTCTCCCACAGGTGAGGACTGGAGCCCTGACTAAGAACAGGATCTTGGCTTTGCCGTGTTCAGCAATTCAATATATCACTATGTTACTGTCATCAAAAAGAAAAAAAACCAAACCAACATGCTCTCAGAAGTTATTGTAAAATTAGGCTATATTGAAAATAAAATATTAAATCAGATTTGAATTAGACTTTAAGATAAGTGTCTTATTCTTATGTGTTATGGTTGCTTTCCACTCTTAGTTATCACTCATCTTGTATTTAAAACCTTGAAGTTTAAGAGAAAATACTGACTCATCTTCACTGAGGTGAATAAAAATCACTTCCTTAAATAGAAACAGAAATATTCATAAGAGAATTGTAAAAAAGGCAAAAGGAACTTTGTCTTGGCACTACATGTGAGTTTAAATTTTTTAAGCTTGCTCCTGAAATACATTGCTCTGCTCAGGTATGTTGTGTGAATGTACATTCAGTGTTGTTTTCAGTAAGCTATTTTATTTAAGTAAATAAATAAAACACACATCTCTGTAAAGTTCAAGGAAGAGGTGACATAGGGTTTCTTGAAGCTCTCTTCTCTCAGCCACTCAGATAACAATTTCTAAGCCCTGTTTTTTTATTGTCAGGCTATGTGAAAGCAGGTACTTTCAAGATACTTTGCAATTAATATGTTAATTGAGAATTTGTAGTGAAGTTAAATTCCAGCAAAGGTGAGGAAAACCAGGTTCACTCTGACGTCCAGATGGAGGAAAACTCCTCAATCAATGGTGAAGGTTTCAGGCAGAGCAGGCTCAGTATCATGTTTTGGTGCTCAAAGTTGAATTCTCCTGCTTCAATGAGAATATTTTTTAAGGGTTGTTAAAATTTTGTATCAAAGATGCTTAGGAATCAAAAGCAGATTTTCAACTAAATTTTTAATGCTGATTCTTTTTTTTTTTTTTTTCCCCCAGTTAACATCAAGAGTGGAAATCTACCCAAACACAGATGTTTATACTGTAGGCACTTACCTCTGAGCTAAGCAGCTACACTGTTAGAAACATCTTCTATCAGTGTGGTTCCTCTCAGCTTCATAAAAAGTGCTGATAACCCTAAAAACATCTATTTCATTCCATCATCATACAGGAGCCATGAGGGCTCTGTGATGTTGGGCTTTGAGGTGTAGACCACAGTGGGGGGATCTGTATGACATTTCGTTGGTGTCAAACAACTTTCCACCAAAATGGAAAGTTTCATAGGTTTTGACATTTCTATCAGAAAATGAACTCTGCAAACCCTGAGTTCTAAGGCCAAAAACACTGAAAAAAATGGAGAATAGATAAGGATTTTGAATAACAAGTTTTTCACCATAAATGAAAGCCTTTTTATCTTTAGGGAATATCTATTTGAAATAAATCAGAAAAAAATATTCATTACATTTCCCAGTGTAGATGTAGGAAAGTGTCACAGTTTTCACTACTTCATCTTCAGATGTAAAACCAAAAAAAAATAAACCAAACCGTCTTCTTTTTATTTCCTTTTTTTTTTTTTTTTTTTTTTTCCTTTAAACATATTCAGCCTGCTAGCACTGCCAGGAAAGTGAAGTTAATAAGCCAATTTGTTTCCTTTACAAGCAGACATCCTTGTGTTTTCTCTCAAGCTGCTTTTCAAGCTACAGAGGAAGCACCTGTAAACATGGGTTGCAGAACTACCTCATTATCCTCATTCAAGCTCCTTGCAAGCACCAGGAGTCAGGCACTGTTTTAAAACTGAGTCTGTAACACAAGGTGCTTCTGGTGATGACTCCTTGGTTTTTTGGGCATTGTTTATATTCTTCTGTACAAGGAAGTATCTGCTTGATGAAGACTTCAAGTCAGGTGGTGAGGCGGTACATGATAGGACTTCAAAAGACAACATGAGAATGAACATTTTGTCTCCTGGTAGATTAATTTCTGAGCTTAGCACACCTTTCCCAGTATGTGAGACACTGATCTAAAGTGACTGTTCTTTTGCAGCTCTGTCCAGACTGGTGGTTGTTTGCATGGAAATTAGATAATGGATTTGAAGTCTTAATAAAGTGGAGATCTGACATATGCACAGACTGATCACAAAGTTATTTCTTCCCAAAAACTCCTTGTTCCTTCACATTATATGACTTTAAGCATGGAATTCCATTTTGGGGGGTTTATGGAGAACAGTGCTCAGACATTGGGAACTATCAGATGGATGGCAGGTTATTTATTGCCCTTGATTTTGTTTAATTTCATTGGGAAAAGTTGTCTTCAGTTCTTGGTAACCTTGTTTTGCTTTATGACTCTGTTTAGTATTTTAGCTTTATTTCCCCAGGTGATTGAAAGATCCCTGTAGATTCAGACTATGTGGGTTATTCAGAGACACTCATTTTAGGGCAACATGTGGAACTGAAGAGCTTCCAGAATGCCTGAGCAAGAACTCAAAGGTATCCTGACTTCAGGGCCTGTGATGGAGCCTAATATTTATCACAACAACCCTTAAAAGCTTTCACCACATGCTGAATAAGTCTTATAGCAAATCTATAACTCTACTTGAACTTTTGTAATTCCTTTTGCCATCATGTTCAGCCAGTTCTGTTCTCCTTTTGTAATGACAGAAGAAAATGACAGCCAGAAGAAAACCAAACCAAAACAAAATAACAAAAAAACAGGAATTAAACAAACTAGCTCAGCATTATTATCCCAGGGTGAATTTAAGCAGGCAGGAAGTTGTTTTAGAATATGAAGCTCTGTAGTTTTATACCTATAAGGAGTCTAAAAGGGAATAACAGAAAAGTCCCAAGGGGGAACTGAATATGAAGAAGTAAGTATATGGAATATATTGAATTCCCAGCAGCCTCAGTGGTCATGTCACGTTGCTTAGAGGACACAAGAGAGACAACAGTGACTTTCTTGGACAGACATTGTTTTAAGTTCATGGCTATTCATAGAGAAAATAGACTGATAGTTGATAGAGGTCTCTGAGCTCTCACTGTGGTTGACCAGTGACAAGAATATACATCCCTGACAGACAAAGAAGTGATGACAAAAGAAGAATGAAGAAACTGCAGGTTTTATGGAGCAGAGATGTCATAGTGACAGCTGGATAAAGGGTTCCTTGTCCTATTGCCTGCCTCAAAGAGGCAGTTACTCTGCATCAGTCAGATCCAATGCTATAGACTTTCAATCAACTAAAAGAATTCACTTTTACAAGATCACAGTTCAATAGGCAGCTGTCCTGCTTGTTTTCTATTTAATGGAACAAGACAGGCTATAAATATGGGACTTGGTACAGCTCAGGGCCAAGGTATGGGTCCATCTTGGCTCTCTGCATATAAATACAGGTGAGTCACTGGATGTGCCCATACACACCTTGAAAGAAAAATACCTGAAATGATCACTGACTGCCAAGAACCCGTGCCAGACTGTTTGCAATGTCCTTTGCTCTTCCTTGGCTCATCTTCATTCACCACTGCTGAGCCAAGTCAGAGTCTGCCCTTTGGCTCATTTCATTGGCTGGCTCCTTGCTATATATACAGATTTTTTAATGAAACTGTGTTTACACCCATGTGCATATACATACACACACAGATTTCCAACAGATTTTAGCATGGCTTGTTGCAAGTTTAATGGCTCTTCTTCCCAAAGGTATGTAGTGAATAATTTATGCCCGTGACGACACTCACAGAAGCTGCTTCTGAGGACTTTACTTCAGTGTTTGCTTGCTTGCTGCATGGAAGCCTTCCTGGTATTATTTTAATTTACTTAGATGAAAGAAGAGTCAAGCAAAGAATTTCTGTTGGTCAGTGAAGTAAAGGCTTTCTTTCAGAGTGAAATTTGTGCCTGTGCATAAATGTCCAGGTCTGAGTTTACCTGATGATGTGGAAGCATTTAGTAACCCCTAGGAATTTAGTGGCCTTATTCTAGATTACTGTTGGCAAAACTGAGAACAAAATCTGGTTTTACAACCCAAAAGAAGCTTAAGCTTCCCCTTTTCCCTTTGCTGATGGAGTGCATGGTGCAAAGCACTTTATTTGCTGTAATGGGATGAAAGATGTTTTTGAAGATATCTTGCAATAATAAAGTGAGTGTGCTGAACAGACAGTGCTTAGCTGGGAAAAGCTCCACTTTCCAAAAATTTTTCTCCTCCTCTGTGCAAGAGCTTTGCCAAAGGGTGTACATGTTACTGTTGCAGCCCAAATTACTGTTATAGCCAAGGGATGTACACGTTTCTGTGTAAATGTCTTGCCAAAGGGTGTGCAAGCTACAGTTCAAAGTTACAGTTGAAGGGGCATTCCTAGCTTTAACGTATGTGATCTGCTTATCCACTCAATTAAATGTGGTTTATTTTCAGATGGCTGAGGGGATTGCTCATGTGATGCAGAGCCTATTGCTGTGGGAGCCCTTAAAAAACAAGTTCCCTTTTAAATTTTTGCTGTTATGCAAGGTATTACTGGTACTCATGGTATTCCTCATTCTTTGTACAATACATGCTTCCACAAAGAAGAGCTTTTCTCCAATTAGAGATGGGGAAGATTCTGTGGGTTTTTTCCTCTAAGGGTGCCAGATAGACTGCAAATTTGCCCTATGACATGAGCAGCTGTTTAGGGGGCTCCTGTGTGCAGCCTTAGTCACATTTTGTGAGATTTTGAATTAATGGTGATCTCTCAGGAAACAGATTTTGTTGGCATAACAAAGTCTTCAGCATAAAACATCTTCCCAGTAGACAGTGGGAGCAATACTATAGGAAACAAAATTCCACAAAAGTTAGAGAATGGCTCAGGAATGTAACGTAAGAAAACAAAAGGGGTTGAAAGCATACAATGAATCCTCCACATTTTCTGTCAAGCTCCATTGAAAATCTGATGGTTCTGGTATGCCAGGTAAATGCTTCCTCTCATGGTATAATTTCTTGAAGTAATTGATTACTGGTGTATCAGAACTCCTTACCAATCTCAGTGAGTTTATCAGCTGCTGTGGGTGATCCCAAACAGATGCCTGCATTCTGGAAATCTGAGCATGGTTGTTCTGGTCTATTTTGTTCTAGGAGAAGGAGTTGCTCCAAAACTTCCACTGACATGGGTTGCTAGCTCTCCTTTGGTCATTTAGAGACACCAGTGGGGCATCTTCATCAGGAAGAAGCCTTACATCTGTATATGCCTCTAGGCTTTTATAGCACTCACATTTGCCTTTAGACATTTATAGTAAGATGTCAGGCACTGCCAGGCATTCAATCTATCTGAACCAGAAAAAGGTGTCTAATCTTTCTGTAAAAGATATTTTCCCTCTTGAGGTGCTTGTTTTTCTCCATAGACCAGTCAGGGAATTTGCCATGATTAAATCAGATGAGATTAGGTCTAACTTCTACATTTTAAAAGTTAGATCAGATAAATCTCTTTGTCTCACAACTGGTTTGCTGCAGAAACAACACATTTCAAAGAAAGATAAGCAAGGTGAGTAGGAACAAGCAACACTTCTGCTTGACACACAGATGAAGAGAAATTCATCTAGAGGAAAAGCAGGAAAAGAATAACATGATAGAGTTGTTCACTACTAAGTGGAAAGAAGATAAATAAATACAGCATACCTGCCTCATTGCAATCAGGAGCAAAAGACCATCAAATTGGATGGAAAAATCCTGATTATGGAAAGGGGGCCTCATTTCCTCCCTGCTGCACAATCATCCCATAGACATGACATAGCAAAGACCCCAGTAGCTTCAAAGGACTTGGGAAAGAATGCTGGGTTCATCAGGACAAGGAGAATACCATCAGTTAGTTTAGTTAGTGACAAAATGCAATTATTTTCTCACAGTGGGTGTAAAGGGATATACTGTTCTTTTATGATACACACAGATTATTGCAAATTCAACTACTGACCCTGTCATTAGTCATTAAAAGAAAAAGAAAAAAAAGTACACAAGCTTTTGTATTTTTTGTCTTTGCCCCAAGCCTTTGTCTGATTTCTGTAACTGTAATCATGTTTACCTAATGCTTCTAAACAAGCCAAGACTTGCACGAATAAAATTGATATTTTTCTTTACAAATTTGTTTAGAATTTGCTCCTTATGTTGCATGTAAAAAGTAACATCACTCTTATTTGTTGAAATGAAGTAACTTCTAACTTTCTCTTTTATGTCTTCCACTTTTACAAGATGTTTCTTCTGGCAATATCAGTCAACTTTCTTTACCTTATTCTTTGTTCCCACATTGCCAATATTTCTGTGCTGCTAACTTCTGCACATAACCTCAGGAGTTTTTCTGATGATACTGTGAACAAGGAGACCCTGGATGTTTACCAACTCCTTACTTATTTATTATACCTGGCTCACTTCCTAGGACACAGTGAAAACAGTGTCTGTTCTTGTTGATTGCTAAACAAACCTTGTAAGGAAACAGTCCTCCTGTATGTCTAGGAACTTTGCTTCTTCCTTCGAGACCCCATCACTGTTGTCAAGGGCAACATCTGGAGAGAAGTGACTCTCAGCTTTTGTACAAACCTGGCTACCTGCATTTTTATAGCTACCTTTTTTTTTTTTTTTTTCTTGCTGTTGTTTTTAGTATTTATCTGGTTATACCTCAAAACTAGATACTTGCATTGCCAAATGATACATGTAATTTATTGAAACATTTTCTCCCACATTTAATCCAATGCTTAAATTTAAACATACAGCTTTGACAAACTCATCAGGGTGCTGAAAGCTCCAAGGATAGAGTAAAGGGTTCTGTTCCTCAGAGAATCTCTGATTCTGCTGCAGAGGAATACACTTGATAATCTTCCTCGTGTGGTATGTCCAGCATTATAAGGGATGAATTTTTCAGCACTACCTTAGGGATTTGGAATCTCTTGGCCCATTAAAACACCATCTTAGATATTTCCAGAAGACTTCTAGGAGTACTCACACAGAGTCTCATCTCTGACTTGAATGCCATTTAAGCTGCTTACCAAACATTAAAACTTACATTATCCTAAATGCATCATGTCAGACCTCCATGCTTGTGTTGCTTTTTACGTGGGTCATAGTGAATCTCCAGCTACAAGAACTTGCATCTGATTTTACATCTATGGGAAAATTTTTGTTTTTCCATAGTTTTGCTTCTGGTCTGCCTCAATTCTTATGTGGTGATGTTTTTACCACAAGTCCGACTGTGTAGCCTCTCTCTTAAAACTGAATAGTGTCTGGCAAAGGACAGTCATAGAGTCATAGAACAGTCGAATAATAGAATGTCAAGTTGGAAGGGACCTCAAGGATCATCTGTTCCAACCCTTCCAATATTATTGTTTATATGAGATGTCTCAGCACCCTGTCAAGCTGAGACTTAAAACTTTCCTAAGTGGGGGAATCCACCACTTCCCCTGAGAGACCATTCCAATGTCTGACTGTTCTCATGGTGAAAATTTTTCCTCTTGTATTCAGTCAGAACCTGCCTGGTCAACCCTTCAGTTCTGGAGAGCTTTTTAAGCAGCTGAAAACCCTGGCTTTCAACCTGCTCTATGGTGTTTTATATATTCCTCCTTCCCACCACAGGCCTCTGGGATTTGTCAGCATAAATATAAAACTGTCCAAAAGCTGTAAGTCTTTTGGTGGAAAACACTTCTGACAAAGCAAAAGGAAGCAAAGAAGCACAAGAGAGGAAGGATATAAAAAACATTAAATCAAGCTCTTAAGTGCTGATGGAAATACTATTTCTGAATGGTATTTTTTGTTTTAAACATGCTAAGCTTCACTTCTCCCTGAAGGGGCTTGGTTTCTCTCACTGCATGAGTGCATGGTGTCATCAAAGAGATGATCACAGTCTCAGTTCTGGTGTGTACCCCAAAGGATCTCCTGCCATAGATCCTAAGTCTGCACCCCCCACCCAAACTGTTACATTTGTACTCCTCACGCTCAAAATCACACTCCTGATAATGAGGGGTGATCCACCACTCTCCCACACCCACCTCACACTACAACCAAGAGATGCTGCATTTCTCCTTGCCATGAAGGAGTCCAGGGCAAAGGAAAAGGATGGGATCTTGTGATATCTCACAGTCCCATTCCTTCCTCCACATCACCTGCCCCTGGAATCCCAGCTTCCATTTCTTAATTTCTCATCACCAGAAAAGTTTCCAAGATCTTTCTGATCACTCAGTCTAACAGGAGAAGGGTATCACTTACACTCCAATTCCCATCCCACGGAGTGTGGCACATGTCCCACTGTTTGATTCCCAGCGTGGCTGGGGAATCATGTCTGGCACTGCAGCAAGTTTGTTCTTGCACCGACTTGCAACTGTAATGTAAGGGGTTACAGACAGCTTTAATAACACTGTTATTTTATCTGCCATGTCAAATGTATATCGTGGCAAATACGGACAGTGGATAAGCTCCATGTGTTGTTTAGAGGATGAAGTTAGGCCAAGCATGAAACAGATAATCCTGCATACCTTAGCTCTATCAGAGTTGCAGAGCATCCACATCTTGTGGCTGCCTTTTGCTTCTGCTGCCAAGGAGCTGAAGGGCACCCCTTCATCGGACACTTCCAACCTGTGTTGCAGGTAGAAATGTCATAGCCCAACTCAAAATGCCTTTAAATAGGGTGGCAAGTAATAAGGGTTGGTTTTTTTTGCAGGATGGGAAAGGGAAGGGTCAGTCAGTCCAAGGTGAGCCAAGGTGAGCTTGCTGGGAGTCAGCAAGCACCAGGTCCCTCAACAGGGACTAAGTGTGCAGGCACTGATAGGCATTAACTACTTGACAGTGTGTTTATCCTGAGAATCTACTATTGGCCATAAGAACAATATCCTCAACTACAAACATAGTAATTCTGATATTTCTGTTCTGAGTGATCAGCTGTTAATATGGTTCTCCCTGCCAGAGAGCTCAAACATCGGAGACTATTATCAAGTTGTTGAAAACTCTCATATTTTCTTGTTCCTATGGCCAAATCACCCAATCTGATATAACTTGTATAAATCAGTTTCCCAGCATTCAGCATCCCTGGACCTTTCCAGGTTTGTACTGTGATTTTCATAGCCCTGGATCTAGCAGTGTTTAAGTGAAGACTGTGGAAAAGCAAGTTTCTGGCCTCCCTCTTTACCTTTCATGGAAGCTAACCACAATAGTAGTTGCAGTACAATACTTTGGGTTGGTCTGGAGGAAAAAAAATATCCATCACACAGCTGGTTTGGGTTGTTTTTCTCTCTCTTGCTCAGATGCATGAATTAAGCTACTGATTAATCAAACAATTAATTGACAAGAACCCTGATTTATGTCAAGTTAAGTTACAGCATGCAAATATTTGGATGCAGATTTAAACACAGATTCTGTAAGTTGGCTTCTTCTTCTTGTTTTGCTTTTTTGTTGTTGTTTTGGTTTTTTTGTGGGGTTTTTGTTTGGTTTGTTGGGTTTTTTTGTTTGCTCATTTGTTTTTTGTTCTGTTGCTTGTTCTGGGTTTTAGTTTTGTTGGTTTTTTGTATTTTTTTTTTAACCATGAACATTTCTTGATGATAATCTAAGTGCAAAACTCAAGCTCTTCCTCCTTCCTGGTAATCTTTATGGAAAAACCATGACAAGAATCAAACTATTTGTGTTAAAACCTTAATCTGATAAATAACTATCAGGATGATTTTTAAAAGCACAAAGAGCAATAATATGCCTTGCTGCCACTAACAGTTCAACGGAGTCAGGCACCGTGCTCCAGTTTACATTTTTTTAAATCTCCCTTCTTTGTCCTGTAATCTGTGTTGACAGCAAGCTCCATTCAGGACATTCTTCAGAGAGAAACCAATAGGCAGGCTCAAACCTTCCTGTGGACATGCAAAGATCTGAATAACCAAAGAGCAGGGAAAGAGACTGGTGTGCTTTAAGCAAGGAAAAAATAAGTTTCTCAAGGTAAAATTGCTAATAGCTTGTTTGTGACTCAGAGTCTGAAATCTTTTTAGAAGTAACTGCATGGTGACATATATATGTGTAACATTATTCAAGTACAAAAGAAGACCTGTTAGGGTTATACTCTCTTGTTAAAAAACACCCAAGGACTGCTAGGGTTTAAGATAGGTCTTTGGAGAGGTAAACCCAAATCTCCATTCTTTAGCACTTTTTTTCTTTTGGACCTAGGGTTCTGCACACCCTACTGGATGATGGTTATGTGGGGGTTTTAATGCAATTTAATTAATTCTATTAAGATTTTTTATTTTAGAACTATTTAACCCCTGGGTTAAAAATAGGTTAAATATTTTTAGTTTTTGCTAGAGTTTTTTAGCTCTTTTGAGGGGCTGAATCTAAATAACGTTTTGCTAAACCAGTGCTAGGGTCCCAGCACTTCAACCAACTCTGCTTCATTTTCTTTATCTATCAAATGGGAAGGAGAGCAAGTTTTATTTTTTTTTCATAGGCAATCTGTACTGTTTGCAGCATGTCATAGTCTCTGACTTTTACTAATACGTGGGAGCACGATGCAGCTCCTTTCTTACCTTCTGTTAAATCCCAGCCCCTCCAGGGCTCTGCTGGGCTCAGCTCTGTGCCAGGTAATTCTCAGCAGACTGGCTCTCTGGGCTGGTGCTCCCGTGCAAGCAAAGCTGTCGTGACACAAGAGCAATGCCTGCAAGGATGCCTCCAAACAAAACCATTCTTAATGAATTTATCTGCCTGAATTGGTAGAGCTTGCCCATTCCTGCCCAGTTGTTGTGGCTCAGACACCTTAATACTGACTATATCCCATGCTATATGCTGAGTAATCTGTTGTGAAAAATGCCTCTGAAGAGGCCCCATTATGGATGCTCTCCTACCAGGCAACATAAAAATCCTGCCTAAATGGCATGCTGATTAAAGTCCCGTAAGTTTTTTAATGATTACCATTATCTAGTGATTGTTGAAGAGCCTTGCCAGAAGCCTTCTTTGTGGTATGTAATGAAATAATGCATATTGATGGGACCTGGTGCTGATTTTTAAAGGAAAACAGGCATCATTGGATGACAGGATCAATGTAGTCAGTGGGAGCTGCTGAAAATATTTGTCAACGGGCACATCAGACACCCCGTGATGGGAATCCATCCAGGAGGGAGTCAGAGACCAAAATGCTTCCTGACCTCTCTGGTTGGGCTACCTGGGTAGTGTTGCCATGAGTATGGAAGCAGAGAGGGAAAATCCTCAGTGGACAAAGAAATGCTGGAAATACACAAAGATTTGCCTTTACATGGCTCCATGTGCACTGGGTTTTGGATCACCATATCCCACAGGTTGTGTATTTTGCCAGCATTCCAGGATCGCAGTAGGGAAGAACTGTGACTTCCTTGGAACTCTGGCATATTCTGTTACTAGGGCTGAGATAAGGACAGGATGAAGTTCAGGTATAGTTCAAGATTTTTTAGATAAATAAGGATTTAGCAGAATGGAAATAGACTGCACAAGAACCAGTCCTAGATTTATTATTTTAAACATGATTTTGGCCAGACTCGAGTATTTAAAATGAGCAGGTAAAGCCTGCTTCAAGGAGCAACCATTTGATAAGAGAACAACTGTCCAGAGAAAAAGCTGACAAAGACTCTGGACTTCTAATGCTGTGTTAGCTGTGACTGATATTAGGATCTGGGGATACTGGGATCAGAGTACTCACTGGCAATGAAAACCCATGAGGCATTATTTTCAGGCATATTTCTGTTACCTACATGACTTTGGAGTAAGGTCTAAACATTAATGAAATAGGCACAACAGTCTTGGTTTTCCCTGTCTTGGTTTCTCTTAGAACTGAGAATATTCAGTGTGTACTAGAATACGGAAGTTTTATTGGTTTCCTTTTTTTAAAGAATTGTTTTCCCTTAAATTTAATTAGGCATTGTTCCTGTTAAAATGACTGGGCTTTCAGTCAAAGTTGCTGCATTGCAGTATGATGCAGCTGTGAGGCTCAAATCCCAAATGGTAGATCAGCTGAGATTCCTTCCAGCTAGGTTCCATCCAAACTCAGTCTAGAGATGGACCTAGAACTGCACTGTGGGGAAAATGTTTTGATTTGGCTATTTATGTATTCTTTGTGCTTAAAGCAGCCCCACTCCACGGTGCTTTTCTGGTGTTATCTTGTCCACAACATTCACTGTGAGATCCTGGGAGCTCATTTTGGGGCATAAAATTGAGCTGAGTCTGAGTCCAGCTGTCTTGGTCCAAGGTAATGATTCAGACTGGTCTCCCCTTCTTACAAGAACCCAACATTTGTTTGGTAGCTACCTGCAAGCCATGGTGTGCCTGGGTTCTTCTTTAGATACTCAGGCTTGTGTGGAGGTGGCTCAGGTCAGAAATCTAAGCAGCTACTTTTGAATAAGCTCTGGAGACCCAGCATGACATGTAAAGAATTCTTAATGTGCACCAAGTTGATTTTGTCCATCCCAAAGAAGTGTGGCTGTCACCACTGCCAACTTTTACATTGCTGTTAGTTAACAGCATTTGGCTTTGCTGGTTTGCAGGAGAGGAATCAACAGCTTTAGAGACCTGCATTAAGGAGAGTGCCAGTGTGGGGGTGTAATAGGTGTCCATGGGGTCACAGAACAGATTGCTAAATGTTTTCATACTAGGAAACACACCGTGATAGCACTCCAGCCATCTATATATCACACTTGTACAAAAATAAATGAAAAATTAAGAACCACTGCAGCTGTAGTCCTTATATTATAAAGGTGCAAATACAATCACTCCTTGAGAATTTCCATGGCAAAATTAATGTTCTTGCCAAGGAGCTTAGGAGATAGTCTGTGGACACCTCTTACATTGAGGAGTTAGAGCTCTCAGCTACTACTTCCCAAAATAGAGACCTGACTGCACCAGACTTTATTCCCAAGATGATTTTGGTTAATTGTGTTTGTTAGCCTGAAGAAACAGCTCTGATAAGAGGAACCAACTGAGAACCTCTCTCTCTCTCTCTCCTGTCCACTGAGGGTGGAAAGGGCACCTCATTCAATGAGATTATGATCCCACTTTTGCCCCCTAACTGATGAAAACAGGGATATTGCTCATGTCTGTGTGGCTCTATTAGGCTCCTCAGGGGTGCAGTGATTTCTGCCTATGATACAGTTCAGCATTTCTGAGCTCTCTTGAGTGTGTAACAGCACTGGAGCTCTCCCCTGCCTGCAGTACAATGACTGATCTCCTCTCTGGCCACAGGAATCACCTCTTTCTTGCTGCACACATATTGCTTTATCGTGTGAAAAAGTGCTCCATCCAAACAATGTGAATTAAAGGTAAAGCAGGTCTAGAGAATTCCTTCTTTGTAATAAGTTATCCATTAAATACCACTTAAGCTTTTCTTGTTTAAAAGCATATGTCAACATAATCTCAAATACTTTTTATAAAGTACTAGTAGTAAGTCATTAAAAATGACAAAAATGTCTTTAATCTATGAAAAATATTTTAATCAACTGAGATATCTTTTTCAACATAGCAAAATAAACACAACCCAGACTGGGCTATCTAATCTTCAGCTCACAATGGGATGATTTTACAGCAGAATGTTGGAATCACCAGCTAAATTATTTAGGTGCTTACTGCTCTCAGGAGCCTTCAGGTATGTTTTTCTCACTACTGTGGAATACCCTCTCATTCTTTTTAAATACTTGCAAATGTCAAACGTTTATGTTTGTATTTACTCAATACTACTAATTACTCAATACTTACTTTTGTAGTTACTCAATAATTACTTTTACTTTCTGAAAGGTGGTGTGATTGAGAAATAGGAAATAACATTTTGGTAACCACTGATCAAAGGTAAGATAATGATTCAATACCCTCCATGAGCAGCCGTTCAGGATTTCCACTCCCTTCATTTGACTTAGATGACCAGGAATCCTGGAAAAGGCAGAGGATTTAGGAAAACAGGAAAAAGAAGAGAAACTGTAAGAGTGCAGAAAATGGTATTTGTCTGCTTTCTGTGACCTCATTCTTTTCTCAGCTTGGTTCTTGGGGACAGTTCACTCACAGCAGCTAAACCCCTGCCATGCTTAACTGCTAATTTTAGTTAAACACACTTCTAATTCAGGATCTAAAAGTTACGGACCAGGGCTGTGATGAAGTCACTGTTCTGGTCTGATCTGTTCCCAGGGACAGCAGAAATCAGATGAAGCAGCCTCTCCAATTTATCTTCTGGATTCAGTGATTGTTGCAGACAACCACAAAGCAAGACAAAACTTACCTTGCTGAGGATGTCAGACCATGTCACAGGGCAGAAGCTCAGGGTGCAGTGGGAGGTGACACTGATTGCTGGGGGTCCCACATGAGAGAGGGCCATGGGGTGCAGACTGTGAGCAATGGAGTTTCACAAGGTGTGGGCCATGTTCATCTGGGAAGGGCACAGAGGTTTCTACCAGCAATGGTTTTTTTTGTAGAAACAAACATCTTTATGTATTAAGATCAGTACAAACCTTTACACCTTGAGTGCTGGCCTGCCTTGGCTTGCTTTCACTACTATCTTAGATATTTTAAGGACAGTTTGGAATTATCAGATATACATGAAATTAATACATTAAAAGTAATATTTATCCATGTACATTGCATAGAGGAAATACATCAAAAGGTGGCCACCTTTTTTAGAATTACTGTAATTGAAGCTGATCTGTATTTTACATGGGGAAGACATCATAAAGAACAAGATTGAGCATAAAAGTTTATGATGGTCCACATGTGCTTGATCTCTGTTCACATTCCATATTTTATTGTATGACAGTTACCAAATACTTATTTTCCATGATCCTTGTTTCATTTCATGCTTCTTCTAATTGAACAGAAGAGATCTTGCCAGAGGGATTTTTGCCACTTAGATATATAAATTGCATTGGAAATATCTCTGTTATTTCCCCAAGTAAATATTTGCTGACATATAGTAATCACAGTGTCCTGTGTCAGGCAACTTTAACTTACATTCAGACCAGTTTTGTAAGCTGAAATGTATATATTTATCTCTTTTCCATGAATTTCAGCTATTTTATGGTTTTAATGAAGTTTCTAATAGATACCAGGAAAGTTTGCTCATCACTCTGGCAAAACCAAATGGACAATTTGATATTTATACCTGTTTCTCAGTAGAGACTTCATGCTTTTCTGCTTACCAGAAGTGAAATAATTAATACAGCAATGGCTTGGTGCTGCTGCCTGTAGGAGGAGCTAGGCCTATAGCACTGTTTCTTAGGCAAAGGTTTAATTTATTTTCTTAGGACTTGGAACACTGAGCAAGTACATGTTCATCACCAAAACCTGAAACCCAACATCAAGGCTTGTCCAGGAGAAATAAATGGGATTAAGTCACTTTTTCCATACCAGAACTGAATTATGGACATGACAGAGAACAGCTTTGGGGAGAAGTACAGCTCTGCAGAGCTGACAAAAAAAAAGTGTTACCTGTCTTTCCATGTACCAAACATTTTGCACACCATTATGCTTTGGAAAGATAGGGAGGATGAGATGATTAGCTGTGGGGTGTTCTTCCTAAGGACAGAGCTCTGGTGCTGAGATGGGTGCTGCTGCTCCAGCTGATCCATGGCTCAGGACACACACACGAGTGTGCTGCTTGCACATCACCTGAGACCCGTGGTGCTTTTAACCCAAACCCATTTTGTGGGAAGACAATGGAAGACTCAGAGAAATTATTTTCTTGGATCAAGGGAATTCTCTGAAGCTTTATGCTCAGAGATACGTAGGTAATCTTTGTTGTGGGTGTTGAAGGACGTTTTACACATCCACATGAACACCCACAGACCTCTCTCTCGGTACAGGCAGGACAGAGATCAACTTCACATTTTGTACCAAGGTCTTTTTACACAATTTCTACAGCAAAGGGAGCTGTAGCAAAAAATTAATCACATCTGGCAAGAGCACATTTATTTTTTGTAACTTATTTTCTCATACACTATGCATGCAAGGGTAGACACAAGTCACATGGTATTTAATATTTAAGATATTTCTTCAGCGTTTATTTTCTCCTGTTTTCTTCAGAAAAGAGTAACCCGTTGTTAAAGCCTTTGTGAGTTTTTTGCTAAAATTGCTAATTTGTGTGTGAGTTTTTAGCCATTTCTGTTCTTGGAAAGTAGCATGACTCCTCTACAAAACCCTATTCCAATAATGCTTGCATTTCTCACCTCTGGGCTGGAGAGACTATGAAAAGTATCTCTTTTTTCAACAAATCTTTCAAAACTACTCAGCCCCTAATTTCATTATAAATTGGACTTGTACAAATCCTTACAAGTATGGTTGCCCTTTGACAGTTCTTCCTGCTTTAGTCTTAGAACAGCAATGGGAACAGGACTCTTGATCACAGCAGGAATGCGTTTATGATCATGCATTGCTCAAGTCTGTTTTTATTTCTCGTTTTATGTAAAATGCTGTGGTAATCCCTTTAGAATTCCCCTCAGCTTAAATCTCAGAGACTGTTCAAGACTGCCTCTTAATGTCTCAAGAGCACTTCAGCTCACATAAGCCTCATATTCAACAGGTAAAGCCCACTTTGTTCTATAGAGATGGCTGAAGTAATGTAAAATTAAAGATTTAATCTTCTGTGGTAGTTCAGACTGTCCTCAGTCCAACACAAAGGCGCTAAAGGTCTGATAACTTTTAAGTAAGTAGAAAATTCTTTGATTGACAGTGGTCTGCTGTATTGCTCCCAAAAACTATGCCCCAACAAATTTGATTACAACTGGGTGAGAGGACTTACTGCACACTTTGGGAACTCAAGGAGATTAATTTCACTATTAACAGGTTCTCTCCATTATAAACTTTAATTGACAGGATTTAGAAGCAGTTAAAGTTGAGACCAAACATTTTGGACAAATTAAGGAAGGATTTTTGGGGGGTTTTGTTGTTTTGAGGGGTTTTAAAGCTAAATTTAGACTGAAGTAGTCAAAGGAGGCACTGGGCACTTGAGAGTTCAAACGATTGTTAATTATATGAAATAGAATATAGTCTGTACACTTTTATTCTCACTAGGAACTTCACACAGGAGCTTACCCCATCTTTATTTTTAATGTGTTTTCTCCTAGTTAGTGGCCGGATGCTTGTACAATGGATGTCACCAATTGATGTGGTAATGTAAGCATGGTCTGACATTCAATGTGGGTTAGTACAGACACAATAAAACTTTACATATATTTCCTTAGCCACAGATATACCAGATATCTCAAAAAAACCCACAACCCTACTCTTCCCCTCAGCAAACTAACAGGTGATGTTTTAAGGTTGTCTAGGCTGACATCCCTTATTTCTACTAACAAGGAAAACTAAGCAGCTCGCAGAAACAATTTTGGGGTATTTTGGGGGCTGATGTTCCGGAAGTGACTGATTATTTCAGGAGTACTTCTCTACTTTGAGCTGAGACCAGCATCTGAAATATTAATTGTTTTGTTCATTTTAATGTTATGGAACAATACAGTCTGCCAGGCACCTACATGAAAAGCCTTGTTTGAGAATAATGAGCACCAACCTGTGCTCCAAATCTTCATCACAGATATGGAGAACCACGTAGGTACCTACTTCAGGGTAAGCTGAATAGCTCCTTAGACTGCATTGGCGAGTCCTTAAATCTTCCCTGGCTGCAGTGGAAGCATGGATATGGGCATTTTTGTTCTGTTTTGGTAAGTCACAAGTATCCAGCATTTTCTCCTCTCTACCATCCTTTGCTTTCTCTTCTTCTTACATCATTATTGGCATCGAAAATAACTGATTCACTACAAGACAGAAGAAATTAATAACAATATTCAGAGACCATTTTCAATGGAGTAGTTGGGTGGCCATGGCCATGTTTGGGAAGTGCTCCCACTCAAAGGGTATCTGGATGGAGTGCAACGGTCCTCAGTCTCTCTGTTACCATCCCACTTTCAGTAAAGCTCTGTCTTGTCATTGAGACAAATAATATAAGAACATCTCTCTTGACTTGTTTTGGAAGATGTCCCAAGTCTGCAGCCAGTGGAGAGCTTGAGAATGAGGAGCAGTGACAAAGGGCTGCTTCAGCTGCTCCTTCTTTCCCCAAACTCCCCTGTAGCCTGGCAGTAAGGTAGAAAACTGCTCTGGTCAGTACAAACCTCCCTTGTGATGTAAGTAGAAACATACTATTTTCACTTTCTTTTCTCTTCCAGAAGCCAAAAGTATTTACTTTCAGTTTCCAAACAACCTTAGCTGAACAAAACTGTGTATTTGGGCAAATATATCCTTTGCAAACCTCTTAAGTCCCTAAAGTAAAAACCCCAACACCTCACCAAGTCTGCTCCAAAATCAGACACTTTGCTGTCTCAGAGCTGCAGCTTTAAATGGCTTGCTGAAAGTATACAGTCTCATAGACAATTTCATTTTGTAAATGTAGGCTCTGTGAGCAGTGCCAGGATAAATATAGGGCTCTAATTACTTAAAGAAAAGGCAATTAAGAGGCGGTGAAAGTTGCTCTTCCAGCATCCATTTTTCTAGCTTAGAGCTTTACACTGTTGCCCATCACCATAGCAGCTGAGTGCCTGCTCTGTAAAAGACCCTAACAATACAGGAAGGATGGGAAAAAAAGGCAACACCTCTGCAAAATGTTTCCTAGCACAGCTGCCCTCTGACCACTCTGTCATGGGGCTGTTTACTCTAGGGTAAAGAGTTTAGCAAGATCTTTTTGAACATACAATTAGAACATTGGTAATGTCACCCTACTTAAGTCCAGTGAGTGAGAAATACTGAGTCTGCAGAGCCTATTAGCTCACTAGTGCCTTAAAAAACCTCTGATAAGTTTTTGTCATTTTTCAAGCTCTCAGTTTTCTTCCTCAAAATAAAAACAGTTCTGTAGTTTACCTGGCAGTGTAGTTTACCTGGCTCTGGGGACAGGAACCAAAACTGAGATCCTTCCCCAAAGGCTGCATCAGGGTCGCTATGTCCAGCTTTGTCTCACCTCTCCCCCTCCACCATACAGACACTTCAATTTTGTACTCCTTCCACTGATATAAAAGGTCAAAAACTGAGAGGCAGAGGGTACCCCAGAAAGATCAGCTGGTGGGTGGGAAACTGGAGCTCTCTTAGAGATCAGATGGATTTGATCCCATCAGATTGAGGGAGCCTCTGGACCTGGCTGAGCTCCCTACATCTCAGATCCAGTTAAGACTATGTCCTGAGGAGACTTTGCTTCACTTTTTCATAAAGACCCAGTCTCCTGGTGTCTAGTGAACTTCTAGGGATTAAGATGACAGCCTGAATATCTGCAGCCCAAATTGCCTTACACCTAGTTTTGGATATCTAAAGTTTTCTTTCACTGTGGCCCATGAAATCTGCGTGTAAGGGCTGAAGAGCTTGTTTGGCTGTTAGGATGACATTCTCACCTTATGCAAATCAACATGGGTTTACCACTGACTTCAGTACAGC
This sequence comes from Heliangelus exortis, assembly GCF_036169615.1. Classification (NCBI taxonomy): domain Eukaryota; kingdom Metazoa; phylum Chordata; class Aves; order Apodiformes; family Trochilidae; genus Heliangelus; species Heliangelus exortis. The sequence goes on along the minus strand of NC_092423.1, from coordinate 9,301,579 downwards.
TGGAATTTTTCCTTAATGTCTTGGAACTACTAACCTGTTCATTGCTATCAGCTATGACTGGGCAATTTTTGATTTAGCTGCTGAGATGAAACATTCTTGAGGTACCATCTAGAATTAATCAATCCGATGCAAAACCCAAAACCCTTCTTCTTCCTGCTAGAATATTCTGTTTCTCCCCTCTCCTTGGGAAATCCCATTATCTTCTGTCATGTGTCAAAACATGTCTAGTGAGTACCAATATCAAGCAGTGATACAAATTCATTCATGTGTGGTATGGAGGCAGAAAGAAATGACTGCATTCTGAACTGCATCTTTTTGCAGCAGTGTGGCAAAGGCTTCAAATCTCATTTTGAAATAAGCAATGCATGTAAATTACTTTGTCTAAATGGTTTTTCATCAGAAGTAGGATCTAGGCAGTTCAGAAATGCACTAGTGAGCACTAATGCTCACTGGCAGGAGCCAAATGGCTGGGTCAACATCACTTTTAGTCTTCAGTGCCTCTTCTCAGTAGTGCTGAACCACTGAAACAGTCCAATCAAACTTGGCATTGCAGAAAGTGCACTGTGCCAGATTAGTTAAGTCATAGACTGACTCATCCTTGGGGTATGACAAGTGCTAAATGAGCTACTGATCCTTTGGGTAGCTGGGTACAGCTCCCTGTGAGATTGGGACACAGACAGGAGGAGATATTAATAGCAGGTGGTTCTGCCTGTCATTCAGTTTAATTACTCTAATTCATTCTCTATAGGTTTCTCCACTTTAGATGCCGATTATTTTAGCTATGGTGGAGAGAAGCCCAACATTCACAACTAAAAAAACCAAAGAGTCATCAAGAATCTCAAAGTCATTTTGAGCAGGACTCAAAATTTGATCTTAAATCCTTTATTTGTACATGCTGCAACCTCCATGATGTGAAGAAAGAGATATACCATAAGCTAAGAAGTTTTGTGCATTGAAGAGATAAAAACTGTGCTCTACTGTGCATTCAAGAGCATCTCTGGGCTCAGAGAATGCCTAACAAAGCCATCCCCTTCAGTCAGGCTGGAGATGCCTGCTCCTGTGGAGAGAGATTCCTCACATCATCATCCTGAGATCCAAAATACAGATGCTGACCTAAAGCCAAAACTTTCAGTGCTCAGTGAAAGCTTTTTGGATGTGTGTATCTAAAGTCTGCTCACATGTGTTATATCTTGACATGCATCTGCATGAGATGCAGAACAAAGAGACAAGAAACACGGTGAGAAGATTCCTAGCAGCCTTTCTTGCTGTCTCTTTAAAGGCACAAGTTTTACTTGTATGTCTTAGCCTACAGCTCTGTGAAAGAACTTTCACTTTATTGTCCTGTGCTCTGTCCTGCATCTGCTTTGCTCTGAAGAATTGCTTTGGATTCAGTCAGCAAGTTATGCTAAATGGAAAGCTGTTCTTCCTTTAGCTATATTTCAAGGCAGTTTAGTTTGTATTACTGGCCACAGGAGATATTCTTATGCTATTTTTGTGCAGAATGTTCCTAACTAACACAGCCAGGCCTGCTCCATCCTTTTTTCCCTTGGGCTCAATGGTGCACAGTTCACCTTTATGGTATTAATTGAATGACACTTTATTTAGGTAAAAAAACCCATAAGCTGAGAGCTGAAATGGTTTTTCTTTTTGCTTGTTACCAGAGAGTTGCACCATTGTGCCTTATTCTACCTCAGTGATCCTCATCTGGTTCTCTCCTACATTAAATGTGTCAGGGAGACTGTTGCCACTCTTTAAACAGAACAGAAAACATATTCAACAGAAAGCAATGCTCAGGAATACCTGCTCAGTTATGAAATGGAGGTCCCAGCTTGCAGCCCAAATACCTGCTCACAAGACAAGCAGGCAGTTCCACCAAGAACACACTCTTGTCCTAAAGTTGTCCACTGGGCAACTGGCACTAGGTAGAGATAGAAACAAAGAACTACAGCTGGGAAGCAGTATCTGCAACAATTTCTCAGTCCATTAAAGTCTTAGCCAGGTGGTATCAAGCATTAACTGCAACCTCCATCTACCTGTTAGCAGCTGCCTCCCAGCTGAGACCAAAGGCTCAGGTACAAGCTCTTCTCCTACTTTCTAAGCACTTTAAGGTGTCCATGAACTTGATTTTGCAACAGAACCAAGCATTTGAGAAACCTGGGCCTTCCTATGAGGTTCTCTGCATCATTTTGCTCTCCAGGTCACGGGCTGTGAGTCCTGGTCTGCTGTTCCTGCCCATGTGGCATCAGATCCTCTGCCCATTGCTGAGCTCAGTGCTCTGGGCTGCTGCATGGGACTGCTTGGTGTGGGGCAGCCATGGTTTGTACAGGGTTGGGAAGTAAATATTGAAATAAATATTGAAATATTGAAACATAGAAAATTTAAACATTTAAACATTCAATATTGAAACTTAGAAAATTAACAGTTGCTTACACAAATTGCTTTCAGTACAGCAAAAGTGTAAGGAAAGCTTATGGCATTACCTCTTTTTTATATCCTAGAGGCTGCAGCAAATTGCACTTGACAAGATCTCCCAGAATAATAACAAAAGGGCTGAAGTGCACTTGCAAACTGTAGATAGAGGTTTGTACAGCACCTCTGGGTCAGCAATAGCAATCCATAACTACCCCAACCTTTGCCAAATTAATTACATAAATGTTTTAGTATTAAAATATTGGTAAGCTGGAAAAATTACATCTGGGGAATGAGGTATTTTCTCAGTTCAAGAAAGGGTGTGTGTCCTTAATGAAGGGAGGTATGATGCCAAACTAATAATCACAAGGTTAGAAACTGCTAAATGCTGTGAAAAACTGCACGGTGTCAGGGTATCCAGAGAGTATAAGACAGGCCCACAAAGTAGGAAACAGCTGTTGCTACTGGGGGCTCCTGAAACAATGAAATATGTTTGGTGTGGACATTCACTTTCCAGGTCTGTTAGTCACACAGATACCACATCTTGCTTCAGCTAGCAACAAGACACACTTTAGCCAATAAAATGACCAGGCAGGGCTATTCATTTGACCTTAATTACCCAAGTGTTCACCCAATGCTATGCAGACAGACAACATCAGTTGACACATTGGTCCTGCTAATAGTGATACTTAGCACTCCCTACCATCTTTCATCTTCAAAGCACTTTCCAAATTTTATTTAATTGATATCTTTGAAGATGCCAAACTGTTTGCTGATATTTCACTGATAGTTTCTACTCTTTCCAGAGCAGAGGACAAGATGCTATTTCCTAATTAGGTTTTGGTAAAGACACTACTGACTTCCCCTTCTTCTCATCTGGTTTTCAGTAGCCTTCTGTTTCCAGCAGTCTGACCTCTTGCCAGTCAACACCTGGAGAATTATTGCCTCACTTGCCTTTTAAACTGCAAATAACAAATTGTGCTAAAGTAAAATCTCTTCATCTTTTTTTCAGGCAGATTTAAACGTTACACCCTTAACTTGCAAAACTCCTATCCCTTCATTAAGTAGCAAAGTAGGAATCAATTAGTTCCAAAAATTAAGCTCAGTATTACAGTTTTTCTATGTGTTTGGTTGGTGTTTGGTTGTTTGTTTGGGTTTTTTTTCTAATTTTCTAGGTGCAGTAGTATGGTCATGATTCTGGACTTTACATATTTTGATGGAGTGTCTCAAGCCACATGGGGTATTACATTTAATCAGCACTGCTGCATCTATCACCATTGGAGGTGAATGGGCTATTGGCAGAATGCACTCTCCAAAGTCCCAAACAAGTATTTCCACTGAGATCATGGAGCTCACAACCTTCATACACAGTGTCTAAAAGTATTTTAAGTTTTTTGTCTTTTTTTTGGTTTTTTGTTTTTCAAAATAAAAAAATGTACATCTATCTGCACAGGATGGTTTTATTCCATAAAATGAGACAGGAAACAGCAGAGTTTCAGCAGACAGCAGGACAGTGAATTGCTCAGATAGCTTTACAAAGAGGGCAAAGAGAAGGCTGCTGGGAGGAAGCTCCAGTGCCCCCTTCTAGCCTTTTCATTTAATTTTGTTCCATGCTCTCAAGTATTTCTCATTCTGCTCTAGCTGTAATAATCTTTCAGAGATGTGTCTGAACTAACACTGTCCACGCTCACGCTGCACACACATGCTTGTATCTGGCTGAAGTTCTTTCATCTGTAACTCAATAAAGAATTGAGCCTGCTTGAATTCATTCTCAAAGCACTTACACATAGAAGGATAAGGCTGAAAGTAAGCACATTGCAATTAGCAAGTAGTTGTTTAATGAAAAGTTGAGATGGACAGTGCTTACTGATGATACTTTATAAACTAAAGGAAGAAATACCCTTTCACTAACTTTCTGAGATGCAAAAAAAATCTATTTCTGTCAGACAGTGGGTACTTCTGCCAGCAGAAAATCCATCTGGCCTAACTCTAATAGGATGCTAAAAACAGTAAAAGTGAGAGAAACACCCAGATCAGAAATACTTGCTAAAGACATGATCAGCAACCAGCAAACCCCTTGGGGGATTCACTGTTTACTCCTCTGGAAGCAAAGGGTCTTTTCTAACAGAATAAGATATTGATTAAAAAGGCCCTCACCTCACCTAACATACATTTAAAAAAATACCAAAAAACCCAAAAAAAACAACAATGAAAAGAAGGAAGGAAGGAAGGAAGGAAGGAAGGAAGGAAGGAAGGAAGGAAGGAAGGAAGGAAGGAAGGAAGGAAGGAAGGAAGGAAGGAAGGAAGGAAGGAAGGAAGGAAGGAAGGAAGGAAGGAAGGAAGGAAGGAAGAAAGGAAGGAAGGAAGGAAGGAAGGAAGGAAGGAAGGAAGGAAGGAAGGAAGGAAGGAAGGAAGGAAGGAAGGAAGGAAGGAAGGAAGGAAGGAAGGAAGGAAGGAAGGAAGGAAGGAAGGAAGGAAGGAAGGAAGGAAGGAAGGAAGGAAGGAAGGAAGGAAGGAAGGAAGGAAGGAAGGAAGGAAGGAAGGAAGGAAATAGAAAGCAATTTGGAAGTAGAAGAAATAAGAGGAGAGAGATGGAGATGTCAGCAAGAAATAATTTAAAAACAGTCTATTACTTCCCCCATCAGAAGCCATTCACAGAACAAAAGGCCTCTGAGAAGCTGTGGTCTAGAAGAACTCATAGAAGAGGTACAGGACATAATTGGTTTAAAGGAAAAGAGGTGCAAATCAAAGGTCACATCAAAGACTACACAGTAATGAGGAATTTGGCCTGTTCCTCTGTTTCACTCTTTGGTGCTGCCACATCAATGTGCTCATCCTATTTGTGAAATTATCTCTGAACACAGATTATCTTGTTACCATTTTTCCTGTTCTCTACAAAGTTTTCAGGATGAAACCATCCTCAAAGCTCCAGGACTGAAACATGGCATATTCCAATTGTAACACATCCTCTTGCAAAACAGAATGTCTGAGTTGGTTTCTTTGGTTTGTTTTTGTTTTTGGTTTTGTTTTTGTTTTTGTAGCGTTGTATTTATAATTCTTCACATAAATCTCATCTTGGTTTTCAAAGCTTTTCTTCAAATGAGCTGATTCTTCTGGAAGTGACCAAGTGTATGCTGGAGCGGTTGCAAATGAATGATGAAAGAGTGAAAGAAGAGCTTCACTGTCCTGTAGCAGCCAATAAGGAAGCAAGCACATCAGTGTGAAGAGAAAGAGCTTTGTCAAAGAAGTAAGAAACGAAAGCCATTTAGCCCTGCCTGGTTTTGAAGTAGGTAATTTGGTCCATCATCAGTTTGCACACCTTTTCAAAGCTAATTTTCTTTTTCTAGGCCATTCATTTTTGTTCCCATTTGGTGTAGCACAATGCATTTCAAGGTGTCTCAATTTGCTTCCCCAACTGAGATGGATATAAATGTTTTGCACAAAAATAGGGTAATTTCTCTTTAACATTTTCTTTTTCTGTCCATTATTTTGCAAGAATGCAAGGTGACAAACTGCAATCATCAGGAACACATAAGGAAAAATCGTTCTGGAGAAGGATTGTAACCTAGTAGTGTGGAGAAAGACATTCTGCTTCTGTAAATCCTGCTTCTGCCAGTATAAAGGAATCTGAGGAAGACACTACAGAATTTTAATTCTCCAGAACTACTTCAAGTCTGGCTCTCATTGTCCATGCTCTAGAACATTGGCCTTTGGTAGCTTCATAAAAATAGAAAGGAAAAGAAAAAGATTTACCTATCTCCTGCTTACTTATTCTCCAAGTACCTGTATTGTTACACTTTCAAAATGAAATCAACATCTAATCCATCCATGAGTAATTTAACTTGTAGGAAACGGAGAACAAAAAGGGTGCTTTTAGATAAATCCTAATTAATTGCACATGCAAATGTCTTGGATGGATGTGGTCATGCAATTCAATTAGATGACTAATTATGTTGGAATTATAATAACATATTTAAATAGATAAACACACATAAAAGTGCCTGCCCAGGAGTTTGTGAGCTGGAGAATGGGAACGGAATCATTTATTGGCTCTTTAGTGCCACCTGTTGAAAACTGAGCACCCGTGCAAATGGGACAGCACAACGATTCCACCTCCACCAAGAAAGGCAGTGTCCATTTGCTTGGCAGGGGTTAAACAGGTGTAATCTCCATAAATCTAACAGCTGGGATGGAGGTATTTGAAATACAGTTTTTGGCCTCTGAAGGAAAATGCAATGTACTATTGGGGATGCTGGGAAGCAGGAGCCAGGTCCTTGGGACATGTGGCACATTCATAATATCATCTCTGTTCAAAAAATGAACTGGTTTCCCTTTATGCCAATAAGCTGTCCAAAGGCATGTACCAAAATGGGCCTCTTGATTAAAGAGGCCTCCTCTTCCATGAGCAGTTCCATAGTAGCTTTTCTCTGCTAATTAAGAGCAACTTTACTATTGTCTTACTCATACAGAGTATTGCTGGAACCAGACCGACCACTTGTAGGATGCTGTGCTACTCAAGACAAGGAGGGAAAGTGGCTGCTGTGTGTGTGGGAAACAAGCAGGAGTGGATTCAATATTAGTTGCTCTGTCAGTACATTTTGCCCAGTGTTAAAACATGGTGGCCAAGTTGCCCACCCAAAATCTGAGATCAAAAGAGCAGATCAGAGTAAAAGAGGTCCTAGAAGTTCAGTTTTCAGAGGCAGTATTTCTTGCCTACTTTACTATTTTCCTTTGCAAAGAGTCCCCCTTTAAGCCTGAGTTTACCCTTTGGTTTTAATGAAGGTCAAACAAAAAGGCAAAATGTGGCCATACCTCAGGCCTTGGTTGTGTCCTTCATTGCAGCCCAAATGTCACAATTAGCAGCAGTGCCAAAGATCAAATAATATACAATTTCTCATTGGAGAAATCAAACCTATTTCTTGTGCAAAACCACTCATTTCATCTCATTACCTACAATGTAAAAAAACACTCTGCTAATTAAAACAGAACAGGAGGCTTGACAACAGCACACAAGGTAGAAGTAAATCACAAAGCTGGTTCACAGACATCTCTTTGTAAAATGTGGCACCACAGCTCAGCCAAGTGGCACTTCAGGTGAAAAAGGAACATCCTGGTGTAGCAAGATAAACTATGATGGAGAATTTAGAGAGTATTGAGCCCTAAAAGACAGTTCAAGGAAGGCAGCACAGCTTAGTGATTCCTGTGCTCTTCAGTCTCTCTCCGGGTCCAGAGGAACTTCAGCCAAGTATAGACAGTGAGGATTTAAGACCACCAAGTTTTTCTTTCATGGTGGGCTTCAATTAGAGTTTTAGGGTGATAAACCAAAATCACCATCTCCATATTTTTGCCTCTAGCTGTGCTGTGCCTGAAAACATACTGGTTCATACACATCATTACCTAGATGTTGAAAGACCAGAACCTACTGCCAGAGCTGGGAAAAGAAAAGTGACCCCATATTTTCCAGGGTTTATTAAGTTTTTCAAAGCTTGGTCTCATTCTCTATGCAAACAAACCCCACTAAATACTAACAGCCACCAACAAAAATGTGCCAGTCCCCAGTCCCACAGCTATTCCTGCCTCTGGTAGGACCTGCAATTTTTCCCTCAGGAAAGTGGTGGGATCTCTTGATATGGCTTGGCAACTGAGGGACAACACTGAAAATCTGCCAATGCCAGGCTAAACCAGAACCTTCTCCATGGATCATCTTCATTTCCCTGCATTATCAAATTCCCACCCACTTTCACTACATTTGTTTGAACCAGCTTTCCCCCACCTTTAAACCAAATATATTATAAAATTGAAGTATTACAACTGTCTAAAGCATTTTTGACCTCTCTGGTTTGCTTTCACTACTGCTGACAGATTAGGCTGCCCAGATGTTTGTCCAGGTGTCACTTTCACAAAATTGCCAAAATATGGGGTGTGTCCACCTATTTGGCTGGGGTTTCTAACATTTCTATGTAGGTATTTGAAAGGATAATAAGATACAGAAATCATTCCAGCCAAATCAAAGTAAAACCTTTGTCTGAAACATCAACTTCAAGATCATGAGCAACTTTAAGCACAATATTTTTTGGCACAAAATACTTCCTGTTTCAATTTTAATCCTCTTTAAACATTATTCTTTTCCAGTTAAACACCTGTTTTAGCCTTACAGAAGCTGATTCTATAGACTAATATTCAATACCTATTATTCTTCCAAGTAGGAAAGAACTTCAGAGAGAAAAGTAAAATAGCTATTATGACAGTAGCACTTTATTATGGAGAAGCTTTTGAATTAAAAAAAAAGATAAGTCAGTGGCTTTGACAGATAATTATGGACTCATATTACACAGCAGAATATTATAAAAAAATAAAATATGTAAAATGTCTTTTGCATTTCAAATAAATGTCAGGTACATTTTCCTCAGTTAATTGACTTACTGATTTAATGAAGCAGAGTTCTTTCAAATGTAAAATATGCAGTCTTTGTGTTTCTTGAGATATTTATGTTAAAATACTGTAAATATTGCTTTCATGCATTATTTGGTTCTTGAGAAGAAGTATTTGGAAATAATTCAACATACTTAATCTTGTTTACCTTAGCCATGCAAAATCAGAAAAGATTTTCGTAGTGAAATGCTCAATATATATACCTGTGTTCTACTTCTCTTCTTATATGGCTGATGGATTCAAGATTAAGCACAAATATACAGCATACATAAAAGGTGCTTGTAAAGGATTAGTTGCAGCTCATTACATTGTGCCATCTACCTTCACTCATGAGTAAAGCCATTTGGAAAAATCCATTTTGTTGCTGCCTTATCCATGCACTCCAAGGTAAGTAGCTTGAGCCACTTTGTGAAGGCCTGATTTGCAGAAATTGAGGGTTCTCCTCTTTCAATCTACTGCTTCTTTTAAAATCATGCTCCTTTTAAGGAGTTCCAAGTTGAATACCAAAAATTGTTACTAACTTTGAAAACTGGAGGTCTTAGGCTGTTCTCCAAAGAGCAAAAGACCAGACAGCAAGTGGCTATATTATGCTGTCTTGATTACTGAGCTCCCACAGGAGAAAACCCCAAGCGGCTTTTGTAGCCTCACAAAATGCAGACATTTGTTTTTGCTAAAATGAATCCTCTGGCATGAGTCCTGTTGTTGTATTCCCTGAAAATTTCTCTTGAAGAATCATAAAATAACATATTTCAGATCTTCAGCCCCATCTTACAGTTTTTCACTGTACTGAAGAGGATTTTGCCAACATATCGAAGATACAGAGTGCTGTGTCTAACAAGTCAAGGTGACAGCTCCTCGGTATTGCCCTCAGCATTTGGATTCATGGTTGTTTTGGGGGCTGTCAGCTCATGAAATTTTGGGAAATAAAAGCATGATAACAGCAATGAGATAAAGCAAAGTAGCATGAAAAAAAAACAGGATTTCTGCCAGACTCAGAGATAACTTGTTCCATAAAATCAAAAAAAATGGAAAAACTATCATCTTTCTCTCTTTTCTCCAAGCACAGCACTTATTAAGAGGACTTGCTCTGAGCTTGGCTCTGCTGCAGTAGCCTGGTAGGAGCTGCTGTCATCTCTAGTAAAAGGCAGGAGCAGCTCCTGCAAGGCCTTGTGGCAAAGAGAAAAAATTGGAGAGTGGCTGGTGAACAGCACTTTGTAGCACATATTCCTAGTCATTCACTAATTTCATTTATTCTTGAAGAAATAGCCTGGGAGCAGTAACTCAGATGATGACTTTGGACATCACCTAAAGAGGGTTTTCTATTTCATGCTGAGGATGCTGTGATCCCCACCTGCTACTAAATCTGACAACAATCTTGTTACACGATGACAACATATTCCCCTTCTCAACAGTGGGGATTCACAATTTCAGTCAAAGAGAAAGTCATTATTAAATAGCATCTGCAGATACAATGCACTAAAGGTACCTCACGTTATTGGGGTGAAAACCCTGGAAAAAAATTTGAGCTACTGAGTAACAGGAGTTTGGAGTCAGCAGGTGAATTTATTCATAATTCGTTTTGCAGGTAGTAGGTTTACCCAGTGCTAACTTGGACCACATCTACAACTGATGGTGATAAAAAACACTCCTATATTTCAACTGATACACATCAGAGAACTCCACTACTAAACCAAAAACCACACTCAAACATGTTCCTGGGAGAAAAGTAGGCTAAAGATACTGTCTCTCTACTTCCAGACAGGGCCTGTTCCTTGTGGCTGGTGAAGATGATTATCTGAGATTCAAACCCGGTAGAAATAACCTTTCCAGCTGCCTGAAATACAATGGCTGTTCTTAAAAATATAGTAGCTATTGATTATACCCAACTAGTGTTTTCAGGAAAGATTTCTGGGGTTTTTCCTTGTGTAAAAAGTAACTTCATTGAACAATGAAGTGTAATGGCCAAGGTATAAGTCTAAGAGTCATCACTGTAGTCATGGATGATGATGCACAGAGTGTTTCTGGGCTGATATAGCTTTCCCTTTTTGGAATACAGAGAATGCTGGCACTATGCCAAATAAAGACTGTGAGTTGCATTTTTATAACTGGGATCCCCTTTCCTACCACAGACTTTTCTTCTCTCAAATTTCCTTGCACCAAATCCTTTTCATTGCAGGTGGCAGAAACTGACTGACGTTTTTCTTGCCCTGCTTCCAGTCCTGAGGCAAGCTTCTAGGACAGACCACTGCTAGAGATGACCCTGTTCAAAAACCATCTTCTAAAATACTTGATGCATGCCTTTGCCTTCTTCTGAAGCAGACAATCCACTGGCTTTTGTGAGCACCAGGGACAACAATGAAATACAAGGATTCCAACAACAACCTGCTTGAAATATTTGCTCTAGATCACATTACCCACCCTGCATTCATTAAAATAAGCAACTATTTGTGTTAATACGTATGTTTTTGGATTCACATACAAAGGAGCTTCCCTTCTAAACAAGATGAACTGGATTCCTGGCAACAGCCCAGGTGAGGAGCAGTGCAGGAATGATGACCTGAAGTGGGCAGCAGCAAAAATGCAAACCTGATCCTGCATTTACAGGGCTTTCACAGTGTCAAGGGACTGTTGGCTGTTAACAGGTAAGTGCAACTGGGACTCTGTGATTATCTTCACCATGAACCAGGAAAGATTTAGAATAATCTCTCTCTCCACACTACCAGTTCTTTGCTTACACCATATTCTTACTCTATGCTTCTGCAAGGTGACTGGCTGGGACCTTACTTCTGCTCAGTGTGGAAGATTATTCTTGACTGACTGATGATACAGCTTTCATACTCAGGATTCTCTTTGGCAGGCCCAAAACAGGGCAGGATCCTTGCCAGATAATGTCCAATTGCACAGCTAGAAAAATGTCTTGTAAGAGTACTGAGGCCACAAAGAAAATCAGAGACAGAGTAGGAGTGAATATAGAACCCCACAGTAGTGCCTTAAACACTTAGCCTTGGATCATGATTTTGGCATGGATGTTTAGTTGACTGCTTACAGACTCGCAGGCTGGAGACCTTGAATGGCTTTATCATAACTTAGTTTGGAAGCAGCCACCACAAGACATTCTCTTCCAAATGAATCAGATCACCAAAACCTAGTGAAAAGTCTTGGAATGGTATCAGCATTTCCAAGATAAGCATCTTTCCGAAAGCCGGCTGCCTTACGGTCTACTCAGTCTGCTATAAAGGTCTGTTATACAGCAGAACCAGTAGACCATTACCACATGCCATACACATGAAATCTCTCTTTGCAAATGGTATTTTCTCACTATTCCTTCTGCATACATTCATTGCTAGGACATTAAAACTTGAAGGGAACAGGACAGCAGCTTGGCCCCCCAGTAGTAAACCAACTTGCCCCAAACGCATGAGCGTGTTTGCCTCAAAAGAGTTAATGCTGTGACTTGCTGAAGCTTTTCCATAGAAAACTAATCTTGCAAACTTGACTTGTCAATCCCAGATGTTGTTTTATCTGCAGCAGTGGGTGGAGCAGAGCAAACAGCTGAAACGTGAACTCTAACAAACGCAGACAAGAAAGCGTTTGCAGCCGCTCTCTGTTTGGTGCAAAGTTTTGGTTCATTAGCCTTGAAATGTTTCATTAACAGAATGCTTCTGGTATGCTATAAACAAACTGTGAGTGTCCTTGCATGCAACAGCACTCTGTCAAAAATGAATGTAGTTTACTCCCTTTTGTAAAATATTTAGAAAGTGAATGACAAAGTTAAGCAATGGTCATATTTGTGTGATATAAACAAAAGAGTAATATTGGGGCACCTAAAAATACATTTGCTCATTTCTAGTTCTCACAGTGCTGTGGTTTTGTTTGTAGCTCAGAAATACAATTCGCTCTACCTTTTGTATTCTTTTTTCCAAATGTTTTAAAAATAGAAAAAAAACCATAAACACATACTGGCACGTTTAAATGTTCTTAAAATTATTTAAGGCCAAAACTTCTTTCTGCATTTGATCTGAACTAGTTCATGCCCATCCCTGGTCTTGTATGTAAAGGACAAATATTGTAATTTTTATTCTGGCAAGGCTTTTAGTTAAGGTAGACATTTTTTGTGGTACATAAACACAAGCTCCAGCAAAACAAACTGAAGACAAATGGCATTTTGCCAGGAAAAAAGAAAAAAAAAAAAAAGGCTTTGTAAGGAGATATTATTTTGGATCAAATAAACAGAAAGAAAGAAAAAAAAGACATAAACAAACAAACAAACCAAACCTGATCTGAATCATAGCCCATATTTTAAACTCAATCTTCTCTGAGATTAGAGAAAATTTTGCTCCTTGTCCCAGGCTTTATGATAGTTGCTTGCATATTTTGACAACAAATTGTCCTGGTTCAGGGCAATGAAGAAGCCAAAAATACTCTAATACAATGAAACCCACTGTTCTTCTTGAAGTCCTTGAACCCATGAAAAAAAAGCAATTTTTTTCTTACCCTCTTTAGTTGCAGACAGCAATTAAGTTAATAAAAAGTTAACATACAAACAAGATCTCATAACAGAGACTTCATAATATTTTGAAAATGTGTCCCTCTGTAGTGTGAATATTTTTTAATGGTTTGAGTAAAATGACAGACTTGAAATAGATCAACTTGTGTATTAACCTTAAGAGGGGTTGGAGGAGAGGGCATAAATCCAAGTAGTTCCTAAATTACATTGCATGATGCAGCCAGGCCTAAATCCTTTGCAGGTTTTAAGTTTTTGGCTCCTTCTTCTATACCAAAGTTTCAAGAAACATCATCACTGCTCAGTGAGCTAACACAAGATTTAATATAGGTTTAGAGTAGCTGTTGAATTCATATCTATTTTGCACTGATGTGTCCCCTGATGTGTCTCCTGAAGTCTCCTTGCTCTGGTTCAGGTTCGTGTCTTCTTTGTACCTTCTGAAATATTTTCTGGTGTGCCCATTTTAGTGAGACAAAGAGAAGCAATCTCCTTTCAGGAACTGTGACTATTTATCAATGTGGGTGCATTTATCACCCATGTGTACCTTTTCCCACCTGGAGGTTACAGCAAGTACTCTAAGAAATAGGGAATAAACCTGTGAGTCTTCAATTCAGCTGAATTTCCAATGATGTCAGGCACTGAGGGGTTTGAGAGTATTAATGTTAGGCAAAGAACCGAGTCCTTTGCTATGAACACTTCTCAGGAATTCAACTGAATTTTATCTAATCAAAACCTTTTTGCTAGGGGTAATTTCAGTAATTTCAGTTTCAGATTACTTCAGAAGAAGTCACAGGGATGGGATTAGGGAGGGGGGATAGATGGGGAATTTGGCCTTAAGTCTGTGCTATATAAGTGACCGTATAACACTTTATTTGCATATCTAGCACTTAAAGGGTTACGCATGTAATTATTTAACGTAACTCTGAATAAGCTGTTTGATTTTCTTTCATCATGAGCCAAACATTAGGCTTCGAAAGGAATTCCTTTAAACTTCAATAATACACAGGCACATGGCAATGTGAAAGTTACAACTCTAGCTTAAATGAGTCAGACATAAAAGTATTTATGACTGATATTCTCTGAATATACCAACTTCAGACACTTTAAAGTCTAGTTCTGCTGTACAAGGATAGGTGCAGGAGTATCAGCCATCGCACATCTGCAGAACTCTTACTTTCAAGCAAAGCAGAGTCCAGTCCCTGAACTTTTTTTTCTGTTTTAAGAAAAAAAAAACACCCAACATAACAAGCCACACCAGGCCGTCAGCACCTGAAGCAAGTAAAAGCAATTCCTTTATGAACTTCCCACCAGTTATTTGTTTTGTGAGGCTCATGGAGAAAAAGCATTAAAAAGGTAGTGAAAAAACAGTATGTCCCAGTGAAAAGCATTGCACATGAAAGAGAGAAAGAAATGAACTGAATGTTGTTTTTTCTTGATGAAATAGCAGATTGGATCTTAGGCTTTTTACAAACTCTAGCACAGGTGATCATCATTTGTTCTGTCAAAAGCATTTTCAATGACATGACCAGAACAATACAGCTGTGATTACAAGGATCAGCATGGATTGAACGATACTGAGGGCATTTACCAAAGGGATATTTATAGCTACGCTAAAGACATTCACTTTTTTAAACAGGCTCACAAATTCCAGGAACAGAATATTTGAAATCAGGGTTTCATTTGGTTTTGCGTTTGCCATATTAAGAAGCACAGCCATATCCTCTCACAAATGAAGGCTGAACATGCCAGTTGAACTGTTATTGTCATGAAGTCAAATCCAAATGCTGAAGAAGAAAATTGAGATAGTTTTCATTGTGAACTTTGATGTGAAGCATCACAGCTTTTGGAGAACAGCCATACCTTTGATCTTGCAGAAACTGTGAGGAATCAGCCACCTTGAATCCCAGTCGTTCAGCAGGTGATTTATAATGTTATAATATGACTTACAGGACTTTTCCAAAAGTCATGTAACAAGCTAGAGAAAAAAAAAATTTACAAAGATTTAACAGAAATTCAAGCAATTGTGGTAGCATGCAATGTAACATTCACTGTAGACTCTCAATTTTCTGGCAGAAACTCTGAGACATCCAAGCTTCAAAATAAGCCTGCCTGACTTCTAGCAACACAGAAACATAAATGCAGCCATTTGGGTGCTTCATTCATGCAGACAGCCACGGGGCTCTGATAGTGTGCTGCAAGGAGGACGCTGAGCCTAAGGCAAGGAGCATCTCCAAAGCCTGTCTCCAGTGGGAGGGAGTGGAGAACAGCTGCAAGGCAAAGGCTGCCAACTTTAATTCTCTCCATTACTGGATCATTATCAAATGAGCAGGTTAATGAGAGCAGGGATTGCCTTTACAGTAAAGGGCTGCCCTGTGCATGCTCAGGCCCCCTTCCCTGGTGTGTCAGAAAGCCCTCACTGGTACCTTCAGAAATTGCTGCAAAATCTCAGCAGTGCAGCCACTGCCAGGAACGTGGAGAGGTCCCTCCAGGACAGACCCTCCAGTAGCTGCAAGAGAAACTTCTTGTGAGGGAAGAGAGAAGGGCCTGGGGTTTGGCACTTTGTTGGTCAAGTCTGGTGCCCTGTGTCCTCAATGCTGTTGTGAGCCACATGGATTATCTTGTCTTTTTGGCTGGTTTTAACTTACTTTATCTTGAACAACAGATTTTTACTTTGCTCATGATGATTCAATACTTTCTATGTTTCTTGAGGCTTTGGATCTACTTTCCCAGAAGCTTTGCTAGTTTAAGCTTCAAATTTTTAGAATGTTCTGTTTGGATAGAATTTCTATCTTTATCCTGCAGCAAATGATTTTTGATGCCATGAGGTTTTTTTCCTTTTAATTTTGGGGATTTTTTGAACACAGGTAAAAATTAGCAATATGAAATTTCTCAGTGCTTCGAGATTCTTTTGCCACAACCCTTCCTGCTAAAATACATGCTAGGCATGTCTTAAGAGAAATCATATACAAGAACAGGACTTGATCAACATCCCAGTGAGATACAGGATATTTTTCAGCCAGGGAGTTAATGGATGATGATACTATATTTGGCCAGCAAAAATAATGACACACTTTCCCCTGGTCTACAAGAACTACTCCCACATTGATTTTAACTTAATATCTCCCTCATTAGGAACCTGCACAGAAGTTTGGCAGAAATACCCAAGACATTTATTGGATCATTCTCTGATAATAATAGATATTGTGCTTTTTTTTTCCTGAGAATGTTCAGGCTAATCATAAAAAGGATAGCCTTGAAATAAAAGCTTTTTACAAAATACAGATTTTTATCAATTCCATCACTGTTGAGGTTAAATATTTTATGGAGCTAAATAAAACTCGGACTTCTCCACTTTCACGTTGTGGGATGCAGTAAAAGCTTAAGAGCCTGATTTGCCCTCCTGCTGAACAACATCCATTACGCATCAAATGCCCTTCACAGTGGGCTCTGCCTCTGATATGATCAGGCTCCCAAAGCCCAGGTAACCTGATATACAATTTCAAAATGGAAAAGTCCACACCAATAGCTGGGAGTGGCTTTTCTGGGGCCTTGCTTTGGTTGAAGAACTGGAACCACATGCCAAAATGCCACAAAGTACTCCTGCTTTTCCTTAAATTAAGCCAAGCACTTAAATACTTTCCTGCTTAACAAAGCATGTGGTTTAATTCCATTGAAGTCTACAGGATGGAAGTACAAGCTTAAGTGATAAATCTGAGCCTTGGACATGTCAGGCCAAATAAATGCTGGAATTGGTGTGCTGTGAGCCCTTTCGATGGGATAACAAAGGTACCATCATGCCCATTGCACAGCTGGGAGACGAGCAGGACGCTCAGCTGATTGCTCCTGTAGCTAAGAAAGAGACCAAACAATTGCATGGTGACACAATTGAGACTAATAACTTGACTAATAACTCATTGCCTGATTGTTTTTTTTAAGTGCACTTGTGAAAATTAAAGCTCTGGGTCTGGGACATGAAACCATTATCTATACAACAGCTCACAAAGAGGGTTATCTAATAACATGAGAAATCTATTAGACTTGGTAGAAGCAAGAACTAAAGGAAATAAATAATGCAATAATGGTAAATCAGATCTCTAATTATGGCCCCACACAGGAGGCCAGAGGAAAAATACATCCTTAGGACCACTATGTGGTATTTCTCATCCTCTCTCTCCTGTTAGAAGTATTCAATCGTACCCTCCTGGCTAAATTCCATCAGTCCCACAGTAATTTCTGACCAAAGCTGGCATGCTTGGGAAGGAGATGACTAGTGAACACCAGTGTGTTATTTCTTCTAAAATGCTCACAGATAAGGATCCTTGCACCTTTTTCTCTTCAACTGGTGCTAGAAATCTGTGCCTCTAAAGCATGTGGGGTCAGAGGAACTTCAGACCCTGTGCAGGTCCTTTGTAACAGGGCAACTCTGTCTGCTATAAAGATGAGCCCACTGCTGGTGTCTGTTCCTACACCCTTTCTGCTGGTCTCCTCTCTGATGCTTCGGGGAATCAGAGCATTGGCCCAGGCTGAGACTCAAAAGACAGAAGCAAGCAGAACCAGTTCCATGAGGAGTTAATGCACATTTCACCTCCAAGTTCAAGGGCAGTGGAGGAAAAGAGTATGTGTTATCAGGATCCCAGAGCACAGTACTTTGTTTCTCCACTGCTTTGATGCAAGACCTCTGGCAAAGCCACTCCTTCCTCCATTTCAGCTCTGAGGGTTTTGACAGATTTGGTGTGCAAGTGTGGGACTTGAGTGTTGTTTTGTACTCTCCATTTGGACATGAGGTACAACACCTTTTCCCTGAGCATCCAAAGCCACCAAACCCCTTTCTATCCCACACCAGAGGCACCATCACATGCCCACAGAGAGATATGGAGGTGTCTGATCTCCTTGTCCCAGAGGTCTGGAAGGTTTAATCCCTGTTGTGGGGTCATCCCACCTCTGAAGCACTCTCCAGGTAGCTGGGTGTATCTGCCTGGCCTAGAAAGCTGTGCTAAAGCAAACACCATCAGGAGAAAAATATTGCAGAGCACCAACAGCACAGTTCACACTTACCTACAGCAGTCCAGGTAAACAAAACTTGGTACAATGTGCAGGTGAGGTACTAAAGGTCAGATCCATCTCACCTAACTTCAGTGTCTAAAAAGTAGGCATCCCAACTTTCTCTGTACTCCCATTTCCATATGGAAATAGTTTAATCTATTTTGGACCTTTAGTTTCAGATGCCATCATTCTCACTGTGAAGGTGCTTGCTCTTCTCTGTGGACTGTGTACAGGTGCTGTGCTTGGCTTTCCTGCACCCACTGCACAGCCTGAGAACACATCCCTCTTCCAGATTTCTGATCTGAGCAATGGATATTGGATGATCAGTGAGAGATGTGTCTGTGAGGACTACGAATCAGAACTTGCTACCATCTAGCTATCCTGAGCACCAATAACCAGAAGTGCAAGCTTTCTCCAGGAGCTACACAGGCCCACACTAACTATTTTGTTAGTTTTCTGGGACTGAGGACAGTGGGTACTTGGGAACTGTCCTTGCTGGAAAGACTTAACACCAGCTGGATATGCCCCAAAATAGAATTGACTCAGTAGAAACGCAGCATAAAAAACATTGAAAGCATCTAAATAAAAGTAAATAAACCACAGAGTGATATAAATAATAGTGCTGAAAACATCATCAGTCTTGTAATTTTAGCTGAAAAATTCTGTCGAGGACTCAGTTTACCAGGAAACCACATGTCTCTTTGCTTTATCTTAACCACTTTTGCATGCACAACTGTTTTCCTAGACCCTCCCTCTGGTCCAAGTGCTGCTCTAATTTCTCTCCATGTTAATCAGCACTTCTCACTGTCAGGAGGTATCTCTGCAGCAACCTCTGTGGTTTTCCATTTGGAGGTCAGTTCGGAGGTTTGTGCATTTGGAGCATTCAGATGTCTTCCCTGATTTTGGTGAAAGGAAGAGCAAGGAGCTGGTGAGTGCATGGAACAGAGGAAAGACTGTTCCTTCTCCTTGGCCTCATGTAAGAAGTGTTCATAAAGGTTGTTTTGGTGCATCTAGATTGAAAAGGTGTTTTTGCAATTCACGATTAAAAAAAAAAGGTCTGAGGCCTGATGACATGACCTGGTCAAATCCATGTTGCAACAGCACTTGATCCTGGTTTTCTTCTGGACCTTATGGTGCTGCCAATGGGAGCCTTAAAATCACACTTTGTGTGTGCTTCTGTAGTTCCATGGTTTTGAAACCATGTGAGGGATGTGTTGCTCTTCCCATCAGTTTGGTGTTTTCATATCATGAAGACTTTGGTAAAAGTTATTTGCACTGGGCAATGGCATGTGAGGATGAATTTCAGAGTACAAATTCTTCTGGGATAGCACTGGAGCTCTGTGGAAGGTGGACAGATCCACGAAGTTTGCAGTCTTGCTTGCATTGCCTCTCAGGAATGAGCACATCATCCCCTGATGGGAGTTAGGAGACGTCTAGTGGGGTGCCAGCCTGTAGTGAAACAGAGTGGATGATGAAAAACCACAAATCTAGACTCTGCCTGGGCCCCAGAACTGCTTCGTTTGCAACCACAAATGTATCCAGGGAGGTAAGTTTGTCCCTAAGGACAATCTAAGGCCATTTTTCACACACAGGAAAGATGTCCCATCAGCCAACACCCCAAATGACATGACCAGTTGGATCCTGACTGCTCAGAAAGGGTTTGCACCTCTATTTCCAGTGAGTTGTGCCTCCAAGGAAATAAAAGAAAAAAGGTGACTCTTGAAAGATGAAGGTTTTTTTATCAAGTGTATCTGATGCACATTTTCAATGAGAAAATTATATACATAGGACTTTCCACTGTTTCCTTCCAGCAAGGCAAATTTAACAGTGTCTTTGCACAGTA
Source organism: Heliangelus exortis (assembly GCF_036169615.1). Taxonomy (NCBI): domain Eukaryota; kingdom Metazoa; phylum Chordata; class Aves; order Apodiformes; family Trochilidae; genus Heliangelus; species Heliangelus exortis. Next base: position 9,281,348 of record NC_092423.1, on the reverse strand, counting down.
TATCTGAAAATGAAAAACATAATAAATACTAACCCTTTAATTGAAACCTTTTCCATTTACACAGGAATGAAACAGAATAAACTCCACATTTCCACACTCACATATTACTGTAGACATAAAAATATTCCTGTGGGGTCACACAGTCAGAAATCACCTACTCAAGGGGATATGAATGATGACTTCAATAGAAGATGGACATAAATTTTAATTAGTTGGTTATTTGATCTTGTGTTGTTAGTGATGGAGGATCTCAGAAGGGAATTAAGTATGCTTAAGACTGAAATTGCTTAGAACCAAAAAACACTGCAAGGTAAGTTATTTGCCACTAAATTAAAAGAAACTTTGCACCAATTAGAGATAAAATAAAATAAAAATGGCAATCACAATTAACCAATCGAAAATTCAAGAGTGAACAAACTATCTATGAGGATAACTAAATTTATCCTTAATCAGACATGCTAAGTATTTTCAAGAAGAACTCAGAAAAAATACTGACATTCCTGGGAACATTTTCTGCTGGAAGAGACAGTTTGGGAATAGAAAAACTGGGTCCTGATTTTTTGCTCTAATGTGTTTTTCATTGCATTTCTCCTTCTAGTTATACACTAAGCAAAACATCTCTTGCATCAGTTATATACTTCACTTGCTCCCTCCAGTATCCCAGTCTTCCCACCTATTATTTTTAGCTTATGTCAGGAATAACTCCTAAAGTTTTCACAGATTAAACAAAATAAAATTAAAAAAAAAGAGTGAGGGCAAATTATTTATTCTTTTATAGCTTTGCAATCAATAAAGCTGTGCAGCTTAACATGAGGCTGGGCAAGTAGGACTGCAGGCTGCTTTGGGAAGCAAGGTGGGACCAGGGGAGATGCCTGCCCTCCAGCCAGCAATCACCCATGCTGGGATACTGCTGGCTCGGCACGTGGCACAGTTTTGACCCATGCCAAGTGCCTCATTTTTCTCTGACAAGGACTGGGCACAGTTCAGGGGTTAGTGTGGAATGGGGACCACTGCCAATAAGCAGCAGGGGATGCAGCTCTTCTTCTGCGGGATGGAGAAAATTAAGCTGCATGGGTTTGAGCCATGCCAGGCCATGCCAGCTGGCCTCCAGGCCAAGGAAAACCCCCATTTATTTATATCTAGCTCCTGCACACAAGTGTTTGGACTGTCTTAGCAGCTTGTAATGAAATCAATCAAAATGTGCCTATCGTTGGCACATATTGTCCTGTTATTCTTGATTTTCAGCACTTGTATATTGCTAAGTTCAGCATTACAAAGGAGACTTCAGCTGTCTGAAATTTCTGTGACACTGCAGAGATACACATCAGAATTCTTTTTAACAACTGGGTCTGAGATAAACAGATGTTCAAAAATGGAAAATTGTGAAAAATAGTTTAGAATTTTTGTCATGTGTGTAATTAAAAGAATTATTGATTATTTACATGAAAAACTGTAAAAAATTATCAGAAAATAGTTCTACAGTGTCAAAGAAATTAATTCATGGACCAAAACCAACATGAACTATATTCAGCTTAACTAATGGTTAAAGAAGACTCAAGATCACTTTCATGCTCATGTATAGTTTTCTCTTCCCTTTCTAAAAAAAAGGAAAAAAAAAGAAATAATTTATCCAAGTGACTTGCTACTGACCTTGCATTTTTCCTCCTTTTTGCTCCATCTTACATAGCTCTGTCATTCAACATTCAAGCTCATCACAGTTTGTTGACAGTCTTCTAGCATGATCCTGTATGACCTTCTCTGGCAGGATGTCTGTCAGAAGCTGTCTGTGTAATCTAGGTCAGAATCATATTTAATTTCTCTCTTTAAATCCTCTTTTAAATACAATTTTTAGTGTAAGAACCAAGACAGCCATTCCTCTATTCTAGTAAATATTAACAGATCCAGATGCAAAAACATGAACATCATAAAAAAGATTCCTATTAAATTTAAGTACAAAACACCTTTTCCTTTCATCAGATCTTCAACAGGATAGTATCAATTTACATCCTGATCCTACATGTCTACAATCTTAAATATATGACAGTTCATACTTCAATTAACTTCTTTCCCCATATTTTCATTATTAGAATGTGCTAATAATATGACTGCTCTGTTGCCTAAGGAAGGGAAGAAGACCTGACCCCTCCTCACTAGGGTAGAAAGGTGACATTAATTCGCTGTCTATTATATTACAGATGTTTTTATTCTCCTTCTGTACAAATTAAAGCAAGCTTCTAATGGTTGCAAAATTGGAGTTCTCATGGCACTTTAAAACAAAGTAGAGAAGTTAGGACATCCTTGGCCTTTTATGTATTCTTGCACATACAAGAGTGTTTGTACAGTAGAAATACTGTGTTCGCTAGTAATAATAATAGGGAGGAAGTTCAGGAAAGAAGCATAAAACCAAGATGGCTTACTATATTTTATATTTAAAAATATCCATAACCTCACAATTAGAGTTTTGCAAGAAAAATGTGTGTTCCTGACAAAATATCAGAACGACTCTCAACACACAAAAATCTGAACACACGGACAGAAATATAAAAAGGCAAGAGGAAAATAAATAAGTCTAGATATATATAAGGCTATTTAAGAGAAGACATTTTGCCAGATAACTAGAGAGCAAATTTTACTTAAATTACTTGTTTCAGATCCTAAAGTTCTTCAGAAATGAAAAAAATTGCAGAAGAGCCTCTGACACGTATGTATATGCAGACTGAAAGCACATAGCCAAGCACATAGCCAAGCATGTTACATGTTTGCATGTAACATAACTGTGAGATTGAAGGGAGTTTTGGCCAAAGAATTGTTAAGAACCATAATCAAAATCACTTTGACAACCCCAACAACGCCAGGTTTGATTTTAAAAATAAGTACAGGCAAATGCACACACACAGCTGTATTTAAGCCTAACTTTGAGGAATCCAGCTCTGAGGATTCGTGCATAGTAGTTAGGATGCAGGTCACTAAGGTCTTATCTAAAAGATAATCTCCCTAAAAAATGATGGAAGCCTGTTGCTCCAGTCACCCAGGACTGGATGAGGCATTGAAGAACATGCTTCAGGAGTAATCCTCTACTGGTAGGGGAAGAGATTAAATGGCCCAAGAGCTTTTTCCATCTTTAGTTGTTACCATTGCACTGTAATCCGACTAGTGCCACTTGCCTGAAGAGGGGAAGAAGACCTCAACCTTGGGGGTAGGGAAGGACACAATATTTCATTGTGTACAATATTTCAGATGCTATTCTTCCCAGAGAGCTCCTCTCAGATTAGTGTTATTGGGAAAGGTTTATCATTTGCATTCCCATTTCTGCAGTCAACCCAAGTAATATGACTGTGGCATTAAACTTATCCTACAAAAGGTATTTGTTTAAGACATTTCTTTTCCATTATTACTGACACAATGAATGTATGCACTAGGTTTCTAGAAGTCTGCACCAAAAACAACTTTTAAGCCCAGAATCACATTTCCTCCTCCATCGGCCTTAATTCCTCTATTGAAAGTTTTTGCTGACTAGTTGAAAAGGGCTGTTCACTCACTTTGCAAAACCCAATATGCGATTTATTCCCACATTTCAAAGGAAGAATGGGAAGCTTTTAAATCTCTACAAAGGAACCGAGAAATACTGATCAAGCCCAACTGACAAGGGGACAGATGTAGGGTGATGAGTGAACTCTGTAAGACGCTTTCAAATTTGGATCAGGGAAGACAAGTGTCTTCCAGGGGTAGCAATTTGAGTCTCTGCAGCACAACTCATTTGGCTGAGCAGAAGGGAGACAATTCCTCTTGCAGTCTTCAAGAAGCACAAACCCCACCTCAGCAAGGTGGACACGTTGTGGACACAAAGGGTATCACAAAAAGAGGTCACCTGCATTGTAACTTATTAGAGACTTGTAAATCCTAAAAGCCTGAACAGCAAATGGATTTAAAACCCTTTCTCACCCTGGTATACTGCCTTTGCTGGTCCCAGCTCTGGAGCTGGTTTTCAGCTTCATTTACTCCTCATGCCCCAAACTTTCTCTAGTTCTCTCCAATTGTTTTATGCACAAAATTTCTCAAAACCACCTCTCTCAGATCTTCACTGCATCTTTTGGTACTGCTAGTCATACAAGCATAGATCACACAGAAGTAGCATCTGATATCCTGCTTTTAGCTCCCTGCAGAGCCATATTTTGCTTTTTCTGTTATAACTGGAGGATCTGACTTGGCACTGTTTTGACAATGGATTTTACACAAAATTTCCTATGAGATTCATCCCATTAAAAGTGGGCAGGTTGCCATGACCTGCTGGGTCCCTGATCTACTATCAAAGCTAGTGAATCCCTGAGTATTTCTTATCCTTTTCTGACTTCATTAAGGCTGTGACTGGAGTAGAAATATGTCCACACAAGGAAGAACAGAGATTTTGGATGCCATAGGAAAAATGTGAGACCCAGCTTTGATACCATCTTAAATCCAATTCATCATTACAGTTGTACCATAAATAACCATTCTTACAAGTGCAAAATGGGTGTAAACAGGCAGTTTGGGAGTCAGGAGTACTCTACCAATATAAGAAGGGTTACAATTTTGTAAACAGTCACAAACCACTGGGGAATTTAAGTACAGAAGCAGCAAGATACAAATTAGTTTGGCAGCTATTTGTACCCAGCAGAGAAGCACTCTGTGAGAGTAAATAAGGACCTACCTAAAGAACTCGGCTTTTGCCTTCTGACTGAGGACAGTTACCTTGTTTTCAGCAAACACAGAATTCACAGTGTTTTCCCTTGAGTGGTAAAAATGTCTGTTCAGATATTTCTGCTACAAAAACAACTGGGAGAATAAGTGGCCTTGACACTGGTGAAATTACAGGTAATTATTGCAGCAAGATTTCTGAAGAGTTTCTTCATGTACTTTAGAACTCAGGACATTTGTAATTCTTCTATTACATAATCCATTTTTACAGTATTTGCCTCATCAATAAACAACCTTGCCAGTAAAGAACTACCCCCTGCTATCTAAAAAAATACAAACTCTCCTTTGCTTCACATCCCTGTTATTATTTCGGTGATTGTACTGCAACAAACATGGTGAGGGCTTGTAGTTTTTGGAGGGTAATGTAAATTGTATTTCCTTCAGTGAACTCAGGTGCCTGTGCCCAAGAAAAGAACATATCAAGTGATGAATATGATGGGGTAAGGAAGCATCCTGCCATGATGAATACCAGACCTGCCCTGCATGAAGCTGCCCCACCCTCCATGGAGTCCAGTGTGTCTTGATGCACAACTGAAATGCAAAAAGTAGGGTCCTCTGTCCATTTTATCCCATTCATCTGAAGCAGCCTTAAATAAAACAGGGATTTTAACCCTTGAAACAGGAGAAATTTAGAGTTATTTCCATAAATGGAAATGACTTCTGGGAAAGCAGCTATAAAGATGAAGGGAAGAGCTAGTTCTTTTAGTCTGTGTTTTGTTTGCTTACCTTCCTCCAAGCGTGCTAAGGGGGAAAAAAGATAAGCAGACAGAAAGATGCAGACGGAGATACAGAATGTACCCATTAAGTATCTGGGAGGAATGCTTTATCAGCTTGCTCGTCAGCTGCCGAGTTGTGCATTTGAGGGCATTAGATTCCCAAGAGTGGGGATCTATAGAGGATTCCTACCTTTGGAAAAGAACAAAAACACAGAATAAAAGCCTTAATCTTATAACCCCCAATCTAGCCAACTAAATCCCCAATTAGCAATTCAAACAGATTAATATAGTCTTTCCCTCCATTAAGCATACCCGACATCATGTGGTTGTGTATTTTCAAGTTACATTTTTCATGTGTGCAGCTTTCTTTCTCACCGAAGCTGACAATTCCTTTCAAACCATTCTACATTCCCATCAGTTGGGAATGGATGCTTGCTGCATATTTTTTTTTTTAAGTGCAAGCAATCTTGTTGATGCATTCCAGCAGAATTGCTTAAATTAATACTCTCCTTTATTTTACATGTCCCCAGATGCCTGCCCACCTTGCTATTTCCTCACTGTGAGCTGTTTACAAAGTTCCCACTGAGAGCAATGCAAAGGGTGAAAATGGCACACTTTTCCTGTTTTCTGAAGAATTCATCCTTGTTCCCATTAAACTCATGGGTCTTGTAAATTTAATGGCTGTTCCTCCTCTTGCCTCAGGAGAAACTGAAGCAAAGGGCTGCCCCAGCTTGGAAGAAGCACTGCTAAGGCATCCCTGAGCAAGGCAGGATGGATCTTTCTCAAATTTCAGAGAGCAAAACAGTGCCAAATGTCTTCAGACGTACAGAGAGATTGTTTCTAGAATGTATTAATTATCTGCAACTCTCAGCAACCACTAGAGGTGGCCAGCAGGCTGTTGACTGACCCTATAACTAGTTCTCCCATTTTTGCAACCCCCATTGGTCAAGATGTAGCAGGGGTTCATGCGTGTCCTTGGTCCATTTCCATTTCCCCACAACAAACCAAAGGGTGTGAGATACATTTTGACTCTTGCCTGCCCTCCACCATCACCAGTTCCATTCCTCTCATACAATTTTCCTTTTTAAGTAAAGGTGAATAAAAGCTTAGTTTTTTCCTCAAGCAGAGAATTTTAAAATCTCCTTCTTTTCCATCAGCTGCAGAAGATTACCAGTAGAGAGGCTTTGGGAGGAAAGCGAGTCTTGCAACAGAGTATGTATGTGGCCAACCATCAGCTCTGCTAGACATATGGGTTTGGGAGCACTGAGGTCCTTTCCCATATTATTGGCTTCCCTTGCACACAAGTGGAATAATTGTCACCAAGGGCTAAGGCTTTTTGTCCTCTTCTGCATGTTTCTGCTCTTCTTCAGATAAGTGATTCAGAGGACGGGTTCTTGGTAAAAAGAAACTTGAAAGGTTTGAAATCCCTACAAAAATTCAGTTGGTGCCAATGTTTCCTTCACATCTGGTCCTGCACTCCAGCAGAAAAAAACAAATCAGACATGGCTTCTTAGAGAAAAGTTGGCAGACAGCTCATATTTTCTCAGTTCTCATCTTCATGTCTTTGGAAATTAATAGGGAAACTTGAAAGAAAAGGAACCCAGGCATGAGTGTATCAAGATTATTGTAGTGATCAGCACTCTGCATATTTCCAGTCCATTCTTCACATCCCATCACCAGCAACATTTCACAAATACTTTGGTACACTATCTAGCATTTTACATGTACAGGTGTGCTTATACTGTATACAGAAAACAATAGGCCCAATCTGACTTGTGAAGAATAACAGAAATAACAAATACATGGCTGCTTTACTTGGCAACCAGGTGGAACAAAGCTTCCCTAAACATTTTGATCAAAGGCACTTTCCATCAAACAAACTTTTTGTTGGTATTTTAGAAATTTAACATGATTTTTCAATATTTTAAATTTTTTTCTTCTTCCTTCTAACTTACGCCCTAAAAATCTGACAGTCAAAAGAAAGCAGTTCTGCTTTAGAAAAATAAAATTTTAAATACTTCTAGGGGAAACAAGCTGAACAGTTTTCTTAAGTTTTAAGAGATTCCTCAAACAAAGAATTGCTGTTCTGAGTGAACTTTCTCTCAAGTTTTGCGACCACACACCAGAATCACCTATATTTTGTATTTTGCTACAGTACTGTTTGTTACTAGTAACTTCTTCTGTAAAGCTTACCATACAGGGTAAGGAGTCCATTCTGAGCTATCTAGTTTCTATTTCTGTAAGAGTCTGTAGCCCCTAAGACTTCAGGATTAGGATAGGAAACATGATCAGAATTTATCTCAAAGTCTTTGGAACTGTACAGCAAATAAAATGACCTGGATGGATGGTTGCTATATCTAAATCTTACCATTTATTGGTAGCATTGGAGGTTCTCAACATTTTACGTTATCCACACTGAAGTATCAGAAGCTTTATCAAAAGGGGGTTGCATGGCTATAACAATAACAGATGGATGTGCATAAAGAGCTGGAGTTCAGGGAGGGCCTCTGACCTTCTTGCTGTCCAGAAGACCAGGCAGTGAGCAAAACAGATGGGAGAGGACAATAGAGAATAAGCAGATGTAAGGACTTCACATATGATGAAATCCATATCGCCCCCGTTCCTGGCCAGTCTTGTTCACCCACCCTCCCTTCTGAAGGATGGGTCAGCTCTCCACAAACACTCACCCAGAGGAAACACACACGAGTGTGCAGTCTCAGCTCCATGGGAAGTGTAAACCATGCTAAGAACAGTGTTGGGTGGAAGGTATCACCCAGGGTAGATGGGTGCACACCTACCCCAGGGGCATGGGCTGGGGGAGTGGGGAAGGGAGTGGGGATTTCCAGCACTGAGCTGGAGAAAACAGAGGAGAAGGAGGAAATGCTGGCTGAGCCAAGGCATGTGGCATGACTCCCAGAAGAGGAGTCAATATCACAGGGATCTGGAGGCATCAGAGGTGGTTTCAACAGCTGGCTTTAACAGCTGGATCTATCTGCTTTGCTGACTGGGAGACTGCATAGTAGCAGGGATGAGAGCAAATTATGCCCTGGCTATCCTGAACCCATACGGGCTGGGCAGGGACTAAGTGCAGACAAACAGAGTAACTGGGCAGACAGGCTGGGTTTTAAATGGAAGCTAAATGCTTGTACAGAAATCAAGTGCAAAGCTAAGCTGGCTGTGGGCAGAGAACCACATGTTGTACTGATACAGCCAGTGAGTCATGGGCAGCATTTTCACCAGTAGCAGAACATGACTTTTTTTAATGACTCCATTAATAGGCTCCCTGCAAGATCAGGCACACACTTCTTCTTGCTCAGCCTATTTGCTCTTTGCAGGAGTATTCTTCTTATGCCCAGTGAGCTCTTAATTTGCAGTCAAGTCAAAACCTGACCTTGTTCCTTCCACTGTCAAAAATCTGTAATGTCCTCTGAATTTCTTGTTTCACAGAAGAGCCAAACCTCACCCATATGCTGGCAGGTTATTCATATTTGACAGCTAGTGGCTTGCAGCAAGTATATTTTTCTACCATGAGGAGCCAGCTTAGGCCCAGTCCTGCTAGTGCTAGACAAAGTCCTTACTCACAGAAGTCAGTGGGCATAACTTGTCGCAAGAGACACCACACTTATTAGGGTTTTGAAAACTCTTTTTGTTCAGATACTGATAGGAAGTCTCAGGCATTCTTATTTATTAATGTGTTTCAGGCTGTGTTTTACTCTCCTTTTGTTTTAATATCATATACAAATTAATTTGTCAAGGTATAAATTCATTCTTCCAGAGATGTTTTGATACCACTTTTAGAATACAACCAGACATAACCTTCTTTGAGAGCACATTTTAGTAATAGAGTCAATAAAGATTTCAGTGGCAGATACCAAAAGTAAAAAAGTTAGAAAATTCAATTTAAAGAAAAAGTACTTTAATGAATTATTGTATTAAGAGGAAAAGAACACTCTTAATCTCATCGTATCTCTAGCTATATCTCCTAAACCAGCAGATGTGTGTTTCAAGAGGCCTAGATGTACAAAAAGAAGGGACGTTAGCAATCAGAACATAAAACACAGAAAATCAGTCAAACTGCAGTGAAAACAATAAAAGTGACAACACCTTAGTTCACTAAAAGCCATGTAAGTTATCAGGGGCTTCATTATATTATGGCAATAGTTTTAACAAAACACATGTAAATGTTTTTTACAAATTAACATCATCTGCAATTTTTCCTCTTCTCATTTTTCTTCACATTGCCCTATTATGATGGCTTCTACTTTTTAGCTATTTCTGGTTCTTTCTAAAACTGGGTTCATCATCCAAGGACATACACATATAGAGATGCAGAAACTTAGAAGTCTGAATGATTTCAGGGGGGACTCAGAAAGGTAATTTTGATGGGGGACTCAGAAGCTTTGCTAGCAGGCACAAATCCAATGAAGACTGGGAGTCTGATAAATACAGAATATGGTTGGGCATAAAAACCAAATAGATACAAAGCTTAGCAGAGCTAATTTGCACCTTGAAGCCATCGATTCCATTCTCCTTGTTTCCTACCTCTTTTGGTAGGAAGGTCTTCAGGACACAGACCATCTGCTCTGGGTTTGTATTGTGTCATGTTCATTTGCCTTCTATTGGAGAAAATTCATTGCCTTTTGTTGTGCTCCAGGATCCTCATCCCCCACCCTCATGACTCTTGGTATTTGCACTTCATCTCCACACTGCCTAACAGTTGCTTTGTGAGAAAACCCCCAGTGCAGACAGATTATTCATTCCAGAGTCAGCTCATGGTGTATGGTATAGGTACAAGTCCATCTACCCATTCATTCTCAGGAATGTGGGCTGCTCTCTGACATGGGTAGTGAGGACAAGTATGGTATGGCAAAACTGCTCTAAGAGTGCAATGCTTCTGTGGCAGAGTTAGGGCTTCAGTGCAAGACTCACAGGCCTAAATAAACTGGGGCAGTGTTTCATAAATACATTTTCCTGCCTCCTCTAAGACTATCCACAAACCTATGCTCTAAATATGAATTCTTGTTGAGTAACCAGGTCTGCATATCTCCCATTGACTCAGGCAGTGGCTCTTGAGCAGGGCCAGGATTTTTTAGATCCTGTTTTTTTGGAAAGAATTTGTCTTTCATTTTGGATAAATTTACATCTCAGGGATTACAGATCTTTCCCTGGAAGCTGAAATCCTTGCTACAGTTTCTTGTCTCTAGCCTGAGCACACACCCACACTCCTGTGGCTGATATTTCTGTAGGGCTGGTGATGTCCAACTCTCCCTTGGGCATCATCTCTGGCTTCTTTTTCAGTCCTTGTGGCACCTGCCATGGATGTCCTGGTGGTGCTGAACAGGGCCACCAGCATCGCTGGGTGAGGGTGTCTTTTCTGGAACAGTTGGGCTTGCTCCCTGGAAGGACAAAGCAACACCCACAGATTTCTACCATGACAGGAGGGAGAACGCATGGGCACCCAGCCTCACACACTTTCTGGTTGTAAAAGCCACAAGTCATTTTATTAGTCTTTTTCTTCCCATTTTCTTCTCCTGTAATTGCAGCAGCCACAGATACGAAAGGACATTTAAGTATCAAGGTAACCTCCTCCCACCTCCACTGAGAAACCTCCCACCCCTGTCTAGACACGCTTTCTGACATCCAGAGCCCACTATCCTCTTGATCCTTTGGCTAAACAACAGACCTTCACTATCACTCAGGCAGCTGAGCCTTTGAACTCAAATAATGTATGTTTAAGGTGGGGAAAACCATATCTCTGTGTACGGAAAAAAGAACAAGTTTTCTATTATTTTTTTTTTCTTCCAAGTAGCAGTTTTATAAAAGGAAGGGAGGTATTAAAAAAGAAGAAACAGAAAATCCTGGAAAACTTTGGGCTGGATTACTTCTCTGCAGTAGGAGGAAGAATCTGAAAATAGAAAGGACACTCAAGTGTCATCAAATATTCCATGGTTTTGGCTCAGAGCACCAGCAATCACAGAGCTAATAACTTGGCTCTCAACATGCAGTTACTTTTTAACTCCTGCACATGCAGCTACTGAAAATAGAAACACATGTATGCACATACACACAACAAGGAGCTGATATCACCTCCCTGATGAAGTTAGGAACTTTTTGTAAAGACAGTTGAACAGATTTTATTGTAACTCTTCAGATTGTATTGTAACTCTTGCCTTTTCTTTTTTTCCTTATAGCACACATTTGCTACTCTAGGAAGGATCCCTTTAAATATACTGAAGCACATTCAAAAAGCTGACAAGTTGTAGTTGTGGTTTTCAAAAGAAATAATTTTTTAGTAGAGCTACCTTTTTTGGCATAAAGTAATTGGAAAGTACCATAGATATCTCAATAAAACACATCAAAAGTAACTTTCTATAGCTTGTTTTGACATGTCCACTTGTGGGTTGTATCAACTTTAACTAAACATCAGTTTTCCCCTCCGTCAGTACAAACCATTAAAAATATTCAACAGAAAAAGCAAATAGAAATAACTAAGTACTGTGTTTACCTATTTTCAAATAAAAGGAGATACAGAAAGGAGTGGTCACTGCAGTTGAAAGTGCATTTTTCTGATTCATATATTTGCTGTAACTATTTGCATAGGATTTAAATGTCTAAGAAAAATGCCCCACCATTTTAAAGGGAATGCTGGATTTGAAAAACCTGAAAATGCTAATCTGGTTTCATATTTGCAAAGGTTTGTTTACTGTATGTGTGATCCATTCACCAAATGACAGAAAACTTTGGTAAATACAGTTTTGATGCCGAGACTCTTTGACCTGTTTATGAAGGAATAGAAACCTTATCTGCTCTAGAACCAATCCTAAGGGAGCACATTGTGCTGATTTCATTTGAGATCTTATCCTTTCTCTCTCTTTCCTTCTCTCTCTTTCTCTCCCACCCTCCCTTCTTATGCACACTGAATGCTAAGTTATTTCCTTGTCAAGACTGCTTATCAGGACTAGATTTACACTTGATATCATTTTGTAAACATGTAGCAAATGGTTTATACATTAAGAGAAAAAGGGAGCAGGCTGTTTTCATTTGAAGAGGAAATGAATCTCAAGAAAATACATGGCTGTTAATTAATATTCTAATAAATAAAAAATTTTAAAAAAATAGTCACAGAATAAGCCTAGGAAACAGGCAACAAAATTAAGACTAAAAATAGGTCTGCACACTGTTTATCCTGCACACTCATAGGCACTTTCTGTGGAGTGATGCCATGCAAGTAAGTTAAATGCATGATGGAGGGTCTTCTCCTCAGGAAACAAAATGTCTGAAATATTTAATGATTCAGCATCCTACCACTGTTACAGCAACATTTAAAATGACAAGGTTCATCTTACAAGAGAAAAGCTTATTTAATGTTTCCTTATACCTAATCCAAGGCAACCACACCATTTTGGAAAGGCAGCAGGAATGAGTTGGTCAGTGGGAAAGATGAAGAGATTATCTGTACTGACTGAGCTTGCTCACTGCCTATGGACTTTGTCAAGCAGTGCTTGCATAGCACACAGATTGTCCCAGTCCCCCCAGTGCTTAATGTTTCAGTGCTTGAGGATTCCAGTATCTGAAGTGGTTTTCCTTTAGGGAGACCAATGTGAGGCCAAAGTTTATTTCAGAAGAAAAAGACCAAGCTTTGGCCAGCACATACAATAAAGGCAGCAATAGCATCTCTGAGAATCAGTCCCGTGGATTTTTTCTGCAGACATAGATGATCACCAATGAATAGTTCAAAACAGCATCTTAGAAAGAGATGAATCTGTAGCACATTACCAGTGGATGACATCTATGTAACCCACACAAACTGTAAAAGCTTATTACTGAATAAAAACACCTAAGGTGTTTTTTCTGTTTCTAAACCCTAAAATGCATCACAAGTATTTTGTACAGACATGATAATGATGCAGGAATGGATTAAATGGGATCATGCTGTGTAGCAAATTCTCAACACTTTATGCCTCTACATCAAATGCCCATATTCCTGTTTTTCTTCTATGGTTCATGTTCAGTGACACCAGACAGCCAGGAAATTACTTTTTTGTGCCCATCTTTGGGGACAGAACATGTAGAGTCAATACTTTCCTGTCTTCTCTGCTTAGTCCTGGTAATTATCTCATGGGCCCAGACTGTCTGAAGCCATTCAGGGCACTGAGTCCCCTCCTGTCTTTCTTCATGGACCTAGGGAAAACGAGAAAAATGCAGTGATCTCACCTTGCCTTTCAGTTGTGATTGTCAATGGATGAGAGGGATCTCAGACCAGATTTGAGCCAATTCCTGTAGATTTGGAGGAGAGGTCTTCTTTACTGTACAATACTAAAATCTTGATTCTTCCTAGGTTACATGTTACAAACAAAGAGAAAAGTAGGCCTAGTTTTCACATTTCTCCTTTTTTTCAGATCTGTTTTGCTCTTCTTTCAACCTGCTCACTGTTTTCTTTCCTGCAGCCTGTATTTTTTCCTGCTCCTTATAATTACATCCTTTCTCTTTACTGGTGTATTTCTATCTTTATCCCTTTCATCTGCATTTTACTTGTTTCTTCTTCTCTTTCCAGACCAGTTCTTTCATCCAAGCCTCATCCTTTTTCTTCTTACAAGGAAGGTGCAGAAACCCTGGGACCTCACAATCTGTTAAAAAGAAGTTGCAGTGATGCAAGATTTCCAGTGTCTCCATTAAAGTTCCCAAGGCAATTCTATGGGTGAGGTGGAAGGAAGGTAGCCATGACAACTGAAGGCTTAATAGTATCTGCTGCCTTCTGCTGATGAACCTCTTATGGACCCCAGAGTGGAAACTAATGATGCAATCTCCAGGGTGATGCATGTCCTCCAATGTGACCTAATGGACTAGAACAGAAAAGGGGCAAATCTGGCACAGATAATATTATTTTGAATACAAGCCAGAAAGTTAAGATACACCATAAAACTGAAAATGAAATATCATATCCTATTCAGGTCTCAGAGAGAAGTGTGCCCAGACCACCTAGGCTAAATATCTAACTCAGAATTTGTGTCCAGCCCTCTGATTTGGTTGGACAAGGATCTAGGATGTGGCAGATTGTCAAGGTAGTCTGCCACATGGATCTCCTGAACAGAGATGACAGTGCAGGTACAAACTCCAATGCAAATTTCCATTCCATGTGATCTGAATATGCCTCACCACAGCCTTTCAAAAGAGTGAATGAGACATTGCAGAATGTGATCTATGATGTAGTCACCTTAGAAGAAAAGCAATATGAAAATTGAAGGACTAAAAGTGAGTCAAATGATAGAGGCTACTGTTGGGACCCTGCTTGCTTCACACAGACTATGGCAAGAAAATAGGGCATCTCTGTGACCGTGTCATTATGAGTTCCCAGCCCTTCCCCTCTTATTTGCCAATCTTTGTCTTTGTGAGTATGTAGTAATATCTTACTGGGAAGAATCACAGATATAACCCAAGGAATTCAAATGATGTCTCTAGCTCTTTGCTGCAATACAACCTGACTAACCAGACCTCCAAGAAGCACATCCAGGGGAGGTGGGCTCTGGTTCCGTGAGGCAAAACAAAGCAAGAAGCCGATCCCTCCTTAATATGATTGACTCCTACTTGTGGACCTTAATCATTGAGCATGGAAAATAGACTAAAGGAGAGAAGAAACTTTATTTTTTAATAACTCAATTAAGTTGTGCATGATTTAAGATGCTTCTGACAAGAAATGCACTTAAGAGCTCTGCTATTACATCACACCAAGCAGCAATGGGATAAAGGTTAAAGTACTTAGTTTCCAAAATAGTACAGAGCCAAAATCAATCATGTGGGAACAAGTCCTGTCTAACATGTCTGCCCATATTTTTAATAGTGTAGTGATACATAATGCAAAATCAAATTCCCCTAGTTAATTCCAAGGGTGGCACAGGCCCTGGGCCATACAAATCTTCTTCTTCTTCACTCACATTTCACTCATTTTGACTCCTGGTATTTGGTAATTATGAGGTCACCTGTCCAGAGATTCAAACATCTGGACTCACTTTTTGGTGACATCTTCTGCTCATGAAAGAAATTTTCAGAGATTAACATGCAGAGTCTTCCTTCACACTGTGTTACAGGACCTTCTGTTGTGGTTAGTTATAGAAGGACAACTGTACTGTCTACATTAACACAAGTAAATTAAGATGGATAGGGACTGTTTTGGGGCCTGAGGCCAACCAGCACTGCCCAAATAGTTTTCCATAAAGGCAGAGTCTTACCTTCAAAGCAGATGGTTTCACAGAAACTTCCCATGGTGAATAACTGCTGCTCTGTTCAACCCAAACTATCCTTGTGCATTTGTTTATTGTAAGAAAATTTTCTCACAGTTGGCACAGGTCAAGCCAGAAAATAGACATACATTAAGTGTGACAGCCCCCCTGCCTGTGGCCTGGACTGTTTAGTTTACTAGTGCAGGCATAGCCACAGGTTCTGAAAGGTATTCTTGTGCCTCCAGCAGCATTCATGAGCTGATATTCAGGGAAGTGCTTAAGCAAGAAATACATCATAATGCTACCACATCATCTGATCTCCACTTCTGGCAATCAGTAGATAAAGGTTCACATAACGCAGGTTTTCAAATGGATCATTTTTGGTAGCCACCAGTCTCCAGTTGATCTAATTTGGAATTTTCTCTGGCATTTTTGAACCTGCTGCATTTACATGCACCAGCACATTGGGTAGCAAGAGGCTAGTGCTTTGCTATTGTGCAAAAATCCTTTCCCTTTTTAATTTATATCTGTTGCCATTATGAAAGTAGTGAATCATCATTTCCTCTTTATGTTCTTCACAGCATTCAAGGATGTTTAGATCTCTTATCATATTCTTTCTTTATCTTCTCTTGTCCACATTAAAGGAACCTTGTCTATTCAGTCCCTGCTTGTATGCAAGCTGTTTCATTCCTCCAGTAACTCTTACTCCTCTTCTTGTTACCTTAGAGAAGGCGTTACCATAAGTTCATGTAGCACACAAAATGTGTAAGTGCCATGGATTTATAGAGTGGCAGAAAGATGTTCTTCATTTTTCTCTGATTTGTTCTATTCTCTACACTGTTGACTTGTCAACACTAATAAAGGATGTTAAAATCATAATTTAAAGTGGAGTTTCCAGAAATGTTGAGTTGAATTGTGGACACAGCATTTACTAATATTCAGTAAGAGCTGTGATCCTAAGATGATCTTAAAATTTGCATTATTATGAGCAATCATGTATCTTTTTAAAGATTTCAGCCCTTAATTTATTTGCTTAACCAGTCAGATGATATTAGGTGTTACAAGAAAAACATTCCCCTACAGTAGGAATGGGCAAACTCTTAGAGACTTCATTAACAGACAAACAAACCTATTTGACCTATTTTCACAGTCTTCAGATAGAAACACAGTGAGCTCTTTGCCCATATCTCTTCTCCCATCTCCATGCTTTCTATTATCTGGGGATGACTCTGAGACCATGGGAGCCTGGAGTGAATCTTGTCCAGCTGGACCGAGTACTTACTGTGGCTCAGAGAGACCCAGAAGGATAACAATGTCTTTAGCAAGTGTAAAAAGACTTCACCCTTACAAAGAATTTCGTACATTTTCGCACCCTGTTAATTAATTCAATGAGAAAGTATTAGGCAGACTTATGTAATTGTGCTGGTCCACTAATCTGAGGAATAGTATCTGTTTTGACTTGCGAGTAATATATGATACATTTTTTCATAATTATGAACTTCATCATAAGGATAGGCAAAGAGATTTTAATCTTGGGTTGATAAATTTCGCAGGGCTGGGTAACAGGTGGAGCCATTTATCTCTGCACCAACTTGATCGTGTTTATGAACCAATTGATGAATCCCTCAGAGGAGTTCCAGGCCTACCTTGTTACTTCTTTATTAACCACAAGGATCCATGGGAATCCAAACTGGGTTTACAGTGCAACTTGATTATCCAAAGCCATAGCTGTCCACAGCTCCCTCTGCCTCAAAATAGAGATTTATCCCTGCGTGTCTATTAGTTACAATGAACATTGTCTCGATGGTCAGAAGTCTCAATTATCCAGACAAATCCCTTATGACATGGGGATAATTGAGCTCAGTTACTCTTGTGTTGAAACACCAGCTCTCGTTGAAATACCAACATTCCCATGTAATTTCTCATTAGGATTTAAGTGATCTTAGATTATATCTTCGAATTTTGTCTTTGATCATAGAACTATAACACAAACATAGAGATGACATTATTCCCACACAATTAGTCATTCTTCTTAAAGTGTATTTTAAATATTAAGGATGATATGACTTCTTGTAAACTCTCCCCAGTTTACCCAGAGAGATTAACTACTAAATCAGTACAACACAAGACTGGGATGGTGACAATCTATTTTCTATCAAAAAAATGAGACGTCACAATTTGATGTAATTTACAGCAAGCAGTAGCTACTGTCAATAGAAACAGAAGATCCCAAACAAATCACACAATTATATTCCTGAAATTAAATGAGAAAATTAGTTTAGGATAATAATAAATCAGGCTTGATGTGGCTAGATGAGGTTTTGCCTCAGTGAGCACAAATAGATAGTATGACCCCACTGGGAAAAGGCCACTGAGGAAAAAAGCATTTCACAAGGAACTGGACTGTCACTGAGAGATGGTGGGACAGTGCAACAGGCATAGGAGCTGATATTCCAAACTGGGGGTTAACCTTTGTCAAATAGCCAAAATGTCTAACCTGCACCCAAACCTCCATGTCTGTGCACATTTTAGCCTTTGGTTGAGTGAACACCATGGGCAGAAAGAGCCTGTAGGGATGATAGGAGTGGAAATTGTTCATGGAGTACCAGATGAGAAAAGTGTAGAGTGGATGGTAAGGTATGGGACATAGGCACTGGTCAAAGACATACTCATGGCTTTGGCCTCATTTGATAGGAACATGAGGGAAGGGTTTGTCACACATGATGAGGCAGAGTTCTGCACTGGGGGCAAGGGATCTCAGCTTGAAAGTGAGGAGGAAAAGGGGTGGATGGTGGGAAAAGAGGCGTGAATGGGTGAGGAGACTGGAGACAGGTCCAAGGGCAGGTCAGTAACACTGGAAGATAATACTTGGAGCATCAGGGAAGCAAGCTCACCAGAACCTCTCAGTTCATCACCCTTTCTTCCTTGCTTTCCACACAAGATTTCAGTCTGTCTGCTGTCTCCCAAGATTTTTGCAACACTTCTAACTAGACTCAGATAATCTTGCAAAAAACATTACTATAACCTGTAACACAGGAACACCTGATAATGCTCTAATCACTGGATATTTTCAACGCGTGTCTGGACACCTGGCATCAACCAGTTTCTGAACTCCCTACTCACACATACCAAACTTTTAAAACTTCTTATGGATCTGGAGTTTTGAACCAGACAGCCACAGGGAGAGCTGAATTCCCAAGGCACTCAGGGAAGTGCTGCTGTACATTCCAACTTGCAGAAGCTCCTCACGTCAATGCCATCTCCCCCAGGTCCCACCAGCAGACAGACTCATGTGCACCTTAACCAGCTGCTGCAACTGCCTCCAGTTCATAGACATAGGAAAGGTTCCTGCCTGTTTTACAGACACCTGAGTGGACTGGAAGGTGGCTAGCGGTGTAAAGCAATAGAGATAATACTTGTTAAGCTCTATTCCCACCCATCCTGCTGCTTGAGCAGGGTGTGCCCCAATCATACTATTTCCTGAGGCTACTGAGCAGACTGAAGGAGTATGCATTTTGCTCCTACCACTGCTCAACCTGCTGAGCACTCTCCACTAGCTGCTAGTGAAGCAATAGGTAGGCATAAAACTCTTCCCACAACAAGGAAGGTAAAATACTGCTGGAGCCAGTGTGTCTTGGTGAGAGCACTCAGCTGTGATAACAGCACAAAGGTTGGTGAGCAGGCCTGGATGAGGGTTTGAGCTCTCACCATCCTGGTTTTTAAGGGCCTAAGGGGGTGATTACAAAAGGGATTTCTCCTACTGTCAGCTATCCCTGCTCCAATGACAGCTCTACAGATGCTGTTCTTTGCCCTCATCAGTGGAAGCTGTGATTTCAGAGTCTGGTGTATGACAATAGAGCATTGGCTGGAGACACCTGGGCCACTTGACAAACATTCTCCTAGAAGCAAGAGAGACTTGAAGAAACTATTTTTTTTTTCTCATACAGATGTTTCCATATGAAGCATCTGTACAACCTTCTTCCTCTGGAGTTGGTCATATTGTCCATTAGACGTTTCTGTGATGATGATTACTAGAAAAAACTGAGATTTTGGAGGCAAATAGCAGAGGGTAATGGAGGTTACAATGAGCAGATAAGCAAGCCAACTTGCATTCTAATACCAAGACTGAATTTGGGGAGAATCAAGAAGGTGTCTAAGCTGGGAAAACAGGTGGCTGTGATGTTCAGCATTGATCAAGGCTTCTTGCCATCAGTGATTGATTACAACTTGTCTATTAGGGAAAACAATGATATGGTGTTGATGCATTTTTGGAGGCCTCCAGCAGCACCAGCTTCTTCCCACGGGATTTATGGGGACAGACACCTGCAGAAAGCAGTCTCCACCACGTTCTGGAAAGGCCTTTCACTGATTTCATACTGTGACCATCTAAGATTAGATACCTTTTAGGATGCTGAAGCTAGATGATCTTAATGTCATCCCAGGAGCAGCAACATTAGGCACAACTCTAGGCTGCACCCAGGTAAATATATAACTCTGACTACATCTTTTTACAGAATAAAAACCACCAAGAGGTGGGTGTAGTAAATAAAGCAGTGAGGGATCCTGCATGGCCCCTCAGCTGTTTCTGTTCACTGAGCTCTTGGAGAGCCCCAGTGGAAGATGAAAGCTGCCTTTGCTCCTCCGTAGTGTCCCCCAGGGAGGGCAGGAAAACACCTACCCTTCTTCACAAATACCCCTTGGGCATGAGGCTTGACTGTCACCAAGGACATGATTCACCTGCCTTCCTGGTACTTAAGATGCTTCTTTATTTTTAAATCATCCAATTCTATCAAAGTTGTGGGGAGACATGAGAGAGACTTAAAAATAGCTAAAGCAGAAAATTCCCCAACTGTCAGTTTTATAATTCTTAAATCCATTCCAGGAGAGCTGGCTTTAGCCCTATTTCCTGATCACTCAGAAAAACCGAGACGATCAATTAAAGTTTTCCCATGCACCCTCTTGGACAGATGGTTGAACCATTTTAATTAAGTGCATGTATTGGACTGACAGAGTTGATGTATCTGACGTGACAGACATTTTCTGTGTTCATTTAGGTTTTTAATCTTTCACTCTCTTTACTATGCCCAGAATTGTGCTATTTGCACTGAGCTCTCAGAAGAATTATTCAATACATAGTCAATCACTCGGATTATTAGATTTTTATTGCTTGTTATTGTTGGTTTTGGCCACTGTGAAAAGCTCCTCAGTAGTGATTAGCTACTACTCTGGTTCTAATAATGAAAAGATCTCATTTTGGAAGTCTCTGTTGGAAAAGAAGAGAAGGTGCCAGATATTTTAAAGATATTTAGATGTCAAGAAGGGCAAACAGAGGCATGTTGAGATTTTCAAAAGCATCTAGCTACTCATTACTTCAAATTTCAGTGGAACTATAATTGTATAAAACTGGTTATCTGTAGCTGTAGACACCATGCATTGCCTTCTACTACAGGTTGGATGCTCTCCTGGGTTTCCATTTAAATAAAATTAAACTAGACAGATGCTCTTGCTCCAATGAGTTTTAAAATGCGAAATATTTATTTTCATTTTTCTTTTTTTATATCCCTTCTTCTCTTTTCTGATATCCTTTAACATTCAGTAGCCTTGCATGTAGTGGAAGTCTTGTTTCATGGAACTAGTGGCCCCCAGATGGAGGGCAGGATCCCATGGAGTACAGGGCTCCCCCTTACATGAATAGAATGGTGGTGTCTGGGTAAGAGAGTGTTCCTAACACACACAAATAGTTTCACAACTCGAGCTCTCTTCCTCAAATGTATCAATACATAAGTTTGTTGTAATATAACCAGTCCATAATAATGTTATTATGTGTATATGGAGAGGAGAATTGTCTGCATTTTGTCTTTCCTTTTCATTCAGGGTGTATTTGTATAAATATTAGACATTGCTAAGGTATGTCCAAACTCTATGGCTTTCCAGGTTTCTTCACATGAGTTTTGTCAGTCCTGTTTTAATATTAATAGAAGTTAATAGGTAGATTTGGTATTAATAGAACCTACTGTCTCCAAGTTTCAGTGACTATCAATCAATACCTGCAAAAGTACTATATACTGGAATATTGTAGTGGATACAAGTACTTTTCTAATTTCCAGTGCCTTTACTGGCTGACATGAATGATTGTTTTCACCTAAAATAAACTCCTATGCTCTTAGGTTCTTCACAGCAGAAAAAGCAGTGTCTCCTGCTGGTGGGAAAATAGTATGGGAAAAATACTTCTACAGAGACCTGGCTGACAAGTTTATTATAGAAAATAGTTTCTTTATCCTCTAGAATTTACAATATCATGTGGCCAGTATCCCTCAATTCCAGGAGGTTAGATTGCCTTGGAACTAGATGATCTTGGAACTAGCAGACAACTGGAAAGAAGAGATTAGGGAATAAATCAGACTGTTCTTTTCAGGGAATGCAAGAAGACCAGAGGTTTAAAAATAAATATATCCTCTCCTGGGTAGGCAGAGAGAGTAGTGAGAGAGAGCCCTAGGTACATTCAGCTTTTAATAACATGTATGTATAGTCCAACCAGTGCATGTACAAACCCTGCACTCCTTCACACACTTCAAATACCTGCAGGCATAGATAAATACTTGGATAAGCACATACCTCTTTGCTTGCTTACATGGGAGATTTTGTTCATGCAATAAAGATTGAGCACTTTTTTTGTAGAACCTCATGCTGCATCTGCATATGTGAATATTCTGGGAAATTCAAAGTAGCCACATGTCAAAAGTCCCAATAATGTGCACTGTCTGAGGTCTCTGGGAGAGTGGACTAATGAATTTAACAAATCAGTGGCAAGTGTTTTTGAGAGATTGGATAGAGAGGCAGTGAGTGATGGGGGAAGGGAAGGGAGGAGGAAGGACTAACATGCTGCTCTGCAAAAAATGGTGAAAAGCATGATCTTGGCAAACATGGATTGAAAAGCACAGCACTGAGCAATCTGCAGCTCTTTTCTAGCAATAAATCAGAAATATTAATATGTCATGCAATATTACAGTGGGTGTGATACATGGTACTGTCAGATCCACGCACACAGGTCTGGTAAACAGATTCACTGCTTCTGACCAGAATCAGCAATAACACATTTTATTTTCTAAGAGAAGCATCTGATCTGATCTAAGAATATCAAAAGGAGCCAGTAGCTCAGACTGACACTATTACACAAGCAGTCACATTTTGATATTTAAGCTTGTGCATTCCTCAAGCCTCAGTTGAATTTCTTGGCATTGTCAAAAAAAAAAAAAAAAAAAAAAAAAAAAAAAAAAAAAAGGAAAAAAAAAAGGAAGAAAGAAAGGGAAAAAAAAAGGCCATGCTCCTGATGAAAGCAGCTGTCATTCAGCACTAGGACTTGCCCTTCGAACAGCTGTACTTGATCTCAAAACTCTCACCTGCACAGCATGGTAGGCTGAATCAACTCTGCTCTTTGTCTCACTACCTCAGATAAGCCTGTCATCAAAGTGAAGAGATAAAAAAGAGACAATCATAACTCTAATGTCATATTTGACAGAGGAAGCTGTTAGTCAAGTAGCTTTAAACTGTTTCTCCTCCACATGTATCGAGTGACGTCCTGGCACAGCGACAAGAACTTAGCACGGTGCTTTTTTATATGAGAAAGAAGAAAAAAAAAATACCAGAACAGATGTGTCATCATAAACACACCTTTTAGTGGACCTTCAAAGTGAAGAACTGGAGAGGCTCTTTCATGAGACAAGTGTCACAACAACTCCATCTTCATAGGGGTTCCTACACAGGCCACTGCAGAGAGTGCAGAGCAGATATTGGAGGTAACTACGCTAATAAGGAACTGGCTCAAAGTGCCAAGAAAACAGGTTTCCTAGGGCCAGATCCTGAATTTGCTACTCAGGCAAAATGCTAAGTAGTGTAGGAACTGGTCCAAAGGCAGCTTCCTAATAAGAAACTGAAAATAGCTTGCTCATCATAGCTGGCATTCCAGGAGAGGTGAAGAGGAGATGTAGCTCCAAATGTACAGACCAGGTTGTAGGAAATTTAAACTGTTGACTGCGTGCATGACAATCACTAACTTATCCATCATAATAAGTAATTATCAAACCTATATCTGGGTATCACAGCTTCCACTTTTCATAGCACAGCAGCTTGCATGGTACCATTTTCATTTTTTCACCACATTTAAACCCAGGGATTTCACAAAGCATGCTCATAAAATTCTGGTCAGATGGAGCTTTTGCATGCAGAAAAATGCTTATACTGGAAAAGCATAAACACAGCTCTGGGCCTATGGGGCCCTATATTGATATAAAAAGGAGATGAGCTGGACTTAATTCAAGAGACCCACAGTAATTTTACACACATATGCTAACTCATGACTTGTTTACCTGCCTGAAGCATAGTGATCTTATGCAAATCATTCAGAATGCAGGAGTTTTTCTCAACTGGGAGGTTTTGTTTGAGCACTGTGTATGTCTTTTACAGGTTTCAGTAGGATCGAGGTCAAGAAGAAGAAGTCAGTGAATTTGACTCCTTACACTTTAAGTTTTTACTTAAAAAGCAACTAAAATATACATGCAGGCAGTGCTAGCTACTCGCAGCATGTGCCTGCAACACTATTGTACAGGTAAGTAGAGTATCTCACCCTAGTGCTGGATTACTCTTGAGAAATTAGTTCTCTAAAAGTTAAGCATCTCATCTGAGCCATGGATTTCAGCTCCCCCTGGGGTCAGTGGAAAGAGTCAGAAACTTCCACAAAGCAATCAGCTGTGTCTTGAGCTGGGTGCCCTCCATGGGGAGGCTGTCTCACCCTCTGATGGGGCTGAGCTCTGCTTTGGGACATGGGTTAAACAACCCCAGCTCCCCCAGCCTCTCCTTATAAGACTTTCCCCCTTCACCAGCCTTGCTGCTCTCCTCTGGACCCACTCCAGCACCTCAATGTCCTTCTTAAAGTGAGGGGCCCAGAACTGTACCCAGTACTTGAGCTGAGGCCTCACCAGTGCTGAGTACAAGGGGAGAATTACATCCCTGGTCCTGCTGGCCACACTGTTCCTGATACAAGCCAGGATGTCTTTTGCCTTGCAGGCCACCTGGACACACTGTTAAGACGTGTGTCTTTCTGGTGGCTGGTGTTAGATGTGATGAATCTCATCCTTAGAGCTGGATCTTTAAAATGTCAAGGTTCTTCTAATATCAGCAAGTAGAGGGATTTTCAAAGGTTTCTAGATGCCCAGCTCCTACACATCTCATTAGGAACCAGGCACCAGGAGTTTATAAAGAAGTCTTTCAAACACCCATCTGCATAGTTAAGGACATCTCTATAATTTCTATAGAAAAACAAGAGTAATAATCAATTGAAAACTACAGATACATCACAGATGTATTGACGTAATAAATAATTGTGCTGGTAGAGAATGAGGGTCCAGTTAGAAGTGAATTTTGGGTTTTTGAAAGATATCCATTTTCTCAATAAGAAAAATCTGATTGGATCGCTTGAAATTTTGCAATGAAATTAAAATATTTATTTTTTATCTCTCTGATTTTTTTAGGCATGACCAACTAAAAAATTGTGAAGTATAAGTCATTTTTAAATTTAAAAAAATCAACATGTTGCATTTTTAAAATGTTGGAAGCAATGCTGGCAAAACACCTCAGTGATTTTCATCTGAATTTTCAGATAAATAACTTCATTTTTACCATGTTTTAGTGTTTGTAGAATTATGGATACCATTTCTTAGGCCATGTGTGACTTATATTGAAAAAAAAACCCACAGCGTTATCTCCACATTAAAACTGGTGTGTAGCAAGTAAGTATATGTGCAGCTATGTGGCTGAGGATACACAGTTGAAGGACATGTTCTGAACCTGAAAGCCAGTAAAGCTCCCTCTCTGTGGTTTTATGCTGATACCAGAATAAGAAATGTCCAACTTCAACCCCTGTTCTCATGGTTGCTGCTGTATTTCACAGAATCATGGAATCAGAATTTTCAGGGTTGGAAGGGACCTTTAAGATCATCCAGTTCCAACCCCCCTGCCATGGGCAGGGACATCTCCCACTAGATCAGGTTGCTCAGAGCCCTGTCCAGCCTGGCTTTAAAAACTTCCAGGGACGGGGCTTCCACCACCTCTGGGCAACCTGTTCCAGTATTTCACCACCCTTATGGTGAAGAACTTCTTCCTAACTTCCAATCTAAATCTACTCTCCTCTAGTTTGGATCCATTCCCCTTAGTCCTATCACTATTGACATCCTAAAAAGTTCCTCCCCAGCTTTCTTGTAGCCCCCTTCAGATACTGGAAGGCCACAATAAGGTCTCCTTGGAGCCTTCTGCTCTCCAGACTGAGTAACCCCAACTCTCTCAGTCTGTCTTCATAGGAGAGGTGCTCCAGCTAATTTGTGTAAATATTCAGCTGCTGTTTCTCAACTTATTTAAAAGATTTTTTTTTTTTTGTTATTTTTACAAATTTTACACCTTATAATTATGTATAAGCTACCATGCTATTATGTCTCTATAAAAACTCATTATGCACCTGAGAATAAGGAAAGCTTGAAAAAGAAGTATTATTACACCACCACCAGAGTATTTCCAAATTCATAATGATGAATGAAAACACCATAGTGGATGTTTTATCTGCATACAGTCCCTGTGAGAAATACTGTATGGCCCACGAGGATTTTCCACTGTGATGGAGTCACAGTGCTGGATATGCAACTCAAACTCTTGTCATCATCCCAGAATGGCAGTTCAATGATTTTGTTTGTGTGAGGCCCTAATGAAAGCATCATGCAAACCCAGAAAAATTTATTTTTCAGGTTAATGCTGATTTTACACAGCCACCTGTTAATAGAAGGCCCTGAGTTTTTTCACCATCCCTAGAAATCACTTCCCTTGCTGGCACTAACAGAAGAAGCAAGAGTTGCTAAAAGGAACTGAACCATTTTCTGCCCTGCAGTGCTGCCAGCACCCCGTGTCAGGGGTGCAGCAGGAGGTCTGACTGGCTCACTCCCTGCTCAGCCCTATGCTTGCAGTCAAGGAAAAAACTTAGGCTGACCCGAATGGTAAGGAAGAGAACCCCTCTCTGCAGGTGTTTGATCTGGATATGATCAGATGTGGATGTGGACAGCCCTATGAAGGGTGAATGAGCTCTGAGGTACACCCTGCTCCAGCTTCTCTTTCTAATGGACCCCCAAAATACTGAGGGGCAAGAAAACTAAGTGTAGGATAATTTTTACATCTGACACATGAAATGCAGGTCACTCAGCAAGGATGAAACTTAATACTTCCTAAGAACCAGACAGAAGAAAGATAATTCCTACTGTGTCATAGCAGCTAAGCCACAGGAAGCTGTTGAAACACTCTGCCAGCTTTCCTGAAATAAAACAGTTTTAGTTTCATCCATGTAGTGAATTTTTACCTTACACTTCTGAATTTGAGCCACAATTATCTTATCTGCAGGGTGATTAAACAGCCTACTCTTTCCCTCCTTTTATACTCCTCAGCCAGAGGTCTGGTAGCCCAAGAGAGTTCACAGTGCCCAGGAGCATCCTGTCTCTTCTTGCCACTGGGAAGTCCTTTGCATATGGTGATGGACTGGAGCACATTTGGAAGATTTTACTGTTTGAGCAGGGACCCCATCCAGTTACTGAGTTTTCACTGACAGCATCATCACCCAAACTTGGTGTTTTACACTCTAGATTATGTTCTGTGAATTTATTTCCTCTACAGTTATATCAGTTTTACTTCATGGTGCTATTTTTGAAATCACACTAGATCAAATCTTCCATGCAGTTCCTCTTGCATAATCACTGCAGGGCAGAGTACACATAAATGAGGGCAGTTTAGCCCACTGTGTATAAATTAATGTGAACTCAGATATTAAGCACAGGTGACTTGCAGCTTCCCTCTCACATAACCAGACTCTGCTCTGAAACAACAGTAAAATAATTACTTTTAGGGTAGCACAGAACTCAGCAGATTTCCCACCTGCTAGTGCAAGTCCTTTTTATGTCATCTTCACTGTTGTCATCAATGGTCAACAAAGGAGAACACTGATGATGTGAACAGAAGGTTTAACCACTTTCTAGAAGGAAGACCATTCCTATAGTTATAGAAAAAAATCTGTAATGAGTGTATTATGCCTTTCCAACACACCTTTATGGTGGGTTGTTGGGCTGAAAATAGCAACTCAGGAAAATTAAATGAGAGCCAGCTAACTCAAAGTGTATACACATACATTACCTGTGTGATGAATATCTGTGTAACCAGCTTGGGCCTCAGGTAGAAAAGGGACAGCTGGAATCTAGGAACTTTTCCTCAGCTTGCACTGAACCATTTGGTGTCTTCTGCAGCCTTGGACAATACCACAGGAGCCATCAGTCCATCAGTGGGTTAGTTCTTTTCTTTCACTCAAGTTATTCTCCTTCCAGGCTGTTGCTTCATCTGCTATGATGCAGTGAAGGGATCTTTTCTAGATCCGTTTGTCTTCCTTAAACCTTGAAGTCATCAAAACATGCATTATGTAGGGAGTGTTTAATCCTATATTTCCAAAACATGGCAGCAGCATGGCTACTTTCTCACCCATGCTGTGTAGAAGATGTGGGTGACTCTGCCAGCTCACAGATTGCTGTAGTCTGCTTTGTAATCTCAGAAAGAACATGGGAGTGTGGCATCCCTTTACAGCTCCCTGAAACACAAAACTCATCTGATGTTTGAACTTTAAACTTACTGGCCCAGAAATAACACACACAGTGTAAAACATAACCTGGAGCTTGAGGCCTGGACATACTAACACTGTGAAGACTCACGGCCTTGTGGCTGCTGCTTCTTACAACCAAATCAGCAGCTGGGAAGTGACCTGTAGCTCCTTGGACCTCATCAGAAGCTTCATTAACAGTACTTCTTGTTTCTGAAAAAGTTAATTTTATTATACATCATTACATCATCTAACACAAACTATATACAAATCTAATACATGAGTGATTCTATCTTTGCTGCCTGGTGTGTCTGCCTTGTCCAGATTGTCTTGCAGAGCCAAGACTATGTAAAGATTTTGCACTTACGCACTTTATCACTAAAAATTACCCCAAGACTACATAGACTCAAGTTTACCTTTTATATCAAGCAAATTGTTCTACAGCTACCCCAGCTGGACACTGAGGGAGCCAGTGGTTTTTGAGTCATTGCAACTTGGCATAAAGTGTTGCCTCTGGCCTTGGAGAGATCCAAACTCACTTGCACTACTCAAGATGTGATCTAGTGATGAATTAGATCAACATTCTTCCACTCAGATTCATGAGATACACAAGAAAAGTTGTGCCTGTGAAAGCTTTAAATGCTAGCTACTTGGCTAGTAGAGCTAAAGAAGTCAGAACATCAAGAAAACAGAACCACAAATTTAAGCTCTCTGGCATTTGGAACTACTTCACACAAAGCTACGTTCTCACCGCCCACTCTCCAAACACACTCAGGTGCTGGCATTTTCACCCAGACTAATTAACAAATAGTGTGGCAATTAAATCACATGGCCTCACCATTGAGTTCAGAAAACTCCCTTACATTGCCGCAGAGTATAGCAACATAACTCATAAAATTATTTTATAACAACAATTTAAGTGAAGCAAATATCATGAAAATACAACACAAATGCGATAATTATTCTAATTTATGTGATAACAATGCTACGTGTAAACTAAATTGTCTTCCCAAGTCCATCCAACTTCATGCATCTTCCCTGCTCCACAAACGTGCCTGAAACATCGAGCAACATCTGTGGAGTGGCAAAGGGTGACTTTTCTAAATCTGACTTTGCAAAGCATCCCCCAGCAGTCTATGGGGTAAAAGCCTTTATAGAAGACCTTTCAAGATCCTTCCAGAGGGAAAGATTTACCTATCAAAAAGGGCTGTCCCATCTACCCAAAGAGCTCGGAATCATGAATCAGAATCACAGAATGTTAGGCATTAGAATGTGAGAGCAAGGTGGTCCTTAAAAAATACTATTTTTCCCTTCTGAGCTGGCCCAGATGCCCCAGTAATTTCGGCACTGCAAGACTTCATGCTTCCCCATGTTGTCTTGACTGGAAAGAGCCTGGAGGGACAGATCAAGGCCAGGATGTTGTCAAGAGCAGCCCTCACATGGTTCACAGCCTCAGACCCCTGAATGTGAGAGGTGTCTGCTATATTTGGTCAATGAGATGTCTGCCTTCCTGTTCCTCAGATCTTGACTCTTGGACAGCTGTAAGGAAGATAAGAAAAGCCTCAGGAAACTAGAAGATGCTCATTTGGAGAAGGTATCTAGAGGGGGAGGGAGAATACACAAACAGAGAGAGGGAAAGCAGTAGAGTAAATGAGAAAGGCTTGGGGTCATTTTCTTTTTCTTATTTTTAAAGTAGAGTTAGTGGTGGAGACATATCATTTCTATGAAGGGAAAATTAAAAAGTCCACTAATTACATACTATACGAACATGAGTAAGCCCAGCATTTTCTGAGTCACAACAAGCAGTTATAGAGTGACAGGGAAACCTTTTTAAGTGATGATTCAAAAATAAAGAAGGCATTTGGAGTCATTGAGCGTGCAGAGTTAGCCCAGGTAACCACATGATCTTATCATTACTACCCTTCATCTGTCTGCCGCCCTCTTCCCACCTAGCGTTTGATACACTCACTTGTTGCATCTTGTCTTGCAAGTGGCATGACTTCAATTGCACTAATTGTGTGCATAAAGTTAACCATGCATGTAAATGTTTGCAAGATTGGAACCTCAGATTATAAACACTGGGAGAGGGCTCATCTCCTCCAGTGTAATCACCCTAGATGCAAGGGGGACTCAGGCATAAGAAGAATTTCATAGAAGAGACGTGACATCAATATTAAGCTTGAGCTTTTGGGTTTTGTCTTTGGTTATTTATCTCAAATCCTTGCTTCCCCTCTGTGTTTCTTCTCTTCTTCAAAAAACATGGTGGCAGAAAAGGGGTTGTAGGCATTCAGATAATTCCATTTAATTTCAAATGGAAGGATTATTATTGTGTATTTTCTTATCTGAGTATAGTTCTCCCAACGTAGCTACTGTGCTAATAGTATACAAAATTATGTAGGTGTTGCATGAGGCTGTAATTTGCACTAGGGGTTTCAAGGTTGTTATTATTTATTCCCTGCACTACAGCAGTATCTCGGAGTCTGGTGGGGAACCTGTGTGTTGCTTTCTGTACAAACAGAGCAGAAGGAAAGTCCCTGACCTAATACCAACCATGAGCTCCACAAGCAGATCAGAGAGCATCCAGGTGGGGCCCTGGGCAACAAGCCAGAGTGGATTGGGCCACCCTTCTGTGTGAAACTGGGGACACAGGAGTCTGAGTCTGTTCAGACAGAGGAGAAATAGCTGCCAAAATGGGCTCAGATGGCACATTTCTCAGGAGAAGGGGGACAGTAATGGCATGGAGTGAAACTTGCTGAAAGCCATTTTTAGCAGCCCAGTCTTACTGCCCAGAGCAATTCTGCTCCTAGAACAGCTCAGTCTTTGACCCACAGAGCTTGCATCAGAGGACTATTGGCAGAACACAAATGCAGGCAGAGAGAAGGGTGCAGGAGGTGACAGGACAAGAAGAGCCAGCAGCACAGACACAGTGAAGACCATGCTATAAGGCACTGTGAAAGAGACCCCTCTGCTTTAAATTTACGAAATGACTCACTAACCTATAATAACATTACCTAAAACTCATAGTGAGCTCTTCATCTTCAAAGCACTTTACAAAGATTAACTAATTAATTTCACTGTCAAATCTTTTGCAGATCTAGTAATGGTATTTGGCTCTACCTCAGAGAGCAATTTTTTCCAGGTACTGGCAGGGTAAACATTCATAATGATATAACCAGTGGGAAGAATGTTTTTAGCACTTGAACGATATTTTAATGGGAGACAAAGGTTAAGGATTGACCCTAGACCAAAGGGCTTCACTGGGCCACTCTGAAACTGGGGTTCCCTCTTGTTCCTAGACTGGTGTCAACATGACAACCCATGTGGCTTGTGCATACTGTTTTTTAGGGAAACCCCACTAAAATGCCAGTTATTTACAGAGGTATACCTGACTATGGCTGTTCTCAGGTTTCTGCCTTGTTTTCTCAAATGTTTTCCCTTCTGAGCATTCAGTACATCTGCCTGTCACTGCCTTTGTCCACCATGGGTCCAACTTGGACCCTCTGCCATCCCACACTGTGCTGCTGGGAATGAAAACGTGGCAAGAGCCTGGCTCCTATGGACAAGTTTCACTTTTATTTTCTTGGCTGCCTTGCAGAGACAGAGCAATTCCCAAAGGCATCTCCTGCTGCCCGTCCAGATGCTCAGCTTACATGGGCTCAGCACGCTCTGATTTATGGGGGCTGAGGCTGGCTGACAATGTTCTTCCAGAACAGCTATATTGGCTTCACTATGAAAAATTCACATCATTAGCAGCCAAAATTAGACCGTGGACACTGTCAGGGAAGGGTTTCTATCAGAGCAGATTGCTGCTCAAAGAGATTGTGCATCTACAATAGTAGAAAATACCCTACATGCCATATCAGTATTATGAGACCTGCTGGCACTGCTGTGGGGACAGACACCCTCCTGCATGCACCAGGGCAGACACGGGTATAAAACCTGGTGACTTTAGGTGTGCTAAACCACACTGTGTTTACAACAGACATAGCTGCCATTCTAAACAAATACAGGGTTTTTCTTGTATTCCTTTGTTCAAAAATATTACTAAAAAAAATGCTGATGCTAGATGTTAGGTATGTACAAGAACCCTCTGTTTCTCCTAGAGTCGTAATTAACAGAGAAAAAAGTTACTGGTGCAAAAAGCTATACAGCAGTAGATCTGGAAAGGAACAGAAAAATTAACTATCCCATTTCTCTGCAGGGAGGAAATAGCAGAATATAGCTATAGTAATGGAAATGGATAAGGAGAGATGTCACTGCTGTCATGGTCATTGCATCTAAGATGACTGTATTTATATGCTGGGATTGAAGAAAAACATCACAGGCTGCTTGCAAATTTGACACCTGGGGAAAAAATACCTGAAAGTTGGTGACAACTCCTCAGAGCAAGTTTATGTCAGCTGTATGCACTTCACATCTCAGGCAAAGCAAGATAAAAATGTTACAAGCAGCAAAATATCTTGTCGAAATACCTTGATCTCTCTTTTTGCACCTAAGTCCCAGTATTGTCCATATTATTCATGGCGAATTACAGACCTCAGTTATAACTGTGAATCTGATTTGGCAAGTTAATATAAGCAAAATCCAGGACAGATTTTCACACAGCTTAAGGTGGCTATTTCCAAAAGTTCTCACCTTCATTTTTGCAGTTGCTCCAGAGGGTGAGGTGTTTTTGGAACAATTTAGTGCAAATGTCTTTACATCCCGTACTTAAAGCTTGCTGCCAGCTTCACCTTAGTCTAGCAATGGGACAAACATGCCATTAGCAATCACAAAATCAAAGATGCTCTGTGTGAACTCAAGACCCCAAGTGAGCTCCGTGAGAGCTCTCAGTGCCAAGAAGGGACAAGTTTGGGTGCAGAATATTTGATGCTAGCTATCCATGTCTCCCTGGGTTGCTTGGGAACAGCCATTTTGGGCCACAGGAGCTAAAAGTCTCTAGGGCATTTCCAAATTCTGCAAAGCTCTCTGCTGCAATGAATGAGGTGGTGCTGCTGGCCGAGGAGCTGTTGACCCTTGCGTGTCCTCTGTTACCGGTGCTATCTTGGAATGCAGGGAGACTCCAAAATAAGAGTGTAGTGTTTCTCGGTGGCCAAGAGAACAAAACTTTCAGCTTCAGGAATGTGAAGTGCAGTTGCAGAAAGCCATCAAGTAGTGATAGTAACAAAAACACCAATGGCATCTGTTATGGATTGCAGCAAAGAAGATTCAGCTAAAACACACAGGATCATTCTTTCAGTCAAGACAACCAAGACACAACTGCACATGCCACTGAAAGCTAAATGAAAAAGCAGTGCTAGTGCTATACAGGGAGTTACAGCAGGGTATCTGCAAACATAGCCTTGTTCCAGTCTACGTAATGTTTGTGTGGAGATTCACATCTAAAGCACAGCCTCTGCACCCCTACACTTCCCTGTTAGATCTCTCAAAGGAGAGAAATCTTAAGTGGAGGCATCAACTATTAGTTTTCATAAGAGTCAGTAACCTGGGCATGCTAATGCCTTTAAGCCCTCAGCCCCCTGAGGGCCCCTCCTTCTCTTGCCTTTCCATATGCATCCTGCACTTTCCTGCTTCAAAAGGGCATCAGTTTTGTGCTGATTGATGCTCAAACTGTTGGCTTCGGTGCCACTGCTGAGAATTGTCAGACAGATGAAGACAGTCACAAACCTTGGAAAAGAATCCATCACTGTCTCTGTGTTCTTGCCATCCTCATTCAGCAAGCCACATAAATACAGGGCATCACCCATATGGGCATCCTATCTTTTTTGCTGGGGTGGTTTGGGCACTGGAACTTGTGAAAGTGCTTATGATGCCTGCTGAATCAGTTCCTAATTCACCTGAAACACACTTCAGACCAACATTATAGATCAAGAGTGAAAAAAACTGAAGTCTCCTTACTGACTTTGGTGGCCCCTGGGCTTTCCACAGTATTCTGCTGCTTTAACTCCCCCATAAATTTATCACAGCAGTGCTGTTGTCTTGCAAAGGATAGCTATGGGTGCACCCCTCTAATCACCTTCTGCAATATGGGGTTATGGCATGTGAGAGGCTAAAGACCATGTAGCTCCCCAGCCACCCCCTCCCCCTTGTTCCCAGCCCTCCCTCCCAGCCTCTTTATTCAAGGCAGTGTTTCACTCACTGCTCCCTTTCCAGAGAAAGCAGGGCAAAGTGCAACATGAGGTGGTTTAAAAATAAATAAAGAAAAACTACATATTTTCATAAGGTTTTTTTTCCAATATCTTTCTTCAAAAATGTGCTGATTAAGTAATCTGCCTCCAGATTCAGAACTGTGAGGTTTAATGAAGCTGACATTTCTTACCCTCCAATGTTATGTCAGACTAAAAACCTTTTCAACTTATAATAGATACGTATGGTAATAGATATCCAAGTGAAAGATCAAACAGACATTAAGTACTGCAGAAATAGCCTGCTAAAAAGATGAAGTCACCCTCTAATGACATTATTATGACATACAGATTAAAAGAAGAACCAGTAAAAAAGAAGGATGATAATGTTATTGTGTTACTCCAATAAGGTATTTTACCAGTAAAATGAAGTTACTTGCTTTCTGCATCTGTGCACTCTACTGAATGATGTTTTCAGGAAAAAAAAAAAGGAACAGTAGAAAAGAACTGTTCTTGAAGAAGAAAAAAAGCCCACCAAGCAAACCTTACCTGTATTTGGGGTTGGTACGTAGTATCAGATGAACACTGCATTTCAAGTGTTTGATCCTGTGCCTCCAAAAACTACAAACACTATAAACCAAAATTAAAAACTTTGCCAGCAGTCTAGTACACATAGTAGGTTCAAACTGAACCCCCTTGAGGAAAGGATAATTACTGCCTTGTTGTAAAGCAGATGAATTTTTGGAAGCAGATGCGTGCAAGGTGACCCTACTTTGGGAAACCACATTTGAAGCAAATATTTATTTGTATAACAAATAGAATACTTTCTACCAGCCCATTATGCAGCTAAGATTAGCTCAGACCTTTATAGTGACACTACATAGATAATAAACTGAAAGCCAATTTCAGCTGGTGCAGTTTCACTGGTTCTTCAGCTGTCCAACCATGTGTGGGTCGAATGGGTGGAGAGCTGTGTCACAGTGCCAGCAGCAAAGCCTCTGAGACAAGGGGCAATTCCACAGCATAAGATCAACAGGGAAAACTCCTCAGTAAGAATATCTTGGAAACTTTCCCTGAGTAGACCCAGGCTTTCTTATGGGCACGTAGATAAGACAATGCCCTAAGGAGAAGAGTGGTAGTGGACACAGCCCACTGCTACTGCAACCTATTTATATCTGCCATACAGACAGAAGACAACATGATTCAGAAGTTAATCAGTTCCTGACAAGGCTACGTAGCCTCCTTGAGTAAAAAGCAATAGAGTTCTGCAGACAAGGCAGAAGCACGTGGGGCTTCATTGAACCCTCCTACTGCCAGGTCCTATCTCAGGCATAGTGACTGCTTGTGTCCACTGTCTACACAGGAGGCCAAAATCTATCAGACCAGGATCACAGGCATCTGGTGTGCTCAGTGTTTCATCAAACTAAATTGCCAGAACAGTCACGACAACTGAGAGAGGCACCTATTGTAGGTGGTCTGATCACAACCTTTATTGCTGGTGTGTGGTTGGTTCTCTGCCTTCATCTACTCCTCCCCAAGCCATGAAACCAAAACACCATCAATTTGCTACAGGCTCTTGAGGAATGAGAAGCTGTTTCCCCTCTTCTTGCCTCAACATGGACTTTAAATACAACTCCTCTCTTAGTACCTGCAAAAATGGCACTGCTGAATTTCAGGGCTCTGTCACAAAGACTGCAGGTTACAAGTGCTCACTTTGTGTATAAATGGTTATTTTTTTCTAACTGTCCATGCTGTGCAGCCAATTTCAGGACTATATATGAAGGCAGATTCTCTTAGTTGTCTCTTGCCATTGCAGAGGGGATTCTGCAGAATAAACTACCTCCTAAACTCCAAGTGTTGAGAAACTCAGGGATCATGCACAATCCAGCTTCCCTGAAGTAATTCTCCTTGAGAGGAGCAGAAACCAGCAATACATCCAGTCCTGGGGGCCTGAGACTTCAAAGGCAAATTCTACACTATGTCCTCTTACAGCTATATTTGTGTGTACCTGAGAGTGCAAGGAGGTGCCATTTTCTGCAGTGATTTTTTAGAACAAAGCAACGTTGCAAATGTACAGATAGGCAGCAGTAAGTCAGGTTCACAAAGCTTTTTTTCCTGTACTGTAGGAGCAGCACAATAAGGAAACAGTCAATACTTGGCTGCTTTTCCCTGCCTATAGCTGCTACTGAAGGCTGAACTGGATGAGGGAATGGAGTCTCTGTAGCTCCTCTGGAAACCAACCTCTTCAAGCTCACTTTGAGGAGATTTGTGTCTGTGATGCAATGGTACTGTTACCTCCTCATGGCACTCAGTAGTGGTTCCCATTAGGTCTACTCGCTCCAAGGTTTTACTTATCTTCCCAGGTTTCACTTATTTCTCTTGGATTTTGCCAAGAAAAAAAAAAAACAAAAAACAAAAAAACATAAAATATCATTATATCTGACATGGCAGAAATACTGCATTTTAAGCTCGAAATGAAACTCTATTTACCTATATACTATTTTATTTAAAAAGGTCCAGGGATTATTGATTAAAAGTCAGGCTGACCTCAAAAGTAAAAAGTAAGGCTGATCTATCATGTGATTGGCTCCCTGTCTCCTTTGGGCTCCATTTGCTGCTTCCATGTCCCTGGAACACCATGTTCTTTAGCTGCAAGTGTCTGAAATTATAAAAGAGCTGCTAAACTCTTTTATTTTATCAATAGAAGAGCTGTTAAACTGGTATTTTCACACAATTAAAAGGAAGTTGTGGGTATAAAGCATGGCAATGGAGGAGACCTGTGCAGTGTTGAACAGTATCTGGTGCAGCCCTGCTCCAGGACTGACTTATGGGTCATCTTTTCTCAGAAACATGCCCAAGCACTTGGCAGATACAAAAAGAGTTCCAGGCAACAATTCAAGAACTTAAACATGTAGATGATCTGCAGTCCAGTGTCTGGGCTCACTCCTTGGGAATATCTGATCTATCATAGATGTGAAGCTTGACGTGTAACTAATTATTCTTTGTTGGTGCCTAATTTTGCATTGACGACAAGGGGTCTGAGAAAAGACTTTATTAGATTTAGGCTTAAAATTTCAGATGGCAAAGGACAGCAGGTGAAAAATGCCCTTAACTGCTTGATTGACACCCAGTAGCTGATGTCAAGTAAGCCACTGTAATGCATACTGAATCTGGCATTACAAATGATCTTTGTCACAGTAGGTGTTGCAGAGGATTACAAGGCAAAGATGTATGATCCTTACCTAAGAGCTTAGGATCTAAGTGAACAGCATAAATACATACTCCTTTATGCATTTTATGACCATAAATTAGTTTACAGTTGTCTGAATTAAGTCTTTTCCAGGAAAATAATTGAAGTAATATATGAAATCTACATATTTCATTCGCTTCTAAGAAAAGGTTAAAAATTCATCAGGGAATGCTGATTGTCACAATTGTCAGAGGCCTTTCAGTAGGAAAATTTGTCCAGGTAGAAATAAAATTTATGTTAGCATCAGGAAAGATGAGCAGGAACTTGAGGCAACCACTTTCTGATGCAGCAATCCATGGGACCCGACTTCTTCTGGAGTCTTGGCCATTGCATCCTCATTTATCTGAGTGTGTATTGATTGTACAATGGCACAAAATGGAAAAATGGTGATTCATACCAGACATTCATCCATTTGACAAACTGGAGGGCACTAGCAGATTGTGGTCCATAGATCTCTGGCAGAATTTAAATATTACTTCTGCAGTGTCCAGAGAAGGTTGATAAGTAAAATGAGATTGTCCTGCAGCTTACCTTGCATTTTGGAAGGAAATCAGGAGGAGTCTACACTTTCATTATGAGACATAATGAGGTTGGCAAGTCAAAAAAGTCCAAATACCACTGCAGTAGAAGTCAGGGACATCTAAGTCTACATTTCTGGAGGCCTGGCACTCTTGCTCATGACAGAAGTGAAGAAAAGAAGCCACCTCATAGCTGGCTGACAAGTTATGCCCATTCATTGACACTCAATTGCCCTAAGCCCTACCCCTTCGTAAGTACCCCTGGCCTTACCAGAAGTTTTTCCAGCCACAGGAGGACTCACAGGTTTGATGTTTTAAACTGAAAAGTAATATTAAGGGGAGAGAGGGATGATAGAAAGTATATCCGTTTTTGAGGATAAAGGCAGAAAAAATTCGCTTAAAGCACACTCGCATATGGACTGACCTGCACAGAGGACGCCAGGATAGGCAGTCCTGATTACTGTTTAATCAATTTCTTTACCATTTATTGTGCTGAAATGCCAATTACTGGGCATGCGATAATCAATTAAAGACCACCAGACCTTCAGCCACAAGAAAAGCCATATTATTTAAGTTTTGTAGACAAATTCAGGGTGTCTTGTGTAACAGAGGCAACGGTATACAGGGCACGTGCAAATGTACATGGACAGAAGAGGAGGAAGAAGGTGATCAAACATATTAACAATGGAACTCCAACAGAATTTGACCTTATCACTGGATCATGCAGAGGTGGTTAAGGCTGAATGGGATTTACAGATATTATTTTGGCCACCAGAGGGTTCCCATATTTTTTCATTTGTGCAACTGAAGCAGTGAGAGAATGAAGAGGGTAGAAAAGACACTTTAGAGATCAAACAAAATTTATCCCCAAAGTAATTTAAATAATTCACCTGCAGGTCCAATTTCATTGTTGTAAAATTCAGTGACTGCATTTTGCCAAAGGAAAATAGATATTTTCCCCACTGGTTGCAGCATTCTTCTTTGCACCATTGCACATGAGATCAGGATTTGAGCAGCTGATGATAAATTCCATGTATGTAGGACACCTATTAAAGGTTTCATGTGATGTTAGAGTGAGTAGTTTAGTACAAAAGAAACCCCACAAAGTAAATAAGATTTCAAACGTTGTGGTATTGTCAGGGCAAAACCCCAGATTCCAAGTCAAGTTCAATCCTGCAAAGCTAGTAATGGCAGTGCTATTTTCCTAACTTGGCTTCAGTCACTACCGTGACTCTCGATTCTCAAATAATAGGTGATTCATCTTAATGTTATTTAGGGAAGGAGTCACAATGGCTTTGATAAGTCAAATGATGGTCAGATATTTTTCTTACAGCTCATTAATTTTCCCAGGAAACAATGGGCCAAATCCTGCTGTCAGTTATGTTACCAAAGTCAGTGTACTGGTGATGATTTTTAATTTACACTGGACCTAGATCCCTCTCTGACACAGGTGGGATTGGTTTGTGTTTTCTGATATACTTGAAAACATTAATGAGAAATATGATGACTGCAGCAATCTGATAAAGTCTCTGTCTAGAGAGAGTGATCAGGGGCAGGCCCCACGACCCTTGGAAGTTTTATCCAGAACTTTTTCCAAAACTCAGAGCCCTGCAGGGAGAAAGAAATTTCTATTTGCCTCAAACAGCAGTGCCAGAGTTCCTAGGGCTTCAGCAACATTTTTCTGGGGGACAGACATCAAGGTGCTCGTTCTTCCCCTTACTGGTAAGGATGGTGCTGAGAGGCAGTAGCATCCCATGAAGGTCTGCTCCTGGCTTTCCTTGTCTTGCCACCAGCAGGAGATTGAATGTGTTGTGCAGCCCAGAGAGCAGAGTTTTCCTTTTTCTGCATACCAGGAACTCCACCAGCTTTTGCAATGTAGTCCAAAGGTTCAGCAAAATCAAAATCTCTTTCCTTATTTGAGGTCAGAGCCTGGTGCCTTCAGTAACAGCAAAGGCAGACCTACTGCACAGTCCACTGACTTTAAGGAAGCTTCTCATGAACAAATCTATTTATTCAGTTTGACTAATGGGCACAAGGGTCTGGGTTTTGATAACACAGACACAGCAGCTTTGCAGGTGCTACAGCATTCAGTATGATTCCAAAGTTTCAATTTTTATTTCTAATAAGATGCTGACCTTCTAGACTTCATATGATGCATTATAATTAGAAGACTTATTGAGTAGCCTAATATAATATTATACCCGCTGGGGAGTCAAAAGTGCAAATGGTAAAAATATAAAATCTCAATATTTAATTAATTGAAACAAATTAAATTTCAGCCTATTTTCTCATATCTGTCAGCTACTTAATGTTGCATATGAACTTTAGAATTTATGCAGATTTCCCACAGATGTTATTAGCGGGCATTTCAAATAACTAAGATCTGTGTTTATAGTCACAATTTTCACCTTTTCAAAGAACTTCTCAACCAAGAGGTCCCAGGGCTCTGTGTGGAAACAATTTACCAATATGACTGCTTCAGTCAGATGCCTAAGTGGAACTCAGACACTTGAGAAAACCTGGCATTTCTTCTTCTTGTGAAAAAAACTTCTGGAATGCCACCTTTTAAAGCTCCCTAATCATACTGCCCTGAAAGGCCATCTTTGCCCCAACACACAGGCGGAAGACAGAAGAAGGTATAAAACCCAAATTGTGTCAGTGAGGAAGTGAGGAGTCAAAGGCAAAGAGGCAGCTTTCAGAAGAGCTGGGGTGACTTCCATTTTTGTGTTGTTTATGGCCTTTATCTGGCATGGAGAAGGCTTTTCTTGTACAAAAATGGAATCATGCAAGAATAATTGAAGAGCTAATGCAGGTGTATTATCAAATCATGACAACAGTCTATTTGTCCTCCTTGTAATGACATCACTACCAGAACTCCATCAGTTTGACTCACTGCTGGGTAGTGATTTGTTTTAAAAAATACATAAGTAAATGAAGACAGGCATTCAGTAAAAAATCACCAGTGATAGACCTGAAGTTCCTCCGAGTTTATTACTGCTAGGCAGCTCACCTATGGGACTGCAATTCTGCATTTGCATTTCTTCACTCTAAAGAAGATTTATGGCACTCAATCATATGCCACAGGTCCTTTGATTAAATGGGGATTTACAGGACATGATAGCCCACAGCAGCTTAAGTACCATGCAGTGTGTTACATAAATGCACGTTCAGGATTATTACACATACCAAAGTAGACATGTACTTGATAGAGGCTGTTATGGTTTACAATTCCCTTTTCACTTTCCCTCTCTGTGGTAATAACTATACATGGATTGGCCTTAAACACCTGCAGGTTTTAAGCACAGGTTAAATTATAAAAGAGATTGCAACATCTTCTTTGTCCATCATCAGCTAATAAATCAACAGGTCCATTTCTGTGGATTGATGTAATGGCATTATGAGCATTGGCAAAGTCATATCCACTTAACTGATGCAATTAAGTAGTGCCGTGCTCTTATTATAATAATAATGGATTGACTGATGAGTAATTTATTTCTTTCCAATGTAACTGACAAAAATAGATTACATTCACAGTCAATGCAATGTATTTGGATCATAAAAGTGCTGCCTTCTCAAATCCACCATTAGCTTAGATTTATCCTCACCAGAGAGTGGTGGAAAACACTTTAAACCAAGCACTACACTTAATGAAGAATCCTGGCCCCATTGCCAGTAGCTTAAGTGTTAAGTCCCAAAGAGGGGAGAATATTTCACTAGCTCATAAGAGAACTGCTGCTAAACACTGTCATAAAGAACCAACTCTTAGAGCTGCTGGCTGAGCTGTCTTGTTTGGAGAAGGAGATGGTTGGGTTTGGTTTGATTTTAGCTGGATTTCCAGGAAAAACATTTCCTTATTGGCACTTGTTATTCCATGCATTGTCTGTGACACACCTTTCCTATCAATATTGCCCAGAGATCTATGCAAATCAGTGCTTTCACCACCCTCAACATGACTCTTTGAAGTGTCTTGTTATTTCTCATGTTTGTCATTCACACATGTGAAGATGAAGGGCCAAATTATCTCCTGTCTGGGAGCAAGCAGTTTCACTGACTACAGTGGAGCTGCTCCAGTTTACAGCTTGCAAGAAGTCTGGAAATGACCAAGAATGAACCCCCTGACTCCTGACACTGTACTGTGACCTGGCTCTGCTCATTGCTCTTACTGTATCATCTGCTTTGGATGTAAAGTCACAGAGTTTTCAAGGATATATTTAATACATTTCCATCATAACTCCCTTTAAATTATAGCAGCCATGATTCTGTCTTTAGCTGAGTAGAAGCCAAATGTTCTAAACTCTTATTTCACAATTTAGTAAGGTTCAAGGATAAAAGAAATCACTGAATTATCTCATTTGACCTCCTGTATAATGCTCAAAGAATAGAAAAAATAGCCTGAGATTCCTAGATTAGCAGGGAACTGATTAATTAGGATAAGCCCAAATGATTTCTCTTTCCCGGGAAAAAAATGGAAGGGAAAGAATTCTGCCATTTGCAGTCTGATCTCATGGAAAATACCTGCCCAACCCCAAAATCTGGAAATCAGCATGACCTGAGCCTGTGAACAGTCATGCCAGTAAAGATTAAGGCAAGAATGATTCAGCATACCACCTGGGAACACTATGCTGCCCCACTCAGGGTCCTTTCTTTACCCATGGAGCATATTCTTTGTGTTCCAGTGTGTGTGTGTGTGTGTGAGTGGGTGTGCATGTGTGCACACAATTCTTCACAAAGGAGAAATTCCTTCCTCAGTCCCTGAAGCCCAATGTCCAATGTTTGCTGTTGTTTGAAAGCCATTGCATTTGTCAGAAAGAGCACTGGGAACAATCCAGAGCTCCCTGTCCTCTGCATGGGTTATGAATGGAAAACAAGAGATTTCAGAAGCTCCAAGGCCAGCAGAGACCATCACAAGCACACCATGCATCTAAGCAGGGTGTTTGTGACAACCTGATGAGGAAGGAACAGCTCTGTTGAGGAGGGTAAAAATCTTCACTAAAAAAGAGATTCTTCTCACTGAATACCATAAGCTTCCCAAAATTGACAGATTCATCTGAAGTATTATACCAGGAAGCTAAAGAGATCTTTCAAATCACAGCATGATTACTAACAAAGGAATAGAAGATGTGGTTAAAAGTATTGATTGGCCTGAGAGGGAGAGACAAAGATCTAGAGAGGTTTATTTACAGCCAGAAGTGTTAAAGTTTCAAATCGAGGTGTATTAGGATTAAAGACAACAAATAAGCGAGTTTATAATCACTGTCTCCAAATTTCTAATGCAAGGTTAACTCATTGCCCTCACCCCTAAGGCATTATGTATTTAATTTTCAAGGCACAACTGCATGTTACATGATGACTAACAAGATCATCAATGCTGGCTTTTATTTGTGCTCTAAAACCTCTGAAAGAAGAGAACATCTGATCTCTGAGAAGGTGTGATATATGCCTGCACTCATGCTCTCATATATTATTTATCTTGATCTACAAATGATGTCTTATAAAGGGGCCCGTGGAGGAAAATAAGAGCCATTTGTGCTACCTTTCATCAGAAATGTTTATATAGAGCCCTCTCTCTCTGACCACAGAGTAGACAACTCATTCCTGAAACTACACCTCCTCACAGGAAGAAACACTAATCACTCTCACCACTGCAGAATGTCTGGTTCTCACTGTGCCCTAAACCCCCTGCTTTAAATGCTCCTTCTTCCTCACAGAGGATGCAGATACTACCCTTTGCAAACTGCTCATGCCAGACCCTGAAGCACAAATCTCCAAAGTCCTTTCTCTGGACTGATCCACATGAAGAGAACACAAGATCTTTGTTACTGAATAGCTGTTAAAAGCAGATACATTTCTCTGCTAAACTCTTTGGCATAGATTAAGACAAAAAAAAAAAAAAAAAGTGACATAACATCACAGAGCCAAAGGTACAGTAATAAATGCTGCATCATGATGCATTTCCAGGTAATCAATACCCAAGCATGCTCCTTCTAGGTGCAATGTCAAGATGTGGTCTCTGAAAATTCAGAAGAATTCACTGTCCTGAAGACTGGAGTGAAGCAGGTAAGTGATAAGACAGACAAGAATAATGCTACTGATGGGCAGGTATGTGATCCAATGAAGAGAAGGTTACAGCTTCTGGCTAATTTATAGACCAACATTTTTCAGTGTGCTGCCTGGTAGTTACAGAGCTGTTGTGACACCACAGTCACCATACAGTTAAGGTTTGGAATGTGATGTGCTGGTGAGTTAAGAAAAACTTTTTGATTAACCATGCT
The DNA here is from genome assembly GCF_036169615.1 of Heliangelus exortis. NCBI lineage: Eukaryota > Metazoa > Chordata > Aves > Apodiformes > Trochilidae > Heliangelus > Heliangelus exortis. Next base: position 9,236,846 of record NC_092423.1, on the reverse strand, counting down.
TTGCACTTGGAATTTAAACCAAGGACTGGGTATGAAATAGTGCTGGATGTGCTTTGGAGATAAGAACTCACTCACCATGCTAATTGGGTTCTTTTTTTTTTTTTCTTGCTACTTTATTTTTCTTGTGGCATTTATTCTGATTCAATTAAAATAATTTAAGTTAATTTTAAAGCCATATTTAGCTTATTGAAACTTTAGAGACATAGAGATAATTGACAATGAGTTTCAGCTTTTTCTGAAAAAAAGATAATCAATTTGTAATGATGAAGCAGGTTTTTTGGTCAATGAAAAGACAAAAAAATGGTCATGCCTGAAGAAAGGGAAGGCTCTTTTTGGATGAAAAAATTGAGGATGAGATGGAAAACTGCAGCAGAACAATTTTCACGGTTGCTCAGTAGTGTCAAAAGAGAATCATATTCCTAGCCTGGGAAAATAGGCAGCACAGAAGATTAATGTTTTTCTCAGCTGGATAGACTACTGTGTCCAGCAAACTTCAGAACCTAGAGATGTAAGAGAAAATCTTTGAGGGCGTGGGGGAGAGGAGGAGAACATTCCTGATTTTCTGACTTCTAAAATTCTGTTCCTGGTCTTTCTGCTAAGGCAACAGCTCTACGAAGGCCTCAGGGATCAAAAATCAAGACAGCTGTTGCCAAGAGCTGTGTGCAGAAACAGGTCAGGCTTGAAGGATAGGTAGAAACTGAGTCTGCCAGAAGACCTGTACTGCTGTGAGATGCTGCACCTCTGCCTATGGCTCCTGGAAGTGAAGGCAAACCAGATGAACAGGAGTAAATTGTATAAGAAGACCAGAAGAGGCAACAGGAAAAGGCAAGGAATTTGGAGGGATTTTGTTTTTCATTTCTGGGGACGATGGAACTGTGTTGAAATGGGACATGCAGGTTTTGCCTATTATGTGCATAGCTGGAACGTGTTGACACTGGAAATGCAGACTGCATCTGCTCTGCCTTTTGCAGCCATGCCTGAAAGGACCTCAGTGTTTTCCTGGTCAAGCAGTGTTCGCCAGTTCTCTCCTGTTCTGTCCAAGATCAGTCTTTTGGGGCTGATCCATCAAATAACATGTATCATGACACAATGCTACACAGATTTATGGATCTATGTTCACAGTTGGGTTTTGTTCATACCACTATCATGATAACATGCCCAAAAGCAGTGATGTGGTGTTATCCCTCTTCTCTTTTTTGCTGTCTGAGCAGTCCTTTCACTTCTGCTGTTGATTCTCCTGCTGTAACTGGTTACTCTTGCCAAGTGTCATACTAGGAAAGCATCCCTGTAAGCTAAAGAAGATCTGTCCTGTGCTGGAAGTCACAGTGTTTGCTAGTTTTGGTAATAAGAGAAATGAACCTACTTGTTGGATAACCTGGCTCTGAAGATCAAGGTCCAACATCAGCAGTCAAAGCTTTCCCATGAGGATGCCTGTACTTCATAGTCCAGTGTGAACAGGAATCCTATTGGCAGGATCCACCTCAAGAACACAAGTACAAGAGAGAAAGGGACATTTAATGAGTGCCTTCACATAGTATCAGCCAGAGAGGGTCTGCAGTATCATGATTTAGAAGTATCATGTGCTGGTCCTTGTAAGACACTCACTAGGTAGGATTTCCCCATTAGCAATCTCCATGGGCCAAGAACTGCCATGAGTGCAGCTGGCACTTTCTCCTGCAGGAGACACAGTCACCAAAAGTGCTAGGTAACCACCTGGATTATGGCAATGCTGCATATTCCAGCCTCCACCACTGGCTAATAGCTTCTGCACCACTGCAGCTGGCTGAATTTGCTACAGCTTGTGGAGCCTGTCCTGTAGAAATGATTGCAAGAGAAGCCAGTCCCACAGTCTACATTTATGCACCCTGTCACTGCCAGTCCTCACTCCCAGGATGAGAGAGAAAACCAGGAAGGCATTTCCACTTACAGGTAAAGAGAAGCAACAGAGAAGTGTCTGCTACACAGACACACAAAAAAATCCTAATATTTGGGCCCATGCTGTCTCTGCAGTACTTTTCTCTTGTTCTCTGAAGAACTCTTTCCCCCTCTCCTGACCCATACCTCACCCCCATTTTCTCCTACTTGAATATTTCCCTGTAACATCTTAAAATCTGTGAGGAACAAAGAGTGTACTGCTGGTTTAAGGAGGCTCCTTTCAAGCCTACTGCCTTTGTGATGAAGACACAACACATCTAGCAACGATCCCTTTTCAAGGCCATAGCCTTTTTAGGGAAATTTCTCTATCTATCCACACACTAGACAGCCTGTACCTGGCACCACTTTGTATAGAAGGCCAAAATCTATTGGGATATGAAGGACAGCACATAGCTTCAATTATAAAATACATCTGCTTATTGAATGCCAACTAAATAGGCTTGACCAGGCCAGCAAACCAGAAATTCTAACCAACCACATAGCATGAATACAGTAAAAAGGAAAAATAGAATCATAAAATTATAGAATGTCAGGTTGGAGGGGACCTCAGGGGTCATCTGGTCCAACCCTTCTAATATTAATGTTTATATGATATGTCTCAGCGTCCCATTGAGCTGAGACTTAAAACTTTCCAAAGGCAGGGAATCCCCTGGGAGACCATTCCAATGCCTGACTGTCCTCACAGTGAAAAATTCTCCTCTTGTGTTCAATAGAAATCTCACCAGAAGTAACTTGTGCCCGTTGCCCCTTGTTTTGCCCATGGGACTTCTTGTAAATAGGGAGTCTTCATCTTCCTTGTAGCCCCCATTTAAGTACTGGAACTTTGTAATAAGGTCTCCCCTAAGCCTTCTCTTCAGCCTCAAACCACGGTGTTCAGAAGGTGTACCTTCAAGTGGAATGAGGAATCAAAGGTTCCATATGTCTTTCCCCTTTTTCTCCTTTCTGCTGTTGCTGTCATTCATAAATGATGGATCAAAATACAATGTGTTGGAGCATCTTTAGCTGATAACCCCTGAAGCAAGAGATCCAGACTCATATTGACCAGTGGGGAAGGCACTGCATAGATAACAGCTTGCTGACATGGAGTATAACAGTGTCTGTGTCCTTGGGAGAGACAACTTTTCTCAGGGCATCTCTCCTTAAAGAAACTGAAATGAAGATTGTCCACGATTTAACACTGCACGAGACAGAAACTTGGTGGACTGGACATGCCTATCTTTCCACTGAGGTGGGGTTAAGAGTTATTTTCAGGTTTTTCCACGTTCCTCTGAAGGACTTGCTGAGCACCTAGCTTTTGTTTGAGTGTGAAGATTGGTGGTAGTATGAGAGTACACAGGTCTAGGTGTCCTCATCAAAAATGCCTAAGTCTGCCTCTGCCTCTTGCATCCTAAGGTCAAACATTGCATGTGGACGTCCAAGTTAGAATCATGATGTGAACTAACTTGCCTGTAGTGTGGATTGTCAAGGGACCATAAGAAGAGATAACTGCAACGTGAGAATATGGCTATTCCTGATTGCACTTTGGTTCCTAATGTTTTTAGAAAGGCCTTCACTGGCCCTCTTTAGGGAAATTGAGCACTTGTTAGGAAAGAAATTCTTGTGTGGACCACTAGTTAGGTAAAAGGTGGGAAACCAAAATAGGACTGGACGGTCACATTTTACCATGGTGAGTTTTATCCATGGAGTTTCACAGAGATCTATCCTGGAACCTATGCTGTGCAACATGTTCATAAGCAAACTGAAAAAGGAGCTGAGCAGTAAGATGACAAATGTATTTATTTATTTATTAATCAATGAAAGCACTGGGAAAAAAAACCAAACACCAAAAGCAAAACTAAAAGCAAAAGATAATTGTGACATGCTGCTGAAGGTCTTAATGTTAATTAGTGTCTAGCTGACCAAAAGAACTGCTGAATGAAATTAATTGTACGTCTAGGATAGTACCTGTGAAGACAAAGATTCTAAATGTAAGAAAAGGAGGCTATGCTCTGAAGTAGTTGTTACCAGTTGAGAGGGGGTATCAAGGAAAGGTATTGCATAAAATTACCAATCAGAAGATTTAAAACAAAGTAAAAGAGAATTTATTTTTTTTTCACATGAAGCATAATTACAGTGCGGAACTCATTGCCACAGGATGTTGTAGAGGCCAAAAGTATACATGGGCTCAAAAAGCAATTAGACAAATTCCTGGCTGAAAAATTCATCGAGCGTTACAAAACGCAAAGATGCAGATACAATCTCTGGCTCACGATGCCCCCAAGGCACAGACTGCAGGGAGGGTGCGCCAGAATAAAGTATCCCTGTATGGTTGCTCTGCTTTTACACTCTTCCCCTAAGTATCTGCTCCGAGCTGTTGTCAGAAGCACAACACTGAGCTCAGGAAGGATTTTGAAAGCCGCTGTTATGATAATAGTTAAGGAAGAAAAGTTAAGGAAAGAAAAGTAGCAATGAATCGATGGTAGGTGCTGCAGCATTTGTGATTGCTGAAAAAAAAATGTCAGAGGATTTGACAGTGTAAAGTGAAAAGGGATTGCTATTGCACTGAAGAGTAATAGAAGAGAATACCTGTTTCAGCATATGGGCTCATCAGTGTAAAATAAATGGATATCAGTCTTGTACTGCTGGGTAGAGAAGAGACTATCAGCTAAGTGGCTTCGATGGCTTATGGAGTAATAAACCATGTTAACAAATGAAGTTGACACAGAAATGCTTTCTAAGGCACCATTTAGTGAAAGACATCAAACAAGTCTGTGGAGTTATAAATGTCACCCATCTATTTCTTGAAGCTCACCTTGTTTTTCACCAGAATCCATGAAAAGCCATTTGTATTTAAATGACTGTAGAAGTGGTGAATTGTTTCATTGGGGAGTTCAATAAATGGCTTGCCCTAGTTTGACAGAATTTTCCGTAATTTTACGTGACTGGCCACATAAATTTCCTGGAAATGATCAGATAGCAGGAGATTGGCACAGCAGAGGAATTCCAACAGAAGCACAGAGTTAATGAATCTCCACCCATGCCCAGACACGCGGATGGGGAGAAGTCCAGCCAGGAGCACCCAGCTGGGTTCCTCCAAGCCAAGCACACCGGCTGCATGACGAATTGCTTTTGCACTGGGAATTGCACCCACGGGGGGGTGGCAGAGACTGGTGAGAGACGAGCTGTACCCAGCCCCCTCTGAGCGTGGCTCTAGACCAGTTTCCAGGACGTGACCCGAAGAAAATGACTCCAATACTGAAAATCATTTGTGTAGTGGATACAGACTGCTGTGTTTTACCTCCTAGTTTTCAAAAGCAAGCTCATTCTGGCAACTTACGTCCATCAAGGCACTGCAGCAGATCCCACTTCAGAGCAGCCCAGCTCCTCCTGAAAGCTCAAGTGCATCCTCAGCTGTGTGGGGATCACAGTGGTTGATTGAGCAGATGTCTTGGGGCAGCTCTCACCCCAGGTCCTGGGGCCGACCAAGGTGTAATTCAGTTCTCCATGGGCCATGGAGTGGCATTTCTTCTTCCTGTTGAAATTAAACCAAAGTGAAAGCATTTGCTTAGTTCCCTAGTTTGAAAGCATTAACTGTTTCAGCAGCAAGGTAACTTCTTTTTATGTTCACAAGTCTATTACTCCCTTCAAGTTACCCATGTAGAAAATACTTCTAAAGTTAATGGATTTGAAGGGAAAGGTATATCCTGAAGTGATCATGATTTCTGGTTATCCAGATTGTCTGTTTTCTGCAAATTGATGAACTTGTATCTGGTTGAATCTATAGCCAGATACTCTGAGAAAAAAAAAAAAAATCCAAGTAGACATTTGAACATCTTTCATACATCTTAATAGGGATATTATGCTTAAATCCCTTTGTGCCCATTTAATGATAAGTCTATTACAACCAGTGGCAAAACAGCCCTCATAATGAAAATGCATTTTAAGTGTCAAGTGGATACAGTGTTAACTATCAGCACCCTGGAACAGAATTTCACAAAAGTCAGGAAAAATGCATTGCTGGTCCCAGCTTACTACCTGGGGATGATTTCTATTTTTTTTCCTAGTTTGTTTTTACAAAACGCAAAAAAAAAAAAAAAAAAAAAAAAAAAATCTACAAGGACAAGAATCTTATGCTTACAGAGAAATAGAATATAACAGGGATTTCTTTCTTTTTTCCTCCTGCATATTTGGATTTCTCCTGCTCACCATCTATGACTTTCAGCTACAGGCTATGACTGATCCCTTGACAACTCTAGTCTCTGCGATAAATTGTTCAAAGTCAGACCTGGGGCTGTGTCAGTTCCTAGAATATCTGGGTTTTATATCTTCTCTAGCCTCATTTTAAATTTAAATTATAACAAAAGCAATCTGACCCCAGATGGAATAGAACGTATTTTTACATCAGCTTGGTGTTTCTGCTAATACAACTTTGGTAAGCATCTCAAACCCCAACATCATTTATGCTGAACCCCTAAATGGTTTCTCAGAAGAAGATGAGCCTTGTGCCACCATGGAAATGTTTCACAATGCCAGCTGGGGGCTGGCATTGCCTTGCAGGGAAGCAGTGCCATGGTCTTCTGGGCAACTCTATTCCCACTTTTGTCCCCAGTTCCTCTCTTCATTCTGAGGTGGTGTTGGGAAGTGATTTATTTGTTTCTTGTGAGTGTTGGCAGCGAGATTTAAATTAGTTTTTTAAAATGTTTTCTTTACAGCTGTATCTATTGCATTTGGAAATGTGCAGTATAATCTGTGGTTTTCCTTGAATTTCACTCTGACAGGATTCAGACTCAAAAGGCATGTTATTCCCTTTTCCTTCTCCCATATCCCTTTTTTTTAAAAAAATATGAAATCTGTAAAATACTCTATAAGAGGCTGTCCCCACAGCTCTGTTGTTTGGATGAGGTGGTCAAGAAGAACCTGAGTCTGGAGACAACAAGCTATGCACAGAGAGGAGAACAAACCTGAGCAGTCAGTTGAACAGCCAAAAGGCTTCTCTGCCAAAAGGGCTTCTGGCTTGAGCTTTATAGTGACAGAGTTAATGGTCTGAACTGGGAAGACATTTCTTTCAAATACTGGTTGAATTCCAAAACCTTTTGCTCTGGTCTTTAAACAGTTCTCACCTGTCAGTAGGCTCTTTCCTGTTTTCAACCAAAGGAAAAACTTGTGCCACAAACAAAGGGGAAAGAGATGCTGCATATTAGTAGGCAAGATAAGGTACCAGTATTTAAACAGCACCGAATGCTCAGTTCAGAGAGAGAGAGAGAGAGTTATCTCTGGAGAGTCCAGTGCAAATATATGCCCTTACATCAACTGTGATAATCTGCAGTACCCATTTTGGTTGCATCTTTTTCTCTCTTTGACCCCTCATCACCTCTTTACTCCACCTCCCCCAAGCAGAGCAGGATGCCTGAGTCAAGCTTTTGAACTCTCTGTGTGTAAGTAGGTTTCAAAGTAAGCAAACAAGCTCATACATCCCTTGCTTGTGTAGGTGTGTTCACATATATTTATTTATTCAAAAACAAAATAGAAACATAATTTGATACAATTAAAGATGTATTTCAGAGAGTGGTCTGTGCTGAGAAATTCTTGCACCTGGTATCGTAATTTATAATGTTTAAGAAACAGGTTGGTATTAAAAAGAATCAAATGACAACGCAGAGAATAAGATCCAGAAGTCCCTCCCAAATAGCAAAACATTAGAGAATTGGATAAGATCACACTGGCTATGTTTCTAATATTTCAGATTAGTGGTTGCCTGCTATGCTTAAGCTTTTGATCTCATAATTTTGCCATCTGACAATGAGATAATAAGTATTAAGGACAATACAGCAAGAATAAAAATCAGTGCATTTGCTAGGAAGGCACTGAGATGTGATGTGATCAGAGAAGCAATGTGTATATGAAAGGTAAATTTTACTTTGAATTATGACTGCAGAGTTCTGAATATGATGCACTGCAGGAGGATCAGTTCAAAATGTTAATTCAAAAGGAAAAAACAGTTCTTCAAACTTTATGTTTTTAATTCCATCAGCTGATGGGACATTTATTATGCACAGTTCTTGCTGCATTTGCTTGTTAACCACATAATATAGTTAACACTGCCAAAGAACAGCAGAAATTATATTAAAAAAAAAACCTACTGATAAACTATTCTCATCCAGAAGAAAAAAACTGAAAATGAGAACTTTCATTTTCTATATATTTTACTGATTGTGAGAAACAAAAGCTCACCACACCTGTAAGATGTCATCTCAGTCTGGGAAGGACCAGAACTCTGTGAGCCATTGGGCCTAGAGAAGGGCTGGAGTTCCTGAGCCCTCCAGACTCTGGAGGGAATGCCCAGAGTGACCATGGAGGTTGAAGGTGGATGTGTAGCCATCTCAGCATCCTTTTTGGAAATACTAAGCAGCCACAGAAGAAGCAAATGGGAGATGCCTCAAAGAACACCTGAGTGGTTTGCATGTCCTTTGCATCACCTGGTGGAACCAGGGAGATCTGTGAGGTCACACAGACAGAGGATGCAGTTCTGCCTTCACCTGTCCTCAGTGCTTGTGTGTAATTCAGGGGAGAACTTGGATCACAATTTGCAAATAAGTCAGAATGGTGCAGAAACACCAGTGGTCAGGGTTCTGCCTCCACCTCCTCCATCCCAAAGGTTGTGATGCAGACATGGCTGTGGCTCTGCCAAGGGGGAGCTCCTGCTTTTCTCCCTTCAGCTCTAGGAGGCACCTTGTTGATCTACTGTTCCTTTACTTGAGCTGTCAACCTGTCTGAGTGCTCTCATATCCACCAGATTTTCATAGTTAAGAGAGAGGTGGGAATCAGTGAGACACAAGCAAGTAAAACCAGCTCTTCTCTCCTGCTTCACCAGCTGGTATACTAGCTACAAGAAAACGGGTAAAATAATGGATACTACTGGCTCAGCAGCTAGAAGAATACATTCTCTTTCTGACCAACCTGTTCAGAGTTTTCTGTAGGTAGTTCTGTAAGTCTTAAGATGAGTTAGAATAGGCTGAAAGGAGTCCACAAATCCATTTTTATCAGTCTTTCAGGAAAACAAACTCCTTTTTCTCACATGAGATAAACACCCCTGACATTCAAAGACAGCACACAGCAATAGAAGAATGAGCTCTAAATACCAAAGTCCTAAGACTCCTGTTTTCCATCCTTATGGGACTTTCCAATGGCATGTGACCGAAGTTCAGCCTAGAACTTGGCCGTGGACCAAACCCAAGCCCAGCAGAGCCTGAGTTTGTAGGTTTTTAAGAGATCCAATCCTGCCATATGTTTACCAGCAATATCATAATTGTCTGTGCAGTACCCAGTCTGCTATGGATTTTGCAGCAGCTGTCAATAGCACTCATTCATCACGGGCCCAGGATAATTGAAGCCCTCCATCTGCTGCAGGGCCACTGTTATCAACAGTGATACTTGTGTCAGTAACTTGCTGAAGAAGGGCCTGAACTTGCTCCTAGTGAAAAATCAATGGGAGGATTCCTGTTGGCAGAAGTGGAAGCAACCCTAACCCTTTCAGTACTGAAACCCAGAGCTGCTGCTCGGCATCCGCCTGCGCGGCACCCGCCCTGTGCTGCTCCCGGATCACTGGGGGGGTGCAAATGCAGGCAAAGCTCTGCCCTGATCACCCAGCCTCTGCAAACCAATCCTGCAAAGCATGCTGGAGAACCCTCCCTTCTGAGGGGAAGAGCAGCCAAAAGGAGAAAAATCAGAAGTGAGCTGAAGAAACAGATGATGTCAGCTCACACGGGCAACTGAGGCAGAGTTCAATCCATGCATTCAGTTTGAGCCCCGGCTGTACACACAGCCAGGCATGTTTATGGGAAAGTGCTAAAGGAATTAATCTGTTACTCAGCAACACTAATCAAGACTCCTACCCCATGCAGTTCATAAAGTCCTATATCCATGCATGAAGTTCATAAAGTCCTACATCCATGCATACCTTTATATTAATGTTCACAGCCAGCCCCATTCCATGTTCTGCCTGCTGTACAAAGAGAAGGGAAAGAAAAAAAAGGTCTGTGCAATAAAACCAGTTATTTTAAGAAAGTTTTGGGGTTTTTTGTTGAATAAAACTATTATTTTCTATCATTTGCAGTTCTCTTTTCTCCTTGTTTTATCTACTTGTAAAAAACACAACAAAACAAACAAAACAAAACAAAAAAAACACCAAGCAAGCCTCTCCTCACATTTTCTTCCAAGAAAAAAACAAACTTTTGAAAACCAAGGCAAGTTATGACCTCTTTAACAAAGAGGGGAAAACAGAAGTTGTTGTCCTGCTGTTGCGAGCGCAGATGAGATCAAACCAGAACTTTAAATCAGGACACCCTTGAACTTTCAAGGTCAGGTTCACGTCTAAACTTTAGTGCTAAGGCGAGTCAAAGCCTGTGCTCAGATGGATGTGGATAGCTCCCACTGAGTTCAGTCAGCGTTCCTTGATTGTAACGGTAATATTTTTGTTGCTTTTGTTTACTCCAGTGTAGACTCTCAAGGATGTGACTTCATTTTCATTCTTTCTTGTCCATACGCTGTATAAGAAAGGCCACTTGCTTGAATACATTTAGGTGCTCTTTATGCCCAGAACAATGTAATATTAGGAAAGTGAAAACTCTGGTGAGGACAGCCATCCTCTCAGTGTCATTTCAACGGCGAAGAACAAAGGGTGCCAAAGGTTCAAAGAAGATAAAGCTGCAAGGTTTCAAAATACAAAGCAAGTCCATGATTTCACTTTTCATCACAGGACCCCAGAAAGTAAGGAACTCTTCTGCTGTGCAGTGATTTTGGTGGTTTTTTTAAATGTTTTATTGTTTGGTACATTCTAGACCTGAAAGGTTTTAAAGGATAAGTATAATTATTTTTTTTTAATTGGAGCAATTGGAATAGCTTGAAGGGGCAGTGTATCTTTGAACTCCCTTCCAGAGAGAGGACTGAATCCCCTGGATTATTTTACAGCACCACAAGATGGAGGAAGGTCATATAAAACCTCTGAGTTGAGGTGACTGAGAAAATGGTGAAGGATGTTTCCCAAGTTACTGTCTTCTTCTTCTGTGGATGTCTTCTTACTTGCTCCAACACACAAGGAATTGAGATAGCTCTTTTTTTTTTTTTTTTTTTTTTTTTTTTTTTTAAGCAGAATTGGGAAGAGAGGAAAAAAAAGCAACAACATGGAATAGTTTGATGAGTTGCTGAAGTGAAAATAGAGATGACCCCAAGAAACACAGGACTATTCCTTTGCTAAAGAGAATCATTCCATACCAGAAGGAAGATACTAATTTTTTTAAATAAATTTTGATTTTTAGAAGAGGTGCAAATATTCTGACTAAAAAAGATGTCTTTCTTTTCAATATTTAATGAGTCTTTATTTTTTTCCATCTACTTTCAGGACATGAAAACAAGCCTCTCACACAGGAACACGCTCTCCAGCTGCAGTGTAACAGATGTGCAAACCATTAGTATCCACAACCCATTCCAAGTCATTAAATCCGAAACCCTGCTGGAGGAGTCAAAGGTACCATCAGGGGACCTGTGGCAGTTATGGTGTTTCTACTTAGCTGATTTCACTGGAAGGGCCAATGCTTTACCTTGAGGCACAGAGGGGAGTAAGGAACTCAGAGTTGTATTAACTGTGGACAAAATTACTATGAAAATGTACAGCTTGAGTGATAAGACAGATTTCTTAAGCCCTTCCACCACAGTGAAGAGGAAATGAATGGTGCTTCATTTACAAGGGAAGGGCAAATAGGATCCAATTCACTTAAAAAACAAAGAAAAAACAGAGGAGACCTGAAGATAAAATGCTCTTCAGGAAGAGGGTAGGAAAAGGGCAGTGCCAGGACTTTGATTCATGAAGGGTCAGCTCTGGTAGTGAAGTGAATAGTTGAGCTTGGACAACTCAACAAGGCACCAAGGGAAACCAATACAGACAGTGGTTAATGTCCAGGCAGGGTCTGCATCCACAGGATGATGGGTATGGAGATCCAGGATTTGGGAACAACCCTGTCATTTGCGTCCAGTGTTCCTGAAAAGCAACTCATCACAGGCTAACCAGCACTGCAAAGGGGCAGTCCAAGGACTGAAAGGAAGATTAACCTGCACAGGAAGCCAATGAAAATGCAGGCTAGGGAGCTGAGATGTCTTCTTCAGAAATCGTGGCCTCCACTGATAGAGAACACAGACAGCCTTGAAGGGTCCTGAAACTGGACCTTGGCAGAACATAGTTGGTCAAAATAGAGCAGAAACCTCATCCATCTTCCAGAAACCCAGGCATCTCAGTGTGCCTCAAACACTGAAATCACCCTGCCTGTCCAGAAGACGCTGGTCCTCCCGGAACAGAATTTCTTGTCTTTAGAATGCCTGAAATTCACAGCATTTTTGTAGACTGCGTGGCATTCCGGCATCCAGCTGACTTTCTGATGTTGCATGTGGGTGAGCTTTTGCTTGCTCTCTTGCCATCTCTCTGCAAGCAGCAGGAGCAGGATAAGTGTCACAGACAATATTCAGAAGCAATTTATTGCTAAGAAGCGGCATTCAGCCAGTGGTGGAGAAAGAGAAGAGCTCATAGTTGTGTGCTTGAACACACTGACAAAACTGCTACTGATGAATCAGAGAGAGAAATCTGGAGAGGTGACCTTGAGAGGTCACAGAAGACTCATTTTTGCCAACAAATCATGAACATTTGCAATGAGACTGTGGCCTGGTGCCAGTCACTGTTTTATGTGCTATCTCATCAAAACATATGAATTTTCAATAGCTGGTTTAGAGGCCTACTTGCTGCAGTATTATATCTCTCCAACTCCTACAGGTTTTGAATTGTACAGATACAAAAGCAGGGTATTGAGGAAAGCTGGCACTTGGATTTGCATTGTTCTTGAGGAACATTTTCCTGCATTCTGAAAATCGCCGACTGGTCAAGTGCCAGAAGGTCACTAAGCAACATGGCAAAACTGATGACAGAAGAGAGGCAAAAAAAATCTCTGGAAAATTAAACTCCTCCATTGTCCAGCCTGGAAGGTCAAAAATTGCCATTTTAAGATTGCTTATGCTAACAGAGGCTCACCCACCCTAGGTGTCAGCCCTTTAGAGAGAACTACTGTAAATATCGCCATCTGTGATGTTCCTGGTGAAGGACTCTGCTGATGTAAAGGTTATTACTCATTTATAAACATATGGCTGTTTTAATCATTCAGTCTTCTATTCATAGTGGGATTTGTGTTTTGATGGAGCTCAGTTTCAAAACAATGATTTTTTTTTCTACTCAGAGCTTAAGGGTACATTATCAATTTAATTTATATTAATACAAGCAACAGAAACCCACTGTGGCAAATTCTTTAATCAATAGATACGATTTCACATTAAAAAAAAAAAATCTTGTTGATAGCAGTCAGTCTGAGTGAGCACCACCCAGTACAGTCTGAAATGAAATTTACAGTGACTGAAAAAAGGTTATGAACAAAAAGGCAGAGGATTCTGCATCATTGTGCCAGCTAAACACAGAAATAAAAGCTAGAAAAAAATGTATGTCTTTTTTGACATTATTTCCATTTTGAAAAGCTAGAGAGATAAAATACTGAGGTTTACACTATCGGAGCTGATAGTATCTTTTGAGTGATACTGTGGTAGCAAAGGCTCTGAAAGTGTGTTTTCAAACTATGGATTTTATTGCTTGTGTGATGTGTGAATATTTGAGCATGTGCGTTTGTGCATATACATGCCTTTCAAACGAGCCCTTTAGATCTAAGATCCCATTTCCTCCATATAGTCAACAAAGACCATAAAGCAATTTCTGTAGGAGCAAGAGTTCACGTAGAAGACCTGAAAGCTAAAAATTCCCACCAAACCAGTTCAGACACAATGCATAACTTACCTGTTGTCTGTCTGCTTCCAAAAGCAAAGGGACCGGTTCATCTGACTTGTTGCAAATGTCTCAGCTCAGGCTGAGATGAATTGCTTCCTAAACATCATTGACTTCACGAAGAGGCTTTATTAGATCCTTGATTAAGAGTTTTGATGACAGTAGATCCTGTGCTTGCATGGCTGTCCCTATTATGCAAAGTCTGAAAAAAGAGAAAAAAAAAAAAAAAAAAAAAAAAGTATTTTATCCATTGCTGTATTGAGATATCTTGCAGTAAGCCACACACACATCCACAAATAAGCATGACTGGATTCCACATACCAAGACATCTCTCTCCACACTTTACACCAGCAGATCAAACAAAATAAGAATTACCAATACCTGCTTCTGACTCCTGAGAAATGTTTTTCCTAATGGGAGACCCATATTTTAGATAACGTCTAAGAAACCTCATCACTGATATTGCCCTGGATTACTCCACTTTAACACCCAGCCCATATTTTGTCATTAATAATATTCATGTAATGCAAGGCTGAACAGCATGGAACATCATCTCACCTGACTGAAGAGCAAGCTGCACACACACCACTGTGATGTTTGCATTACCTGTCTTGAAATTTAGTAATGAAAAAAATTAAAAACAATGAAAAGAGCTATATTTGCTTTGTGATTTTTAAAATTAAGCTTGAGGAATGAAGATGATATGGTACTTCTGCATTAGGTTTTTAAAATTTTTTTGTGTTTAAATGACTTTAAAATAACTTTTGGTTTTGGAATGTTGAGTTAGTTATTTCTATATCCAGTCTTAGGGAGGCAGTAATACTTGAGCTCCTGAAAGACAGCGTAAATCCACTGGAATCTATTGGATCATCCTCATGTCTGTGAAAAAGCTTCAGATATGGAGATCTGTGTTATTTTATTTTTTTTATATGAAAGTGTATAGATATACCTGATTTATTGCATCTGAACACCAAACTGCTACAGTCCTTTCTGCAGAGCTGGGGGGCAACAGTTGCACTACAACAGAATTCCCTGCTCTTTCTAGCTGCAAAACTAAATGTATCAATGCAGTTAGAAGCTTCAGGTGTAATATTTCCAGGTTTTTTTAAATAGTAACAGTATGTCTAAAAATTTCACTTGTACACATTTATGCATTTCCTCTAAACATGTCATTTAGTCTTTGAGGAAATACAAATTCACCCTTGCTACATGACTGGCAGAAATATATAAATTATTGCTCTTTGCATGATAAATAATAGAAGCACAGAAAGGATAAATATCTTAGTAGAGACAGAAATAGAACCAGGATTTCCTAAAACCTATTCCAGTGCTGCAAAACCTATTCTCAGGAAAAGACCAGCAAGCTTTCCACATTTTTTTTGCTCCCAGTTTTTTTTCTATTAAGCCACAGCAAAGGTCTGTGAACATTCTTGCAACAGTTTAAGTAGTAGCTTAATTCAGTTTATCTTGAACCTGTTCCGAACAGTCTTGAGATAAATCAAAACATCCGTGTAAGTATAAGTTTTATTTTTAAGCCCACAATTTTTAACGTTGATTATTTCTCATAGTCCTGAGACAAGGGGCAGAAAAATTCCAATCTGCATCTCACACCTTGCAGAACTTAGAGATACCTGGATTTAGGGGCTTTTGTTCAATTAATAATGATAAGCTGCTTCTCTGTGAATTTTAACATTAAGCTCCTACTTACAACCACTCACCACAAAGCTCAGAATATTTTCTTTTTTTTTTTTTTTAAACTATTTAAACTCATTGTTTAAGAGTTTTTTAAAAACTACCTCCAGAGGTAGTTTCATCATTCCAAGGCACTGCAATTGGGGAAAATGCCTGCAGTAGTTCTTTTACTTTTCTCCTGAAAAAATTCCATAATAAACACTAGAAGTGAGTTTGCTGAGTCTGTACTTACAGGCGTAATCTCCTATTGACACATGTATAAATTACAAGGGGAGAAGCCCTATCCAGTCACAGTGAAACGCTCTATCAGTGAGATTTCTGGGATTTTTGAGCAGTGTACTCTGCATATGGCAACTGCTGGCCAGTGTTTGCCTATTCTTCACTTGCTTAAAGCCCCTGGTTTTGTCTTGAGGGTCCACATAAGGTCAACTTCCCACCCCCCAACAGTGGCATAGAAAACTGCACTGAAGGTGGAAGAAAATGCCTCTCCTTACTGAGCAGCCAGTGTTGATAAAACAGCTCTCTGTTAGAATAGCTTTAAGGGCAAACAGTGAGGAGGTTTACCCATTCAAACAAAGTTAAGAGTGAGCAAATTCTCTTAAAGATGTACCTGTGTCTGAGATCTTTGTTTCGTTTTCAGTTACTTGATCGAAAATAAAGATAAAGCCAAGAGAAGGCCGCATTGAAAAAATCCTCTGTGCTCCTGAAAATGTTTCTTTTGTGTCTAAGAAAGAAACATTAGAGAAAGCCACTTTGGCCAAAATAGTATGAATATTTAAAAAAAAAATTATAACAGACTCTTTTTCCTTTTTTTTTTTTCTTTTTCCTTTTTTTCCTTTTTTTTTTTTAGCCCTTTTTAACCTTTGTTTTCTCATGATTTATGAAACAGAACAATCATGGGGAATGCACATGTTTCACCATGTCCAATTTCCTTGCTTTTATGTGCTCAGGGCTTGAAAGAAAGCGATCAAAGGTGAGGCTGTGTGGTTTGTAAACATGGGACTGTGGTTATATCTGAAATTTGCATGCGATTCTGTCACCCGCTTCCGTTTGCTCGTCCTCTCTGGGAGCTTCAGATGGCATCTTGACAAGGACTTCCCCAAAAATCTATCCATTAATAAAGCAGGACTGTGGGGCTCTCCCAGGGATTATGTGGCTTGGAGATGGGATTTGACTGGTTGGTCCAGTTTCAAATTTAGACCAGAACCAAACTGGAAATTCAAGATGCTCTTAGGAGAGGACCACAAATAAGGAAGGAGTTGAGCCTGAAATGTGGAGGCAGCCCAGAAATACCTTTGCCACACTCACCAGGATCAAATAATGACTCAGAGCTCCCTGAAAGAGATGCAAGTCAGCCCCCCAGCACACGTCCTCCAGCTTCCAGGGGTGTATTCTTTGAAGTAGATGTCCTGGAATTCATGCATATGCTGCCAGGGATGTGGGCAATGGCTTCACACCCAGCTCCTGTTTAAAGGGGAGGGAAAGAAATCCCCTGTATCTTCTCCAGCCTCAGCTTCAATTGATTTTACATTTTCTGCTCTTTGGAGGTGGAGGGCTCACCTCTGCAGTCACCACACCAAGGCTCTGCTTTTCCCAGTAAAGAGCCTACTCCAAGCTAATCCAACAATCAAGTGGTGCTCAGCAAGGATCATACTGTAGACTCCTCATTGTGATATCTGTGATCCAGAACTTCAAATGCATGGAAAGGCTTTAATGAACAGGCTTGTGTGAAGTGTTTTGGGGTGACCTCAGGGCTGGCAGGACAGCATCCTCCCCACTCACTGCTTAGTCATGGGAAAGGAATGGCCTGTGGTGCCTCTGCTCAAATTCTGGCAAACTAGGAAAGAGCCAGGTGAGACCCATACTCAGGGACATGTGCTGTGATTTTTGCCTGGGTTCCAGCCTTGAAGCACCCCAACACATTTCCAAGAATGGGTCATATATCATACGTTGCTTCCCCTGGATCAAGCCCTTTTCAATTAAGTCCTTTCCCAACACTTCTGCTCTGCTGGCCCAGTTCTCTCATGGACAAAAAATAAAAAAATAAAAAAAAATCATACTGTATATTCCTGATTTAACAGGTTGTTATGGGACATGCCTATTTTTCCTCCTGGGTGGTATTTTCCATAGCAAAGATCTGACTTGTTCAGAGAGTAGGACCCCAGCAGAAAAGGCACTACAGACAGAGAACTACACCTTCCTCAGAGCTATGAGCTCATTTGCAGAGACAGAGCACTTAAAATGAATTAGTGTGTTCCAACACAGCAAAAGCTATAAATAGAGTGCTTATAAATAAACCAGTTTAGTCCCTCGCTCAGGCAAGGATTCAGCAGCCTCTGTGCCTACACAGGAGGGTACTTACAACCCACTGACTGCCATGAGATGAGGCTTTCATTTAGGGATGTTTTGTTTAATTTAAGCCATCATTCTAAATCTATCCAGGTTCCAACCCTTCTTTCTTGTTAAGTCAAAAGTGCTTAAAAGCCAAACACCCCTTGTGAATCCAGATCTTACATTTTAGGACAACTTCAATGTTTTATGAATGACAGGTAGATATTTTCTCTTTTGAATGTTTCTGTTCATCTGTCCTAAGTGACTACTCTTCCTCACATGAGGGAGCTACTGTTTGCATAGGACATCTTTCTTATTCCAACACATAAGCAGGCTCCTTATGTTGTGAAAGCAAAAACATCATAACTGTTACAAATCTTCTGAAACAGGGTTTAATTGGAAAGCAAATGCACAGTTATTGCATGTAAGCAACTCTAAACAGCCAACACTATCATATCAAACATGTTTTGATATATCAAGGCAAAAAAAAAATACCCTGAGCCTTTTAAAGATGAGCATTTTTAGGTTGGCAAGAAGAGCTAAAATGGTTCAAGCACACCTGCTTGGTCAAACATCCTAAGGACACTGGTGGCAAACTCAAGGAAATGGTTTGATATAGATGTTTGATATTATCACACACAAAAGTGGGTGCAGGGTCATGCTACCACTTCACACCAAGTATAAGCAGACTGAAAATAGCCACCAGCCATGATTGTGCAGAGATGTTAAAGATGCCCACATCGATCTCACTGAGCCTATCAGCAATTTTTTTTATATAGCTGACAAGAGGACTGCAGTGACTCAGGCACAGGTTGTAAGTGACCAGGGTTTGCACCACAATTTCTGTTCTAACCTACCAGCTCTGCTAGCAGTATCTGATCTTGCAGTTTAAGCCTGATTTGAAAGCTTATACTGATACACAGAATTACCTTAGGTAATAAATTAGCTTAAATACAGCCTTTCTTTACCTGTGAATTACAAACATGGTTTTGTCTTTGCCATGCTTGCTAACTCAAAAAATGTGTTGTGTATATGTGAGATGCCTCCAAGCACCTGCTGTCAGGTCACCAGCCTCTCTGGTGGGTCTTGCTGCCTCTTAAACCATTTTTTCCTTGGCTGACTTTTACATCAGAGTGCAAAGCTTTTTCCTAGCAAAAGTGGTGCATATTCTTGCTTACTACCCTGTGTGCATCTTAGTTTCTTTAAATATAGCTGCAACTTCATTTTCTTTGCTTATTTTCACATGCTCTCTGCACATGCACCAAAAATACAGTCATCAGTGCTTTATTTTGTTTTTAAATACAGCAGCTAGTTTCAGAATAAGATGTCACAAACAAGTGAAAATGTACCATATATACATCAACTGAGCAGCAGGCCCAGAGGCTGAAGACAAAGCAACGTCCAGTAGCAAAATAAAATACTAGTTTTAGAAATGGTCTTCTTAGCCAGCCTTAAAAGCCAGCTCTTCCAATTGAACCACAGCACTGGGAAGAATTTGTGTACTTTAAAGCATTCTGATATAATTAATGCCTTATATGAGGCTCAGTGGTGGAGGCATGAATCTAGAAAAATTCACTGCCCCACATCACGTGGGCTGCCAAAGGACCACTACTGGATTCTTCCACCTTGTCTCTGAAACTTTCCGAGGTTGCCACCAAACCACTAAGCACAAAATTTTCTGTGGAGCTCTCTTGTCTTCTGTAGGAGTTGAAGCAGACATTAAGTGCAACTCTGTGCCCCACCATGCAAAATTAAACCAGTTTCTTGCAGTCAAAACTGAAGGTGGTTCCTGTCTCTTGATATGGCATAATCTGCTTTGAGGTAATCTTGGGGCATAATCTACTTTGGGGTTCATGTTTGTGAATCATTTCAGAGAAATACAGTCTGCAATGGTGGTAGGAAATATTTCACACACTTGGAGTCCGTGCTGGTTGTGTCCCAGTCTCGTTTCTCAAAACAGAAATAATTTCCTTGTGTAACTTCTATTTTTATTTTTATTTTTGTAAAGAAAATGGTAAGAGCATTGAAGAGTAAAGAATATTTTATTTTTTCTTGGTCAGTGCTAAAAAATCTTACATTTTAGAATGAATTTATAGTATCTTCCAGCCAGGCTGTCTGCAGATGCTAAAAGAAACTGCCAATGTCACCTGGACCTGAAGAACAAACACATTCATCTTGAAAGAAGGCAGATTAAAATAAAGGGCCGAAATCTACTCCCACAGAAATTTACCCAGCAGAAACATTTCTAAGGCACCGAACAAACCCTGCAGTGGCAGAGTCCTCAAATATTCTCTATTAAGTACTGTCTCTGGAGAGGTTCTTAAAAATTCATAATACTGTGTCTCCATTGATGTATTTAACGGAACTCTGGAGTATGGAAGTAGAACTCTCCACCACTGTCAAGATAACACTGCCAAATTTTCCTTTGGATCTGTACACCTCCAGATGAAAACCTGAGTTCCCTTGGGGCCCAGATATTATAGTTGGAGCTGACAGCTTGGATCTCTATTGTGAGAAATTATTCATGATATTAGCAGTTCTTTCCTCTTAAAGTAAGCACGTGAAATATTACATCTTCACTCAGATTTCCTGCAATAACCTGATACATAGCTCAATATTAGGAGATGTTCATCAGCAAGAACAAACGTGTAAGTGTTAGCAGGGCAGTATAATATAACAAAACTCGATACCAGGATGTAGCTGTTGAAGTGAACTCAGAAAGAATAGCAACTATATAGACATTACATCAAGATGAGGAGTCTTTTAGGGCAGGCAGCTGGATACACGCACTGTGAGGCTTTCTCATTATATATCAAGTCTTTCCTCCGCATAAGAGGAGTTCAGCTTTACAATAGAGCTGAACTCTCTATTGCACTGTGAAAATATTTGCCCTTTTTTAATCTGTTCCCCTAGTCTAACACTGTCAATAACCTATTTGTTGAATATAGGGGAGTAAGCTGTGTGTTGCTATTGAAATGCTCCAGCTGAAAACGCTGATATCAAACATGCAAGAAAAAAGAGGGAGGTTAAGCCCTGATTTGGAACAGGGAAAATCTTTCCATGGACCATAACTCCTTGGTTCATGGTTTTCTGCCTTGTGTGACATGGGGAGCAAAAGCATGCAGGGGACGTACACAACAAATATCTGAATGAAAGCAAATTGAAAGGGAATCTCAGCTTTCATAAAGTGCAAATAAAATTAACTGGTATTATTCTCTACATATGACCAAAACATGACCATGCCTACAATGCTCTAAATACTGCATTTTTTTGTCAGCTCCCCATTCTTAAATGTTAAATCCTGGTTTCCCCTGCTCTCTTCTTGCTCAGGCTAGTTATGCAGACTTTGAAATACAAAGGACACTAAAGGCTGAGTGCAAAGCCTTCTAACATCAACACCTGAGTGACTCTGTTCTCCTGAAAAGGAGATTGAGGTTTAAAAGCGACCATGGTCTATAAAATTTTAAGTAACTGCAGGCACTTATAATGAGCAGCTGTAAAATACAAACAAATTAAGCATCTTTTCCTGCCCAAAGCTGAACAGTTCTACAGTGCTTTTTAATTTATACTTTTCTAGATATGTTTGAAAATAAGGATAAATTCCATAGCTAACCTGCACTGGACAGCTTTATACAGCATTTGCTTTTCCAGAAATCAATCAGTTCAGCAATTCCTGAAGTAACTCAAGTCTAAGGTCTCAAGAGGTCACAAGTGTAAGAGATTGCCCAGAACCAGCCCAAAGCTTTTCTGCACCACCTGTAAAATCAAATACTGCTGAACCAAAAGGGAGGTAAAGAAGCATGAGGGAAGCAGGGCTGCTTTTGCATGGGAAATAATAGCAGAGAAATGGTGGATGTAACACGGATGAGTGGAGATCTGGGCTCGTTGGTCTGTAATGGTGGAAGGAATTGGGGCAGTTGTTCCTCCTGCTTTCTGAGAGGGATATATCCCCCTTTCCCAGCAGGAAAGCTGCTGTGACCCAAGCCCCAGCCCCACCATCATCAGCAGCAACCAGATGAGCTCTACAGCACTTCGGAATAAATAAAATGTGCACTGGAGCCCTGGCAGTCCTTGGCAATTCTGCCACAAATGGTCACTTTGCTGACCCCAGATTGACTTCACAATGCTGCTCTGAAGGGAGTAACTTTTTTTTCTCTCTTTTTCACAAGATTACAAATGAAAAGATTAAAAAAAATTACTCATGACTTATCTTGTGGCAAGTGGCAAGAATAAAATATTCACTTCCTGCGTGAAAGCCGTGCCTTTACCCATGAGGCCACCCTTGCATCCCACTGGCATAGCTGAAGAATTACATTGCATGAGTCACCAGGAACTATTTATATTTGAGGGTTTAGAGCACATGCTGTTAACTAGAACACAAAACTTACACTGGGCTGCTGCAAAGAACAACTTGTGGATGCCCAGGGAAGGTCTCACTTGCATTTCCAAGCCATCCTCCCACACTATCTTTGTCATAGGGCAACAAGTAGTACAGTGGCACTTTTATGTGTTGCTTTTTTCCCTGCCCACTCTGATTTCCGCCTCCAATTTGACCTTTTGTCTGCCACAGATGTCCACTGGGAAGCCAACTGGGTCGCCACATCATGTAAGACTGGCCCCTCCCCATTTTGATGGGCAGAAGTTTAGTGGTCTCCCAGATACTTTTCTCCATCTTTTTTACCACAGCTCAAAGATGTAAGGAAGACAGCTGAAAGGTTTTTGTACAAGAAGATCCCGTGGACTCGTGCAACATTATGGTCTTCAAAGAATGAACCTGGTGAAGTGTGTTTAAGAGGTTTAAACAAGAACATGAGAAGCCTGTGTCTGTATTTATATTTGCATAAACTGGACCTTTGGGTGGTGTAAACCTGCATAATATTCTGTAATTCCCACGCACTGGCAATGCAGCCCTCTCCTGGTATGGAATTCACTACTGTCTATGCATATTACCTTAAAAAGTCCAGATTCAAATGGAAAAATAAATAATTGAGTATTATGTTAAAAGCTATAATAAGGCTGTGATTGATTATTAAGGTTAATATTAATTTAATAAATGGCAATTCAGTTTTTGGAGTCCAACAGGTTTCATGTAACTAGAGCTTACAAACATCTATTACATCTCCTTTTGATGTGCTTATAACCATCTATAATAATTATGTATGTTACACACTCATAAATCTACTGACTCTGTATTAAACCTCTCTGAACCCTTCTTAAATGGAATCTTAATACAAAGAGTGTAAAAGGTACTCCATTATGGAAATAGATCTAGAAAGCAAGAAATATATAATGTGAACAATTTCAGGTGCATGGGAGGGAACTACAGTATTTTGCCAGTTGTGTGCAAACCATGTGCACAAAACACATTCTAACCAAAACTGGAAAAAAAATCATGAAATAAATTCTGAAAACAGTGAGTTGTAGAGCAGTAGATATCTGAATGCTACCCTATTGATACACATCTCACCATATATTGTTATTAATACATACCTCAATTTATTCTTTCAAATGTTTTTCCTTCAAACCAGTACTGAAAACATAAATGTGTCTTTCTAAATATAAGTCAATAATTAGACCAAATCCTGCAGCCATTTTCCTGTAAGTGAAATGTGAGAATAAGCACAGTCCTATCTTGGGGAGAAGCTTGCCTGACAGCAGCCATACTGCTTTAATAAAGTGCAAGTTTTGTCCTTCCCACATGCAGACTTGTTCCCATAGACTTCAGTGGCCAGAAGCTCTAACACAATTTGAGTGATTTAAAAAGAAATTAATAGATGGGTTAATGCAAAAGAGTAGCTCTTAGGCAGTTTTGCATAGGTTTGCATACTGGATTGTCTGCAGAAGCATTGCACAACCTTTCTTAGTCCCTGATTAAGGAAAAGAAGGGGGAATTTTCATTTTCTGGAGATGCGTTTGTACTGTGTAAGCCTGTCCAAGGATCACCTAAGCTTTAGTGTTTAATCATTTCTTTAAAACAATGCAAATGGAAGGCAAAGTTATTTTGATGCATCACCACAGATTGAAAGGTCTTGGCTGAGATTTCATACCAGACAATAGAAGAAAGACTGCAAAAAGATAACAAGGAAAACATGATTAAATCACAGAAGTGACATAAAATCAATAGTAGCAGGCAAGGATCAATAATTCTTTGCTCTGAGTAACAGTCAGTAGTGCTTGTACTCATTTTCAGATTTTTCTAAGATTATTTCCTATTTGATTTGTGTAGACAGAGTCTTTCTTTACAATGCTGCTCTTTTAGCATTTTTATTAAGGTTATTCTTTTGTAGGTATTTTTTTTTAATTCATTAGCTACATTGGCTTCATTTGTGCTGTTTCATACAGGAGCCTATGACAAATCACAGACTAGCAATGTATAACAATTATTTAGGAAAAATTGATGTGAATTTATAGCCATAGTAAAGAATATTCATCCTTCCGTACCCGTACAGCAGATTTCATCTGGTTCTTCATTTAGTTTGTCAGTTCATAGTATTTGTTACTAAAAATCCAGATGACAGTGCCAATTCATTAAATCAAGATGTTCTAAAAAAGAGCAGCTGAAGCAGAGATTCACTGCCGTGGAGTCAGAAGAAGGATCTATTGCATTTATGCTGGGGTGAAAGAGGAAGAGCACCAGACAAATAGCATTTTGCAAATTGCCTGAGTAGTACAAGCACATCACAGATAACTGCTGAAGCCTACTTCTCAAGCCTTCCTAAAAATGCCTGTTACAAAGCAGCCCAAGCTCGTACAGTTCTGCAGAAGAAACAGCAGTACAGATGCAGACTCATAACACCATGGATCCATCCCATTATGGATCAAGAAGAATATATATGGTCCCAGTCCTGGTTAACAATTACCACAATACTAAGCTTCAGCCCCTGAGAACCTGTTCATGGACTTGATTGCCAGTGGGGATACACTGAGGGTGTAACTGCCCCATAAGCACTTTGGGGTCACACCAAATTCTCAAGTTGATTATCCAACACTCACAAACCCCATAGCTCACCCACTGGTGTCAGCTGTTACAACTGCCCTCTGTGGAGGTATCCTACTGTCTGAGCAGCCAGGAGTATTTAAAAACCACCAGTCAGGCTACATGAAGCATAAGTCTGGGACAGATTATGACATGGTTTGCAAACCTCAGAAGGTTACGTTCTTATTCTTTGCAATCTGATGTTTGTACTGGGAGGCTTCATTTCAGTCTCGTTTCCATTTTTATCATCAGTTAATTTCTTTTCCTCACGAAGGAAGAAAAAGATGTTTTTATTTCAGCAACTTTCATAGCTGATATTCAAAACACCAACAGCCCCACTGCAGTTGACCTGTAGTTCAGTACTTTGATCTCAGTGGGGCCAGAAGTTTTTGCTAAAGACTTGGCAAAAATCATGACACTTGGTAACATCAAGATGCTTTATGTCCTAGGAGGATTTTAGTTCTTACATTTAAAACCTGTGGAGACCCCCCTCAGTTAATTTTGATAGCTCTATGACATACAGCAGAGGGACTGAAAGGGCTTCACTTCATTCACAACTGTATGAAGCAGGACCAACACGATGGCAAAAAACTGAGGCCCAAAAAGGAGCATTAGAGGTACTTTATATTATATATGCCCAAGCACATCCTAACCCTAACAATCCACAAACTCTTGGTGTTCTCTCCCTCAGGTTCTCTGATTTTAGCTACTTCCAACTATAAATGATAGTTTAACAATAAACCTACTTGAATTGCAATGTAATGAAGCTCTTCAAAATCTGACCTTGATCCTCTGGTTGGGTGAAACAGAAGGTCACTCAAAAGACCCCATTGTGTATTTTCTGGAGGTGTCAGAAATTTTGAAATTAAGATGTTGGAAGGACAAATACAAAAGAAAAATCCCCACAACTCTGAAGATAGGTATGAGGCCCCAACACTGCTTACCATCTTAGTGGCTTCTCTCTGAGAATAGAGCAGCCCCAATTCTGCTTGGGTCAGTGATCAACAGAAGGGAAAAAATAGAGAAAACAACTGAGCTGTTTGATCACCAAAATGCTCCACAGGTGGAGAAAACAGCTGGGATAAAGCTGAGGTGGTAGGATCACATCTAAATTAGATTCAAGGATGCACCTTTATAAACACATTTGCTTTTTAAAAAATTGCATTTGCTTGCAGAGTAAATAAAAGGGGAGAAGTATGGCTGTGTTTTGAGGGCATATACAACTTCTTCTAGTGGTCTGAAAACAGAAAGATAGAGACACCTCCAACACCCACTGTTTAGACAAGATATTAATATTTGGCAGGGATATACCAAATTACATCAGTCTGTGTGAAAAACCCTGTTGGAAGAGAAATGTAGGACAATCATAAGAGTTAAGCATTAAACACCTCATGGAAAAACTCAGTCTCTCTGTTGCCATATCAGAAATGCCCATGTTCCCTAGCAAAAGCAATTCAAAACCTGCCATGACTATCAGGGCTAAAACTTCAGCCCTGTAGACAACAATGATAGAATAATAGGTGAGCAAATATTCTATAAATGGTACTGCTCTCACCTCTAGCCCTCCCCACCAGTGGCAACATTCTTTGGTGGCCAACAAAGATGTAGACACAAAATACAAGAGAGAAGGAAAGGTAATGGGAACGTGGTGGGTTTTCTAAAGGCCCTGGAAATTCTAAACTATCTGATCTGTGAAGAATTTAACAAGCAATATGCCACGATATGCTGAATCAACTTCTTCTCACTGCCAGTGGAGCAATTTTTGAGCAGTAAAGATTCATCCAGCCTCATACAAGCCCCAGTGGTATGATGATGTAACACATACCTATACCTAGACATTTGTATGCAAACACACAGGTCTCAATGGCATTCCTGGATGGCCAGTTTACACCTCGCAAACTCAGCCCAAAATTGTTTATATCTCAGCCAACGTAATCACATAGTAACATACCCAGGAATATTCTGGAGGTAGTATTTTTCATGTGTAGATAGTAATATCTCAAGCTAGTGCCATATGGGGAAATATTATTAAGTGATAGACTGATAGAGTCTCAGGAGACCAGGTCGGAAGGGACCTCAAGGTTCATGTCCAACCTTCCTTGGCAAAATCATGGTCTAGAGGAGGTGACCCAACACCCTGTCCAGCCAAATCTTTAAAGTGTCTGATGTTGGGGAATCCACCACATCCCTGGGGAGAATATTTGAGGAAACTAGCTTGGCAAATCCCCAGAAGGATAGGACAATCTTTCATTGCAATACCAATTAAAGTTATTTTTCTCTTCATGAAAACCTATAGGATTTACATCACTTCTTCAGCAAGAACTGCTCAGGAACATCCCAGGTTGTTCTGTTCATCCACAGTTCTTCTGACAAAACATGAGAAGAAGGTATCTCTCCCTGGGATGGGCACACAGTAGGCACAGAAATAATGAAAAGAAAATCTGTAACTGCTTGAGTGAGAGGGTAGCATATTTCTAAAATACTCCTGGAAAATCCACAGAAATATGGATTTCTTGAAGATTTTTTTGCTCTGTAGTAATAAAAGAGAAAAATAAACCAAACTATTTATTGATTTTCTTTTTCAAAATACCACTTTTTAATCCTTTATATCTTGCTGTGATAAACAGACATTGCCTTCAAGCTGAAAGTTTTCATTTAACTGGTTTTTAATTGCAATCAGAAGTTTATAGTCCAACTACATATAACCCTTTAAATCATCATTAAAATGCCTCCAGTCATGAAACAATGACCAGAACAATAATCACTGTGTGTATATCAAAAGTGAGAGATTTACACTCCAGCTGAGACAATAGCACGATAAAGCAAATATTTGCAGTCTTCAAGAATATCAATGTCATTTATAAAGTATGAGTAATAAAATCAATGCTGTTGATATTAATCAGTATCTGGGTGGACCTTGTTCTTGGACTTACGACAGGCTTTCTGATAAGGTAGTTAGCTATTCATATTCCTTTTTAGTAAATAAAAATACATTTCCTTGAAGATATAACTTCCCAGCTGTAACATCCTGCCAGTGTGCTGATGATTTATAAACATACTATAAAATGCAGCAGTGCAACAGCTGTGAAAATACAATAATCAGCCTTCCACCTCTCTGCTGCATTAGGTCAAACCTCTTATTTGACTGTAATGAAAATAAGGAATAAATAAATACCCCGGTACCTGAGGAGGGGGGTGAAGCTGGCTAGGCTCGAGTATGTGCTTTGCATAGCAATCAAAGATGTGAACCAAGGGAGCCGAATGACACATTTAACCACTCACTATTTATAGGACACGTAGAGGATGCGTGTTCCAGAGACTCTTACCTAGGCTGAACTAGAAAGGCACTTTTAAAATTGAATCTTCTGCTCAGAGCCTGGGCTGTGCTGTAAATTGCGATCTATAGCTCTGCCTGACTGCTGAGCCATGATGAGCTCACCGAGCTGCTTCACTCATTGCTGAGGCCGTGGTTTCAGTTTGCATTTTATGCAACTATCCTTCCATGTCAGACACACACAAAAAATAATAATCAGAAGGCAGAGAAACACGTCACCAGGAAAAAAACATTCTGCAAGAGCAGCCTCTAAAGGGATGTATTACTTCATCTTTACAGTTGTGGCTATGGAGTCCTGCTGCAGTCTCATAGTAATTCTGGTAGAATTAATCCAAGCTTGTACCAGATTTATGAAGAAAAGAGAGGATCTGGTCCTTTGCAGGTCACAGTCTTTCTCTCCGTTTTCCTTCTCATTTGTACTTCTGTGGGACTCTGTCACGCTGTGGCATTTGCAGGTCACGGTAGCATTCATTGGGTGTAACACTTATTTAAGCTTATCTGCAGAAAAGAACCTGGCAATGATCTACCTGGAGCTCTTTTACTGCTGGAGATGATCCAGATTTTCCTTTCCTTCCTTACCCCCACCCCCCTTCTCATTGCACGAAGCAAATACTAAACCTACCTGGCTGAGCCTGTGTTTTGCAGGAAGGGGACTGAAGGTCCAAGGTCAACACAACACAACTTCCTTCAAAATAATGGAATTATCTGGGCTTTTACATTGAATAACAGAGAGCAGGTTTCAATCCCCCACCCAGAACTGGAAATAAATCAGAATCTTGCAGCTATACCATCAAACACACAGCACACCAGGTAATTCATCTGGCTAACAAGCTGACGCAAATCATACAAGTTTGCATTCAAAATTAAATTTGCAATTTTGCTGTTAAAATTGATCAGAGAATGGCTTATTCCCTTTAGTTAAAAGTGTCACGGTAGTGTTTGCATGCTTCTGACCTTTTGATTAAAGTAACTAAGAATTATCCCCATTGTGCAGATATGAGCAAATTAAAACTAAAATATTAAAAACCTCTTTCGTCTGCCAAGTACAAATAAGTGTTAAGCTGGCAGAGCCTGGAGCCTGCCAGAACCTCATGATTTCAGTACTTGTGTTTGTCCAATAAAAATAATTCTGAGCATTTTAGATCTCAACACAGCAACTCAAAGCATAAAAATAGAACGCTTTGGGATATCAATTTTGCAGGCAGACATGCACTTCCAGAGAAACCAGATAGATCCAGCAGAGCTGGGACTGCTCCTGTAAAAGGTTGATGCTCATCTGAGTTCAGCAGCCCAGAGCACAGGTTGCTAAAGCACTCATCTCAGTAGCAAGATTTTTGTCTTGGCTCACCCCACAGAAATGGAAAATGCTGTAGATCTGGACAACTGCAGATTCCAAGTGTGGGTTCACCCGGAGGATTTAGAAAGAAAGGTTGGCCTTTTTTATTGCTGCACCCTCAAAAATTTAAATCTTGATATGGGGCACATGTATCTCCATATATATGGATGTTCACACACGTATAATATGCCTTGTAATCCTAGAGGTGCTTCAGTGATCACGTGTAAAGTCTTTCTGAGAAAAAATGTTGGTTTACAGCCTGGTAGATTTATTGTTGTCATTGTTGTTATTGTTTCTCTGAAGACAATTACCTGCTTATCTAGTACCACATTTTCCTCTGTACACAAGTTAAGTCTTAATCAGGAAAGGTGAGCAAAAAAAGTGCTAAAGATCAAAAAGACAAGAAGTTATAACTCAGCTGGAAAATTAAGTATGACAAATCCAGCACTATGTCTGTAACCTAGCAG
Source organism: Heliangelus exortis (assembly GCF_036169615.1). Classification (NCBI taxonomy): domain Eukaryota; kingdom Metazoa; phylum Chordata; class Aves; order Apodiformes; family Trochilidae; genus Heliangelus; species Heliangelus exortis. The sequence continues at coordinate 9,206,930 of NC_092423.1, read as the reverse complement.
GGAAGAGACCTTGTAGAAAAGGGCTCTCCACCACAATTTCCTTCTCCTGAATAATTCCACATCAGGAACTCCATTATCATGATGACAATGAGGTTTCTTCCTAGCTCCCCCTAGTGAACCCAGTGACTGGTTCCTGCTTCATCCCACTGAGATAACCTCAGCCTGGGCCATGATTTACAACAGATATTTCCCTTTAGTGTAGATACTCCTTACATATAGACATGGATGTTATTCTTTCCCAAGTCACTGATGGAAGGAGAGGACACCTTTAGCTATTAAGAGTGGGATCCACTTATCTCTAACCACAGCCCATGAGAAGTTTGACATTTACTCTAAACCGATTGCCTGGGGCCCACCTGTAGTCTGCATAGAGAGAAAGAAATACCTCCAGAAGGCCATTCATTGCACTCTATCCCTTTTCACTGACAACAGGGGGACCTTAGACAACCCATTTAGATTAGATAACTAAGTGTGAAGGAGATAAATTTAGGTGAGATAAATCCTTTGTGATTTGACTTCCCAGTCTTGACGGTATCTTCAAGACCTCACCATACCTCCTTGTTGAAAATTTATGTATTTGATTTAGCGTGTAAAAACCTGGCCCTTCTGTTTCTCTTGTTAAAGCATGTTCTTAGCAAAGTGTTTTCCTAGCTTCAGTTGAGAATCATAAATGATTTGGTTGAATGAAGAAGCAGAAAAGCCTCCTGAGGATGATGAACAACTTTCACAGAGCAGGCAGTAGGGTACCCAGATCTCTGTCCACTTGAAAATAACTCTTGAGTCCACTGCAAGTTCAGAAAACCTTTGAAACATTGACGTAGATGCCTAAATCTCCAAGAACTAAGCAAGCAGTTGCTGGGATGAGTTCATCCTTTCTTCTTCTCTGAAGGAGCCATAGGAAAAGATTTTCTTGGATATCTTCTCACTTTCACAGTTTGGGTTTCTACATGTACCTAATAGACTATTCATAAAAATTTCACTCTGAGAATGGAAACAAGCTGATTATTAAAGGCTGCAATGCAGCAGCACCTGAAGGCACTGACCGAAACTGAGGTGCCACTGAGCAAGGGGATGTGTAAGCACCTTGGGGCCAGACTCACGTACTTTGGCTCCCATTGGATAGTCCAAAATAGTCTCAGAGAAGCCAATGGGATTGCTCAAGGAGCATGTTACTCAATGGGAATAGATGTACCAAGATTTGGTTTACCCTGAGGATTTTGCAAGACTAAAGAATATGGGTGAAATATCTGGTACTATTAAAGACAGTGGCAAAGAAAAGAAAACAAAACAAAACAATTAGTTTCAAAGAGCAATATTTCACCCAAAGAAAAAGCAAAGAGAAGAGGACACATCACCTGTACGATGCAGCCAGAATTGCAGCAAGTCCTACTTAGCCACCTGTTTTTCATTCCCAAAGAAAAAAAAAAAAACACAGAAACATAAAAATTTGCCGAGGAATAAGGAATAAAAACATCTACATTATTATTAATTTACAATATAGTCACTTGCATCACCACAGTATACTTCACCTCTTGTTGTTTACTTTCTAATTTAGATGACATTGGTTGGTCAGATCACACAACATGACATTACTCCTCTTTTCTGAATGTGTAACCCTGCCCATGGTCAGAAAAGCTTTAGATCAAAATATTTTTGTGTTGGAAACCTGCAGTGAGGTGGAGAGTGCTTGTAAAGAACCTTCATTTAATGACTACACAAGTCCAGAGTAGATGTTCTGATAAAATAAATGTTCACGTATATATGAGAAAGGGAGAGTAGAAGTCTTAATAACCTAATGGCTAGAACGTAATGAGGGATTATTTTAAAAATGTAAAAAGGTGGGATACTGTCCCTGTGGTGATGAATTATTTATACAAATGATCAGTTCTTACAGGAAAGACTGAAAAAAAATCACTCCCCAAATAGCTCAGTGGTTAGGATACACACTGGAAATATGGGAAACCCAGTCCTTGGTCTCTGCTCTCCAGCAGGCAAAGCAATCTTCTTCTTTCCTGCAATCTTCTGCATCTCAGGTGCAAATGGGCACTGCTGTCAAATTTGCTTTTCTGCCTTTTTTTTTCCTTTTGGGAAAAGTCTGTTGGCTGTTGCTTTCATGCTGTTGTGGAATGGGGCTGAAGTTCTTCCAGTTTATGGTGAGACAAATTCAGACCAGCTCTGCCACTGAGGACTAACATCATTCAAACAACCTGGCTGATATCTGTTGGGAGAATGAGCAGAAAAGCAAGGTCACTGAATTTTGGGAAGACATTGTGACACTTTTAGTATCATCCCTTTTAGAAAACCATTCTTTAAGCTCAACTACGTAATGGCAATTTCCTTATTTAAACGTTAGCAGGGCAGGTAGGAGCAGGGCCCAGGAGTGAGCAATACCCACTTTGGGTCATGGGGTGGGGAAAGGACAGAAGTGCACTATTCCAGGAAATACCTGGAAATGCTGGGGTTCCTGTGAATATGAGCACAGTTTTATTGCACCATCACACCTGCCAAAACCATCCTGGCTCCTCACACAGAATGATGAAACTTTCTGTGCTACAAAGGTACCCTCTAATCCTTGCCTGGGCTGAGAGTCTTCATGGCAAGGTTCTTAACAGAAGTTTGATGAACATCATCATTTTAACAGCCTTCTGTCCCACGTGAAACACATGACTCACAGTGGCAGTAACCAGCTGTGGGGAAAACACAGCTTTCCACAAGGATTTCTATATGAAATCACCTTCACTGAATATCAACCAAATATTTGTGGGTGAAGATAAAAGGGACATACAGCATGCGCTGCACATAGCTGGTCTATTTTGAATCTGCCTGGGTTTTGCTGCATTCACCAATGCTCTGAAGGGCATTAAGAAGACAAAGGTGCATGATCTCTGCTTACCAAGCTACTGGGGACAAGTTGGCAGCGAGCTGCAGATTTTAAGTCTGTGTATTTGTGCACCAGGAAAATCTTGTAGAGTTGGCAAAGTTCAGTTTTACTGCAGAAAAAAGACATTCGGTCAGTAGTACTATAAAAACGATAAGAGAATGTAGGTTTTAGTTCATAAACTGGGAAGTTACTGGAAACAATAATCAGGAACACAGTAGGGGAAACACCTAGGAAGCTATTGTTTAATCAAAGATAGTCAACATAACTACAGAGAAATCATGCACAAGCAAATTAGAATTCCTGATTTTGGAAATAGCACCATGTGAAAGCACAACATCATCCATACACACTGGCCAAAGGGCAAGACTCTCTGTTGATAAAGGATGAAGTCCATGTGAAATTAGGCCAGGCTAGGAGGGCCAAACTCAAAAGCATTTGCCTGTGGATGACTTTTGCTCTTACAGGTCTGCCAGTGAAAGAATTGATGAGTCAGGAGACTAAATTACCAGACTACCTGCTTTGAAAGATGGTCACTAACGAGAGCTCCACACCTGGTATTAACTTCTTGAACTAAGAACAAGAGATGAATGAGACAATGATATGCAGGATAAAGAAGGCCCAAGTTGCTATAAAGGTGAAAGTGCTCCAGAGTGAAGTGTAGAGACTTCTGGTAATGCTGTGGGAAACTATGCAATACTGAATTGAAAAAAAAGAAATAAAAAAAATCCACATAGCTTCAAGACTGCTTATCAAAGGAGACAAGATTCAGGCAGAATAAGGGATCTACAACAGATGTTGTAGAGATACAGGGATAGAGAGAGAGAGCTCTGCCAAGCTGTGACACAGACACAGTAGTGATCACTAAAGTGCATGGTAAAGTCTCAAATTAAGGGAAATATTGTCACCTCTACCATGGTGCAAATCACTTCTGCACTTGAGTTACAGTTAAAACCCTTTAGCTGTTGTGTTTTGTAAATAACGAGGTAGAAAGCTGTTTGTAATTTTCCATTGAAACGTAGCTCAAAAAATTGGACCATGATTGATGGTTTGTGGTTGTCATTATAATGGCAATAATAATAATAATAATAATAATAATAATAATAATAATAATAATAATAATAATAATAATAATAATAATAATAATAGATGTTCATTAAGTTTTAAAAGGATGAAACAGAAAGAGAAGCAATCAAGGACACTCAGAGCAATACTTAGACTCAGGAAGTTCCTCTTCACCAACATGTTCAGAGAGGATTGTTCACAGTCATTATAAAGACAAGTATCCATATGGCACATGAGGGGCCTGAGACTCTGTGTTTGAAACTGGTAAAGTTCTCCTGATAAGGTTTTGGTGATGAAAAAGGGTGTTAAAAAGGTCCAAGCATACCAGGGATGACAGATGCCAAGAGATTGGCATTATTGAGAGAACTTTCCCAAAGACAAAGAACGTGAGGGGACAAGGCTGAAGATGACTACTGAAGGCATTCTCACCTCAACTTCATTTTGCAGATGTGTGTTGTAAACAGGAGCTATAACTCACAGCTCAGACAGGACGGATCCAGATGGGCTCTTTGGCTTCCTTCCATAATAAAATCTTTCATTTTCCTAAAGAAAATAACAACTTCATGCACATGATGCTTACTTCAGAGCAAAGCTTGGTTTACAAACTCAAGTAGTTTAAGGATTAAAAAGTTTAGTCTATCTCTGCAAGTGAACTTTATCAAAGTGCAGGTAAAATCGAGCCTTCAGGTAAACAGGAGCATTTGCCAAGTGGAAATCCCAGCTCTTTGTATATTTAGTAATGAGTGAAGATAAGATTTCTTTTTTTGACAGCATGATGGATACAATCATAAAAGGAATCATGCTGCTGTAACAGAGTACACTTGAAGAGTGAATTTGATGGCTACGGCTTTATTCCCAAACATGTCTTACCTTTCTTTTATTTAAAGTACATGAAAGCTAGTTTTTCTGGCATATGAAAATGTTAAAGTTTCATTGTTTTTTTTTTCTTTACTTCCCCCACCCCAATATGGACATGTTACAATTGATTGTCAAACTCGTATATGCTTCCCAGTTCAATAATCACTGACTCATTTAATCATATTTATTTAATATTTTTGTAGATGGAAAGGTACAGTAAGCAAAGAAACATAAACTCTTGGGTGAACACGATCTCATAAATTGTTACATGTGATTCTGCTACTGTGGGTTGAATGTGGCAAAACCAGATGGTTTGAGCCCTGGTATTTCAGTATAAAAGCCATGTTCAAATCTGCCATAGATTACAAATGAAATGAGTTTATAGGTCTCAGCCTGTTACTTTTTGGATGCTTATCCCCATCACAAAACCAATAAAATTTGATGTGGCTGACAGCCCCAGCTCAGAGAAAAACCCTGTAGCTGCTAGCCTCTTATGGCTGAAATCTAATGACCCAGCTCTACTAGAAAGCTCTTGAAAAGATAAATTCTACTGTACTTCACTCAAGAGGTATAGCACCAAGATAACTATCTTTAATTAGTCTTAGCATTCACCCGAAACTTGAAGGTGCTTGAAGTGCTCACACAGAGGATGTAACTAAGCATAGGCTCCAAAAGTGTGGTGGACATTCATCAGAAGGGATGCTTTAGTAGCCTGTAGCCTCTTTTCCCACAAAAATCTGCTGAAGAAAGACCAGGGCACAATAATTCATAGCAATAAGCTCACAAATTGCACAAGTAACAGAGGAATCTTCCAGCATCCAGAATGATCTTTGGATCCTTTATGCATTGAGATGTCACAGCAGACAAAAGCTAAAAGCATGAAAACAGGTTTCCCCATAACACATTCTCTTGTTCTGGGATTACCCTCAAAAAGAGGGTGTGAAGATTAAATAAAAATTTTAGCTGATGTCAGCAGGCCAAGAGAGTCCAATTTACCTACCTGGAACCTGAGAGACCAATTCACCTACCAGGCCACTGCCACCTCTGCCTTCTGCTCTGTCCCTGGAGGGAAAAGGCCTCATCTGAGCCAAGCCACCTCCTTCTATAACACTTGGATCATGCAACAGATATTTGCAAGGTTGAATTTCTTTATGTTTAATCTCAGATCAAAAGTGGATACAGGAAATAATACTAGAAATAAGATCCCAAGTCAAAACAAGATCTACACCTTCTTACTGAAGCAGTCCTAACTAACTGGTTCTTACATAGCAGGGGACAATGCTCCTTTTCACTCATCAACTAAGAGAGAATAAAACTTATCATTCAGAAAGGAAACACCAGAAATGCTATTTTTTATCATATTACTTTCAAAAATGTATTTAAGTTCAAATCCACTGTATTTTTCATATAAAAATATGTTATTTCACATAACAAAGTTCTCAGAAAATAACTGAGTTGAAAATTTATATTTTCATTCATTAATACATGACAAATCATTCAGAAAAGTGCTTGTTGAAAAGGTTGTTACCTTCACACTTCTGTTACTCCAGGAAGGATGATAATCCAATGATAATCAGAGTTGGGAGCAATGGTAGCAGCACTCTGAACACTGGCAAGAATTTGGACTCCAGCTGACCCCTTATACAAATTATCTTGTCTAAAATACATGGGTTGGGAGATTTCAATAACTGCAATAACAAATTGAGAGAAAAATGATTGCAGGTGAACATAATAATTTAATTTATAAAGAGAAATTTCACATTCTATATTTTTATTTTTTTAAAAATTATCACAGAAGAAATGTTACGTTTCTATATCAGGAAAAAAGTAAACTTTGGTCTATGTCTTTGCTGGTTAGAAACAGGTTTTTAACATCAAGGTCTGCATTTTAGAAAAATTATATATTTGTTCTGGGAAATCTTTATCTTATGCAAAAATAAATTAAGTTCATTGAAGAGGAAATATTTATGATCTCTCATAAACTACATTAGACTCCATCAGCTCTCATGGGGGCATTCTGTGGGCTGTGCACATACAGAAAATCTGGTCTAACAGAGTCCTAATCAAACAGGTTGTTACAGAGAGGTGTCCATAAATTCAGGAGGTACTGAACTTTGTATTTCCCACAAAGTCCTCTCCTCTTGGTGCAGTGAGCAATGTGAAGAAAAATTTTCACACTATATTTTTCTTTCCAATCATGAGAGAAACGAGTTTCCTGGAAATTTTTATCTTGTGTCCCTTGATCTCAACCACTAACATGATTTGGTTTGTAGGTATTTTATAGAGAATCAAGTGTAGGAATGTTTTAACACATCTTAAATACTCCAGCACAGATCTCAGAAGCTATGCAGTTTTCAGAGGGCCTCTCCAAAGTCATTGTGGTATTTTATGGAAACAGACAGTAGAGATGTTTTGTCAAGAGCTCTGCCTGTCAATGCATTGCACTAACATCAGCAGATGTATATCTCTGAAATGTTAGAGTATGTGAATATGCCAGCTTAGGATATTACTCTTCTAATTGTTGAGGGTAGAGAAACTGAACATGGCTTCTATGGAGTCATCCCAGTGAATTCTGCCAGTCCACATCAGAAATAACATTCACAATCATAAAATACGTTCTTTTGAGAAATGTGAGTATGTAATCCTCAACTGGAAGTTACATATTTCCCTTAGGGGAAAAAAAACCAAAACAGGTTGCATAAAAACTCTAAGAGTTTGAGGAGGACATAGAACACTTCAGCCATGAAGTACCAGTGGGAAATCTGCAAGAGGCAGAACCTCCATGCACAGTGTTGTGTCTAATGCCTCTAACATCCACAAAATTTGCACCTTTAGTGCCATCTGTATGTGTGAACAAGAGATCCTGAGCTAGAACAAGAAGGAAAGCTAGATAAACTTCTTGGGATTGCTCCTGATTCTACTCTGCAATTGCACCGAGCAGAATCTACAGGGCTTTATATAGAAAGTTGAGGTATCCAATACAAACACAAAAACCAAACAAAACCAAAAAACTAAACAAAAAAAAAGGGGAGAAAAGAAAAGAAAAGAAAAGAGAAAAGAAAAGAAAAGAAGAGAAAAGAAAAGAAAAGAAAAGAAAAGAAAAGAAAAGAAAAGAAAAGAAAAGAAAAGAAAAGAAAAGAAAAGAAAAGAAAAGAAAAGAAAAGAAAAGAAAAGAAAAGAAAAGAAAAGAAAAGAAAAGAAAAGAAAAGAAAAGAAAAGAAAAGAAAAGAAAAGAAAAGAAAAGAAAAGAAAAGAAAAGAAAAGAGAAACACAGACAGAAAGAGAAAAACTCTGTCCTTAAATCCTTAAATTCAGGGTGTGAGAGTCATTTAATATATTAAAATCACCGTGGTAAGAAGCAGCAGCACAGGGCTTTCCAGCACCCCAGCCAGATGGGCATTACTTTGCAGGTCTCAGGCTGTATGAATTCCAACAGAAGAAAGTAGGTATAAACAAAGTCAGAATTTAATTACAAGTACACATTTTGTTGCACAATACTCTCTCAAAAATGCCTACATGATGCTTGGTTTGATCATTTGTTCAAGGCTCTTTGTTAAACAGAATGAGTGCAGTGTAAGACACATAATACGCTGACATCTTCTTATGGTTCTGACATTTACTAAGGCAATAAATTAAAATAATTATGTTAATGTATAATAAATGTATTCAACAGGAAATAAAAAGTGTATAGTGCAAGGGAAAAATCTTTTCTAAGTGGCTGTCATAGAAAAGGAGACTAAAATCTTAGCAGAGATATGTTGGAGGCTGATAATATAAGCATAGCTTGAAATAATCCTTGTTTCTAGTGATAATATAGTTTAAATTAACAAACTTCAAGATATCAGGTTGGAAAATGCCAATAAAAAATTAAAGATATCCATTCTCCATATTTTGTTAGTGACTTGAAGAAAGGCAGGGGTGGGATTCTTCTGCTTCTTTCCTCTGTAGAGGACTTGCCATTCATTCTCATTCTCAGTTTGCTGAACAATGTGGAAAACATTTTCAGACTGAAATGAAATTTCCAAAAGCCACCGAGTCTCCTACAGATCTGTAGATCCAAATAACTACTTTGGTGACAAAGCTGGATTAGTCACCATGCTACAGCTCACTGCCATAACTAGCCAGGCACGTTGTCCTACCTTTCTGAGCCTACCAAGCAACATCAGCTTGCTCAGGCTGTCCCATAAACCTCTTGCCATACCTTGACCATGATGGGGATGTCCCTTGGGCAGTCACCATGGAGTGACCTGTGACCTTGTGCCAGAACTGGCAGCTGCACAAGTCACCCTTTAAGAAAAGTCTCTGGTGTTCTCCACCAGGGCTCTTTGAAACCTTTCCCCTGCCCTTGGCTTCAGACAGGTCCAGCAGGTACTGTTGGCTGCCCCTCAAAATGATATTTACAGGACAAGATGTTTAAAGGGAGAATTTCCTCCTGGCTGCAGATAATTAATGGAACTTCCTGTCAAAAAGCTTGCACATCATCTAAAACTGTCTACTCAGCACAGGTACTCTAATTGTGTAAGTATCCAGTCCTTTTTGAAACACTCAGACTGTAATTGCCTCAGCAATATCTAGAGATGAGGTTGGCCAGAAAGCTTTAAAAAGTGTGGATGAGGCCTTCAGCCAAGGCAAGTGAGGCATTTCTCACACTACATCCAATTAAAAACAGCTGAGGACTTTTATGAAATCTCATTTTGCTACATCAGATCGGAAATCTTAATATGCCTTGGTCTGGAAATTGTTCCTCTTACTTCAATGGGTCTTCATGCAGATAAGGTGAAGTACAAACAGTACAAATAAAAGGGCAGGTTCTTTGAAGAAGAGACATTCTTGGATTTGTTTAGGTAGAGCCTGATAAAATGGTGCTGGGTTCTCTCTTCTAAGCTTTGCCACAGTAAACAAAAATGAATAAAAATACAATATCAAGCTGAACCAATGTCTGCAGCCTTCTTGATTGGCCCCAGGATTCAACTGGATGCTAATAGCAAAAAATACTGATTAAAGCTGAGTAATTTTGCACCAAATTGAATTCATTTTAACAGCATAGAGGAAGGAGAAATATTATCCTGCTCTTTGCTCAGCATATTTAGATATAATGACATAATATGAATGCATTCCAAAAATTGCCTCTCTTCAGGTAGTGCATTTTGGAGTGATTTCAAAATTCCCTTAGGTTATATCAGCAAAATGTTTTCCCTTGTCTCAAAAATCACTAAGCTCTCAGTGCCCAATTGCCTGTGTCACTTACCTTGTTTACATGGTGGGTTATATTCTAGACTTATTTTGTCAGGCTGCCCTTATGCTACTTTGTGACTATTTTGATTTTCAAGCCTCCATGCATAAATTATGATTTATTTTGCTTTCAAAAAGGAAGGCTGAGTGAAGTAATAGAGTGTGGGGTTTTTGGTTTGTTTTTTATTATGAATATTTCAAGAGTGTGGGTTTTTTCTTATGAAGAAAACTCTGCACTTCCACCAAATTTATATTTTTTCTTATGTATAGAAAAACCTACACAGAGAACAGCTGAAATAAAAAGCAAAGCATTATCCTGTGTTCAAACCAGGAGAGATGCTAAGTACTCATAACTCCAGAGTCATACTCCTCAATGCTGCACTTCTTTGGTCGACAATACTATTTTACATATAGCTGTGCACTGCAGTATTGTTAATGTGCAGTTACCCCATGCCAGAGAGAAGCTATGTACAGAGAACATGGTTATATGAATAAAACAAACATGTACATTAGTCTAATTTTGAGCACTGAAGTAGCGGGGCACATCATTCTTCAAAACTTACTTTAGTTGTTTTTATGATAGCAAGAGGCAAAAGATGAAGCCATAATTGAACAATTGCCCAAAGGCAATTACTGATTGAAATTGATTAATTCTACAAACAAATTTAACCCCTAGATTAGTTGTCACATTACAGCAGAATTGGGCAATGCTGCTTCAGTTGTGAAGGAGACACAACCATCTAGCATGAATAGTTAATACAGTTTGTTATCCTGTAGAGTTGCTTGTTGAGTTACCCAAGGAAATGTCACTGGGGAACTGAGCAGGGAATGCTACTTTGATGCTATAAAACCATTGTGTTACCTCTCTGCTTTTATGTATGAATCTGAGGAATTGTTAACAGCACCAAGAGCAGTTTGCTCTGAGCGACACAATTGTGGCAGACTTAACATCAAAGTCATGCAAAATCCACTCAAAACAACAGAAAGGCTCTGAGTGAATCCAGAGGACTTTGAATCAAGGCCTACCAGGGTTCAATCCACGAACCTAATGGATTTTCTGAGGGGATCCTGTGGGAAATTGGAAAAAGGATTCCAATTTCTTGAATCTGGGGATTACTGAGGTTTCAAACTGCTGCTTTCACAAAATCATTGGTTCAGCTCCAGCTTCTTCCCCCTTTCAGCCCAGGACGCTGTAGTACAGGAGCACAGAGCTTTGTGGTTGAACAAAGCACCCGTTGCACCTGAGAACTCTCCCTTGCTCTGTCCCCACAGGAGAGCTGCTGCAGAAAGCCATTTGAGGTAAAAATTATTAATGTTGCTACTTCATGCCCAGAAAGAAGCTGCACAGAGAAATGCTTGGCATCATCACCTGTCAGAGGATGGTGGGGGTTAGATGCAAATCTTTCTTCAGCTCCTCAGTTCTTCCAGTGCTTGGAAATTAATTTGCTGAATTGGTCATTTTGTTACATTATTTCTGAAGTGGCACAGAGACTAAAGGCAATGCTGAGTGTGGCAGTCTGCTCCTGCTTTTGGCTTCACACTGATTTCACAAGGTTGCTAGTGACTTGGTTTGCACAGGTTTCTACCCAAAATTCAAAGCTTTGGCTTTGATGTAGAAAGCCCCTTGTGGCTTGAAATGAGTGACTGGGAGATTTCCTGAACTGTCACACAGTCCAGCTGCAGGTGTGATGGATGAGAAAACCTGAGGTTTTCTGATGTTAATGTAAGTAACTTCATTAGTTGCCTGTGCAGTGGATTGGGCCCTTCTCCTTTCATGAGAATGTTTTTGCTGATGGAACATCCCACATACAATTTCCTGAGCTCTCATATCTGCTTCTTCTCTTGGAAAGGACAGGGGTTTTGTTGGGCTTCCAGGAACATTTCAGAGCCCTTTTCCCTCCTTCCAAGGTGTTTTAGAGGGAAAGGACACATTGCTAAATGAGCAATGTGATAGATACAGGGAGCTCCTGTTTTGGTTGAGCAACAGATGAGGCATATGGGTAATTTATTGCACTATAACTGTGTTATGTGATATCGATGCTGCAGTATTAATGACTGCAAAGTGCCCAGATTGATTCAGATGGCCATTTACTGTCATTATTACAAATCTAAATAAATAAATAAGAGCAACTGAACTGATGTATCTAAGAAGTGTTTCAAAGTCACCCAGTGACATATATGTAGGCGCTTGTGAACAGAGAGAGACTCACACAATATCAGGAACATTTTTTATTGGGGTCAGAAAGAAACAGAACAATTAAGTCATTTTCAGTCATATACAATATATTAGGAACTGTTTTAACAAGCACATTGCTAAACTGACTGGCATGAACAAAGCATTTTAAAACACTGGGGTGTAAATGTGTCAGGAAAAAAGAAAGAAAACATGTAAACTATGCTCAAAAATAGTCTGCAAATGTAAGGAAACAAGAAAAACTAAAACAATCATGCACATACCTCTCCTGCTACCATGGCCCAGTGAATAAAGTGGTTACCATGGCTGGATCTGGCTATGAGGTGGACTTTAGAGGGCAAGCTTTGTTTCTGATCTCTGCCCAAACACTGAGCCTTGATCCAGTCTGTTGGTTTGTGTACTTTGAGCAAGCCAACCTCACACTGCAAGAGCCAGCAAGCTAAGTTTGAATTTATCTCATGCCTTCAGGTTTCTCTTAGCATCCCCTGTCTGGCTGTCATATCATACAGACCAGAAGATTTATTATACTTGATATTCCAAAATATGACTCTGCACTTTTCCCTAAAATGCAAAAGAAGTGCAAGTCAATCACTATTACTTGATTTTGCTATGCTATTTATGTATCTGCCTTTTTTTTTTCTTTCTGAACAGAGAAATGTACCTTAAATGTACATCTTGCTCAAAGGTAATTAACCGTTTATGGACAGTATTGACATATATCAAGCATAATCTCTTTTTTATTTAAACTACTTTTGCTAGATACAGTAATCTTTGGTACTGAAAGCAATGAAAGCAAGCCTGTTAAAATAAATAGTTTCTTCATATTCAGAGATACATTTGAGAATAGGTGGGACCCCAAGACAGCTGAGAAAGAACCTGCTAGAATTGATCTGCATGCAAGAAAACTGTATTTTGGTTCCTCATACACCCACAACCTCTAATGATAATTGACTCACTTGCCTAGATAAGTTCCTTAGATAAACAACCGAAACCCAAATTAATATACTACCCATTAATACTCCAGTTAACAATTTCTATAGCAACAACAACAAGAAAAAGATAGGATTTCTTTTGAAGGTTTATTCTTAGTAGTGTTTATGTGATGCAAACGTTGGATCTAAGTCACCTGAAAAGCAAGTCAGCCTTATGGCTGGGACTAAACACTGGATGTTCTCTTACTCATGGCTTGTGCTTAAGCAGCTACATTTCAATATCTCTTAATTTTATGGGTCATCAGGAACTTGAGAAGTATGTACCATGATTGCTTTTCACTTCTGTGCACTTGGATAAGCTCAGACACACACATGACAGTTCAGTGTACAGTGACCACAGTTACAGTGGTACAGGAAAGTAACTTTCAAATACTTAGTTATAAAATTGCCTGCTATAAATATATATATATATATTTTAAAAGCTAAAAAATATGCCCATTTGCTTTGTTGCTGCTTTTTGATTTTGGGTTTTTTTGGTTGGTTGGTTTGGTCTTTGTTTGTCTGTTTTTGATTTAACACCTGCTATCAAGGTTCCACTACTGGGGACTGCAGCAAGCTGTGTAATCTGCAAGGAAGATGCTCAGAGGTTACTCCCAACATCGAGCTCCCCTAGTGGCTGCTTCCCTCCCACCTTTCCTGTGTGTATGCAAACGCCTCGGTTGGAATTTTCCCCACTCATGACCAGAAGGAAGTGACTGAAAAGGGATGTGGATCACAACCCAGGAAGGACAAAAAAAAAAAAAGGTGATAAGCAACCTTACCTGGGGTTTTTGGTATGGAAAAATGTTGAGTTATTCCAAGAGGAAGCAAGAAGACCTAGAAGAGAAATCTAAGGGCTTCTCTATAAATCTATAATCAGACACTATGTACTGCCTCGTTGAAGATATAAGGAATCCTCTGGGAAGTTCTGCTTTAAAGTCTGGGTTAATAGCAAATACACACACAAAACATAGATAGCAATGTCTTATGAATCATTCTGCTTACATTATTTTTACCATGTGATGGAAGGCTTTATTGACCATATTCAATCCAATGAGTAGCATTAATCCACATGCAGATGGATACAGATGTAAAGAGTCTATGAAGATGAAGCTTTAATATTCTAAAGGTTTACTACTAAAAAACCCAATAATTGTTAAAAGTTTGTATATTAATGGTGAGCAAAACCAATGGCTGCTAAGAGTGATAAGTAATTAAAATATGGTTAAAAGCTACACAAACATTTGCCTCTCCAGTTTTTTGAGGGTAACATCCTGTAGAGTGGGATTCATCAACCAAAATATGTTGGCCAAAGAAAACTCAGGTAGAGTAAAATGGCCAACAAGCAATCTCACTTGTGCAGTCTGAACCCTCCACTGGCTTTATGCAGAGCAAACAGCTGGCAGCAAGTCCAGATTTAAAAATAAACCAAACCAACCAAACAAATAAACAAGACAAATAATAACAGATTCTTAAATAGCCTGGCCTGGGGTGCACTCACTGCTGCTCTTCCTCAGACTGGGCCCTGTGGGGATGGCCCAGGCCAGTGTGACCCCACAGCTCCATGTATGACTCCACAGAGCTGGAGAAGCCTTGGAGATGCTGTGGGGTTTGGTAGAGGTGGTTCATCAGTGAAGAAGGGCCATGGGGCTGTGGCAGATGGGATCAGTCGTAGATGCTCCTGGGGCTGAAGTGCTTATTCTTCTCAGGAGAACCAGAGGTCCAAGTGACTCAAGGGGGTCCCCACCTACCCACCAGGGCTTTGGGGCCTGACATGGAGCCCAGTGGCATGGAGCCTGCCATGGTCCCCCAGAGGGACCTGGCTGTGTGGGCAGGGGTGGTGAAGCAAATGAGTCTGCACTTGGGGCCCTTCCCAGTACCCTCACCCTGGGCAGTTCTGAAGAAACCTTGTGGGCCACTCCCCCTGGAGAACAGCAGTGTCTTTTGTTTGTGGTGGCATTTGCAGAGGGGTGCAGAACATCTCCTTGCACCATCTCGGAGGACTGGGAGAGCCCCAGCCTCCCTCTCCAGGGAGCAAAAGAGAGGCCTGCAGGTCCGGAAGACAACAGAACAAGCATTGGAATGGGCTGCCCCGGGAAGTGGTGGATTTTCCGTCCCTGGAGATATTTAAAAAGAGACTGGATGTGGCACTCAGTGCCATGGGCTGGGAACTGCAGCGGGAGTGGATCAAGGGTTGGACTTGGTGATCTCTGAGGTCCCTTCCAACCCAGCCAATTCTATGATTCTATGAACACAGCATTGATTTTTATAATCCACAACCAAGGGATTAATCTCTCTAAAGAAGACATCAGTGCCCAGCTGGTGGCTGCTGTTGTTGCTGGGTTTGGGGTTTTTGCTGCTGATGTTTTGTTGATGTGAGGTCCGAGGCGGGCCGGGGCGGGCACTGATGCTCCCGCAGCAGAGCTGGGATAGGGCGGGTGGGAGCCTGTGATGCCAGCCGTGGGGACACGTCGGGGGAAACCTACTCCGGTGCTATTACCGGGTTCTTTTCCCCCAGAAGCTGTGACATTTAAAGAAAAAACAACCAAACAACAAAACCCCACAGGCTTAACGTGAGCAGAAGAGGCAGCAGCATCCCCGAGGCCCGGAGAACAGTGGTGGAGGGCGGGCGGGAGCTTCAGTCCGGCTCCCCCAGCTCCCTGTTTTTCCCCGGCTTCCCGGGTTCCTTCGGCTTCCCCCGCTCCCCCCCTCCATCCACCCTCTCCCCAGCTCCCCCCGCCCCTCTCCCGGCTCCTGGCGGGGCCGCGGCCAGCTCCAGCCTGTGCTGAAACTGAGCAGACCCTCCCCGCACCCCCCAGCTCTGCTTTCTTTCACATCTAATTTGATAGGAGGGTGATTTCAAGCTTCCCACAGTTACAACTTTTCTTGATTTCTCCCTTTGCTCCCCCCCTTCCCCGCGCATTTATTACTTGCATTTAATTAATTCCTTCTTTGCGTTTCCTCCCCTGTTAATCTTTGGGCGACTGCTTTGTACATATGGCAATCTGATAATGAGGGAGTTTATCCTTATTCTCTATACTTCTTCATTGCGATGTCCACCCGTCTAGTGCCTGGGATATCGATCATCTTTCCGTGGGGAGGGGGACAAGTTAAGAAGGGTGATAAAAGATTTGCAGTATCCCACACCATTAAGAAGAGCTTTTATTCCTTGGCACTGTTTAATCAACTGTTATATCAAGTCATGCTGTTTAAGCAACCACATCAAAAGAACATACCCTCTATTGTATAAATTATATATTTCTTGTATCTGTCTTCTCACATGCACACAGACGGAGAGATAAAACTTAAGTTTGTTTTTTAATAGCATGAAGCAGGTATTTAGCTGTTATACAACTTGTTTCTGCGACTAAGTTGGTTGATAAAAACCTAGAAGACAAGCTGCTCACTTTCTAACTTTTTACCCAATCCCAAACCAAAACTCCTTAGTTGAAACTGGGGAAAGAGAGATCAATGATTCACTCAAAGTTTTCAAAGAAATATAAATAACTGAAGAAAAGTAAAGGCTAAAAGAGGGAAGAGCACTATTTAGAGTCGGTGTGAGGGCTTCGGATCACTTCTTTCGGCTTTTTCCTGAAGTTTACATAAAAAGACCATTTTGTCCCCTTCAAGTCCGTGCTGTCCTGCTTGTTACAGTTTGCGGATACACAACTTTTTTACCACTTAAAAACTAATTTTGAAGACCATTTTCACATGATTAAACTTGATTACGACTCAGCTCGATGTCACAGACCGGAAAACTCCCATGTAATTGTTCTCCCCAAAGAAGTTGTTAGGGGTTTAAAAAATAAATAAATAAATAAATAATGTTGATATTTCTTTTTGTGGGTGGGATTTCTTTTGGGGCTTTTTTTTTTCTGAAAGAGTGAACTTTGAATTGTTTCAGTATGCTGTCCTGCCATTTTTAAGAACTCCTAAAAAACTTCAAAAAGTTTCTAGATTCCAGGATAAATTGTATTTTCTTAGGAGCAAAAGTAAACGAGCTCTTTACAGGCAGATAAGTGTTTGTTCATACGAGACTCTGCTTTTCGGTCTAACCTGCTCTATCAACCTCATCTCTGCAGTTTTGCTCGTCTCTCAACACCTTTGTCTGATTAGTAGCTTTTGGAGATCGGGATAAAGACATCACTTGCCACGCTGCATGAGATAACAATTAATTTAACATTAAACTTATCCCCTTTCCATTCACTTTGCTGGATCGATCTCTGTTAATTGTGTTTGCGGATGCTTTCAACACTATGCTTTTCTAAAAAACTTAATGACACCCCGCAAGGAGGTGTAAGAGTCTAAAACGCTGCTCTTCGACTTCGACCAAAGAAACAAAGAATATAGCCCCAGCGTGCTCGGGAGACCATCTATTTTTAATCAATTGACTTTTCGTGCACTTCTGAAGATACAATATTATTTTTAAACTGGATGATAGTCCTGCTTTTATTTATTTTTTTTTTTTTAAGTGCCATTTAAATCTCTCCAGGTTGCAGTTGTGTGCTACACAGGTCAGAGACGGTAACTTCTATCATACAACTGCCGCCTCCCATCACACTGACTTCTTTCTGCGTTTAAATTAGTCGTTTGTCAGCTAAAAGGAGCGTGTCTTTAAAAATGTATGTCTTGAAGAGGGAGAGCAATCTCCCTGTTCAGGGGTTAGAAACCTGTTACAAAGCCACTTAGGTGGGTGCGCTCTTAAATGGCATTATCCCCCCTCCCCAGGTTTTAATACTTCCCCAAGATGTTTCTATTTGCACGGCTCCCAAATAATTCGGCACTTTACTTAACCGCAACTGTCCTTAGAAACTTGATTTGCACTGAGGCAGCCTACTAATCTTTTTTTTTTTTTTTTTTTTTCTTTCCCTCTTTCGCAGAGGCATCTGTTCCCCTTGCTGACAAATGTACTATTCTGCCAAGAAAGTTGTCCTTTTTTTTAATTAAAAAAAAAATTAAAAATAAAAAAATAAAAAAAAATTTAAAAGAGAGAGAGAGAAAAAAAAAAGAGAGAGAGGGAAAAAAAACAGCGTGTAATTGATGTTATCCCAAGAAAGCGCGATCTCCACCCCTCTCAGCTCCAAGCCCTTCAGGTAAAAGGAAAAAAAAAAAATCTTTCAAGAATTTGTTGCCTTTTTGAGGGTTAAAACATCAGAAGACAAGCTTGTCTCGCCTTGGCCAATCAGCTCTCGGCCCTGGCAGCTATAATATAGAACTAAAGGCAGACTCCTCTCACAAGCGTCTTGCTTTGCTACCATTAAAATCAGACCCTTTTTTTGTCTCTCGATTGCTGTCTCCCGACCAAACTCCGATGTGTTCCGTTATCAGCGACCTAAAGCCTTCCATTCCAGCACCTGTCTTGCTAGGGATCGGTGGATAGTATACGATTCAGAAAGCAGACAAGGACATAGGAGGAGAGAGAGCTCTAGAGAGACAGCCAGGGATAGGCACAGAGAGCTTTGAAGTAATTGGATTCAATGGACGAAATGCTGCTGTTGACAAGAATTCTCTTGGTGGGCTTCATCTGCGCTCTTTTAGTCTCCTCTGGGCTGACTTGTGGACCAGGCAGGGGCATTGGAAAAAGGAGACACCCCAAAAAGCTGACCCCTTTAGCCTATAAGCAGTTTATTCCCAATGTGGCAGAGAAGACCCTAGGGGCCAGTGGAAGATATGAAGGGAAGATCACAAGAAACTCCGAGAGATTTAAAGAACTAACCCCAAATTACAACCCTGACATTATTTTTAAGGATGAAGAGAACACGGGAGCTGACAGACTGATGACTCAGGTAGAGCCACAGAGATACCTGTATTTGTGTTTGTTAACCTCTCTGAGCAATCCTAAAGGACGCATCTGTCTTAGTATTTTTGAAAGCCCCCCCTTTCCCTCTCCCCCTCCTCCCCCCGCCCCTCCAAACTCGGCTAGTTTCCCCCATTGAATGTAAATACCATCTATCCAGACAAGTTAGCAGGGGCTGGAGCTGGAGCTATATAGATATTTGGTGGGGGAATCTGTGTGATACTTACAGTCATTACCGTGCCATGGCGTTCCCTGTAACTTGGTTAGAGATTGCTGTTTGCATTTGTCCCCAAGGATGCACTTTGATCAAACGAATTGCATATAGCTCAGAGGACCCCAAGTGTATAGTGACCGCCAGGCCACTCACTCATTATTACAAACGCAGTCCTCTGTTGCTAAGCCTGATGACTTGATTTATTTTTGATATATCTTATTTAATTTCTTTTTTTTCCCCTTCATTTAATTTTAGCCTTTATTATTATTCATTTTCCTAGCGAACATATTCTAAATTTAGTAGGCATGCAGTCGTTCACTCACAAAAGGCAGCTGAAGCCGGATCGACCATTCCTCTCCTGATTCCGTATTATATAGCTCGTATTGCAATACCATCATTTGCAATTGTGCCCATCAGAGCGTAAATATATTGATATTTCTTTAAGGATGCTCGCCACCAATGGCTCTGGTACTTCCACAGGGGAGGGACTTGCAACTTATCGGCATTGCATCACCTTCTGTTTTAAAAAATCTGATGGCACAAGGTTTACAACTGGGCAAATATTAGATCTCGGGTGGAATCAGATTGCGGAACCATTTTATGAAAAAAAAAAAAAAAAGGAGGAAAAAAAGAAAGAAAAAAGAAAAAAAAAAAGGACCTGTCCGAGAGCTACCTCATAATTATTATTCACGCTCAACAGAAAGCTCGGTGAAGTCAATTGCGCTGCCAGTCCCGGAGTTTCTGAAACTACATGCAATCTAGGCATTAGAAATGGGTTTCCTCCAAATATAGGTCAACAGCGCTTTTTTAATATTAATACATTTAAGCCCCACCTTCAGTGCTAGAACAGGACTCGCCTGGAAGGACTAGGCGGGGAGTGGACGCGGGGAAGGGGGGGGTGTAGGGGGTGGAATTTCCCAAACTCTCCCCGTTCCTCGGCCTGATTTTCCGCACGTTTGCCGGGTCTCACGGGGCGAGGGACCGGCGGCCGCCACCATCTCCTCCCGACCACCTTAAATCGCACCGTACCTCCCAGCGCGGCGGCGCCTCTGCCCGCCCGCCCGCCGCTGGGCGCGGAGCAGCGCGGAGCGGCTGTCGGTCCCCGGCTCGGGAGCGGAGCGGTCCGCGCCCCTCTGCGCGCCCGCGGTCCTTGGCCTCGGCTGCCTTCGGTGCGAAGCGTGCGGCGAGGCAGCCGCATCTCTCGCATTTTCAGCTCCACTTACTCCCCTCGCGTATCGATCGCGGCGGCTCGGGTTTCTCCCTTCCCTCCGCAGCCCGGCGGCGGCGGCTCCGCGGGGGACGGGCTCCCGGCGGGGCACGGCGCATCCTTCCCTTTCGCGGCTGCGCCGGTGCGTGTGCGAGGCGGAGCGGGGCGAGGGGGGCAGCCCGGAGCAGATCGGGGGAGGTGGGCTGCGGGCCGGGGGCCGGCGTGCGGGCTGCCCCCCGGCCCCGCGGCTCTCCCGGGGCACGCCGCGCCGGCTACGCGGCTGGCCGCTCTCGATGCATTAGCTGGCAGCATCTGAACTCCTGACCTTCTGTCAACTTCCCTCAGACGAACGAAACGAAAACAAATACTTTTTTTTTTTTTTTTTTTTTTTTTCTCCTTCAGTGCTTATTCCCGCGCCTTAGACACAAAGGGGAGAGCTGGGCTGAGGGCAGTGAGGACAGGGAGGCCGCAGAGCCGGGTACCCGGCGGCTAAGAGGGGAGAGGGGTGGGGGACCAAGCAGGGCTCCGGCACCCCTCGGCGAGGCAGGGAGCGGGGAAGCGGAGCGGGTCTGGGTAAGGGGCGGAGGGACTGACCCTGCCCACCTTCCCCCGGGTACGGCCGGGTCCGCGGCGTCCCAAAGTACCGTCCTGCCGCCCGCGTCCCTGCCTTGCTTTCACTCCCTCCCTCCCTGCCTCAGCCGGCAACCTCCTGTTAAAACCCAGCCTTTAAACCCCTGCTTCGCCAGCCCTTCAACCATGGAGGGATCTTCCCTGAATAGAATCGTTAAACTTGCAGAATAGTTGCAGAATGCATTAGCTGCTAGTTAATATTAACTCCAGAAGGGGGGGAGAGGAAAGGAAAAAAAAAAAAAAAAAAAAAAACCAAGCCGCAGAGGTAGGTAAGTCAGGTTCTCAACTTTGCAGGTGACAACAGCAGTTTGCTGAAAGCTGCCCCCTTTCTCCCCTCCCTCCCCCTCACCCCAGCCATTGGCTAGATCCGGGGGAGTGATAAGGAGGCCCGGTCAATATGATAAAGCTGGAATTTGTATGAAATAAAATAGCAATCTCGTGTAATGCAGACACACAACCTGTGCGTGATGTGAGGAATTTAGAGATCAACTTGGCATTTAGGAAGCCCACCAGGTTGTTTACACTGACAGGTACCTGTTAAGTGTTTCCTTCAAGCAATTCATTTGTGAAGAGATTAGGAGCTGGCAGGAGAGGGCTTGTTGAACAACTTTGCCTCCACACAAAGCGTTAGTGGGGGCAGCCCTGCTGAGCTTCACGGTGGCTGAACAGAATTGGGCTTGATTTGTGGCACACGACCCAATGAATTAATAAATAGTCTGGGCTTCACGGCTTTTGACTCTGACAATCCAGCTCAGGCAGTATAAAAGGGAGGAAAGTCCTTTAGGAGGTAGTTTCTTCTTTATATCGCCGGAAGCCAGTAGCTCCTGCTGGCAGGGCCGAAGCTGCTGGAGCCCCTCGGAGCTGCCCTCACCCTGCCCGTTCCTCCTTGCGGGGTGAGACTCCGCTGTGTCGCTCAGGGCTGCCCCCTTATCAGTAGCTGAGACGTTTGCTCTTTCACCCCCTTCCACCTGTAAATCAGTAGAGGAGCGTATCCATCATCTCAGGTGTGCGAGAGACAGAGGGGCAAAAGAATAAAAATCAAACTCAGCTTCCTTGTACTGCTGCCCTTTGAGTTGGGGATGGTGCCGAAGCCCAAAGCCCGTCTCTTTCCATAAAGCGGTAGGCCAGAGAGTCCAAAGTGAGCTCACGATTGTGTTTTATATCTCGGGGGGACCTGTGTATTGCTGGAATTGTTTTTTATGGCTGTTGATAGGCAACATGGAAACTTTCTTGTTGAGCAACCTTGTCACGTCCCTGAAAGTAGCGTCGTCGGGATAATGGTCGAGCTTCGCCTTTCTGGGAGTTGTGGAGGGGGCCTTTGAGGTCTGTTACTGGGCGTGCTGGGAGCACACTGTGGAGAATAGTCCTGCAGAAGGCCAAGCATCCCAGTTAGGTCAGCGCAAGTGAGGGAAGAGCAGCTTACTGCATCCCGCTTGGCTTTAATCCACATCTATACTTGCATCAATTGAGCCACATCGTGTAGATAGCCACGTGTTATTTTTCCCTCAAAATGGGGGGGTGGGGGGGGACTTGAGGGGGGGCGGAGGGAGAATGGGAAAGGTTTCAACGTGTTTCTAACTCTGTATCTTTAGTTAAGCACTTTTCATTGTCTTTCGGTCCTGATTTCTTGTTTCTGAGGGGGCTGAGAGTCCTTTTCCCCTACCATCGGGTTGTTTATCCCCCATCTTGGCTAAGATAGGAATCCCCTCAAAATTTCAGGGTTTCATTTAGGTCTTACCCCCGTCCACCGCTGCAGCCCCCCCATCCCTTCTTCCCCCCATGCCGTCCCTCTCATCTACTCGGTCCCTGCAGGCCCCCGGTGCTGCTGGGCTCAGCTTCATCCCCAGGAATGGCTGGCAGCTCCGGGTGAGCGATGGAAAACCCTGTAGTGTTTCTCCACGGAGCTGCAAAACGTTTTATTCCACACAAAGGGTCTCGTAGCTTGCATAGCATC
Source organism: Heliangelus exortis (assembly GCF_036169615.1). NCBI lineage: Eukaryota > Metazoa > Chordata > Aves > Apodiformes > Trochilidae > Heliangelus > Heliangelus exortis. The sequence continues at coordinate 9,183,930 of NC_092423.1, read as the reverse complement.
CCTGCTTCGCTTAACTTCCCTCTTTGGCCCTCCCTTGCTTTTCATCTTTCCACTAAGAGCTATGTTATTGTATGGATTTGCTCGGCTTTGTAGGAGAGCGCGGATGTATGTTTGAAGCGGGGTGAATGCTCCCAGCCCATGCTGCTTTGAGGGCTCTAATGAGTGATGGACGAAGGGAGAGGGGAAAAAAAACAACAACCCAACAACCCACCCCTCCCTCCAGCACAAAAAGGCTGTTAGCATGTATTGAGACCCCTTTCAACACAGAATTAAGCTGAAAAGACCCGGAGAGACATTCCGGGGAGGAGGGGGAAACCGTGACTTCGAGATATATGGCGAGTGTTTGTTCTCGGCAGAAAGTTCGCTCTCGGGAAGGGGACAGGGCACTTAGAGGCAGGAATTTGCTCCGTGCAGGTGGCTTTGAACCGACACACTCACACCCCAGAGCCGGTGATGGGGGCGGGGGCGTCCCCTGGCACCCCTAGGAGTGCCCCTGCCCCTGCAGGAGGGGGCGGCTTCGTCCCGGTTTGTCTTCGTGATGTTTCAGCCCCTCTTCTTTCCCAAGTTTCCCCAAGTTTCATCCCTCTCTTCACCTGCCTCTCCATCCCCTCTTGAAAGCGGGGGAGAAGATGCTCAGAGCTCGCCAGGGCTTATCCCGCGGAGCGCTTCAGGAGGGTGGGAGTGGGGGATACACGACACACGACTGCCACAGACTTGGCTGGGGAAGGAGGGGAGGATGCGGCCCTGGGGGTGAATGATGGTGGAGGGGAGTCTGCTCCTGGCTGCGGCAGTGTGTCCCCCCTTACCCCTCCCCGCAATGCGCCCTTCCCCAATGTGCCCGTATCCCCGCAGCGCTGCAAGGACAAGCTGAACGCCTTGGCGATCTCGGTGATGAACCAGTGGCCCGGGGTGAAGCTGAGGGTGACCGAGGGCTGGGACGAGGACGGCCACCACTCTGAGGAGTCCCTGCACTACGAGGGCCGCGCCGTAGACATCACCACGTCGGACCGGGACCGCAGCAAGTACGGCATGCTGGCCCGCCTGGCTGTCGAGGCGGGCTTCGACTGGGTCTACTACGAGTCCAAAGCGCACATCCACTGCTCCGTCAAAGCAGGTAAGGCGAGCATCCTGCCTAGGGACAGCTCGGGGCTGGGGAGATAGCCCTGGGCCACGGCTCAACCCCTCAGCCTTCCCCGCCCTGCTCGTTGCCTCTTCCCCTCTTCGCAGGGTCCCCATCAGCCCTGCCCGCCCCATCGGAGCTCCTCCGGGGATGCGGAGAGGAGTGCTCAGCCTTGCCCACCCCCGCCTCTTAGTGATTCCACCTGCGCGGGGGCGGGAAAAGAAAGGAGTATGGGGAAAAAAAAACGGAGGGGAGGTGGGAAAAGGCCGGACCAGCTGCAACACTTTTTGACAGCATTTTATTTGGGTGGTTTCTTGTCCAGCCTTCCCACGAGCGCTGCGCCGCAGCCACACACCCTTCTCCCCCCGTGGGATTTGCTGCTGCTTTCCCCATCCCCAGAGAAGGTTCAACACAAACACTCGTGGCTGTCTCCAGCCGCCCCGCTGGCTGCACGCCTTACTCGCGATCGCTAATCTCCGAGTGGGAGCCGGCCAGAAAAATAAATAAGAAACGTGGTCCCCTGCCTTCTGCAGTGTTAGCCACTAGGAAATTCCCAGATAGGGATACACATACATATAATTTTTTCCCCTCCCCTGTGCTTACAACGCCACACGCTGTCTCAACCCGGGAACAGCTGTCAAGAAATTCCCGACTTGCCGAGTTAATTTTCTTGGCACTTTTTGGAGGGAGCAAAATGGTTGGCAAGTGCCGTCACCTGAGTGGCAGCTAAAGCACTTTTTAATAGCATCCCCTAGCCTGGCAGCCCGCTGGAAGTGTGAAAAACCACTTGGTTGCAAAAGAAAATAATGGGCTTTCTTTAAATATAGCTGTTTGCTTCAAAACCAGCAGCCCCACAGCAGTGAAACCTGTCTGGCCTTGCCATGCCTGTCTGCCAGAGGGGCTCATCCCCCCCTACCCCAGCCCCAAGCTCCCCAGGGGCTGAGATGAGGTGGATCTATGTGGGCTTTGTCCTGAGAGCCCACTCCCGCTTTTGTTCAGCTCCTCAGTCCTTTCTAGCCCGAAGGAGGCCCAGCAAAGCTGTCAGCAGTGCGGGGATATGAAACATCCCTTTCAATAGCCAAGATGGGCTTTACAACTCAAGGTGTCTGATTGTGGCAAGCAGTGACCTTAGCCCAAGTGCACCCCCTAATCCACCCCCCCCGGGTATTTCATAGGAGAGGGGCAACCCCAAGCTGCTCATTGAGATTCGGCACACACGAACTGGGGAGCAATTTTTAGAGGGTGTCAGGCAGGGTCGTGTGACTGTACCAGGCGGGCTGCAAGGGAGCGGGCTTGAATTCCACCCTCTCAGCCTGATTTCAAACTGTCCAAACCTTGTTTCATGACAGAGCATCTTATGAGAAGATTAAACCCCATAATGCCAGGCAGGAAGATTCTTTATCTAGATCTCTGTTTGCAAAAAGTATGATCCTGGAGACTGGAATGCAAAGAAGAGTTTCCCCCAAGGCCTGAATTATTGTCACCAGGACAGAGGAGGGAGAGGCAGGGGTGGTAAAAGGGACATTGATAATGCGCTACAGCAAGTATTTAGAGCAAGCTTCTACATTTAAAATTCAAATACAGATCTTGAGTGCCTTGGAAAAGTGGCTCTGCTGTGCAAATATTGCTTGGAAGGTCCTGGGTTTTTTGGAGAGTATGTGTGTGAATTGGCACATAGGGTTTCTGCACCTGAACAAATAGGGAGGGGGAGAAAAGGGGGGGAAGAAGCTGGGAAAAAAATGGAAGTGTCCTCTCTTCCAAGAGTGTCTGCATTTATTACATGAATCAGAATGACAATGCTGATCCTTTATTGGATTTTAATTAGAGAACCCAAACAAGCACTGCTCAAAGAAGCAGATTTTCACACCTCTGCCAATTCACTGGCATGTTTGTAGAGCTGCTACACTACTAGATCTATTCATCAAGTCCCTGAATATGCAAACAAAGCTCAAGGCAGACCTTTAGCTCTGCCTTGTAGGAAGGTGTAGTTTGCTAGTGGAGGGCTCCACATAAAGCACATAGCTTGTTTGTTGCCATGTCCTCCCTGAAGAGGCCTTAGAGATCTTGCTGCTTCATTTCTGAAGGAGAAGTGATAAAGTCGTTAGCAAATCAATAAAGGTCTAATTTTCACCCTTCCTGTCTTTCCTGAGAGAGTCATTAGGAGACACTCCAAGGGTTTATTTAGATCATGAGAGCTTCAGTACCAGCCAAAGAGGCAAAATGTAAAATCTGACCACCTTTAGCAGATAAATCAGCAGGACTCTAAACTGGTATGGGGAGTAACTGGGAGAAAAGAGGGGAGGGAGAGGGAGGTCTGAGGAATGTCAACAGCTGTAGCAAAAAGACTTGCTAACATGGCAGACCATGGACTACAATCCAACATATAGAAAATCAGAGCTTTTAGGAACACCCCAGAATCCCTTGGTTAAGTCAGAGACAAGCCTGGAACTGGGTGGAGATCCTCTCCCACCACCCCACATGTTCCTGAGCTTCCAGAAAGGGATCTGCAAGAGAAACTCAAAGTTTCAGTGCTTGTCCTTCTTTCCTTAAACCTGAGATTATTCCTCTCAGAAGCACTGCAAAGCAGCAGCAGTGGCAACAGCATTTAGTAAGTAAACTCTGAGTAACTCTCAGAGAGTTCCCCAGAAATTCCCCAGAAAACTGGGGAATGGTGAAGGTGGGATGTATTTGGGTCTGAAACTGGTGTTGGACTGACCAGGAACCATGTGCTCTGGGACAGGGAACAGCATCCTCCTTCCAGTGGAGTCGGAGAGGGGTGAAGGAGGTTTTTTAGGTTTTTTTTTTTGTTTTGTTTTTTGTTTGTTTGTTTGTTTGTTTTGGTTTTTTTGGTTGTGGGTTTTGTTTTTTTTTTTTTTGTTTTGTTTTTTGTTTTTTTTTTGAAAGGGGAGTGACCAGGAGAAGTAGAGGTGCCAGAGAGGGATGTTTTAGGGAATGGCATGTGCCCCAGCACTCACTGTGCCAAGCAGGAGGGCATCAAGGGCCTGGAGTGCAGTGTCGGGTCACATACAGGCCCATAGAGTCAGTCTTAGGAAATCTGTGAAGTTGCTTTCCTGTGGGGTGATGTTGCTGTTTGCTGCCCTCGATGGTCTCCTTAACGGAGAGCTGCAGGGAGATGACAGGCAGTGTGAGCACTGACACTGCTCTAGAGGAGGAGAAACCCTATTCCAGCATAATTGCTCATCTTTGAAAACCTGCAAGTTATCTGACATGAGGTGTCCAGGACAAGGCAAATGGTATCCCACGTAGAAAGCTCTTCCAGAATACATTTAGTCTGGAACAGCTTTTTCAGGGGAAATATTTCAGCCCATTCTCTTAACGAGACAAAGGGCACCTCTTACTCCAAACCCAAAGGGAGATGCACCAGCTCCAATCTGGCAGGAAAGGAACTCTCACTTGACCCACTGAGTGCAAATGGAGCCAGTTTGTACACAAGGAAGGACAAATTTCGGTGGGGAGCGAGGTCACATCCTGCACTTGTGCCTCTTGGTTGGGTTGGGGTGGCTGGGGAGGTGGTGCCTTCCCCCATGCCTCTGTACCCCCATCCCCCAGCCCAGCGTGTCCTCCCTCTAACCTCGCCGTGCCTCTCTCTTTGCACAGAAAACTCGGTGGCAGCCAAATCAGGGGGCTGCTTCCCTGGCTCAGCCACGGTGCACCTGGAGCACGGTGGCACCAAGCTGGTGAAGGACCTGAGCCCCGGGGACCGGGTGCTGGTGGCTGACGCGGATGGACGGCTGCTCTACAGCGACTTCCTTGCTTTCCTCGACCGGGAGGACGGCTCCCACAAGCTCTTCTATGTCATCGAGACACGGCAGCCCCGGGCCCGGCTGTCGCTGACGGCCGCCCACCTCCTCTTCCTGGCCCCCCAACACAACCAGTCACAGGAGGGGACCCTCAGCAGCCGGGCGCTCTTCGCCAGCCGGGTTCGGCCGGGCCACCGGGTCTACGTCTTGGGCGAGGGCGGGCGGCAGCTCCTGCCAGCGGCCGTGCACAGCGTCTCGCTGCGGGAGGAGGCTTCGGGAGCTTACGCCCCGCTGACCGCCCAGGGCACCATCCTCATCAACCGGGTGCTGGCCTCCTGCTACGCCGTCATCGAGGAGCACAGCTGGGCGCATTGGGCCTTCGCTCCCTTCCGCCTGCTCCAGGGGATGCTGGCCGCCCTCTGCCCCTCCGTCGGGGGGGCTCTGGTGGGGGCTTCCACCTCCCCCGGCATCCACTGGTACTCTCGCCTCCTCTACCGCATCGGCAGCTGGGTGCTGGATAGTGACTCTCTGCACCCCCTGGGCATGGTGGTGCCGTCCAGCTGAGAGCATCCTGAGTATCCCCCTCCCCCCCCGGGCCTCTGAGGGCGAGACAGAGACACAGAGAGAGAGAGAGAAAGAAGAAAAAAAGAAAGAGAAAAAAAAAGAAAAAAAAAAAAAAAAAAAAAGAGAAAGGAAAAAAGAAAAGGAAAAAAAAAGAGAAAAATCTAAAGAAAAAAAAGGAAAAAAATTACATATTTTTAAAAGAGAGCACGGATTAAGACTTAAAAATAATAATAATAATAAAATAATAATAATTAAGTAGGACAGTCCAAAGTAGACTTTAAGGGAAACAAAGACTCCGGGAAGTTCTGTTCTGTTTAGTTTATAAATATATATATATTTTTATTTGTTCTTTTTTGTTGTTGTTGTTGTTTTGTTTTTTGTTTTGTCATTTTTTTTCCTCCTCTCCTGGATATTTATTTCTTTGGTATTTTGAATAGATGTTTTAAATGATATGAACCGGACCTTCAAGAGCCTTAAATAGTTTCTTTGATAATTTATTATCATGTGAACTGTACTCACGGGGAAAAAAATTATTTTGTGAGGTCAAGTAAAACTGCGCAGAGTCTATTTTTCTACATGTCACATGTGTCCTGACTTTCAGAAAGCAAAATTCTGTACTTTTCCATCTCTCCATTACATTGCTCCTTCATTTCAGCAAGTCTAAAAAACAAGCAAACAAACAAAACCACACCAACAAAGACAAACTTCATGGGGGTCCGTAAATTATATTTTTATACACAGAATTGTAAATTAGATTTTTTTTGAGAGATCAATACTTAACTGAATCACATTTCGTTTTTTGAAATAGTGTAAAATATGAGAATATATTATTTTAATTTAAATAGTTTCAAATGTAACGTCATTTCTTGTATTGTTTTCCATGTTTTGCTTTGTAAAAACACCATTTGGCCATGTTCATGGATGTCAAGACTGTTACACAAACTTTTTATTTGCAAAAAAGCGTAAGAAACTTTGTTATTTTTAACTTCAAAAAAAATTTATTAGAAAATAATATTTTTTAAAAAGCGCACATGGCGACAATTCTGTGACAATGGAGATGGTAGTTTGTACAGAGGGGAGAAAAGGATGTTTTGCATTAATAAATTGAGAAATAACTGCTGTAAATTTACTAAAATGTATTTTTGAATATTTTGTAATAGTTTTAATAGTTTTATAGAAATAAAATGTGCCATGCACAGACTGGTTAGTATATAATAACTAAGAGTTCCTGGTGCATCCCATTTTTTTTTAAATTTTTTTTTTTTTCCTTTTTGCTTATTTGTTTAGGAAACATGATGCCTAAAGGAGTGCCCGTTGTTTTCTTTAGATGTGTTATGACTTCTAATTTTGTTACTTTAATTAAGAACATGAATCCATCACATCCACACGCAACCTGGAATCTCTTGTACTAACAGTAGAACCTCACTTATTTGCATGGAGCAGCCAGGGGATGCAGCTCCCTTTGCCACAGCCTCAGCTCCCCACCTGTGCTCAGGTGATGCTCCCCTCTTCCAGCTCCAGCCCTGGCTCCATGTCCACCTCCTGGTCTGGTCCAGAGATCACAGACATCTCTTAAAAATGATTTCTGAGACTGTTAAATCAAGTTTGCCCTTTTGCAGCATGTTAATCTGAAGGCAAGCAGCTACCTTCACCTTGCGGTGATGCTGGGATTTAATCAGATTTAATCTGGATGCCTGGAAGATGGAAATCTGGGAGATCAACACTGATTTTGGTGAATTAAGTGTGATTCATGTGGCTGACGCTGGAAGAATGAGCTGGTTGCTGTATTTCACTGGCCACCTTGCCTGAGTAACAATGTGGGTCTTGGGGACACCAAGAAAAGAACAAAACACCCTTTGCAAAACAAAACAAAACAAAACAAAACAACACAAAAGGGATAAAAATTTGTTAATTTGTTTTGAGAGATGTTCCTGAGCTCTAACGTGTCAGAGTCCATCCCGAGCCATCACTGAGTGAACATCTTGGAGATGTGTTTTAGGAGACAAGTGCTGCGGCCAGGACTGAGTCCCCCTCTCTTGTCCCAGCTCCAAGCCCCACTCGAGGGCTCATCTTCACAGGGTGCTGATGAGTGAGGTTCTGCTGCACCCCGTGCTCCTCCCCAGAGAGTTTCCAGGATTCCTTTAAAACTTTTGTAAAACATTGTGCGTGCGTGTGTGTGTCTGCGACAGGCCCGTGCCAGAAGGGAGATTTCCTTGAATGTCTTCTCACCTTTTTTTTTTTTTTTTTCTGGTTTCCATTAATCACCAGTCTAGGATGTTTATCCATCGGGCAGCCTTTTGCTTCAGAGATGAAGCTACATCCTCTGCTGGGATGCAAAGTAGCTTCATGCAAAGTAGCTTCACCTCTGGAGAGCATAAAACATGCTCTTCCACACTCAAAATCTGGGAGATTCTGGAGCAACGCCAGGAGCTGGTGGCCAAGCCATGGGCATGAGCACCTCCGTGTCAAGCCCTAACAGATGGATGTGGTCTCTGCTTCTAGTCTGGGGCCACATCCACTCTCTGAAGCTTGGTCATGGCTGGGATGATGAGACTTCAGTGCCACCACCAGCACCCATGCGGACTGCCAAGATGGGAACCAAGCCACCCTGATGGCCACCTGGTGCAGGGCATCCCGGGGGACTGTGAACTGCCCAGTGAGTGCCAGGGATCTTTCACTCACCTGGCTTGGACTCTGCTGCTTTCATGTCTTTGGGTTCTGCTGGTGCAAACTCAGCTGGTTTGGGGCATGTAAAAATGTGATCATGGAACAAATAAATCTTTTCTGTAAGAGTCTGGCCTTCATGCAGCAGTGTCTGGGCATCTGAGCTCTCTTACCTCTGCCTCTGGATAAAGTCTGGCATTTTGTAAAGTCTTCCCACTGAAAAAAGAACAGCTCTGGAGCCAACCTTCTGCAGAGGTCAGGCACTGGAGGAGTTTAGGGACATCAGCAATCACACTTAGGGCTTTTTGTCTAAATCATAACTGAGATGTAAAAGACCTGCTAGACCAGAGCCCACTCCTGTGTCAGGGTAGGGTATGTGCCCCAGTAGGGACCATATCAGACGTTGTTGTGCTCATTCTTCACCAAAAGGCCAACATGAGCTCAGAGCTTTGTGGTGAGAGGAGCTAAGATGCTGCCTTATGCTAGGACCAGCCTGTTCCACCAAGCAGAGAGTGCTGTGCTGTGTTCTCCATCACCTGTGCTTCAAGTGACTCTATGCCTCCCTCCATTCTATATTTATTACATCTCCTCCTTTGGCACCTCACGTCTGGATCACCCCTCCATGGTATGCAGTAGAAGTGCTTTGCTAGATGGACCAATCCAACCTGCAGCTCTGGTATGAAGGATGTACAATTGTGCAAAACCTCTAGGAGATGTCACCGTCCATTTTCAGGGTCCAAGTATGGCAATAGTTTGTATAAAATGTACACATAGTGGTGGCTACAGAATAGTTTATGATTAAATACATATCTATTACTGTTAAAATAATGTATAAGAATGTACTTGAAGCTATTATCCTTGTGCTCTGTTGTCTGAATAATTAAAGAAATTACAGAGACTTCCTGAAATGTCTGTTCTGTGATGACATTCCTGTCGCACATTCCCAGCTCCATGGTTCTTCCCTCAGTGAAAATGTGGGATGGGGAGCATGGTGCTTGTTGTGCTGTGGGATTTTGCACAGGACCCTTCAAACATAGCAGGAATTGTGCCCATGCCACTTCATGGGATAGTGGCAATCTCCCTCTTCTCCCACCCAGCACCACGCAGACAGTCTGTCATTTACCTGTGAAATACCACGTGGGTCTGCAAAGCCAACTCATTTGGCAGGGTTTTGAGCCTGAGCTGCTCTGAGGGTCAGCCCATCAGCAGCTGGATGTCCTCCCCAGCCTCCCCCACCCAAACCAGTGTGAGAAGTGGCCCTAATGGGACTGAGGTTATTTTGTGTTTATCTACCTGGTGTTTCCCCCCCTGCCCCAGTGCTCAGACACCAGGTAAATAAAGGAAACATGGATGCACCAGTAAAGGGATCACATCCACAGTGCAATTAAAATCCATGCCAAGTAAATGAGTAAATTAGGCCTTTTGTTCCAAAGCCAGCAGCTCTGTGCCTTCACATATGAACATGTGCTTAGCTATATCTTTTAAAATATACACACATATGTATGTATACATATATAATCTTGTTATCCCTATATTAAGGGCTCAGTACATCCCACCAGTCTATAAATGTTTTTATGTTGGCCCTCCAGAGCCTTTTGCATCATGCGTAGGCTGAGCAGGTGAAGTAAATCAGCCCACTTGGGTGATAATTGGGCAGCAATTTTACAGCTCCAGTACAACATGTATTTCAATTACAAGGGGAAGGAAACCAGAAAGAGCTTTTTATTTTACTCATTACTGCAAGTCATAAGGGACCATTAAATTTCCTAAGCTTTTGAAATTCTCTCTTCAGCAGTTTCTGCCTTAAAACTAGTGCAAACTTTACTGAAAATAAAAAGGTCAATTTTCCATGTACAGAATGTGCATCTTCTCAAGTGATGGGATTGTCTCAGATTTAGATGGGGGCAGGATGAGGCCCACAGGCACTTTTTAATGTAAAGAATGTTAAATATAATTTTTAATGCTGTGTGTTTGGACTCTCTAGGCTTATGTATTTAAATAATTTTTGTTTTCAGGATGGAAAAGAAGCAAGCAAATCCAGGAAATACGAGTTTAATAATCCCATCCTGGTTCCAGTAGAATCAAGAGCAGCATCCAGAGCATATCTGGGTGCACAGAGTGTTGTGCTCTTACCTTAAAGCCCAGTGCAGGACCCTGTACAACTTCTTTTCCTTTCTTTTTGAAGTCAGACCAAGCCAGATTTTTAGAAAGTATCTTTGCAAATCAGGAGTGAAAACACAAGTCAGGAGATCTGTTTGGGATAAAAATATTTGTTTTGATGTCCTGTGACCTAAATGTGAAATAAATATCAGATTTGCTCAGTTTGGTGTAAAAAGATGTCCATTTGTATTCCTGAGGAGGAGAGGTGCCAAAGGATGCTCTGTGTGGCATCACCATGGAGGGTCCCTTGGCCACCAAACTTGTGTCTGGCTACCACCTAAGGGCAGGAGAGCTTGGTCCTGGGCAGGGGAGCAGGGATGCTGTGAAAGCACTGTGTGTTTTATGTGGCTTTGCCCATCTTGCTCAGCTCTGGGTATGGCACGGAGACCCCTTCCTCACCCCATCACTAGGTCAATGCTGGTCTGAAGCAGCTCTCTGGGACACCACAATGTCTTCTGTGAAAAGGAGATGTGCTCACAGGAAAAATACACTTGTATTGTTCAAAACTCTGAATCTTTTGATAGCATTTGCTGCAAGGGAAATGATGATAAATCTGTATGCAACTACAGAAATATAATTTTGGTATCATCAAACATGGGCACTATGTCACAGACCTGTCACAGGGCTCATCTGGGTGAAGGGATTTTAATTTACAAGTGGGGTATAGCTCAGGCTTTGGCCAATTTTGAGCATTATAATTTTTCATGAGGGTTTTTTTGAACAGTTTAGGCTGGAAGGGGCCCCTTGTAGCCCTTGGTCCAACCCTGGAAAATATTGGTCTGGATTAGAGCAGGCAGCTGAAGACCATCTTTGCACAGGTTCCACATGGGATGGAGAGCCAGCACCCCTCTGAGTAACAGGTGTTGTTAACCAAGGTAACATTTTGCCTAAATATTGCAGCATAAGTTTCATCTACCAAGAATCTCCTTTTATAATATCTCTGTATTTCTTCTGGGAGGAAAGAAACCCAAGAGTTAAATCAAGATCAGTTTTAAGAAATCCCAGGTTAAAAATCTGGGACGTTCAGAGGTCCACTGAGCTCTGCTTCTGCTTCTGAGCAGAGACAGGAGAAACATTACTGGCCCTGCCAGCCTCTTCTCTGTCAGTCAGTGCCATCCTGTTTTCTATAGCAGCAAGTGCTGGTTTTAATTATTAGATTGTGACGAATGCAAATAAATATTAGTCTGGGGATTGCTCATGAACAATTCACTTGGAATAGTCACTGGTTTTGGTGCAAGCTTTGTTGGCTCTGCTAAATGATGCCCTTTCTACTCAGCAGAGTTTTTCTAGAAACAGGAGCGTAATAAATGTACAGTATCAAACAAGTCTGTTCTGGCACAGTATTTGTATGAATAACCATTCTTTGCTAACACCAGTAGAAGCTATGGGTTCACAGGCAGCAGAAAGTCCAACTGCCATTCAAATATTTGCAAATAATGAATCATGTGATCCCACAAATAACAACAAACCAACCTGGTTGCTTTCATTGAGGAAAATGATTATGAATCACTGTGTACTGTGGCCTGAATCCAACAACCACCAGCGTCAAAAGGAGTCTTTCCACAACTTCAAACAGGCAGGGAGCTGAGCTGTGTTTGCTCAGCTTTACTCAGTGTATCCCTTGCTTTCATATTGCATGACAAAATAATAGAATTTATCAGGCAAGCAGGAATTTCCTAGAGCAGCCAAGAGTGGGCAAATGTCATCTCCTGACTGCAAGTGTGCAGCTCCTACTGATGTCAGTAGGGTTATGTATGGGCAAAATGAGGTCAGGCTGTGTTGTCCTACTTTACGTGCCCTGTGGTATTACACTCAATTAAGTTTTGTCTCCCAGGACTCAGCCTCCCTCCCACTTCAGTCACTGGGAACTTTGTCACTACACAACAGTGCAGGAGAAGGCACGAAATGCTCGTCTTTGATCTAGACTGCAAGAAGGTTTAACTCATGTATTTAGGAGCATGCTGCTGCTCTTTGAAAAAAAGGGCTGCATTCAGCAGGAAAAAAAAAAACCAACATGAAATCCTGATGTGGGGCATCCTCAGGAGGAGGCAACAGCTTTGCAAGGTCACGCAGATCACAGTGGCCTCAGCAAGATCTTCTTCCCAAGGCAGCAGGACATCTTCCCTGTCCTCTGCCAAAAAGCTCCTCACAGTCCCTTTCAGAAAGATCCTGGATATCACGGACAACATTTTTCAGGCAGTGGAGGAGAGTAAGCCTTATCTACTGTGTGGGTGACCACATGCTAAACTAGTCTGAAAATATTAACCTCTAGTTATAAAGTGAAACTATAAATAGCTGTAGTAATGCCAGCTGAAGGAGAAAGCAGTAAAAAAACCCTCAGTACAAATGAGTTGCAAGAATGAGCTTGTGCTTTGAGTGAACCAGGCTTGGTCCTTACCCTTTTGGTGGAGTTTCTTCTGATTTTGAGCAAGCAGCTCGTTTTCTCTCTGCCCTCACCAGACATGTGCAGAAAAACATCTCTGAGGATAATTTTCTGTGATCTCCATGATGAGAAGCAGTGGTTCAGGTATCACCAACTACCTGCGTGTCACACCTGTACATACTTGATGAAACCCAAGGGTGATCCAGAACCTTAATGCAGCAGCCTATTTGAAAGTCCTTTTATTTATACATCGATTGACAAATTATGTTTAATTTTTAAATCTCCCACAACTTCCAGTACTAGGCAGCTATATGCAGAAAAGGTCTGTTTCCTCTAGGATTTTTAAATTCCTTCTAAATATCTTTGGAAAAGAGGCCAGCTGGCTTTTTACATGACCTTAAATTTTTCGACCCACACAAAAGTCACAAGGAGGCTCCACAAGGCCGTGGTCTGCTCAAGGCTAAGACATGATTTTGAGTTCTAGTTGTGTTCCCAAGTGTCCCTAAATGTGGTCAGTGGGGTCCAGTGGGCAGTTTGGTTTGCCCTGTAGTAGGTACCTGGTGTCTGGCTGGAGAAGTTTGGGTGAACAAGCTCTCCATGGGCTAATGAGGGAGCTGAGACAGCAAGAGTTCACAGACACCTCCAGTGATGTGTCTGAATGCAGGTGTCATAACTTAGAGTTGAATCATGTCCAAAACATCACTTCAGTGGTTTAGTTCTGTGGAGGATCCCCATGAGGTGCTGGGTTTTAGGGCCTCCTTGACTCATCCAGTGGTCCTGGTGTGGAGCATGTATAGACTTTCCCATAGCTCTGCAGAGCGATACCCACGTCATCCACCAAATTCACCCCTGCTCTGTGTCCATGGCTGGGGTAAGCCTGATGTAGCCCATAGAAAAGAATTTCTCAGGGCAGGGGCTGGTCCTCTGCTGTAGGACAAGCTCAGGACTTCAGAGAAGCCACAAACCTCAGCACCTATTTTTCCAAGAGTGAGACACACTTGTTCAGCCTTGCCTGCATTGGTATAAACACCATGCACGTACAGAGTAGTTAATTAAAACTATTCCCACTCAATTTTCCCCCAGGGGAAGGAAGGGAGAAGAGATAGATGCTCATGGGAGAGGTGCTCATCACATTGCTTAATGTGATCTGGAGGGGGACACTAATCACTCTGGAGATAAAAAGCCCTGGAGGCCTGAAGGAACACCATGGAGAGCATGGAGAAGATGCCTCTGGAAAGAGTTTTCCCTTAATATATATCCTGTCAAAGGGAAGAGTTGGTGTGTTTTCAGGAGAGAAAAAAAGGGACCAAGATCATCTACACTCCAAGGTGAGGATTAGGGATAGGTGAAGGCTTGCCCTGACACCTCTACAGTGTTGACTCCATGCTTTGGACCTTTGGTGTCTTGGGAACCTTTGGTCCTCCAAAGCCCAGGATTTGGGGCAACTAATGGAAAGGACAGGAGAAGTCAGAAGTGGCTGGGTGTGTGCATGACCCAACCATGTCTGCACACCAGTGCTAGGACTTGGTGACTCAGGCTTGACACTGTGGGACTCAGACACACAACAAGAACAGCCACAGCTCTCCCACCTGCTGCTCATCCACTTACTCATGGAGACCATGGGGAGCTGCCCAGGCTTTTATTTTATGTTGTGCAGGTGAGAAAGGATTTGTTCAGGGAATGTTACTGCTCTGGTCCATACAAGCTATGCTGTGACATGCAGGTGTTTTCCACCTCTGGGAGAGCCTTAGTTCCCAATGATGAGGGCAAGAATCCTCTGCACTGAGCACGGGACATGGGACAAGCCCTTCTGAAGCATTTTCACTTTAGATCAACTCCAGTATCTTGCTTTTGTCAGCACTGAACAGATGGGCACTGAGCTGGTGGTGCTGCTGCAGTAGGTACCAGCCAGTACCCATCTTACAATGGGACCATGCTGATTTATAAGGTCCCTGGTGCCTTCCAGCAGGCACTGAACAATTCCAGCTGCAGAAGAAAAGGTGAAGTTTTGTGGAACCTCAAAAGTAGGTCCTGGCCACTGCTTGAGCAGATTGCAGCAGAGGCTGATATATGCACAGCAGGAAGGACCTGGGAATCACCAAGGGATTTCCACCTCCCTGAATAAGGTCCTGGAGGTGCAAGAAAGCTTTGGTTTTCCCAAAACACAAATAAAACAACTGCACTTAGCAATGGGCAGGATGCTGCTGCTCCTCAGGGCAGGGGAAATGTCTCTGAGCAGCCCTTGGCCCAGCAGGGACTGAGTGGGCAGAGGGCTGGGTGGCAGAAATGCCATTTCAGAGGGTTCCTCACTTGGGGGTCAGGCACTTGTGACCCCACACCAAGAGGATCCAGTGGGCTAGGACCAAGAAAACCCAGATATCCAAAATGAAAGAAAAGTCATATTTCATGCTACATGTGCCCAAGGAGGCAAATCATCACTTTATAAATGTTGAAGAGGTGAAGTTTGGGCTTCCATTGCTCTTTGAAGCAAGAAAAAATTTTGCCCGATCACAAGGATTTTTTAGGGTTTTATTCTCTCACTGAGGAAATGTCTGCCCTTTAGTTATCAGCTAAAGCTCAGAACAAAATAAACCTAAATATGGTTTCACCTTGGAGTGAACAAGCAGCAATATTAGAGAATCTTCTGGCAGTTTTATACATGGGGCTATTTTTCTCCTTTTTTATATGGATCCTGACACAACAGAAGTATTTATGGAGACTTAAATAATGACATCTGTTATCAAGAATATCAAATCCAGTGGAAGCTGTTTCATATTAAAAATGAAACTTGGGGCCAACTTTCCTCTTGATGAATATAGGCAAAGCTTTCTAAACTTCTTTAAAGTTTCACTCTTTACACCAGGATAAAATTCAGCCCAAGGAGCTTATACAAACAAGTACTATCCATATGTGCAGAAAACATGCACATGCTTTTTTTAAAAAAAAATCTCACTTAAAAAAAAATAGAAGAGAGTGGAAGCAAAACCTCAGACCTTTTAGGATTTGTTCCTTTAAGTGGAATCAAAGTGACCTCTAGTGATTCCCTGTTAGCCGTGCAGCTCAGCAGCTGCAGCACAGAGTACAAGTGGTGCAGTGGTACAATGCTCTCCTGTATGCTATAAATGCAAATACCTGATTACAGCTAAATTACAGCAATTAATGACCATTACAACAACAGTTCCTCCAAATCAAATATAAAATATTTTCCCAAACGCTACCGTTTCTTTTCATGCAACTCCGACGCGTTAGAAGAAGAGAATTGGTTTTATTAGCCCATTAAAAATAAGCATCATAATGAATTTATTAGTAGCTTATCATCCATGTGTCTTCTGGCACTGCTGACGTGCTGTTCTTTGGGAATAGGCAGGATAGGAAGTGCTCTAGGTTTGTGATTTAACTCGTTTGTTCCTATTTTTTGGACCAGGCACAGGATGATCTCAAAATTATTACCAGTTGTGCAGCAAGTGTGGAGCATTCCTACAGAGCTGAGGCATACTGGACCACAGAAGAAACAGTTCCACCCTTACAAGGTCACCTTTTTCCTCCCAAACTATACAAAGTCAAAAAAAAAAAAAAAGAGAGAGAGAGAGAAGAGAGAGAGAACCCAGGGAGAGGATGTTGCAATTCATCAGCCATTGAGAAAATAAAGATTATCAGCCAAATTATGTTGCTTATTACGAAAATCAATAGAAAAGAGGGTTAGAAATGGGCTGTAATCATTCAGAGGCAACAGGGGGAAGCTCAGTCAGCAGCCAGGTGACTGCAGGCTGTGGCCTAATGTTCCCCAGGGGTACTTCAGGGTTGGAGGAGGCAGCAAAAATCATTGATTCCCTTGGCACAGGTGATAAGAATGGGCATTAAAGAGACACTGAGCTCTGCTTAAACAGAACTAGATGAAAAGCAGGACGCTGCTCCTCCCAGAAAAGATTCACCCAACCACTTTAGTTTCATGGGTTTTGGGGAAGTTCACCTGGAATCTCCTCTTTGATTCTTTCCCTCTGCATCTCCACTGAACACCATGAGGTTTGGTATCTGCAGGAATAAGGACAAGAGCTTTGCTTCCCTCTTGCTCACTTTCCCTGGTGCTGGCTGTTTGTGGTGGTCATACTGAGAGCAAATTGCTGCTTGAATCCTTTCCAGGGCTGCTTTAGTGTTCTCTGTAATTTTTGCAGAGCCTCTGCCACATCCACTGTAATGAAAAGTGTTGCCTTGCTGTGGTCAGTGCTACTTTCATCAACCATTTGCAATAAAGCTCTTTTTTTTTCTTTTTTGCCCAGATTTGTCAGCACCTTCCACTCCCATCAGCAAGTATTATTTAGGACATTCCTAAGATATGTTCCAGTAGGACTTTTCATGGAAATGAGAAGTTCTGCAACTGGTGTCATTCCACTCACCAGCTCAGCCCAGCCCCTGCCTGCACTGCCAGCCAGATGAGGGATGCTGGGGCACCCTCCTGACTCTTTGGGGAGGTCCATAGTGTAAATCTGGGCTGTATTCCTAATAATTCCCAATAACTGCTGCTCTCTACCCCCAAAATGCCCAGGACAGCCCTGCGTGCTGGGCTGTTATTAATTGTCAGCCCGTGGTCTCACCTGCCATTGCTCAAGAAACATCTTCTGCATTCACCCTCTTCCTGGGAGAAGAAACTTTGAATGAGTGAAATTATGCACGTGTTTGTCCAAGGCTTAAAAATTAACCAAAAATGTTGGATTTGTCATCAAATAATGAATCCAGCCACCAGAGAGACCCAGCCCAGATCCCTGCTCTCTTCAGAGCTAGAACTGAGAGGCCAAGTAACTGGTCCTGTTCACGTTTGTCTGGTCAGTCAAATACAACTCATCCTATGTTTGTTTTTAAGACTTAGAAACTGAAGGAAAACAATTTTATTTCTTACAAGAAGTGATCCAAATAAAAAAAGGTAGGTAAGACGAAGTGAGGTGTTCACCACAGGATGATCTGGTGCTAAATCTGAGTTACCTTTTAAACCTAGATATCTTTAATGATATTAAACCAAGTCAGTGAGATTTTGGTTAATTCCTTTCTCAAACAAAGTAACTTGCACATTTTATTAAGATCCTTATTAATTCTGTTTTCATGTTGGATAAAACAATATCATTTTAATGAAAGCCAATATCTGGGAAAATGCATTTCATCTTGAAAGCGTGGCTAAAGAACCATTTCTTTATTTTTAAAGCCAGGACTGTGAGAATACAAAATACTTGCACAGTGTTTGAGTCTCAAACCTGAAAGCTGTAAAAATACAATTTATTTTATCATGCATGCTGTGGGTTTATTTTTCTAGCTAAGGAATGTGAATACAGAAGCTGGTTTCACTTTTGTGATCTGATAGGTCAGTGCAGATTTACCATTTTAAACATGTGCAGCCATAAATACACAACAAAACAAATTGTTGCTGCTGCTGGATCCAAACCCCAAATTAAAAACAAACACAAATTAGAAATCCCCTTTGGAAATCTCATCTGTTTAAAGCTGCTGAAATACCATCTTGATGACAGAGCTTCTCAGATAACAGCAGTGCATAATAATTGGACTTTTTAGAGTATTTTTACTAAACCTTTTTTGTTTGTTTTGAATATCCTAGCACTTAGAGGCATTTTTAAATTTCTGACTCTGAGCTGTGTGATTGCATGTGAATTTCAGATGAGGTTGGTTTTTTGCAAGTTAGCTTCCAGCCTTCATTGTTTGCAGTGAAGGTATTAAGAAAGTGAGTCTGAAATCTTTTAGAAAGGGTGTGGTTAGTAGGTCGAGAGAGGTTCTCCTCCCCCTCTATTCTGCATTGGTGAGGCCGCACCTGGAGTATTGTGTCCAGTTCTGGGCCCCTCAGTTCAAGAAGGACAGGGAAGTGCTTGAAAGAGTCCAGCGCAGAGCTACTGAGATGATTAAGGGAGTGGAACATCTCCCTTATGAGGAAAGGCTGAGAGAGCTGGGTCTCTTTAGTTTGGAGAAAAGGAGACTGAGAGGTGACCTCATCAATGTTTTCAAATATGTAAGGGGTGAGTGTCAGGGAGATGGAGTTAGGCTTTTCTCAGTAGTGACCAGTGATAGGACAAGGGGTAATGGGTGTAAATTGGAGCATAGGAGGTTCAAGTTGAATATCAGAAAAAATTTTTTTACTGTAAGGGTGACGGAGCCCTGGAACAGGCTGCCCAGGGGGGTTGTGGAGTCTCCTTCACTGGAGACATTCAAAACCCGCCTGGACACGTTCCTAGGCAATGTACTCTAGGGGGCCCTGCTCTGGCAGGGGGGGTTGGACTAGATGATCTTTCGAGGTCCCTTCCAACCCCTAAGATTCTATGATTCTATGATTCTATGATTCTTTGATGCTGGAAGTTACAGAAAAGTAGAAAGCAGCCCACCCAGCTCAGCCTTCCTGCAAGGGAGCAAATCACCCTGCTCCTCCATGGCCATGTGTTTGGAGGAGGAGACAGATGATGGTATTGCAGATTTATGAGATGTTCACCATTGACTGAAGGAAAGTTTTCCTGAGGAAAGTAGGTTTGACAACCTATTCCTTAGAAATAGGTTTCCTCATCAGACACTTTGGGAATGAAAGCAATGGTGGAGCAGAGAAACAGAGACTGCTGAAACAGCATGGGGAGATAAGCAGTGCACAACATGCTCCTGTAGATCCTTCACAACTGTCTTGGAGTTTTGTTTGTCTTGCCCTGGTGCCCAAGAGTGGATTTAGACATTCCAGAGGAGGGAGGAAGTGAGAGGAGGGGGTAATGCCAGGGCTGGAGAAGTCCCTCTGCTCCCATCTCCCCAGCACCTCCTGACATGGGTCCCCAGAAGGACCCAACCTCCCTGACTTCCCTTGTACCAGGTGACTAAATGAGAACAGCACAAGGCTCCCTGGCCCTGGAGGGGTTCTGCAAGCTACCAAGCACATTTTGGGGTCAAAAGGAAAAAAAAAAAAAAGGTTGTCAACAAAACCTCATGCTAACTGAGAACAACGTCTTGGTGTGTTGCCCAAATACATGGCAAAGCCTTTTGGAGGTACCAAAGCTACTGGCCATTTTCTCTGTTTCTCCCTGAGCTGTGGCTGTGTTTTAGCCAGTTTTGTCCTATCAGTAAAACATTTCAAGCCCTCTTTGGGCACTTTGCACAAAGCAGAACCAGCTACTAACATAACTACAGAGAGGCTGCATTTTTTTGAGACAAGCTGGCAAGACACTGAGCAGCAAAGAGACTGATTCTGAGGGTTTACAAAAAAAATTGCCAAAAATCAGGTTTTGCAGCTCAGCTTTACATGGGAAAAAGCTAAAGGTTCCTGAAATATCCAGATAAAGATGAAGCTGTTCAAGGATAACTTTTTTCACCCTGCAGAGAGGAGGAAGTCAAAGTACCAGAGGTATGGCTTTAGAAGTACTTTCCCATGGTTTGCAGGAGGATGTAGATGTTGAAAGTGGGAGAAACAGAAAAATGGTGTTCATATAGGAAATGACAACATCCATCATGGAAATGAAGAACTTAATGCTCTCTATCCAAGATCAGGAGGGAACCAACATGTGAGGTGATGTGTTCAAGAAGGATGTTGTTAAACACATCCACCAAACTGGCTGTGTTGGTAAGCAACTGGACCACTGTGAAAGCAGAAACTCTAATTTGTGGTAGGGACAAAGGGGTCTGAGCAGCTGCAGGACAAATATCTTGACCTCAGAACTGCAAAAGAAAGCTGAACAAGTTTAGTTAAAAGAAAGATCAAAGATAGAGGGGCAAACAGAAAATCGGATATATAGTATGGGATTGATTGGGTGAGGTTAATATAGAATGGTTCTTTCATCCCATGAACAGCTTTATTTTATTTTTAGACAGAACAATTGATCTAAGCAGAACTTGCAGTGATGTTACATTATTATAGGGTACCGAGAAGATGTAAGAGTGGGAGCTGCAGGCTCAGCAGTGAGGGGCTGTGAAGGGTTCACTGAAAAGGGAAGGAGACAAATGGATTTCCTCAAGCACTGATTGTTTCAATGATCTATTCTACTACACCTGTCAGAAAGTTAGGAGGATGCTGTGGTGGGTGACAAGACAAGAGCTGCAATGGTCAATAAAGTTGACCAAGCCACTGGCCAGGGATCATGAGACAACCTTGATTAGATAATAGAAACAATGTGAAAATGAATGCACATAAGAAGCAAACCCAGGTACTCCTATTAGAAACTGGAGATAAGAGAGGAGAAATGAGTCCTGTAGGCATTAGCTGTCTCTATGTATCCATCACAAATGTGGCATCCCCGTGCAAAAAACTCCTATGAAAGTAGGAGGTATCAGAGGTAGGGGAAAAGCTTTGGGGAGCAGCACATACAAACAAGAAGAAAGGGGTTTTGAAGTTGAAATTTTGGCTTGAGATTAGAGTGAGTCTGGTGATGAGTGAGATGTATGAAAAAAAAACCCAACCCATGGGGTTGTGAATTCTGAAAGATTGAAGACTGAAGGCTCAGAGACGGGTCCTCTGCTGAAAGGTTGTCTGTCCTTCTTGTACATAAACACTGGTCAGCCATTCCAGTCATGGGAAAATAATCACTCAGCAATATATCACATCTCTCTAGGAATGCCATCGGGTTTCACAGATACATGTTTAGCTAAAGGCTTGTTATTTAGAGCAGTGTTGAGCTTGAACTTATATGTCAGAAAAGGTTTTCACGGTGGACAAGACTCACATGTCTCTGGGAGCAGGAAAAGTGGTGGTGAGGGGCAGGTGACAGAGCAGCTATCCAGCCAGGTGGAAGCACTGGTAAAGCAGGAATGTCAAACCCAGATGTTTCCCTGTTTGGCAGGGAAATGGGCAAGGAGTGCAGATCCACAGCCTGCATTGGATGTGGGGATTGGAAGCCTGACAGGGCTGGTTTATGGCCACTATTACTTTGGGTGGCTACAAAGAAGGAGCTGATGTGACATAGGTTAGGAAGTGAGGTTTTCTGACCCCCATTGTGTGGGAAGCTCTGTTCCTGTCCATGAGCATCAGCCCAGCACAGAAATGTGTGAAAGGGCAATGTCTGGCAGAGGGTCCAATTTTGTGCTCTTCCTGCATGGAGAACCAGAGGCCACTGGTTTCTCCCCAGTGTGATGAAGAGGCCTTTGGCTGGCCAAACCTTCAAGTGCAAAAAACCCACCACAAATGTCTGCCCCCAGCCTGGAGAAGGTTTCTGTGCTCAGCATCATCCCTGCCCGGCCACATCCTGCTGGGGCACCTGCTGGGGCAGCTGATGGAGAGAGCAGCGTCTGCAGACCCGTAATTAAAGATGAATTTCCATGTCTTGTTGGTACCTCATGCTCTGTTACATTTGATGTGTAAGTGCTTTGATCAGCAGGAAGGGTGCTGCCAGGGCAAGCACAAACTCCATGTCTGAGCACACAGATCTGGGCTCTCACAGTTCCCATGACTGTGGCAGCAGATCCAAGCCCCATGTCCATGGGCTCTCCAATCCCTGCATGGGAGGAACCAGGAACTTCCAATCCAGCTACACAACAGGTGTCCATTTAAAGGCAGCCAGAGGGAAACAGGGAGGGCAGGGGAGTGTCTGGGACCTTCCCTCACTGGCAATGTGGGTGACAGAGCCTTGGCCCCGCTGCCCACCAGAGGACTCCATCCCCCCCAACCCCAGAACCCATGACACTGCCTGGCTCTGCTCATGTCAGCTCTGGTTCATTCTTTCTCAGAGTGAGTTTTCTTCTGTTCAAGAATCTGCTTTAATATACCCACAGTGATTATTGAAACAAAACCTTCCTTTTTTTCAGCTTCACTCCAGGTAAAGAAAATTACAATTAACCTGATTCGGTGGTGAGTTAATTCCTTTAATCTCCAGGTGACCTTGGTCCTGAAATTAATACCCCTAAACCACAACTAAATAGCATTCAGATCTCTTCCTTTAATTATGTGTATAATGAAACTCATTTAGAAAGCAGCCAGCAGGATGGAGATCACATTGCAGGCTTTGCTCCTCTTTCTCCCTAGCACCTAAATCACTTTTTCCAGGTTAGGTTGGCACCCAAGACCTTGCTCCCCTGCCCTGGATGTGGCTGTGCCCATGGCACCCTGCCCAGCCTCCTGGAACCACCTGCAGGCACCAGTCCAGAAAACAACCTTGCACAGCAGCAGGGCCAGGGAATATTCAATACTGGCAAAGAAGAAGAAATGGACCTGGTGGACTTAGTCCATGATATGCTATGGTTTTATCTGCCATCCACCAGCAGGGAAAGAACTTTCACTGTCAGCAACCACTTGTTATTAATGGAATTACAGAATGGTTTGGGTAGGAAGGGACCTTAAAAATCATCTAGTTCCAGCCCTCCTGTATTGGCAGGGACGTCTCCCACCAGATCATGTTGCTCAAAGTCCCATCCAATCTCTCCTTGAACACTCGTAGGAACAGGGCATCCACAGCATCATCCCTGGGTCCTCCAGCTATGTCCTTATTTCCATCAGCAAGGATCACACGAGAGCTCAGGGAACCTGCTCCCCTGAGGCCAAAACCCAGTAAAGGGACTAAGGATGCTCAAGGACTGCCACAGCAGGGATGGTGACAACGATGGGCAAACACCTGCTGCAGCCCCTCAGTGTGGGCAGTGATGGGGAGGGATGAGGCTGTGCCTGGATGTCCCCATGCTGAGGAGCTTTGAGCTTCTCTGCCTCCATGGGGTGGCACACACAGTGAGTGTACCTGGCTTCCCCCATGCTCCAGTGCTATACTTAGGTTTTTTTGTAAGTTAAATGCTTCCTACCAGGGTTCCTTTGGATGAGTGTCTGGAGCTGTCCATCTCCCCTGCAGAGGTCACCAGGCCCTGGCTTGCTGCCACCTCCATCACAGGCACCAGGAGCCAGGTAGCTGCCTTCCCTGGGTATTTCACTTGGTGTCCACAGGCTGCAGCTGCCCAGCTCCTAGAGATGTGTCCTGACAGAAGCCTTCCTGCTGCCACCCCATCCTGCCACCCCATGCACTTCCAGAGCTGGCTGCTTCCTTGCTTGTTCATTATGCTTCTCCCTAAAGACTTTGCTGGGGATGCCAGGGTGGGAATACAACAAAACCCACTGTAACTGGTTCCTGTAGATGGGTTTCAAGCATGGGTACATGTCTGGCTTAGCCTAACCTAAGGTTTTTTTACACCCTTTCCAAGATCACACATTAAAATGGGTTCTCTGAGAATATTCTGAGGTTTTTGCTATAAACAATGCAGGTCTGCAGCTGCAACAAGGGGTTCTTGAAGTCTGTTTTGTGCTTCCCTTGGGTGTTTCTAATAAAAGCACATGGACCATATTCCTGCAGGAAACATCTCGCTCCCCCTGGGTGTTACCAGGCTCCCTCTGGGCACACCAGCCCCTGCCCAGACACCTTCTCTTGGCACCTCTGGGCCTGGCAGAAGCAGGGTAAAATTCCAGCACAACAAACCCCGTGGTCAGCATCACTGTCCTTTGGTGGCCTGGCATCATTTCTGCTCACCCTACTGCTCCATGTGTCCAGAAGTCCTTCCATGTGAAGTTTTATTGATGAGACAGGAGGACAGGAGGGAGGGGAAGGTAAGCACTAAAATTACAAAATGGATTAGAGATGAGCTCAGCTTCTCCTTGGGATAGAGGGAGCCCTCCCCAGGTGGGCCGGATCCCATCCCATCCAATTCCACTGCCAGAGGAGAGGCAGCACAAACAGGGCAGATGGTTCAGGAGGAGGGGGGAGGTGCTGCCATGAGGGCAGAATTTCTCCCCCTTCACAGCACAGCACTGGATAGGCTCTTGTGCAATAACAATAAATTTAATCACTTGTTTTGCTGTATCCTACGTATTTGCATCAATGCAGCAACCAATACAGCCAGAGAAATATAGTGGCATCCAAGTCACCACCATCGTGCTTTTTTTGTGTCTCATTTCATGTTCCTTGCGTGCCAAAAATACTGAGTTTTATTTGTATTAAAGGAAAATAATAATTAAAGAAAAATTGAAAAGGATTTGGTTTCAGTGTGTCTGTGAGTACACAGGTTTTGCACTGGAGCCCTGCAAATCCTTGCCTTCCTGGATCTAAATCAAGGTATTCACCATCTCCAGCCTGCAAACCAATACACTCATTACATCTGTTCTCTGCAATTAATTAGAAAAGCAGAACAAAAAGGTGCTTTTACATCCTAATGAACATCTTTGCAATAAGAAACACAAGGGCTCTTGCTTTGAAATCAGAAGGCTATGAGACACTGGCCAATTTTAATCAATAATACAGGAAATATTTTGGGTTTGAGCTCATCCCCTCATGAGGATGTTGTGTCAAGGTTTTGAACGTCCCTGGGAAAGGAGAGATGCCCTGAGTCAGCAAAGGACACCACCATATCCAAGAAAAGCCTTAAAGCAAAATGCTCACAAGGGATTTAAGCAAACAAGACAGAGGCATAGAAACTGTTGGGAAGGATCTTGCCTTCTCCTGGGACAGCCCCTTCATCAGCAGCATTCACAGTGTGAGGACCCATTTTACTTCCCTGAGAGGGGGTAATTATTTCTTGTCAGTTAGACTCAATCACTGAACTCTAAACAGCTGGTGGGAGAGAACCATTTAGCCTCATTTACCACCGTGATGGCCTTTTAGCTCTTCCACATTTCACACGGTCTCTGCCATTTCACCCATAAATTCACCTTTAAAAAAAAAAAAAAATCATAAAAATTTATGAGGGACAGAAAAAAGAAAAAGGGACAAAATGAAAGCAGCTCAGAGAAAAAGTACTAAAATTTTCAAATGAAGATGAGGTTATGTACCCCCAGCTGTTTGAAGTGCAGTGATTGAGGGGCTCGCTGATGAGGGATGATTACATTCCTCCTGCTCCTCACCCCCATTAAAGGCAATGTGCACCCTCCCTCTGGATATGGCTGATTAACAGCAGCACAGGGAAGACATGAAAACAACAGCATCTTCCCTGTTTTGACACAATCCATGATTTTTCCTGACCTTAGTGAACAAAAACAAGCCCTTCTCAATAAGGTAGCGTCTTCAAATGGGTTCATAGCAATAGGAACTGGGGAGGTGTGATTTGGCAGAGGACAGTTTGTGGCAGGCTTCAAGCCAGAAAAAAGCAAGCAAAACAAAATGATCTCTTCATTCAGTTAAACAGGGTTCAGGTCCCAGGACTGGTTTTGTCATGCAAAAATCTGAGCTAGAAACAACAAAAAAGATATATTTACAGTGCAGGGATTCTCAAACAGCACCCTGGGCTCCAGCACAAAACACCCAGTTATTTCCCTGGGATCCAGATTTTGCATCCAGCCACTCTTTACAGAGGCCTCAGTTTCTATTAATAAAGTTAATAATGATAATAATAATTTTAAAAAGCAAATTATAGGAAGAGACAAAAAATTCAGGGTCACAGAGTAACTGCAGACAAATCTTAAATCCATCCCAGAGCAAATTCACAGCAGACCCTCTGTTTTATTGAAGACCTATCTAAGCACTGAGTAGTAAGGATGCAGATGACAAGTGTTCAGTGTTACCTGTAATCTAATTTTCTGTCAGCTTTTCTTAAGGTGTTAGATTTCAGAAAGATCCTGCATCCCAATGAAGTAGCACCCCAATGAAGTAGATTCTGTGCAAAACACTCCATGCCAGTCAACTCTACTAATGTAACTCTCAGGTAGAGAGCATCCTATGCTCCTGAGTACCTGATACAGAACCACTTTGCAGGACTACTAAATAGACACTTCATAATTGAGAAGGTGCCCAAAGTCCCTGGGATATATCTAGAAAATAACAGCTTGAAGACCTCAGCCCTCCCTGCGATGTCATGCAGCATCCCAGCCCCCTGAACACCTTTTGACTGCTATAAAACCAAATAGAATATCTTCCTTTTACCACCTTATTTCAAAGCTTTCAACAATTTCCACAGCCCTCAAGACCTGCAGGGTGGGATACACATTAACTAAGGCTGTGGAAGGCACAGAACATGTTGTCATGCACCTATAGATGCATGAATGAAAAAACCTGCAAAAATGCTCTCCCTCTATTCTTGCCAGCTTTGCTGCAGGTAAAGATTGTGCAAGGAACAGATAAGTTTCAGAAGACACAGCCTAATTTTTAGATACCTAAGAAGACAGGACTGGAAAAGGCTGCTAGGCTATTTGTTGTCCTAAAATCCTTCTCATGGAAGTAGAATAGACTCATCAGTAATTTTTGGGAAGTGATTGTCAACTATCTAACAGTGGAATACAGGACTAGAATCAAAAGAAATGGAAATGCTCAGCTCCCAAATCCTCTCCAAAGCATCCCAAACACAGGTGGCATAACCACAAAACAATTTACCTGGGTAAGCATCTAATTTTTTTTTTTTTTTTTTTTTTTTTTGCCAGTTTAAGGCATCCTTTCCCTGGGATCTTTGCAGAACAGCCTGTATGGGTGAAAATATTTAATGTGTATTCAGGAGCTCCAGTTGAAACCAAGGAGCACACCGTGTGACCAGCCAATTCTCATTGAACCCATCTAAACATGTTTCCTGCAGCTTAAGCCCCAGTCTTTGAAAGGATAAATTTGTAGAGCAAAAGCAGAGAAAATCTTTAATAGCCGAAACATTAAAAAAACCTCCCTAAAATAAATATTCACAAGAGGGATTCTACTTAGAGCACTAGGGAGGTGGTTGATTTGGTTGCTATTTTGAAGTCCAGCACTAAATCTTTATACCACACAGACACATACTAGCAGTTCAATTCTGGAAGTGCCTGACCCATCCATCCTAAAAAAGCAGTTGTCTTCAGCTATCTGCAATTAATTCAGTCCTCCTTCTCTTTTCTCACTGTCTTTTACAGAAAAAAAAATATCCGTATTTATTAATACCAGAGTGACTGCTCTTGCACTTTGTAAGATTAAATTTAATCTCACCTCTATTCCAATTCTCTAGGTCATCCAATTCCTTTTATGATGCTCCTCCTCATCCCAGCCCTTCCTCATACATCTTCCAACAGGCTCAGTGAACACACTCCAAATACAAATTAATTACCATCAATCAAGGCTAATTTTTGAAGCACTCCACTAAGCACATTAAAACTTGATTTTAAAGGCTTATTTGTACTTCCCTTGGTCACTCCTTTTCTATTCCTTCAATAACTGGGGTTTTTTTAGCCCCATTGGTTCCCTCACCCCTTTCAGTTTTCAGCCTTCTCGTTCTCCAAGCATCCCCTGCAGGCATCCTGCATGCAGCACCCAGCAGGACTGCAGGTTCATGAGCAGGACACTGTAACTTCTGAAGTAGGTGCCCAATCCTAACCTCAGCTCTCAAAACCCTTGTGTTTTGCCTGGCCTGTCCATGGTTAACCCCTCAACCACTCCAGGTGGCTGCAGAAGTGGACAGATGAGTTGATGCTCAGCAGTGCATCAGTTTCACTAAAACAGAGTGTGTGCCCCAAGGCTGCAGATCAACAGAGACAGAGAAAGGGGGTACAAACATGCAAGGAGATGTAACTCATCTGTGTTGGGTTTTGAAGAGTTTTGGTGAGGTTTACTGTTGCTTGGAGATTTCAAGAGAGGAAAGCCACGGGCCAGATGGATACACTGTGCTCCTACTCTTCAAAACAAAATCACAAGTTGAAAACTAAACTGAAACTGTAAGCAAAGATGGTTATTCTTATATTGCTCACTATAAAAATCACAGTGTGAGAGGTATTTTGTTACCTCCATGAGCTTTCTATGGTCACTGTGTTGCTGATCACAAGCCTGTTCTCTGGGTACAAGCAGAAACAAACAACTTGGAACATCATCAGTCTGTCTCCAGGTAATGATGCTGAGATCTACCTCCAGCACTGATGTGACACCCTGGTAATGCTTCCCTGAAAATGTTTATGCTGGATCACAGACAGACCCTTCCAGTTGATACCAGGACAATAGTGGGATGTTTTACACTTGACTTTGAGAATAATTTTAACAAACTATTTAAAAACCTTACTAAGTGTAAGGTGGCTCATTCTGGCCCCTTTTCTTGTATAGCAGTGGAATTAGCTCTCATTCATGTTGATTAAAACTGTGTCCAGAATAGAACTAACTGCTGGTGACCAGACTGAGAGCCCCTCTTCATGTCATAAATTAAGACAGGCAATATTTGAAAGTAGAGAGCTGTTATTAGACTTGTCAATGCAGCTGAAAAGAAGCAGAAAAGCTTCTACAATGATGAGCTTCCCTCTTATACCCATGTTATGAGATCCTTGTTAGCCTCTGGACCCTCTGAACACTTTACCACTATCTCTCCTCATCCCTTTTCTCCATCTGAGGCACCTTTACACAGTTCAATGAATGCCAAGCCAGGATGCTGATATAAGAGTAGGGGCCCAGAGCTGCAACCATAATAAAAATAGTAAAAGAACACAGTATGTGAAGCTTTCTTTGACAAGTTTGAATTTTGAAGTTGGACAGAAAGCAGCAACAAGGGAAACATTATAAAGATCAAATTTTATTGACATATTTTAGGTACAATAAATATATTTACATGTTGACACTTTTAAACATGGCATTACATGTGTAAAAAAACTTGTACATGAGATCATCTTTGTGTTTCCATTTCTACATTCACTTAAACAGTTAAAGTAGGAAGATCTCTTATGCAAGTGGAGGATTTGGTATAGTTCAGTATTACATTTAATAAATTAGTAATTAACACTGTGTGCAGATGATGCTGTAGAAAACATGAGGCAGACGAACCCCACGTGGAGTCAGCATGATACAGTTGGTTGTTGACTTTATATCCTGAACTGCTAATAAACAAACTCTGTAATCCAGATTAGAGCAATAGATTTGAAGTGATTCTCAAAACACCCAGATATGTACTGTATTTAAGTCTTTACAGGTTAGGAAGGATCACATTCAGTAATAGTAATAGGAGGTAGAATTGTGTTGACAGTGTTCATATTTCTATGTGACAATGAAAAAAAAAAAGTGCTATTACTATCACTGAATTCAAGAACAGAATTCCTGAAAAAGTGAAAAGGATAAAAGAGTTGTTAATCCTGTTTTGCCTGGCTTGCCACAAGTGCTAGAGCATGTAAAAAGAAAATGCTTTAATTCTCCAACACGGGTAAAACTGCAAAGCAAAAAACTGTTAAGTGATGCTTCTCCAGTGCTTTGAGGTAGGCAGCATCTCCTAAGGTTTAATACCTGTAAAAATAACTTCAAGTTTATGTAACAAAATCTGCAAAGAAGAATACAATATGATGTGCTTCGTGTATCCTCAAAAGAGCTGCAAGGACAGAAAACAGAGCAAAAGATTGAATGCAATGCATCCAGATAGGAAAAAGTCCAGAGATGAACAGAGAGTAAAAACAGCAGGAATGTAACAAGGATAAAAATATCCTTGTGGGAGGAATGGAAAAATGGGGGCAAATGAGATGGAAATGAGGTAAAGCATAGGGCAGAGGTAAAGGGTATCACAGGGAAAAAAAGCTGACTTGCTCTAATGGTACCTTGAAGCAATATAAATTTTATCCCATGGCACAGAAAATCAGCTGTGAATAAATGAGCATTAGTATCTTGTCTTCACTGTATCTGTAAGTGAAAAAGTTAACTGCAAGTTAAATCGTTGAAAAACTTCTCACTGTCTGAAAAGCTCCTGCAAAAAATGGTTTTGTTATTGTTTAAATAAAAGCAAAACTGTAAGGTTCCAAAGTCAGCCTGGTAGACACTAGGAGAAAATTACAATGGACATTAAAAGACATTAGAATCACACAAAAAAAATCCTGAACCACTGAACAAACATAACATTAATACAACAGTGTTTTAAACTGTGATCTTCCAAGTGTCTACACAGAAGATTGCAATATAGCTACATTTAACTGTACACAGGTTTTACAAAAATATTCTTAATCTGTAATACCACGTAATATTATTCAGATGGTAAAAATCACTTAACCCAAGTGCTGTTACATTAGATAAAAGCAGTGTATCCTGTTGAAAAACAGTGTATATATAGAGCCCCTTTCCAGTTAGTTAGAAAAATCAGTGCATCCAACCAAGAAACAAGAAAGCAACACAGCCACCTAAAAGACCCAGTGAGATTAACTTTCCCCTTGAGGTTTTATTTAGTGCAGTAAGGACCATACTTTCCACCAAAGTAAGCACAGAAGTAGAAAATGGAGGGGGGTTTGTGGTTTTTGGGTTTTTTTTGTTTGTTTTGGTTTATTTTTAATAAAAAACCCCAACCCTGCAAAAAGCAGTGTTATGAAGAACAAAATGATCCTTCCCAACCATAATATACCAGAATATGGCATACGTAAGGATCCAATATGAATCAGTGGTTTTGTACACAAGACCCTATGCTCATGTGGATAATGTCATCTCCATTATTAAAAATCAGGTTACAAAAAAACCTTACATAAAATCCTTAGGATTTGATACTAATTGAAGATAAAATACTACCAAGTAATATGTTTAAGAATAATTAGAGATTAAGGCATGATTTAAGGTAACATTGAAACAAAAGTCCTACGTTACCCTAAATGACCTTTATAATATAGCTAACTTTCTGCTATCTGTTCAGCGTTTGCTTCCTTCACATTTACTTTTTCATCCAACAAGCTGCTTAAAAGAAAGTGCAAAAAATATTTTTTTTTTAAAAAAAAAAAGGTTTGTGTCCTCTGAACAAAAATACTTTTTTTGACAGTGAACAGGTGAAGCCAGATTTCCACCTTCAAGTATCATGACTCAAGTAATACAGCACTACGTCAAGGACATGAACAACACAGTGCTAAGCCAGAGAACAAATCCAGGGTATTGCTGAAAAAACCCCAAAACTGAAACCCTGAAACCCCACACCCTCCCACCCACCCCCTCACCCCAGCTAGGAGGGCAACGCACCCACACACTCATACAGACACACAGTTATGGGAAGTGCCTGTGGTAGCTTCCAGGAGAATTGCATAATTTCCAGCTACACAGATATAGAAGAAAACTACATAAAAAAAAAATCAGCACCAAATAAAAGTTTCTTTCTTATTCCAAGTAGCTGGATAATGTTAAAAAAAAAAACGACAAAGGCCGCTCAAAGATATTCTGAAGAAACGGATGGTTTTATAAAAAAAAATATCTCATCCTTGCAGTGGAAACCTAACACCAGAGAACTAAAATGCCCAGTCTGCTTAGCATTTAAATGGCTAGAATGGCTTTTTCACAGAAAATTGGAGATTTGTATAGAATATTCAGATTCAAACTGGGGAACAAACCAGGCATCTGATGATACTTTACACGAAGGCTGCAACTATTTACTTTTCTTTCCCAACGTCTCTTGGAGATGGATGTGGGCAAGAGCAATACCCTTGTCTTAATTTATTCTTTACCACTATTTAGAATCATTTGCATGGCAGCTCCCCCAGCTATGAAGATGCTACAGACCTGTCCTCCTCCTGCCTAGCAGTGATTGGACTGAGCTTTTCAAACACTTCACATTGTCCCATCTTACAGTATTACATGTGCCACACCAGTTGCTAACATTGTGATGAACCAATGTGTTACATGACCAACCCAAATCATGTGTAAAATCAAAAATATCCCAAACTTTTGAAAACAATATTACACAACAGACCTAATTTGTACTTGCACAGCACAATGGAACAAACCTAGAACCCCCATGCCTTGGTCTGACAGTGCACTGTAATTCCCCTCAAAAGTTAAAGGACAGAGATTTAAATATATTTTTTTTTTAGTAAAAAAAAGTGAAACATTCTACTAAAATACCACAGATCATACGGTCAATCCAATCGTTTAGTCAAGGCAAAATAAGATTAATGCTACAAGATGAAAACAAAATAATTTGTTAAAAAAAAAAGTTGGCTCCATATAATGACTTACTGGAGTTGCCCATTAAAATCATTATAAAATTATGCTAATAAAAACTGTGAACAAATAATACACAGATCAGGATATATGTATTGACTTACTAGCATCTTTATAAAAATTTGAAGATATACACAAAAACACATCAACATTTATGGAACCGTATCCATTCAACTTAGATAAGACAACACAAAAAACTAACAAATAGGTAAGATGTGGTTGACTGTAAGTACTTAGAGTAACATTTTAATTTTAAAAGGTCAATATTTACATACTACTTTAAATGCCTTTTTTTTTTTTTTTTTTCCATTTTGCATGGTATTTTGAATGCATGATAAAGAAAGAACAAGATAATGGTTGCAACAGATCTTCCAAGAGAGTTAACTTAAGATGTTCAGATTGAACCATGTGCTGAAAGAGAACACGGCAAGAACGCGTCCGTCTGGCTTTACCTCTGCTTCCTTCAGGGTTTTTTGGGAGGAGACAACAAATAGATCTAAATGAGCTGTATCATCCAAACTGATCATTGCCAAGAGATCCACTTTAAGTCAGGATTTGAGAACAAACGTTTAAACAAATGACTCACCTAACTGCTACATTTGCTACAGAGTTTTTTTAGGATATTAGAGAGAGATGGTGTCAACTCAGGTGTGAGTATGAATGTATGTATGTGTATAATAAAATGCATATAGACATACATACATATAGTGAGTTTACTTACAGTAAGATACCCAAGTACTGCAATAAGCACCTAAAATCATCACCAGCAATCCACCCATACTGTCTATACACAAGGAATAATCTACTGCAACTGCCTTTAAAGAGGCTGCATCTAGTCATTAAACAGGCATTGATTACGTTGCCTCCTACATTTAAATAGATCTGAGGCAATTTCATGTCTTCATTCCAAAGCCACACAATTGTATATAAAAATAAAATAAAATTAAAAACTCAACTGAATAAAAATTTTTAAAACTGAATTTGGCTGAACCTCAGCCTCTTTGGGATGGATTCAAAACCCAAAGCTGAAGCGCTGCTACAAAGTTCTTTGACTTTTGAATCAAACCCATATTCTTAGGCTCCAAGAAACCCTCTAACCCCAATAATGTTTGCTGCTGACAGGACAGCTGATCAACTGCAGATGTTCCTACTACTGAACACAGCTGCTGGCCTGTCTGGCATTTGCATCTAACCCACATTTCCAGACACACACTATTATCACTCCACTCTGAGATGTCTTCCCAACCTCCTTGTTAGAGAGAAGCTGCTCCCTAACAGTGGGATAAATAACTGTTTAATGACTCATTTTAAATATAAGCATTTATTTCTTTAAAATAAAAATCACACAACCTAAGGGGGAAGTGTAGGGGACCTAGTGCTCACGGTGTGAGGAGGGAAACAGCACGTGGCAGATCACTTCCCCTGAGTCTTCAGGGTTGGCTCCCAATGTGCACTTCCTACCTGTGGCTCATTCTGGGCACCCTGAAGCACTAATTACACTTTATGAACAGTAATTGTGCTGGATGCTATTAAGTATTACACATAAATGGAGCACTATAGAGGTGGGCGTGAAACTCAGTTTTAAGGCAAAAATTCTCATGAAGTTACTGTGTCTGGTCACTAAGCTGTAAATGGGTTTAGAATATTCTTTAAATGTTTTTCCCAGTGAAATATTTCCAAAGTACTACACTATTGTATACTATTCCAGTGAACAAAGAGCAGTTTTACCTAGAAGACTTTTGGCAGTATTTACTGTTCATTCATTATTTTCAGTAACTTCTACTTAATTGAAAATCTAGACCAAAACTGTTAGAAAGGCAATTAGGTCTTTGTGACTTTTTTACCATTAAATCTTAAAAAAAAATCCCAACAACAACAACAACAACAACAAAAAGAAAAAAAAAAACCAAACAAAAACCCAAAAATGCCAAAAAGGGAGGAAAAAAAAAAAAGAAAAAGAAAAAAACCCCTATGCTACCTTAAAATTAGTTCTTTAGTTCATCTTTCCATGCTTGGCATACCTATTTTGGATCCCATTTGCAGCTGTTTCATTACATACCAACAGTGCTGTTCTGTGGCCACTCAGGTAACAAACCTGTGAGGTTTTTGTAAGTCTCCTCATTTAAATAGTGAGTGGAATACTTAAGAGTAGTCCTAAAATGAGGGATGAAGCAAAAGCTCAGTCTAAAATCTAGGGAAATGTTCATAAAAACTGGAATCCAATATAAAGATGGCATTTTAATAAGTTTATTCAGAAGTAACTGAAAAAAATTGTTCTTTTGGCACCACCATCTAGATGGTTCCAATCAATACTAGGGATTTTACTTTCGATAAAATATAAGCTCTGTTATGTTTGCACATTATTTTTGGGAACTGCCATGTTCACCAGCAGATTCACAATGCTCTTAAGAATCCTGCATGTTTTGGGAACAACGCATCAAACCAAGTCCTTTCAGTTACGGGTTTCTTATGGTTCATCATTAATCACAAAATAAATCTCAAAGGAAAAAAATGATTAAAAAAAGCGTAAGGCAATGATGAAACATTTAGCCCAAAAGAACTTAGGAATTTCCCACTCTATCCCGCTATGTCATATTTTTTTAATTGAGCCACTAAATATTTCTTTTTCCTTGTACCTGGCAACGTCATTTAAATCAACCTAGTTACAACTTGACATTCATTACCCCACGAAGATACTGGAGGGCAAAGATCCTTGTTTTTAAAAACCAAGGGAAAATACAGCAATGTTACTCCTACACAGGGTTTTATGGAATAGGTGGAGTTGGAAGGAGAAGATGGAAGTCTGTGTTGGAACAGAAAAACGCAAAGACGGACTCAACATATTTACAAAAAATCAAAACTACAATTTTCCAGCGTCACCTCCAAAGTTTCTCAGCATACTGCTCCTCAGTGAAGAAGACCACATTTAAGTCTATGCAAGAGTATCTTCTGCACATACAGATATACAAAGCAACTAATGGGTTTTGTTTAGAAAAGTGAGTTTTCATTCAAACACCTTGCACTGAAGATAAGAGCAACCATTATCAAATATTCTTTGCTATGAAGAAAGTTTTCAAATCTTTCGATGTCAATGTTCTCTCCCAAGTCACTGCAGTCACACAGTAGGATCCTGAAGAACAGTGTCTACATGCATTGAAAGCATTTTGAAAGAATACTCTGTAGTTCCATCTGGTTACAACAGAAAGTGAACAAACCCAACAGAAATTCCACCTCCGCAGATCCTCTCAAGTTCAGCTCTTCTGGGGGACCTCTTGCTGCTTTCTGTAGTTCAACAGAGCAACTAAAGACTAAGCTGAAAGGTTTTGTAACCCGATGGTTTTGTCACTGTGCCTTGTGTAGCTCCAGAGCAGGCTTCTGTCAGTGTCAGGGTTTCTCTCAGCAGACATCACTCAACTATCAGTGCCACGTTTATGTGGGACAGATCTATCATGTGCCTGTTAAAAGTTAAAAGAAATTTAAACCTGGTACTCAAACTGATTCTAGGGGTTGAGAGCAGACAAGGAGGTTCTATGAAGGTCACTAATAGACAGATGCTTGACTGGATTAAGAGAAACATTGAGGAGAGGAGACTGATTTTATCTTTTGAAAGGAGGGACTGAACAGAGGCGGCAGCAGTGCTTAATTATTTACCTGTGGAATTTCTGTTGAAATGCTAAAGCATGTGCTGGCTCCTTAAATTTTGCTATGGCTTTCCGTTGTTGAGGAAGCATCTGTAAACTCTGCAGAGACAAAAGGACAAATCATATTCACTCTAAGTTCCATTTAAAAAAAAAAAAAACCAACAAAAACAATTCATTTTGCATCAAATGCGTGGAAATTTTGCCGTATTTCTTTTCTCAAACTTAGTTCTTTTCTCTTATCAGTGTCCAGTGGAAAGAGAATTCTGAGACCACAGTCAGGGTCCCAGCTGAAGGTGTTTGAGCATTAAGCAGCTCTACCCACTGAAAAAGCCCAAACCATCACTCATTAACCAAAGGAAACAGCTCTCAATCCAATCCATACAGATGAACCAAATCCTGCAGTCAAATACCCACCAACTGAATGAGAAACATTCAAGTGGGCAGAGCTCAACTTCACATACAAACTCCTCTCCTGGACCTGGAGTCAATTACCTTATGTATACTCATGGATCAGGGCTTGCCATGGGTTACACAGGACAGAAAGAAATAAAAAAAAAATGGTAGATTTTGATCTGTAGGCTACATATCCTCATACTGTTTCAACAAAAAAAAGTGGCTATGATTCCAACACTTTTAAACTCCACCTGCATGAATTCTGCATCATCAAACAAACTATTAGAAAAGTACCACATATCTTTAGACAACCAAATAGTCCTTGGGAAACCACATAGAATCCCACTAGGTGATACATTTTAAGGGTGATATACTCAGTGAAAGATTCTTTTTAATTCAACGAATGTGTTCTCTGTTCATTCAGTCTCACGCAGCATTTTATTTAAGATGTCAAATGCCTGGATGAAATTTGCTATTAATATTGTCTTATATATTTTTTGAGCAGGTGAGACTCAGGTTGATAAGATGCTGATTTAACAAGAGCCATGAGACCTGATAGTCATATTTCTTTGTATCTCAGCCTGACAGTTCATATCAATGCTCTTTCTGTAACTTATCTACCTGTGATTTTGAAGTAATTAATTTTGGCAGAAGCTACCTTGCACCCTTTTGTAATTATCAAGAAGTTTCCCTCTCACTAGGAAAATCACAGAAGTTTAACACTGCCACCACCCCTGTAGGATAAGTGAAAGGATTCAGCAAACCTGAGAAGCATCAGCAGATTAATGTGCACTGTATAATTTTTGGAAAGCTGCTACAATGGAGAGGTTTAGCTAAGTCACTGCAACTTCTTATTTTCTGAGCTGGTATGAATGAGATTTAGCTTTAAAAGAGAAAACACTTGGAAGATGAATTTTGGTTTCTTAATCAGAAAGCTCTTGACAAGGTTAAGCACATTTTACCAACGAGAACACAGTCACTGCATGAAGCACCAAGTGAAAGACCTTGGACAAAGCTCAGTTCTGGTGGTTATCAACTGAAGTGGGTGAAGGAGGTGCTGAAATTCACATTGATTGATGTCAACTTGACTGATGTTGCTTTACTATCATTTATAGAACTATCTAATACACATTCTCTTGACACCACTTTCCTGGCTTAGAAAAGAACTAAGGACTAAGTCAGCCCTATCACTGCAGACTAAGTTTTGAAGACTAAGAATTAATCACGGCCATTAAGTAAGATTGAGAAACAAGTTGTGAGAGTTGGAAAAAAAATCATCCGAAGAGAAATAAAAAAAAGAAAAACAGCTGTTCCTTTGAAAGAACTCACAGTTACTATGAGAAAAACCTGTCTGAAGCACTGAAAGGACAAATAGTTCGGAGAAGAGCTGTGTAAGAGGAGATAGAAAAGAATGCAGGGATGCATCCCTTCAACTGTACTCTGCAGGTCCTGTAGTCACCTGCTTCTCTCTCCTCTCCTGAACCATCTCCAGCCCTCCTGCTGACACCTGATCCTCACATCAGCCCTCACTCAGTTACCACAGGA
Organism: Heliangelus exortis; assembly: GCF_036169615.1. NCBI lineage: Eukaryota > Metazoa > Chordata > Aves > Apodiformes > Trochilidae > Heliangelus > Heliangelus exortis. The sequence continues at coordinate 9,145,903 of NC_092423.1, read as the reverse complement.
GATTCTCTCAGTGCTTTGTGCTCCAGCCCCCTGTTGTGATCAATTGTAGAGCAGCTGCATTTATTGACTTTTTCTACAATAATTGGGCTATTATTGCATTAATATTCTTGAGATGTACAAAAGCAAAATTTGATTTTGCAGTTTGTACACCCATAGTGATAAATTATTAAGAAACTTCTCAGTAATTAGCATATAAAAAGCTGAGTAAAGGAAGACATTCTGGTACAGTGCAGACTTATTAGCTAAATGAGGCAATGTATCTAAATCTTACTACAACTTACTTATACTTTTATATGAATTAATAATGTTAACTGACTGACTACTTTGGGTATTATGTCACAGCCTGTTCTTATATTGTATTTATGACTTATTTTCCAAAGGGGAAAAAAAAAAAAAAGCAATCAAAGCACTAAATATATTTTAATATTCAACTGCTTTGGCAAAAAGACATCAATTCTTGGGTAAGTCTATTGAAAAGCATCTTTACCAGATTTAATTCCACTTGTCAATGCAGACAACTGCAGAAATAAAAAGCCAACCCATCTGATCCTTCCATTTCACACCTCAAGGGTAAGGATGTAACTTCTAGCTCAGGGTCTTCTTAACTACTGCTGCAATGCTTGTCTATGCTTTAAAAAGGGAGAGAACTTCAAGGACAGTAAAAAAAAAAGGATAAACTAACACCACACAGACAATACTTCTCTGGTTGGAAACTAACTGAACAAAATTTAATTCAAATGGTTTTAAAACAAATTCTCAGCTTCCACTGTGCTCAAACTACATTTGTAAAAAGGATGCAGAATTCATATTTGTTTAGGTATATATACCCAGTTTAGGCTAAAAAAAGTTCTGTTTTCATTTTATCAAGAAATAAGTAAGACAATTACTAAGCTAAGTTACTTTGATGACATGAACACCATAGCTTGAAACACTGCAGTCTGAAACACCATAAATCTTTGCTGACAAATGTTTTTAATATCTCAACATTAATCATGATCTACATTATGCTTTCTAACAAATCCTCATCTATAATAACTTGCAAATAGGAAAGTGAACATTGCTGACAAAGATATCTTGAAAAATTATGTTCTGATTTTGTAACAATACCTACTTGTGTTACTTTTTCAACACTGTCATCAGTACTATATGAAGACCTATCCAATGCTCTTAGCTTCTTTTGGATACTGCCTTAGGTCTAAAGCCAACACACTGAATTAGTTTTACAGAAATGTCATGATCTGCAGTACTTACTCTATCTGGACATACTGAAAGAATGTGTACAGAGGAAATGGCTTTAATACAGAATGAATAACATAGTTATGCATTTAGCTGCATATAGCTCAAGCCTTAGAGTATAAACTAGAAGTCATCCAGACTTTGTCAGAACGATTCAAACAGTTTATTACCAACAGTATGCAAGACATCTGTGTTTTGGCACTCAGGTATCAGCCATAGCAATAGCTGTTAAGGACTTGAACCTGGAACAGGTCACTGGCAAAGTCCCCCATAGCAATCCTTGGGGTACTTTTGGCAGTGTGGTGTTGCAGGAGGGATAGCACATCTCACAAGAACTGATGTTTTTACAGAGATTTGCTGTAGGTCTGTTTGGCTTTGTTGGTCCAAATGATGGACAAAGCCTTTTCTGAGCATTTTGTAAATCTTGCCTATATTAAACATTTCCTAACCAACATCATCTCCACTGTGTGATCCAACCTGTTCTGCAACAAGCCAAAAAACAGCACAACATACACTTTCAAAAAAGAAAGATCAAATTCAACTTGGTTTTCACCCAATCAATAAATCCTGACACATTTTTATTATCCTCACAGTTTCCTGACAACTGGAGCACCTTTCCCAGGAGCAATACTTCCTAGCCATTACCAACAGGCATAGAGGCTGGGGCAGAATGTATTTATTTTATCCTCAGCTGCTGCAGCAGATCTCTTCCACCTTCTGCTCCTTCCACCTTCCTGCTTTTTTGCCACCTCTGACTTGCTAACTATCTGCCTTTAAAAGTGCACACCTTTTCATCTCCCTATGCAAGAGGAGGTGAGAAGAACAGATCTTCTCCTATCCTTGAGATGAACATCTCAAGCTCACAGACTGCTCTACAGCAGGGCTGAACTTGCCACGCTCATTACAGAGCTGCTCTTCTCTTCCCCCCGACTCCAAGGATGGAGCAGGACTGTCCACGTCTTCTTCCACAGTCAATGGAGCTGGCAAACCCTCTTGGCTGAAGATGTTTTTACAGGTCACCATGCCAGCCTTGAGTGCTCTGTCATGTGAGAACCACCCTGCTGATGCTGCAGAAGCACTCACGTTTTGGGCACGCTCATCCACGCACAATTATCATCTCCACAGATAAGCTTTTAAACTAAAAATACATTCATTGATTTTGAACTCAGTACCAGTGCAGGTGGCTGTCTTTACCCTAACTGAGCACTAGGTAGCACCAACACTCTATGAAGTGAAGAGAACCAAATCAACAAGGCAATTGTTTCTCTCCCCTCTGAGACCAGAAAAGAAATGACTGTGCCGTCAGAGTCACATTTGTAAAACTACTCCAAATACAGCTACAGTTGCAGCACCTCTGAGATAAAACAGTAGAGTTTCAGGGGATTTTAGTTTTCCTTTGTTGTTGTCTTTAACATCAGAGCTTATGATCTTAAATCTTCACAAAGCAATACTGAGATTGTGCATTGATGTTTTATGTTTGCAATCATCCGAGGCAAGAAAACATGATTAAAGATGAGGATGATGATGACAAAACATCTCTGCGTATCATTCAGTACTCAAATTGTCTGGAGATCTAGCAAAAGATCCCCTCTGTCACCATCCTAAAAAAAAAAATAAATAAATCTTAAGGTGGCAATAACTAGCTGAACACAAGCCTCTTTAGACAGTATGAACATTAAACCTGGATTCAAAAGCACAAAAAAAAAATGCTCTGGGTTTTCCATGACCTTTGCAGTTTATTAGTAATCTCCTTTGGCAATTGGTTCTGGATGGATGTGTACTGAATGTCACTGCTCTTGGGTGGTCCTCAGGAGGCTCTATTTTGGTGGTGTGCTCAGAAATCTTCTGTACTTTCCAACACTTTGGAATGCATAATTTTATTTATAGAATACAATTATTTTAGACTCAGCACTCAGATTTTACTGCAGGTATATTATTTGTATCTGAAAGATTATCCCCTCCATAAAGAGTCTGACAGCAAACTGTATGCTGAAAGGAAGCACTTTTCCTGATAATTTATTCATATTTGATTTGTAAAATGCAGCTATGACTAAGGAGAGGTTCCTGAAGCCTCAAGGATTTTCTTCTATTCAGTATCTTGAGAATCTTAATAGTATTTTTTCTCCTATGTTAATAACAAAGCAGTTTCAATGAAGCAATGATGGGAATTAGAAGTGTCTTCAGTGATTAGGCAATAGATGGTATTTCAAAGCTCAAATACCAGAAAAGATAATTTTCTCCATTTCTAAGGAATGCAAGGGAAAAAATGGTTAATTTTCAGCTTCATCTTTTATGCATGCCCAGCTATTCCAAACCCCTGCCTCCCAGAACCATCACCTCAATGCAGGCTGATGGCAAAATTAGGAACATTAAACATCATAAATTGAAGAAGTTTTCAACTTCTGTTCCCATGGTTTGTGCAAGGTACTTCTATCTCAATAATGATGCTGACACGAAAAAGCTAAAAATAAAATAAAGCTCTCCTGCAACCAGAAAAAACAAAGTAATCTCTTCCTTCCCATCTACTCCTTTGGTAAACTTTAGACTTTTTCCATAAACATGTTACAACTTTTTGTTATGCTGGCAAATATCCTCTTCTTGAGAAAACACATGCAGGACAAGCACACTGCAACAAAACCAGGAGTCAAAATATGTATTTGAAAATAGGTGCTGTTGTCAGTTGTTCTACAGATGTACCAGCACAGAAGGGGCAGATTAAGCAGAGGTCCAGCTCACAATCTATTCTTGTTGTTGAAGAGTAAAAAGATCACTGGGACATATCTCCCCCTCTTCTTCAGCATCCAAGCCTTAGTGCAGCCATTCACATGCTCATGCCTTGGCTGCAGCAAAATTTGATACACAAGAGGTAATACTCAGATTTAGCAGCTGCATCTGCACATCACTGAGGGAGGATGCTTGTTTACTATTAGAGGTTTATGTCCTTTATCTTCAACCACAGGCTTGGGTTTTGGATAATAGGCATGTGTCATTTCAAGACACCACCTAGCCAGGAAGGTAACTTCCTCAAGTTCTGATTTGGATTTGAAAAGTCTTTTACAATTGAGAAAAATAAGTATGAGTCTGACACGCATCCTCTGCCCTCCTGTGTTAAGTAAAATTCAAGAAACTGATGTTTCAGAGTTCAACTCGTTAAATAAAGTTTTGTTGAATACAGTCAACAGCTAAGGATATACCACATCTTAAAAATGGAGTCAACTATAACTGACTCACCTTCCCCCTCTTCTTAGTGTCTTTTGAATGCTATCAGAACCAACTAAAAACCTAGGCACCTTGTCCAAGTTCCAAAAAGCAGCTACAGCTTCTCACTTTGCTATTTGGTCACAAGAGCCACCTCCCTGAATACCTCCTATATCAGTTCATCGAGCTGCAACACTTCATCTTAAAAGATCAGAGCTCTGCACAACATGAGATCTCTTTGCTCTGGTCATGGCCATAACCTGTCTTTGTCCTCATACATGAAACCCCCATAACTCAGCTCGCAAGGAATCCCTCCATCTGCTACTTGGCTCTCTTCAGTGTCTCACTTGCTCCTCGTGAGCTCCTCGTTTCAAGTCACATACATGAAATGCATTTTTCAAGGAAGAATAAGTAAAAAACCAAACAAAATATCCCTTCTCTATCACAGCCCGCTGACCATTTCCAGTTGCAGGGGAACTTGTACAGCACTGAGCACAAACACCAGTAAAAACATTATTTATAGCCACAAGAAAATCCACTTTTGCACTCCAGGATTTTGACCTCTTTCAAAATCTAGCACCATCTGTACAGATGTAATTACTGTGAACAGGAATAACTTAGATTTTCAAACATTCTGTTTTCACAGTTCTTGCCTTATAAGTGCTTAAAATTGCTCCTGCCTCTTCCTCATTTGGTGTGTTAACACTTTTGTGGTACATCATGGTACCACAAAATTAAAAAAAGCTAAATATTGCACATGGTGATTCCAGCCTCCCACGATTCCTACACAAGGATCACTTCTCCCCTATCTCACTATCCACACTTGTGAAACATCATTCAGCCTCTTACAAGGCAGGACATTTAGAGCCTTCTACAAGCCAGACCTGATATTTAAGTCATAATTAGCAGAAAAGCCTTCTGCAGCGTTAGCTAAATTCAAGCATCCTTTCAAATAGTACTTTCAGATCTCTGATAAGGTGACATAGATGATGATGTAGAAACTGTAACTTCCAAAGGTTCAGCTGATGTGGCTGTAAGTTCTGTAGGGCACAGGGATGTATCAAGTCACGCTGGAAAATTTGCTCTCAATTTCTTCCTGTCAGCACACCCTTCTAAATTGTCCTGTGATATTGAACTGAGACACCAGTTGGGAGTGTACTATGAAAAAGCAAGGACTGAATAAATTTTTTAGCACATTCTCAATAACTTTTCTCAATTGTGGTTATTTCCTAGCAGGATTTCTATTAATCTCCTTCTAATATTCTCAAGCAAGACTTAGCAACTAAACCCTAAATAAACGTGCTTTGGAACCATATGAATAATTCCCTACAGTATTACAGAACACAAAGGGGAAGTACTTTGTGAGTGTATTTTTGCTTTCACAAACAAATTAAATCTCTCTGAACTGACAATGTAAATAATTCAGCATTATTCCATTTACCAAACTGGGAAGAAGTGAGGCAGAGTGTACATCTTTAGGAGAGCAGTGTGTTTTGGATATGATCTCACTCATAAAGAAGTCTCACAGTTACAATTCATGCATTATATTCATCATTCAAAAAACACTGATCCTCCCAAAAGAAGCACCTGGAAAGGTGCAAAAGTGGCAAAACTGGAAAAAAAAATAAGGAAAAATTTCTCCAACTCTGTATGTTTTGTTATTAATTGACTGATATTTTGAAATGTACTACAGTAAGTCAGACAGGGTCTCCTAAGCCCTTCAGTGCCTTAAAAATCTCCTGTTTTCCTAAAGTCAGTTTAACTGATACATCAGTTCCAGGAGGCAGTTTAAATACAGAACCTTCATAGTGTGTGCTAACCTTGCTCATGGGCCCCTCCTGAAGGGAACTTTCTGAAAAAAACCTGAATTATAAAGAAAACTTCTTAAAGGAGACTGTTTTCATCTGAAAAAGTAGATGGTGTGACACAGTACTGTATCTTCACTTGGTCATGAAGTGCTCCTACCCCAGGATGGCAATGACAGAACAGATCAGTGTCAAAAAAGAGGGTAGTTGCAAGTGAAAAATAAAACCAAGGAGAGCCACCAAAACTGTATTTGCTTTGATAAGATCATTTGGCTTAAACAACCACACAGAATAGACAGGCTCATATTGTCTAAGAAAATAACACAGATATTATAAGAACTGCAAAATGAAGGAGACTCTTTTGCAGCAGGAATATGATGGTTAGCAAAATCCTACTGTATCTCCCGTGCTGCAGAATCATCACGTGCTTGTCTCTGCTACCAGGTGTAGCATGTGTGAGTGGGGGTGCCTTCAAACATAAATTACCAATAAACACACATTGTATTTAGTGTCAGAGAATTAATTGAGCTTTCCAGAATGAAAGCCTTTTGGCACAAAAATGATAAACCGAGGTTGACCTACCTGGATGGGTCCCACTGACATCAGCAGGTTTTTCAGTTGGACATCAGTAGTTGATGAAGAAAGCCCTTCAACTGACACAACACAGGGCTGAGGTTTGCACTCCACCACTCGCAGGTTCTGTTTATTTGGCATCAAGCGTCCTCGGCCCATCTGGCCTGCTACTCCTCTGCCTCTCCCGTGCATAATGACCTGCCAACAACAAAATAACAGTATTTTGATTTACTTACCTAGTGCTTCTGCTCACTGCATTTGACAGATGATACAAAAGTTGGCGATTTACTTAAAGACTTGATTAAAGTACAGGTCGATTAAAAACAGGTTGGTGCTGTTTGCTGATTTGAAAAGCAATTTATTAACATATCCATCCAGCCCTTATACAAACATCTTTTAGAAGGATACCAAGTTATACTGGGGGTTTTAAATATATGTTATCTCATACTGAGGCTAAAAGCCTCATTGTTAGCACATATCAACTAAGCAATGGAGGGTCTTAGACCAAAATATATATCCTAGTTTTCAAAATTAGTCACAGTTCAGCTCCAGTATTTCAAACATTGCCAAAAAACCCCATCAATGACCCCTTTCCCTTTCCTCTTCTCAACCCATGGGTAAATTTAATGTCCCCACAAGGTCAGCAAACTGCTTCAAGCATCTCCAGTCTTTACTGCTACCAACTCTTGAGCTGTTAACATGATGGTACTCCCTTGTAGCAAATAACTTTAAATATTTTTTTCAAAGTTCCTTTCACCTAAATCCTGCAGGATCCTCTGAAGCAGAAAATGTGTGGATTTAATTATTGTAAATTAAAGGTCAAGCAGCTGGGGGAGAGGAAAAATAACAACGAAACAGGGTAACAAACATTAAGCAGTTAACATTTAACATTGAGTTAACACCCTATAAGGTTTCTGTATTCCTCCTTGAAAAGCCTATGGAGGGTAGCAACTTATCACATCCTTCTGCATCAGTAAGGAAAGTTTATCCTTACATGAAGCAGGAAAACTGTGGCCAACAGTTCCAAAGCAAGATATAACTTAACAGAATACCAGCTATTTTCAGGGAGTGTGTTGGTTTGCAAATGCAGAGAAGGCACATGCCACTGCTGCCCAAATCACCTCCCTGCCTCCTTCCAGCACTTGATCAGTGCCAAAGCCAGTTTTGAGACCACCAACTATTTTTAGTGATACCAACTTCAAGGATGAACCAAAGTGCATCCTGAGACAGTTGCTGTATGCTCCTACGTATGCAAGAAACAGTTGGAATAAATGCTCAAGCACAACTTCAGCACAACTCTTGGCTTTAAAGCCAGAAAGCACATTGGATACTATCTCCTACAGTAGCTATCTTGGGACCCATGCATTTCCCCAGGGAGTTACTGTGCTGGCCAGAAAGTCAGCAGATGAAACAACCTGCAGGCATCTCCAGTCTGTGCTGCCTACAAATAGGCCTCTCCAGATTAAAAGCTTTATATGCAATTATGCATCTCCTGGGTCATGCAGCCCTGTGCTAGCAATTGACAAACAGAATGCTAATTATTAATAGAGCAACACAGCTAGACAGTGAAACTTCTAGCAGCAATATGCATCTAAAAATCACCTTTTTAGGCTGATGGATTCCCTGGATGTTTTTGACTCCTTGAGGAGCTGCTGAATGGATCTGTGCCTGCTGCTGCTGTTGGTGCTGCTGCTGTTGCATTCCCTTTGTCAATGTGACCTTCCGCACTGGCTGCTGTTTCGGCTCCGGGGGTTGCTGAGGCCGCTGGGGCTGGCCCTCGGGGTGAAAATAGCCAGCATCCTCTCCCCCCTGCTGAAATCAACAACACAACAGGCAGCTCAGTGTCCAGGCACTGCAAACCCTTGCCCTGAGCAGCCTCCTGCCACATCCAGCTCACTCGGTGCACAGGAGAGGCCGTGGCAGGCGTGTGCAAGGGCTGAGCCTGGAAATTGTGCTTCAGCCTCAAATAAACCCACGGTACCCGAAGAACTGCTTAGTTTGTTCAGACTTTAGTACCATTACAGTGTTCGATGTCTTTTCATATACAAAGAAGCAAAGCATTTTCACTTTCCTAATCATTCTGCCTTCCAGGGTTATGTGTGAACTATGGCCTGCCTGTTTTATGATTTTTTTTTTTTTTTTTTGAGAGAGAGAGAGAGAGAGAGACATACACATTGGAGAAGGAGGAGTAATGAACTGTGAAGACTGAAGAACAAGGCAAATACTCTACTTATCTTTAAAACTCTCACCTCTCTTCAGTTAACAACTGCTGTGTATTTAAACACACACTTCTTCTGCCAACTTCTACACCAGTAGCCTTTTAAGCAGCCTCCTTCCTCAAACACTGTCTGTACTTGGAATATTTCCCCCAGGGTTTTGGTTCTTTGTTGTTCTTGTGACATCTTGTTACTGTTTTTAAAAGTTCTTTTTACAGATATTTATAACCACAAACACAATGAAAAGTCACTTAAGTCCCTCTCTCATCCTATGCAGCACTTTCCACTACATCTCTCAGTCCAATCATAATCTGAAAGCACTAAGGGAAATTATTTCCTCCCACTGTCTCTATGCAAACAGCCCAGCTTTTCCTACACAGAGGCCATTCTTGAGTTTGTGCTCTGCTATCCATACCAGCTCAGTCCCTGAAAAATATCCCATAGAGCAAGAAGACAGAAGAGCCCAATAAATGATCAGGTACTTTTACATTTATGAACTGCACTGTATTTTTATATCTATACCTTAACTGGACTCTAACTTCAGAATTCAAATACCAGTGACCATTATATCTGCACATAGGGCTTTCATCAAAGACCCTTGCCCAGCTCAGATAACCCTGCAAAAGCTCTTCAACAGAAGGCATAACTGAAAAAAGAATTTGAAAGCATCTTTAATTGCATAGGGTTTTTCATGTTCCTTAAATATCCACAAGTTAAAATTCTTTGCATCTGTAACATGGAACTTCAATTGCTGCTCAAAAGCATAAAAGCAACAGCTCATCTTATGAAAATTCCAAACATTTACCCTCAACAAAACCTGACCAAGAAACCAGAATTACATCCTCCTCATTTCAGTATTAGTTCCAGTATCAGCATCTCCCCAAGCCCTCTGTGCTTATCAGATAATTTCTTTTATTCAGTGCTACAGTACCTGAAGATCACAGAATCATGAAATGGTTTAGGTTGGAAGGGACCTAAGGAATAAAAACATTCTAGGAGGAATTTAAACTGAAGTATTGGGAGTTAGAATCTAATCTCTGCCAACTGCCTTCTGTGGAAAAACAACTACACACATTTGTGATGATTTCTTTCTGAACAAAAAAGAGATCCCAGGACATAGGAAGAGTATCAGAGAGTGGAGCCCTAAGGTATGAGACACATCAAGCATGCTCATTACTGAAACTTCAAAGCAAACAATAAGTTCCTATAAAATGCCAGGATGGTCAACAACCACCCAATATTTAACTACCAGGACAAATTATCACAAAACCATCACAAATCTATCACACATAAAACTATATAAACTAAGCAGTCAACTATATCAAAGGCACACTGACAGAAAAATTGATGGGGTTTGTTCTCTGATGGGGTCTCAAATGTAACCTTTGGGTTTCACTGCTGGCATGATGCTCCTGCAAAACCATGGGAAGGCAGTAACATCTCCAACTTTTTAATACATTTCAGAAATAAGAAAACCTATACAAAACAACACAGTCCATAGGGTAAGAAAAGGGGAAGGAGCAAGGTCTGCCTATTCTTGCAACAAGGAAAAAGGGCAACTGAATCAAGGTCTTTGTACAACTGCTCTGAACTGCTCTTGAGATGAACTGAACAGGGGAAGCAGAGATGAGCCTGCAGCACCACTTCTGAAGACAGTGAGGAACCAAACTGGTGCTCAAGCACCAACAAGCTCCTGTAAGTCAGCAATACATTGTCTCCCATTACAGGGTGCCCTGGCTTCAACTCAAGACAAAATCTGGTGGGTTTTGTAAGAAAATTAAAACCAAGGGTGACTCCTAGGTGACTATGTGCCTGGCAAGCGAAACAGCAAAGCCTCAGATAACCATTTTCACTCTAACTCCCTTTTCACTGGTTAAAGACATGACAGTGCAAGGACAAGCACTGTTCAAGCCAACATAAACAACCTGTGTAGTAGAATTTAGTAGCAAACCAGACTTACCAATACCATCCCTTAAACTTCTGCTATGCAAGGCAATTAGTGCCTTCTTCAGGCAAACCAGTGAAGAACTAAGTCAAACAAAACATCCCCAAAGAGCTTTTAAAATCTGGACTTAAAGCTAGAAAACCTCAGAACATTACTTACTGCCACATGTTCACAAGAGCATTAACATTTTAGAGGAAAAGGCACTGGACTGCAAAGTTATTGCCCCCTGATTTTCACCCATAAGGTACACAATAACCTGGCAGCAAAACACAGAGCAAAACCACAGGCAAGTAGGTGAGTGAACTGAAGAGGCACTGCAGAAGCTACCCAAAATAACATCTACATCACAGAAGCATATCTTCTACTTAAAATGTCTCAGCTCTAGCTCATTTGAAATCAATTTTTGCTTTTCCTAAAGACAACTTCTTGTGCTGCTGTTTTTTTCATGAGTTTACATCCTCCCCCCCCCCCAAAAATTTAAACACGTAGTAACACAAGGATGTATTAAAATTTTAAGTCTTCTCTTGTCAAAATCCATTATATGACTTTTCCTGTAGCATTTTGGGATGCACAGGGCAACAGTAATTCTTTAAGCAATGCATCATCAAGGCCTGCCTAACACAATTTGTAGCAAAAAGTGCTGAAACCAGGTAGGATACTTCTCACTCCACTACAGAGACCTGTGATTGATTGACTGATACAAGCTCTGATTTTATATTACAAATTTCCTCAAAGTCCTCAGCAGAAAAGTAAATTTCCATTATTTGTCTGCAAACCAATAGAATGTTTTTTCTGTTATTGTCTATTACTTAATTTCTGCAGTACAAATCACTGTGACCTTCAAGCTCTGAATTTTTAACTTTTATAAAAGGTCTATCTTCCTAGCACATAGCCAGGAAAGAGTTTTGTGGAATGAAATTTAACCATTATTCTGTTAATTCTGGATAAATGAAAATACCTTTTTTTTTTTTTTTTTTAAGTGGCAGGAGTTCTGTTTGGGGAAAGTGCAAAAAACCATCTTTCAAATTCAAAGTACTGCGCATGCTAACAGTACCAATACAAGTTAATTTCAAATGCTGTGTATTACTAAACCAAACACAAAAGACTGAGGCAAAAGGATTTGATCTACACAGTGAAAGGTTTTCACACTTCTACTGAGAAAAAGTCTCAACAGTTTGGTCCAAAACTGGGCTAACAAAAAAAAGGAATTATATGATTCCATGGCCATGAATTTTAGAACTGATTCACTGATACTTTTTGAGGCTGCTTTTCAATAGTGGGACTCTCTCACTATACATAGATATATATATATATATATATATATCTATGTATAGTGAGGAAGCATAAATACCATTCTGTCCAATATCAGATCACAAATTCTAAAAGCAGTATTTTATGTGGGCATGCTTGAATTTAGCAAGCTAAAGCTCTCTACTCTGTCATAATCACGACAGTTTTACAATGAAGATGAAGTTTATTGCCACCAACATTAGCAGTACAAATTTATTTATAACAAATACTTTAAAATGTACTGATAAAAATGCCTATTGATACTGTCAGAGCTGCTTGCAATTTGACAGATCAAATCTTACTTTCATTCTTAAACCCCATGAAGGAATGGTATCACCAACTTGCATTCTGTAGTGAGCAAATTGATTAATCCCCCTCTATAGAAATCTCAACTCTTGATTACACCTATCAGACGTTAAGCAGCATTATTCTAGAGTGACAACACTTGACAAATTCCCAAACCATTTTTCTCAGCCTTTGTGGCCCTGCTAGCTTGTATTAACCCTGATGAAAAATTAATTTCCCTTATCTTCTGCTAAACCCCAAAATCCAAATCCGCCAAACTGGCAACTCTTTCTGTAAAGGTATTATGAAAACCTCGAAAAGATTAATTGCATGTCTTCAGGTGACATTAAATTAATTTCTGTACTCGTGACAGACATTTGATACTCCGTACTGAGAGGACAGATAACATTGTCAGGATACACAGAAGGACAGTGGTGCAGTGTCCCAGGGCAGCCTCTTATGAATTCTCCTTTCGATAAGGCCATACTTCACTGTCATTGGCACTGTTAGTGATCTTGCAGCCCACAGACCTCACTGCACAGGTTTCTATTAACCACGACAATGCTGTGTCTATCCATGTAATCTTTATCAAGCTAATTCAAAATCACCCAATACTAAAGGGATGCACATGCTGGATAAAGCACTTAAAGGAAATAAACTCTGGCTGATTTGTGAAAAAAATAGCACCGAGAAGCAAAACGTTTTAATCTTTTCTTAGAAGAACTGGAAGTCAAATTCTCTGTAGCACGATGAAGGCTTAAATCTTGCAGGGAAATCTCAATCCAAAAATGTCTTGTAATTGATTTCTTTTAAAGGAAGGAGAAACCCCTCATCTATTACCAGCTTAAGTCAATATTTCTGGAAACGAATACCTCTACAGTACCACAATAGTTAAGAGGTGAAAAAAATAATCTTTTACATCACCAAATTAATACTCAAGATCAAGAGAAATTAGTATTCACTAGCTATATAGGTTTTCATACGTAAACTGGTACTGCAACTATAGTAAAAAAGACAGACACCTACACTGACAACTGTGATCCCCAGTACCAGAACATGTACCCAAAAAAAAACATTAAAGCAAAAACCATATAGAGCAAGAAAGGCTATAATCTAATACACATATGTATTTTCTCACTACAACTATCAGAAATGTATGTTAAAGGCAAACTCCTAACAATCCAATATTTCTCTTCAACTGGTTCTTCAAATGCTTTACCACTTTGGTATGGCCAGTTGGCAGACTGGGGACTGGGAAGAGGAATCATTTGCCAGGAACACTACAACCCAGTGACATGACCATGTGCTGTTTCTGAACAGCTGAAAATCTGCTTGCAATCTGTCAAATCCCAATGAGAAACACCTGGAGACCTTTTTCTAGAGACCTTCTAAGACCTTTAAAAGTATATTAAAAAACACAGCAGCAGTACTTTAAAAAAAATACTGTTCTCCAGCCAGGCCAGAATACACTATCAACAGACAACTTCTTATTAACAACTGGCTCAAGCCATACTAATGGCCTGGTTTTGACTCAGGAGTACACACAGAAATAAGCCACATCAGACTACAGAAGTGGTAGAACAACCAATACATTTGCTGCTCACGTCAGAAAAAGACACTGCTGGTGCTGGGCAGTGAATTACAGGTTCATTTTTCCCAGCCTCAGACTTCTGCGTGAGGAAAACTTACCTCAAACAAAAGCATCCAGACTAAGCAATAAATAAATAAAAAGCAGCAGCAGTTCCCTGCCTCTGATAAAAAGGCACTGCTAAGCTGCTTCAGTGAGCCATGATGTGATGCCTATCTTCTCTTCTGGGCCTAATGGTGTATGAAAAGTCAGAAGAGCAAGAGAAAGATGTCTTGTAAAAAAAGTAGCTGATTCCATTTAATCCCGTGTACTAACAGAATTCTTACCTTATGTATCTCAACTGCCTGACAGGGGAACTAAGGCATGAAGACTGGCCAGAGATGTTAAGTATCCTAGCCATACCTATGCTACACTGAACTTTCACCAGGAATGACAGAAGCACAGTTGCTCAGATGTCAAATCACAATTGTATGTTTTTCTAATACAATCATCCACCAGTTTTCTATGAAAAAAAAAAAACAAACAAAATTCTATGTCACAGCTACAGCAAAATCAAGGTCCTGGATTGAATATATTAATACTCTCAGAAGTACCTTCATTTTTATGTTGTAGTATACAAAATACCTATTGTAGAGTCAGTAAACATGTTTTGGAGCAAAGTTTCCTAGCTCTCTCTTCAGTTGCTAGACTCAGGGATAATTTTTCTATATAGGATTCTAGTGAAAACTGGACACACAGAGAAATCATGAGAAAAAACTCCTGCTGGAAAACATCACTGATTCAACACCTCTGATGACCCAAGGCTCCTCAAGGACCATTTCTCTGCAGGACACCCGCTATGGCACAGAAGGCCAGTACTGCATAACAAAACCCAGTACAACAGAATTTTCCCATCTTGTGTCAATTCTATTTTTTTCTAGATCATGTTCTGTGAAGCTTAAAACTAATGGCAAGTCACATCCTTTTGGTGTGTTGCCTTAAGCTTCTTGTACAGTCTTAATGAACAACTTGCCGTAGCCCCCTCTCCAACCACTTACAGTCTCAAGATTCTCCTGATTCAAAGCCACATACCTGGACTAGAAGTTAATTCCAAGTGGTTGAACCTGAAATACCATTTAACAAAGACAGGCAACTTCTTGAAACATTAATTTTAAATTGGACAAATCTGCATGTTTGTCCCCCAAGTTAAAGAGACTGCATTCCATTAGATTTAATTTCAAAACCAGCTCTCTTTGTAATGTACTTCAGCTGTGCTACAGCTGCCTTTTAGTGATTTCCTATCAGGAAACTGGGCAACTAGATATTCTATAATGCCAACCCTGTATCAATATGGATTTTGCACTGTAACACCATGGCAGAAAAACTCTCCTCTGAGACGTAACAAGAGCAACAAGCAAACACCTTGCTTTCAGGGTGTTCAGGAGGAAGCAGCACTCTTCTTCAACATACAATTTAAAAGCCTCCTGAGGAAAAGGAGAAACCCGTTTTGCAGTCTACAACAGGAAATACTTTACTGCACTTTAGTTCCCTGATACCCACAGCAAAGCTAAATTCAATTTAGGTAGATATCCCCTCCCCCCCTTTTTGAGGATTTTATTAAAAGTCCATAAATAGTCCTACCTACATATGTCTGGTTTGGTTGGCAGTCTCTCTAGCTCCTAAGCCTCCACTCACACCCTTGTATTTAATTTTCCCAGCAACCAAATATGCCCCAAACAGTACAGCACAGCCTGCTGCACACTCCCAAGCCATGAAATAGTTTGTTTCTGTAGGGACCATCCTCACTGAAGGTCTAGTTAGGAAGGGTCTATCACCCATTTTCAAATGTTTCATGAAAATACTAAGCCTTTTCCACAACTGGAATACCACAGAGCTCCCTGACTTCCTTTTCTACGTTTGGTGGTTTTTTTTTGGTTGTCGTTGTTGGTCAGTTTGGGGTATTTTTGGTTTTCTTTATTAGGTAGAATTAAGAAATTAACGTCCATTTGTTAAATATTTCCAGAGTGAGAGAAATGTTGCAGGTTGTGGCAGGCAGAGTCCTTTCTTAACAGGATTTCTGTTAGCACTGCTTCAAAGGTCTTGCCCATTTTGACACTGTCTAAATGAGAAACATGGAATCTAGGCATTCAGACATCACAGTTTCTGCAGCTCCTGCAGCCCACTGCTAATAGCAGACAGACATTATCCACACCTTCTTCAAATGGAAGGGTATAAATAAACTACAATGCCATTCTCCTGCTTTATAGAAAGTAATAGTATGGTCCAAAGTGAGAGTTCCTGTGCTGTTCCTCACAGCTGGTTATACTGCAGAGCTGGGTGAAGGGCTCCCTTCAAGAACTTGTCATGCAAATGCCAAAAATCTGTTGGACATTCCTGACATGTTTAGATGAAAGGCACTATAGAGCTTTCATGTAAAATATTTTAATTACACTTGAACATACACATGCAAGCAGAAACGAGTACAAACATTATGCAAGGTTGGTTGATAAGGTTACATTATCAAACAATTATTATCTCAGTATCTTTTTTCCATATTTAGAACTCCACATTCATCTCTTACACTTCTCAGTTATTCTAAATACGAATAAAGTTGTCTATGTTCCATTCCAATTCTCTTTTTACAATCCCAGGACATTTTTTTATGATAGGCTTTTCAAACAAAAGAACTTGCCAAATCTTTCTTCAAGCTTTTCAGATGAAGGATCATCTCAGGTTTTCAGGAATTAGGATCACCAGTAAGCTACTGCTTCTAGTCCAACAGGAAACACTGAGATTTTAATGTATTTTTATATAGGAATTTATGAACAAAACTCATTTTGCAGCTTTCCACAGAAACAAAGATTGGTGTATTCTTGGTGCAGCATAAGAACCAGCATTTTCAGGCGTTTGGGACAGACACACATCTCTTTGAGCATTGCAGGCCATTTTCTGGCTAGAGAGAAATCACCCAACAACAATATAAGATGACTGAATGATACAAAGATTTAAAAGATACTACGATTCCCCACAGAACCTCCAACTAAATGAAAAATCATGTTCAGCACACATTTCCTGTGACTGTAAGATAGTTAAGGTTGTAGCTGGTACAAACCTGTTCTTCAAGGTTAAAGACATATATAGTGACTTAATGAACTCAGTAGCACTTGTTATTGGAACTATTCACCAACAGACTGATCACAGAGAGCCTAAAGACCTCCACAAGGGTGACAGCCAAGGTGTTAGAAAACAACTCATATCAATAGGAAGGGAAGGATGAAGGTGTTCAGAAACAGTAAAGAAATCTACAGAGACAGAGACAGGATGTCAATAGAAATATATAAATACTCTCCTGTATCTCCTGAAGCATAATACAACTAGTAATAGATTCAAAACTGCAGCAAGAAAATGTGGTTTGCTCACTAACAAAATTCAAAATGTACAGGTTAGACACTGGAATAGATGGCCAAAAAAATCTCTGATAATGGGACCTCAGGAAAAGGTCAGTCAAATCTGTCAGGAATTCATTCCCCAATGAAGACAGAATTATTTCTATGGTCCTTTAGCCCTTGTTTTCTATAACTGTCAAATCACATTCTTTATTATCTTTGCCCTAATTATTTATTAGGGCGTTTCTTCCCAAGAAACAGCATTCTACAGTCTCACTGTATTTATTCTTATGTGTTTCTCTGGATTGTCTTCAGGCTCTTCACCAAGCCAGGCAAATATGAGATGTTTTCTTAGTAAAATATACTAGTATAAATACTCAGGAAATATGCTTAATTCCTCTATCTGGAAAGGATGCCCTTGAAGACATGCCACACAAACCACAAAGATGACCAGATCCATCAAAAGACCTTTGTGTTTCCATGAAAAGACAAAAAACTCAAACAAACAAAAAAACCCAAACCAAACAAACAAAAAAACAAAACAAAAAACCCACACCACCCAAACCTCAAAATTAATTTCCTAAACACTGAGCACTGCCTCTGTTTCCAGGAAGGTAACATTTAAGAAGTAAAATTTAACTTTACTATTCACTGTACTGCCATTCTTGCATAAATTACAGGAGTATTATAAAAGGGATGGGCAAAGTGGGACTGGGGAGGAAGGGAATTTGTTTTAAGCATTAGACAATATCTAGTGATGGTACTTAAGATATGTCACATACTTAATAATATTCTACTTCCCTTTTCTTTAAGAAGCCATAAATTAAGGCATTTTATGCATCAGATGAAGTGGACAAATTAAAATATGTCTTGGAATTTAATTAGCAATTCTTACAATGTCATAAAAATACTTTAAAAGCAAAACCCTTGCAAGACAAAAAATTGTGGAAACAGATGAAAAGCCATTTTACCTTAAGTAAAAGGGGATATTTCTACCTAGAGGTCAGAGATCCTCAGTAGTGCTGCAGTGTCCAGCAATACCAATAAACTTGCAGTGTCCAGCAATACCAGTTAGAACTTCAGACTGGGAAAGACACTGCCCTCAAGATTAAAATTATATTCTGATGGTATTTGTATACCACAGATCTCACCAAGGCACCAAGTATATTTTAACTGTTGAACAAAAAAACATCACCAGTAATCCAGCACCATTTAATCCTGTTCTCTAGATGCCCCTACAAAATCTAGAACAGTCCTTGCTACCAGCTCCTGTTTTAGGTCAATTTGCTCTAGATAAGAGTTACTGTGAGTCTGGATTCAATCAGCGTCTTCAACTGACAGCTCTATCACTCTGTACTGAAAGTGAAGGAACTTCCCAAGTCTCTACCAACATGAAATGAGACAGCTTCAAAAATGAACCTGCACAGTGCCTAATCACAAGCCATCTCACTCATACATGGGCATTCAAACCACCTGTGCACAAAAGAGCTCAAGAAAGGAAACAAAAGGTACAAGTGATTAGAGTGAAATAACAGTTATGCTTAACTGCAGGAGGCAGGGAATTAGAGGAAGCAGAATTACATGCTAAGGAGAATGGCTATGAAAGATGAGATTTGGCTTTATATTCATATTTATATTTGCTTTATATTTAGAGTTGAGGTAAAAGTTGTGAAAATAAATAAAGCATGGAAAGACTAAACACTGGAAGTGCACACTAAACATGAGCTTCCAGGAATTCAGAGTCCAAGTAGCTTTGAACTCTTCTTTAAGATCTTGTCAACATAGACAAGAGTGGCCTTCCGTGGTCAAAGAAACAAAGTCATAGATACAGCTTGTCACTAACTGATTAAAAATTAGCAGACTATCTTGACTAGAGTTAAAAAGCTAATTGCAATGCTTGTTTTTATTCTTACACAGTTGGATGGAAAATTTAAAACGTCTATGGCAATAGGAAAAAAGTAACAAAGACTACATGTAAAAGGCATACTTTACCTTGCTGAAACCTTGGTATCTGAAAGTTAAGGACAGAGCAAATCTGCTTTCTGTATACAGTGAAAGCAGGGTTACACATGCATTTAATGAAGCTAATTGCTCCTGCTTACCATGAGACTTATCTGAAAAAAATAATTTAAGATTTTCTGAAATAGAGCATTATGATAAAACCTATTTCTTTTTGAATGCTATTGTGATCCCTGATAACCATTTGTTACGAAGAGCTGTATACAGTGGTGACTGGCATCATTTTGTTTCACCTCACAATAAAAAGTTGTGCATGATTGCTTTATTCAATTATTCATGAATAACAAACCTGTCATACCTCTTGCAGGCCACTGGGATTCCTGCAGATATATATAAATATTTTTAGCCCAACAGAATCAATTTCTTTCAACTCCCTGTTCTTTATTCTTCTGTGGTTAAGTTATCATGTGTGAGGAATTAGATATCCTCCAAGTCATGCTGTCAGCTCTGTGTTGTCAATAACAGCCTGTTATTTTTATGATGATATTTTTAAAGACTACATGGTCATTATGCAGCTCACACTTTTAAGTGTATTTAAGTTTTATGAGCTGTAGAAAAACATTTATAAGAAATAGTTAAGGACTTTGGCATTTTTACTTCCTCCTAATTTCCAGAGTAAAGTTTAGCCTCTAAGGCCTTGTTCAGTCCTCAGTAACACACTGTTCACTTCGTTACAGATTACAGCAGATCTGTAAGTTTCCCTAATTAATGCTCCAACTAATTTAAGAAGCGTTCTTCCCAAAAACACAGCATTAAACCACATCACATCCTTCTTTCCTCCTCAGCATAAACCTGAGGGCAGATTCCACCCTTACAGCACAATCCCACTATGTCTTCTCACCTGATTTTTTTAGAGCCCTAACAAATTAACTTGTCTTTTTATTCAGACAGAATTTGGAGACACTTTCTAACCAAAGCCCCAGATTTTAAATATGCACACTGCCATCAAGATCAGCATTGTGAGTCTTCCACAACACGGGTGGCTCAAGGGACACTCTGCAGATAATAGACCCCTCATCAAAAGATAAGGATATCTCATTTAGATGCAGAAGTGAAATGGTAATAACATTTTAAACCCAGCCTCTAACAGAAAATTTCCCCCCTCAATATACTGCTTAAATTAGTTCCACCATGCACTGCCCAAGGAAACAAAAACAATCTTCCCTTGAGTACAGAAACCACAGCATCTGCACACAACTAAATTAGGTGGTTTCAAGCACCAGATAAGCAGAGCCTAGCTTTTTAACTGAACCTTAAAAAAGCCACTCAATCCTCTTCTCTGACCAATTATGAGACCTGTCAACCTTAAGCAAAAGGAGCTCAATTGAGTTTTTCAGATTCAAGTTACAATTTAAAACTTAAAAGAAGTTTTAAATTAAAGAAGAAGTATTATTTCAGTATAATCTCAGTGGTAACTGCCTAGCAGTAAAGCATTACAAGAAACAAATTTCTGAGTAACTGCTAATAACTTACAGTTCTGAAAACATAAAATCTGGACTACTTGGTCTGCTAAACCTGTTACTTCCCTCACCAGCTTGGGTCCATTTTTTATTTTGGAATTACACAGAATGAAACACACAAAAACAAACCATGATGCGACACACACATGAGATGAGCCTTGGAAACTTACCCCTCCTGACAACTTAATCACCCTGACTTTGCTGCCGACATGGGGCCCATCTCCACTACCACTGTTTGTCCGCTGCATGACAGTCCTTTTCACACCAGGTTTCAGTTCCTGAGGCCTTGCTTGTACTGAAGCCACTCGAGCAGTCTGTGTCGTGGGCAGTGAAGCTGCAGCAGGTTTTGTCTGTAACACTTTCTGCGGTGCCTGAGGCTGACTCAGAGGTACTGTTCTAGTCTGCCTCAGCTGCTTCACTGGCTTAATCTGCTGTCCTTGATACTGCATATTCGCCCCCACCTGTGGGAAATCTGTGGGTTTGGGTTGGATATTTGGAACTACCATATCTTGCTTTTTAACAAGGAGTCTGTTTTTCACATTTTGCCTGGTCTGGAAGCCAGAATGGGGTATGTAAGGGCTGCCATTGGCGGGGAACTCGGAGCTGTCGTCCTCCTCCTGCTGCATGTAGGACTGCTGAGCAGGTTGTTGCTGCTGCTGCTGCTGAGCAAGTCTTTCAAGTAATTCTCTCTTCCTAGCACCAGCCTGCTGCTGCCGTCTCAGCTCCTTTTGTTTCAGGATTTCTTCCCTTAGGCGCTTCTGTTCTTCTATCTTTAAACGATACAATCGAGTTTCTTCATCTTCATCAGGATACTACAAAGGAAAAGACAAATGAATTTATAAAATTCTCAACAAATGCCCACTTTGGTCTAAACCACAATAAACTGTTGTTTCAGATGTCATAAATCTGTAACTGTCTGAGATTTTAAAATTATCCCTGACACCAAACTATGGTTATTAGTGGGATATATTTGCTGGTAAGGTTTATTTGCTATTCATTACAGAAAAATAGCTCAAGCATGGTTTAGGACTTAGAGGTACTGCTTCCTAGACAGAAAGGAAAAAAAAAAAAAAAAAAGAAAGCTGTAATATCAGTTGAGAAATCTTATCAGAATACTAAAATTATGTAGTATAAAATAATAAATATGTAGTTTTATAAATCTGAAGTCATTTAGAAGCTTCTAAAACCAATTAAACTATGAAAATAATTCAGGATATCAAAATATGTTTCCAATGGAAAGTAAAAATACAGGGGGAACTCACTGTCACACAGGTTTTATCTTGCTCTTTTCTGACAAAGTAACAAAAGGTAGGGTGGTAAATGACCTGAAAGGCCCTGATTAGAACTATTGATTTTTCTCACAGAATTTTCAGCCTGATCTCAAACTCATTTGTCACACAATAATTGGTTATAATGAACAGCACAAGTCAATCTCTCTGACCTTGAACTCATGCACTCTCTTCAGAATCAAAATGTTGCCAAATGCAGTGTTGGAATATTAATGGTATATAGAGAATGTCTTTAATATTCCAGCCCTGGGACATTCTGAAAGTATTACAGACCATCAAATAACCTTTCTAAAAATTCTTCAACTTTGGCCCAACAGGTTCTTATGAAAAGCTGTATGAAATGGGCAAGAGACAAGGAAATAGTTTCTCATCATTTCTAGAAAAGAAATCAAATGGCTCTTGTGTTGCAATCACATGCATTTTGCTAAATGAGAGCATAAAGAATGCTAAAATGTTTTTTGAATACTGGGAATCTGTGAAGAAGCTATTTACCTTGCAGTAACTGGGTGCAAGTTCTTGTCAACACAAAAGCCTTTTTTTGCACATATAGGACCCAAATGCGCAACTTTTTTTTTTTTTTTTAATTCAAGCTCTTCTATCTCTAGTCCATTCCAGAATCCTCCCCAACCCAAGGAAAAAACCAGCAAAGCAGCTCCAACTGCAAATTTCGTTTACAGATGTAAAAGCCCAGTAGTATTTGTACTCTTAGAACAGATGCACAAATCCCAATTTTGTCTCATTCAGATAGAACTGCTTCTTCCCTGAGCACCCTCTGATATGGATTATTTCCACAGTGACCAAGAAATGGGTGCATGTCTCACACAAGAATTCCAGCCTAAACAGTGGCTAAAATAAGATTTAAACAAAACTGGACATTTAATTCTTCTTTAATATGGGCTCTAGTTCTGGGATGAGACCTAACATTGTCCTTTTCAGGAGAAGAGATCATATACCCAAGGGTTCTGATCTTCCTTTTTAGAATTCCTTTTAGACTATGATGGTGGTGATTAATGGCTAATCAGTACAACAACTAGAATGTCTTCATTGAAAGCTGGTAACAGGAACATACTTCTACAAGGTAAAATGGGAAGTAATAGTAAATTGAAATATTTAATTTTAAATTTAAATTAGAGATGCTGGATTATAGTTAAAAGGAAAAAAAAAGGAATCAGGCCTTTACAGTGAAAGTGGAAGACCCTTAAATATAGTTTGCATGGGATGGCAGAATACAAACAAGCTCCATAGCAGAGCAGGATGTGCTGTTACACAGACCATGATTCAATGAAAAAACTTCTCAGTCACTATCTGAGAGACAGTAAATAGATCAGTTACTGAAATGGTCCAAACAAAACCTCTTCCACCTAACTTAATGAATCAGTTTATTCATTTCTGTTGCTTTAGATCAGAATATTCTACATTTTATCTAAAAGGGTTTGATGGATGCCACTGAGCCAGTACCAAATTCACTTTTGGAGGTAGTGCTGTATTTTTCTATTAATGTTCAGTTGAAGGTCTCAATACCAGAAAGAATCTGCATGAAATCAGCTCTTCTATTGTCTTTTATGCCCAGGGATGTGCAATGACTCAACAGTAGATTCAAAATGGGCAACAGACTCCTCACTAGGCTGAAAACAAGGGCAGCAGAATCCTGTGCTACTTAGCTTTAAGAGCACCTTATATACACTACACAATACTGTGTGTTTGTGTTTATGTATGACATATAGAATACTAAGTGATCCATACTGTGTAATATGGAGCTTTATCATAGAGAACAGACAAGACAGTACATCAAATTAAGAAATATATACTGGAAACAGTATACAATGTCTACTGCTAATGCTTTTCACCTCATTTGTTTAACAAGATCAGTATAGATTTCTCCAACAAGCAGTGGCACTGACAAAACAAACTCAAAGAAAAAACAAAAAAAAGCAGCTGGGAGAAAGCAGACATCCTTCAAAGCTGTCATCATAAAGCTCGTATCTTGTGTTTGAAAGTCTCCTGCTAAAAACAGCATCATCAATAGGTGAAGAATCAAAACTTTAAGCTGCCTTTTTCCTAGATGAACTCCTGACAGTTCACGTTTTTTTTGCAGAAAACTCCACAAGATGAGGAAGTGGTACATTGTACATAGTTCCTTCTTTTACAGGAGGCTACAGATTACAGGGTAAGAAACAGAAAGAAAGAAGTTCTCTTGGTTTTGTGGAGGTGGTTTTTTTTTCCCTTGGGTTTTGGTGTGTGTGGTGGTGGTTGCTTTTGTTTGTTCTTGTTGTTTAGGTTTGTTGGGAGTAGAGGGTTAAGTGAAGATCCCCACCTGTCTATGAACAGTCCTAGAACACAAGATATTTCACTGCAGTCTGAAGGGAAGACCAAGTCTTAGACAAGGCTTTTTTCTGCCTTAAGGTTCATAGAGGCTTTGATGGGAAGTGCCAGAAGAAAATGTTACAGGCTGTTCTTCTGAGTCTACACTGAACAGAGGCAGTAAGAGAAGCAGCAGTCCTACATAATTCTCCAGGAGAACTAGGAATGGCACTGATGATTGAGGAAAAAACAAAAATGTTGTCTAAAATAAAGGTTTAAACTCCCTACTGTAACATGGGTCCTACTCATGGTAGCTTGCTTGTCATACAGTGAATAAACCAAACAAACCTATACCTTCTTTGGTGTTTTGCAGGCTTTGTTACTTATTAACAGAAATAAGTATAAAGTCATCAGAACCAGATACTGTAAATTTTCTGGTTTGCTGTCAAGGAACAAAACCAATCACACAATCAGGTTCACTTCTCTCTCAGCAAAACAGGTACAAGGATAGAGCAATCCAAACAGTTTCATTGGTGGCATATACAGAAATCTACTCAGCAGTTTTACCTTCATTTTTCTTTTCAGAGGTGACATTAAAAGCTAAAGGGGCTAGAGTAATTTATCCAAAAATCATTACAAGTCCTCATACAAGGTAAGGACAGATGCAAATTACATCATCTGGCTTCTTGTGCTCAAAACCACAAAGCATCTTAAATTAAGGCACCTACATCACGCATTTCACATATTGGCAACATCCACTCTTGAAGCTTAGGGAAGGTCTAAGGCACCTCATAAAACACAGTTCTGTGAAACTTGGACAAACAGGAAAGTAATTAAGAACAAGTTACTTTGAAAAGCACTCTGCCTTCTTGTGATCTCCCAACTGGAAAAAGACTGATAAGAAAAACCTTCTAAGCACAAGAGAGGAGGCACCATTATCAAAAGTTGGAAATTATATCTATTTATACCAGAGAAAACTCAAATTTACAGATGTACAATTTTTCAGGGAGTTGATTTCCAGAAATAGGAAAAGGATTTAAAGTCATTTACTCAAATAACGATGCAGCAACTGTTTTCCACATTCCAAGGCTTTTTTAAAAAAAAAACTCAACTCCAAAATATGCTGGGAGAATGAAATGTGAAGGTTTTATTTCTGTACATTGGGTAAATTAACTGCAATATAAGCAGTAGTATCAGTAAATTTATGGCTATGCAGCACTACTAATTCTTCTCCTGTTCTGAGCCCTAATACTCATTTCTTCTAAATAGATTCACATCCACTTTCTACATTCCACCCCCATTCTTTAAACTCAAAGAATGCTTAATATTGCTTTAATTCTTATCCTAAACTGACCTCAATGTGAGAAAAATTAGGCCCATAGTTATTGCCCATATTTTCAATTTCATTGACAAAATTACTTGTCAGACTGAGGATATGCAAGTTTAAATCTTTGAGAGTGACAGCTTTTCTAAATTGACAAAGGCATTTAAAGTCAGCATTTCACAGCTTTACAGGAACAGAAGCATACCATTAGTAAAAGAGAAATACAGTTTTTAATCTTCCAGCCACTCAGGTTGCAAACCTTTCCAATATGTATTTTGAAGGTCAGCAAAACCTTTAATAGCCAATATCACTATTTTCTGGTGCTTCCTGAATGATAGGGCATTCATAAATATGGCTACTGACTCTTTGGGAAGAAGGGTGCAAAGAAAAGTCTTAATAATTTTCCAGTTGAAGACACTTGCAAAATAACCTGCCCAATTCACTTATGAGCAATACAGCTAGAAAAGATGACAGAATTTAACTCTCTCATCTTCACAGAAAGCAAGAGAACAGCATATAAAGTTAGCTAACTACAAGAAAAACAGACAAAAAAGACTGGAAAACATTACAATCTGCCTAAAGGGAGAAATGTATTAGCCTACATAACAACAACAGTGAAGAATATGTTTAAATGCTTGGAAATGAACATTACTAGTGCAGCAATGCTGTTTGCAGAAGTGCCAGTAAGTGTCATTGGTGAACAAGACTACCACAGCAGCACAGCCAAAAAGGGACAACTGCTATTATATCACTGGTTGCAGCAAAGGCTCTATTTAATGTCTGCTTTTAAGGGTGAAGGGCTCTGAGCTCACACACACACATTGACACACTTTTCTAGGACCTGGTAAGTGTATCTACAAAGGCTTTATTTTTATAGTTAATAATAGGAAACCCTAGGAGAAAGTTTTTTCCAAGGCAGCTTTTTTCTATCCTGTTTCACAAAAACTTACATGAAACAGGTATCAAACTGTTTTCAAAGACAGCTTCCACACAGAAATCAAGAAAAGTTTTATAAATGAAACAAAGAACTCACCCATTCAAGTATGGGTTTGTTAGGATATGTTTAAAACTTAAATGAGAAAAAAAGAGAAAACGGCTTTGTTTTTTTGGGGGTTTTTTTTGTTTGTTTTTGAATTCTTTTGATTAAGATGTGAAAAATATTCGTTCATTTTTCTAAACACTGCAGAGATACTTTGGAACTAATGCCTTAATTTTATATGAATAAATTATGAAAGAACTAAACTATGAAAGATGTACT
Organism: Heliangelus exortis; assembly: GCF_036169615.1. Lineage (NCBI taxonomy): Eukaryota > Metazoa > Chordata > Aves > Apodiformes > Trochilidae > Heliangelus > Heliangelus exortis. The sequence continues at coordinate 9,118,751 of NC_092423.1, read as the reverse complement.
GCATGGGGAGGCCTGTAGCAAATTTGCTTCAAAACTTACTTTATTAACGTCCTGAAAGACAGCAGATTTTCTAAGAAACTGCATTTTCTGTGACTCAGAATATTACAAGAGACTGAACGGAGGTCATTTTTCTCAAAAAAAAAAAGCTGAAAGGCTGAAATAAGGACTTTTTTAGTCTTATCATTGAAAAGCAAGTGCACAGGAGGTCAAACACTGCTAGCTATGGGTTTCTTTTGTGCCTCATTTGTGAAAATTAGTTATAATCATCCCCAATTCAAGAACAAGATGAAAAGCTAATAATGAGCAGCTTAAAGGGAAGGCAGTATTACCAAAATTAAGCTTTCAACAGCTGTTGAAGAAAACCTGGTCCTTGAGACAAGATTCATGGTCAACTGAACTATAAGGATTTACAGTTCTGTTCAGAATAACCTGACACTCAGAAACTACACGGGTGCATTCAGCCATCCTGTTCCTCTGGTACTACCTCCCTGTTGTTCAGGATTGACAGCACCATCAGTACAGTCCTACTCACTCTCAAACTAACAGGGCTCATGGAGAGTGTTCTCCAGCTTCCAGGAGAACCTGTGTAGGGAAATGGTCATCTGTTCACACTACATAATCCAGAGGAACTCAAACCAGTGGCATCTCATTTTTCAACTGAGCAGAGTACTTACTAGCAAAGCAAACAATTTTCTCCAAAATAAAAACCTTAAGAGCTTCTCCTATTTTCTCTCATCTCAAAAGTTTAATGAAAGAGATGTTTCCTTCATCAAAAGCAAGAAGCTCCATGGATAATGCAGCTGCAACCTCCCTCTGTAAGTACTCAAGACCCTAGAGGATACTGGGCAGCCTAAAGGAAAAGAGCATGAGGAAGATGGCCCCTTTTTTGAGCCTCAAAGCATCAAAAGAAATGGAAGAGGTTCGCTGACTTAGAAAGAAGCAATTACTTGGAAAAAACAAACAAAATAAGCCACAATAACCAAAACTTATCATAATCCTGGCAGACAGAAATGGAGAAATGGGCATGATAAAAATGGGTACAAAGGCTATTTCAGACCTTTCAAACTTCTCCTTTAATCAATTGAGACTGTGTTTGCTATTACATTGAAGAGGAAAATGCAACTCACAAGGGGGGCCTCTAGTGGCACTGAAAATACAGGGTTAAGCACGATTACAGTTCACAGTTGGGACGTTTTTGATTGTGGGGTAGGGTTTTTTTTTGTATGGGTTTTGTTTTTTAAGCCTTACCTCTGATTCAGATTTTACTTCTGATTTTGCCTGGCCCACAGGTGTGACTGCTTTAGCTTTCATCTCAGGTCTTCCCTGTGAGTTTCCAACACCAGGCTTGGTGGCAGACATGGTGCTGGTGATGGGTTTGACCTGAGCAGCTGGGGTAGAGGCTCGCCTGTTGTTGTTCATTTCCATAGCATGTGATGGTGCTATTGGCAGCTCACGCAAGTTACTGTTTCTTGGAGCAGTCGTCTGTAGCTGCTGATTTGGACGCTTGACAATATTTTGTGAGGGTGTATTCTGGAAATCAGAGAATTGAAACACTGCAGACTTTCACCACAAACCAGACTACACGTTTCCTGATTCACATTTTCATTGTTTAGTTACATTAGGGATAATAATTTTCTAGGACGTGCAATATTTCCGGTGTAAAAATTACGAAACATTTTAACAATGGTTTTATTTTTCTTCAACAAAAAGCAAAACTGAATCACACTTTTACTTTTGTAACACCTTTCTCAGAAACTGGCTTTGCCATATGAGTTATTTTCCTAATCTTGATGGGCAATCATCTTTTATAGGGCTCAGATCAAGAAAAGCACTGAAAACAAAAGGTGAAAAGAAAAAGGGAAAGATATATGTGCTATTTTTGGGTTATAAAATGATCAAGATAGAAAAGGAGCAAGAAATGTTGAAGGAAGGTGACAGAGCAGGATGGAATAAATGGGTCTGAAAAACCACACTAGTGAGTTCTGTAATCTGTGCTTACATGCCTGTTATCCACACAGAGCTACACAAGGCAGCACTGATGTATGTTGTACTTACATGTCTTGGCTTCATTGGACCCTGTCGTGGCTGACACTGCATCCTGTTGTTATTTGGCTGCTGCTGTGTGGCCTGCATGTGAGGCCTGAACTGTGGCTGGTTCATGGGCATCAGGGGCTGTGGTGGCCCTTGGAGATGATGATGGTGTTGCTGCTGCTGTTGCTGGTGATGGTGTTGCTGCTGCTGCTGCTGGTGATGGTGTTGCTGAGGTGGAGGCTGTGGCTGAGGCTGTAGTGGAGGATGCAAGGGACCCTTCACATGAAGAGAAAGATTATTTGGCTTTAGTTTTGAAGTAACAAACTCCTGAAAAGTAGTAGCTCCAGCCTCCTAAGTGCTCAAAATAGCAGTAAGGAGTTACAGACCACACTCAAGTATACTCTGAGTGAAAAAGAGACTAACAGAAGCTGTGCAAGGTAGTTCTACACTTACACCCATGTAGGTCAACAGCTGAAGTGGAAAAAACAAATACAAGGTCTCCTGCCCTCTGCTCCCTTTCCTAATGACTTATAAGCTGTTTGAGTTTATATGGGTTGTTTTTTTTTTAATTCCCCTCCTCTCTCCCCCCACCCCGGACATCACCACACCTCAGGATTCCCACACATTTGAAACAGACACGATGAAAGAGATCCCTCAGAGAGCTGCTGAACAGGCAGGGCCCTGCACACCCCCCAATTACTCACTTGAAGCCGCCGTTCAGCTCCCCCCGGCTTGCGGGAGGCCCCGGCTCCCGGCCCGGCTCCGCCACTGAGCGCCAGAGGGCGCGCCCGCACCGCCGGCCGGGACCGGGACCGGAACCGGGGCCCTGGCCCTACCTCTGCCGAATTAAAGGAACTTAAAGAGCCAGGGCCGAGCTGCAGATACGGGAGAGTGTCCAAAGAAGGGCAACGAAGACGGTGAAGTGTCTAGACCACAAGTTTTAGGAGGAGCAGCTGAGGGAACTGTTTAGGCTGGAGAAAAGGAGGCTGAGGGGAGACCTTTACACTCTCTACAACTCTCTGAAAGGAGACTGTAGGGTACTGCTCTCCCAAGTAGTAAGTGATAGGAGAAGAGGCATCAAGCTGTGCCAGGGGAGGTTTAGATTACATGTTGGGAACAATTTCTTCCCCAAAAGGGATGTCAGGCACTGCAACAGGTTGCCCAGAGCAGTAGAGGAGTCACCATCCCTGAAGGTATTTAAAAGTGTAGCTGTGCTGCTGGTGGACTTGCCAGTGCTGGGTTAAGAGTTGGACTCCATGATCTTAAAGGTCTTTTCCACCCAAAACAATCCTATGAGACATACATTAGAGCTGGCAAGTGGGGAGAAACCCACCTGTGTTGCACAGCAATAATCCTGCCTCACACCCGTGATCTTAAACAGTTCCACTGGCCCTACAAGGGCAATACAGGGCCCCTTCACCCATCTCCTGCAGCCCCTTCCCGCTGCAGCCCCGTACCTGCATGCCGGGCTGTGTGTGTGCGGCGAGGAAGGGCTGTCCCGGCGCCTGCAGGAACTGCTGCCTCGGAGGGATGAAGGGCCGAGGGTTTGCAGAACCCGGCTGGTTGAAGTGAAGAATCCCCACGGGACCTTGAGGCTGCATGTTGGGCCGTACCGGGCGCTCTCTGGGGAACACAGGCTGCTGTCCCTGCTGGTTAAACGCTGGGCCGGGCTGGCTGAACGGCATCGGGTTTTGGGTAGGGACAGGGTGGGCACTGTTAAGAAGTGGGGGAGGAGGTGGTGGTGGGGGACTTCGCTGTTCAAACAAGTGATGACTTGGAAACCTTGGATCTGTGTGAATCAGATAAGTGATTAAATGACAGCCACCCTGGAATGCAAACAAGCTTACTAAACATAAAGCTCTATTTTGACTCGGAAAAATAGCCTGAAATTTGTAGAAAGCACTATTGTGTGGGATATCTTAAGAGCTACCCTCAAGGTTGCTTCTTTTGCTTTTGTCAATTTTGTATTACAGGAATTCATGCTTAAAAGACCAGCACCACACACATTTTGCTGGAATCCCTTAGAAATTCTACTTGAATCAATTAAGGATTTAAGGGTTTATAGTTTAAACCACACAAGAACTCTTAAAACATTGATACCATTTGCTGACCAGATATTTAGGAAATTTTTACGTATTTTGCATAAAATGTCTGTAACAAATATTATATTTATGACATGCATATATTTATAAATGTACATACATAAGCACTTACTGCTTTGTTTACTATGCTTTATCAATTTAGCTAACCTTAACAAACTTCTTATCACACACACATATTGTGGGTGGCTTAAACAGTTACTAGTGGAAACTGAAATAGTCACAGGGAACTACTTATCTAAAATGCAGTTAACTCACGACTTAATTCAACAATCCCTTAGCTACTAAACATTTACACTACATAGCTGCTTCTCGGAAAGTGGCTCTTGGATGTTGTTAATAGAAATAAAAGTTCTTACCTGCTATGAAGAAAGGATCTCTGTCCTGAGGAGGTGGAGGAGGGAGTGGTGGGGGTGGTGGTGGTGGTCCTCTCCACTGGTCCTGGATTGGCAGCCTTGGAGCTTGGGAGAAGTTGGTAGGTACTGGTCCAGGTGCATGCTGCTGGAAGTCTGGAGGGCCCTATTTAATAAGGCAGAACTAAGAGTCAGACTAACATCCAGGAATTTATCTCTTGCCTGATGTAACTTTATCTTAAAAATACAATTGCTTTGAGTTATCCTCTATCACCTGTACAAATTGGCAGCCCTTAAAGTCTTTCTCTCACAATGGAAGAGATAGTAAACCCAGTACAGTATCTCAAAATGACTTCACAATGTTTTAATAATCACTAGCACCACAGGAACGCCATTTCTTCTGAAGCTTAATGAAATCCATGCAATTATTGACCTTCTTTCCCATTAATCCAAAAAAATCTGAATGTCTACTTTAGAAGATATTCCTGACATTTATCTTCTTAAACCATGCTATTCTACCCCATCAATTTAGTACATGTAAGCTACATGAATGAAGCAGCTTTACTTAAGAAAAAAACCACAAAAAAGAAGGGGGGAGGGACAATTTATGGCATACAGAAAATTACAGTCATCTTCTGAGGAGTAACAGTAGAGTAATGGTTCTGTTCATTCATAAACTGAAGCACTATAAGAAATAGTGCAATATGATCTTTCTTCCATAATGTTGTTGTTTGGCATTTTTTCCCCTCAAATGTAAAGTGAGTCTTTACATATTGCAGAAAGCAGGATGTGAATCCAAAAGCAGAAGAGCAGAACTTTGCAAAAGACCCACTTTATCCTTTATTTTTTATTAAAAGTTGAAAAAATGTTGGTAACCTGAAAAACAGAAGTTTCACTTCACATAAATCAGATTCACAATCAGATTCCTTATTATGCATGAGTAAATCAATTAAATAAGTAATAAAAATAAGCTACGAACATCTTTGGGTTTCTCTTTATATGGATTCTGAAATCAGTGGTGGCACCTGTTTTATGCTTGATGCTCACTTTAAAGCTTAAAACTTCACAGTGCTGAAGCCAAGCTTTTCAAAACAGATTTCAGACCAAACACTCCTTGCTAGACTGAAAAATAGCCAGCAGCACAGGACCAAAAAAAGGTACATTGACTTATCATTTATTTATTGAGTTGTCCACACCAGCAGCAAGCTCAGTCTCAGTCTATCCTATCCTATTTGTACTGCAAAAATACCAGCATTTTAGGAAATTAATTTCTCACACAGTAAAACTGGGTATTTGCCCTGGGAACTAAAACAACACAAGACAAAGCTGCTTCACACACTTTACACCCAGAACATTACAGCTGGGTTGGCAAGGTCCAAAACAAGTAGATGAGCAGCACTGAGGATCACTGCCATTATCAATCTGTGGCCTTCCTGAAACCATCTCAATGGGGGTATGCAAGAATCTAAAACCTCTTATTTGGAAGTGAGACTTCACATACTTATTTTATGCTATCATACAGCCTTACTTTATCATTCCTAGTGATTACATGGTCTACAGCCTTTACCAGTGCTCCTGGTCAGCCAGTCTCCTGTGGGTATCTCATTTAGAGGAAAAAAAATTCCATTACACTCAAGTATGACAGCCCTCATAACATACCTACTGTTTCTAGGAGGAGCTGCTACACTTCTGCAACTGAGCAGTTACCAATGCAAAATATTCTTGCTACCTCAGAAGAGACTAATGCCTTTGAATTCCACAAACTGCCTGCAAACAACAGCTGTTTGAGGAAGAGGCAGCTATTGGGGATGAAGGAAGTGACATTTATTTGTCCCATCAAAATCTTTCCAGATTTAGCTGAACAAGGCTGTTCAGCTGCATTGCCCTTCTCTTGTGCTGAGCAGATAGCACTGGCTGGCTGCCAAAAGAGGAGCTGAACACAAACCTTGAGGATCCTGACCCTGAGCTCCCCAAACACACCTCTACCATCTCTGCATGGAGAAGCTGCCAGAGGTACTTTCAAAGAAAGGCTAAATGCATTCTCTCCTCTTGGAAGCCTTGATGATAAAAGCCTGTTTCTCTTGGAGCCACCCTAGGGAATTCACAGTGCTTCTGCAAGCCACCCAGCCTCCAGGAAGGCACCCAGCAAACCAACTGATATTTAGCTATTTTTTTATTGGCTTATCACTGGATAATGCATAAGATCATTGCAACAGAGGCAGGAAAGAAACCAATTCATCAGGGCAGTTTCACACAAGATGTTTTTCATCTTGCATCCTATTTACAGCAGATAGACACATGAGCATATCACACCTGGGTAAGAAAGTCTTGGCAGATCCCTGCTTTTTCCTATTTTCTGGGAGCTTCACTTGGAAGCTCTGAAGTCCTCCCTGTATTTTTTTCTACACACAACACAGGATATGTCTACATGTACCAACTATTTCTAAAATAGCCTGCAAAAAAAAACCCAAAACAAAGAAAAAAGAAACAAAAAACCCAAAACAAATAAAACAACACAAAACCAAAAAACCACACACACAAACAAACACGCCCCCAGAAAAAAAATAATTGTGGAACCTTACTGAAACCTGGACAAATAATGCATAAGTATCATGTATTTGCCACCCAAACTAAAGAACTGGCAGTACTAATGATATGGCTGGGCTTGTTTCCAAACACCAAATGGCACTGCAGTGACCACAATCTCCTCTACCTTCTTCTAAACTCAACATATTACAAACCAGTCAAGGTAAGAGATCCTTAGCAGTATCTCCCCTCACTCCCAAACTTCAGTTTTAGTGCTAGGCTTCAAAATATGGACTTAGGCTACACCATAAACAGGCACCTCCATTTCCCATGACCAAACCTGTAAGCCAGTCTGAAGCATCTTCCTCAGTATGAGTTCTTTCTCCAATCAGCCTTACTGCTATTCTGTGTCATGCTTGCTCTGCACAGACATTCATCCCCATCATGTCTTTCACTCTGCCCAGTGGTTCCTAATTCTAGCCTGGATGCAGCTTCCCAGCTCCCTGATGCCAAGATTGTGGTCTTGTCTTGCAGTAGCCCATCAGGATTTCCTGCTTCCCCTCACCCAAATCCCTGCCATTCTTGCCTGTACACTTAGTCCAGGCAATTTCCTTTCTTTTTCATGCCAGGGAAGGAGAGGTAAATGGCAGCACAGGCTGAAAAAGATCCTCTGCTTGTATTTTAAATAAACGCTTTTTAAATAAAAGCTTTCCCCTTCCTGACACCCATACTCTTGTTATTATGCCCAGACCTCTCTCTTCCTGAAGCAGTCCTGAATTGCAAATGAATGGAAAGTCCTGTTGAATTTCACACAGCTCTTACATACTGGAACATCCCCAGTGCAGCCAAAATCAATTTTCTTCCTTGAAAAATTGAGCAAGAGTAAAACATTTCTAAAAAATTCACTTAGGCATAACAATATTTTTCCACTGTTTCAGAATTAAAAATAGTTTGAAAATTTCAACCAAAATGATTGAAAATTAGGCATGTAACCAGCACAAAATCTTAGTTCAAACCACAGAAGTCTGGAGTACTACACATGCCAAAGACAGCTTTATATTTCCCATCACAAGGAAATATTACATCCTTATTAAATAATCTTAAGTTTTAGAACTAAACTTTTTAGATATGAGGGATTTGAAGCTCCCTTTGTTACCAATGGTATCAATTCAGATTAATTTAGAAGAAAAAATTTTAACTGTCCTATAAATAAATACTGATTGCAAGACAAATTAAGTTATCCAACTGCTATCCAAAAGCTGATTAAAAAAATCCAAACCCAAACAAAACCCACAAATGCCCAATGAGATACAATGAGAAAGTGTTTTTTGCTCTAGTTTTATTAATGGTGTATTTCATACAAGTATATCCCATGACATGAGTTCGGGTCAAAATAACTCCAAAACAATCCAAGCAAGAATGAACTACTTCAAATTTGGGTCTCTTCCTATTGGCCTCTCTTTTCCATCCCTCAGTTGAGTATTCTGGGTTTTTTTCACCTGCTTTTTAAGTAAGATTCCAATGAAAACTTTGAGGCTGAGAAGTTTCTCACAATAACAAATACTTTCCTATCCCAAAGCCACATCTCCTCCTCCATTTTGTGTCTGAAGTAATACAAAGATCTTTTTTCCATCCTGCAGCAAACATGAGTTGTGCCACACTGCCAGAATTCATTAGTCCCTGCCAGAGCACTTACTCCACACACAGATGGAAGAGAGACTGTGTTTTTTTGGAACTTTCAAGTTTCAAAACCCACAAAACTACAGCTGATACAACTCACACCACAATAAAGCTATAACTATACAGACAACCAAGAATCAGTAGGATATACCTGCTTATTTGATAACTGAAGAGATTTTAACTTTATGTATGTGACATTTTGAAGAACTACTAAAATATGACTGATCACATTCCTTGGCTGATAACCAAAGGCCAATCATGCGAAATTAATTGCAAAGACATTTGTTATTTGCTGAAAAACGAATTACCAATATTTGCTTCTAAAAGAAAAAAAAAAAAAAAAAATTAGTTTGATTCTCTCTTCCTTCTAACATCCACAAAAAGACCGAACTCTGATTTTTTCCTAAATCAGCTTTGCTTCTACTACCCCTAAAGAGTGAAATAAAATTCTGCCCTATATTGCAGTAATTTGGGTAGGGTAGGGGGAAGCTTTTATTTTCACATTTTAGATTGCTGAGATTTTTCCTCACAAAAAGCTTTCAGGACAATTCCAAGAGGAATTTTATTGTGTGATGAAGTAATTTGACACACCAAAACCAAAATAAGGTTCAACTAGAGCTACTACTTCCAGATAGAAATGAACATTTTTATTATTAAAGGAAATACGTAAACTACGGTGGATATTTGAGGTGTTTGGCTACTTTCTTTAAATAGCACTGCATTTTTATTATTTCTCTCCAGTTTAATAGGAATACACTATTAATACTTCCAACTTTTATTTATGCCAAATTCTAACTGTCCTAAAAAAAAAACCTCACAAAGTAATACAGCAGTTACCCATTACTTAAAGTTTCTGAGAGTGGATACATTTTTTTTGTGGGATTTTTTTTTTTTAATTGCTTAATAGTAGTTAAACTATAATTCTAGGAGTGGGTTACTTTACCACTAGTGTTAAACTCTACATTCAGCAAGTATTTGCAGCTAGTAGTCCCCAAGTGCCCTCTGGTATTTTGTAGAAAAGATCACGTAGAGCTATTTAACTTCAAAAATTAATGATGAGCAGGTGCAAAAGCCAGTTTTCATACTGGTCTATTTTTGCTAAAATAAGCATACTGTAACATAGATGCATAATAAATCTTTATATGCACAGTAGTTACTTCCATTTTTCATGGTTTTGCTGCCCGGATGGTTTCAAATTACAACCAACAATTCATCAACTAAGACTCCCCCCAAAAAATACTTTTAACTATTGCCTGACCACTATAATACTTTTTAAGAAATTTCCCTACTTAATAAATCTCAGTCTTCAAAATACCACTTTTCAACTTAACAAGTTTAGATTTAGCATGAGAGAACTGGAAATCCACATGATCAGCCAAGGCTGAGAAGTTCTACTTTTCTGTCCAAAACTGGGGCTGACTGAGGGAAAGAACTATATATTTGTGCTTTTCTAGAGGGACCCTGCACAGCTGGTTCATATTCACACAGAAATGCTCAAAAATACTGAGCTACCAAATGCCCATATGAGAAAGATCCAGAAGAGAACATGCAGTAACTTTTTGGAGGATTCTTTTCCCTTTCTCGTTGTTACTTGATTAAGTAGTATCTTTATTATTGATTTAGTACTACTAAAGCTGATTACTGTAGTAGAAGAGCACCAAATTGCAAGGGAAGACTCCTAAAACTGAGTTTTCAGACAGATTTAAAGCACAAAGAGCACAGAATTGGAAAATGGCACAAGACTCCTCATGCCATGGTCTGGCCTTGAAGGCCTTAACCAACAAAGACAAAGCCCTTCACAAAACTGCAGCCCCAGTGTTAGTGTTTCAAAGACCCAAAACAGAAAGAGTCATTTTGGAAAGCTGGAGGGCTCTTGAGGAGCCTCACAGCCTTGCATCCTTGCAGCTCTAGCCATGCTTTCTTTGGTTCTGTGAAATCAAACACACCTCAGTGCCTAAACACCAAAAGTAAGGTGCTGAACATCAAGAGTTTTCTTAAACGACCATAAAAAGTAATTTTTGGTCTGTATTTCCTCATTTTAAGGAGTTGAACACTATGATTTAATTTATACTAGTGTAACTTTTCCTTTGAAAATTCTTAAATACCTTTTTTTTTGTTTTTTAAACACAAGAACTGAGGTCTGGAAGGAAATAGGCTTCTGTGTGGATTTCCAAAGAGGCCACAATCACAGGCATTTTAGAAATACTTAATTTCACAGGAGAAGATTGTGGCATACTGAAGTGTTACTGACAGATATTTTATTGTCTTAAATCTTTAATTTTGTGAAGTTTGCTATGACAAAAAAAAATCTACCCACTCATCGTCTCACATCAGATTGCATCACCTCAGATTGACACTTTTATACAATTCTGTATGCCTGCAGAATATAATTTCTCCTTTTACTCACTTTCATTATTCAATATAGCTGAGGCATAACTTACACCTTATCAATCACTTTTGGAAAAAAATGCAATGCAAACTTGTGTCTACAATTCATTAGAGTAGTGAATAGCTCATTGAACATGACTTTCACACACTCAGGCAATCCCACCTTCTGAAAGAACACGAGATAAGGTTACTTTAATCCTTTCAAAGAACTGCACTATTTTGCCTTCCCTTTATCCCTTTAAATATCCTTCCTAGTTAAGAAATTAACATTTTCTCTCATACACAATTCTTACACAAATTGTACTTTTACTTTTCTGCATCTCTTGTTAATTACATGATGTTATCTCCAATAATCTATTCATGAAGCACAGATAACTTTGGTTACCAATAAAAGGGAAAACTTAGCATAAATTGCTTAGCACAAAGTTAATCTTATAAAGCAAGGAATAAAGAGGATCTAACAGCTATTATATGACTTATCAGCTTCTGTAAAAGGGTCACTCTACTTTTTTTCATGAGACTAATTAAATACCTTAACAATGTCATTGAAACTTCATGAATCTTTCAATAAAATACACCCTGCCTCTACAACATGTTTTCATTTATTAATCTCACTTAAAATGCAAAGAGCTAGGAGAACCCCATTGACATTTAAGCAGGGCCACTCAGTTAATTCTTCTTATATGGTTTAAATGCAAAGAATAATGACCACTATAACCTATGACAATTAAAACTATAGCCATCTGTCACGAGATGTTAATCCTCTTATTTCAGCAGCTACTTGACTTTTTGAAAAGCTTCCCTAAAATGCCTACCTTCCAGTGCAAGGAGCTGACTTTTCATCCTCTGGTTTCAGAATTCTGTTTCATATATCTTGGATAGGGTTCAAAAATTTTCAAGTAGAAATGTGCATGTCCCACAAATCATAACCCTTCACATTCAGATTTCACAGTGTTCTAATTTGCTAGGCACAGCATACAAAAAGTGAATGATTCAGTGAAATTTTATATCAAAATAAAGTCATTATTTCCTTAAATACAGTCAAAGTGACCCAAAAGTGTCCCTGTGATGTCTATGACAATCATGTATATCCCTCAAGGTAAACTAAAACCTAGCAAGCACCATGATTTTCCCAACAGATTTAGTCAGTGTAAGACCACCTAACACAAAAATTCATGTCTTAAATACGTATCAATCAAGAAGAAAAATTAAAGTTCAGAGTGATCATAAAACAAGAGAACAATTGTATGCTACCTATACCTGAGTGTTTTCTAAGCTTCTGGAATGTATTTTCTAATGTCATTTCTAGGTATGCAAGGAGATAAATTCTGGTTCAAGAATGAAGTCTGCACATGTGTGAGGTATTACAAGTAGATTGAGTCAGAACAGGTTGATGTTTTCCTCAGCTGATCCAAAAGTAATTTTTAGTATTAAAACATACTATGTAACTTGGACAAGCTTCTCTTTGATACTGCACAATTCCAAGAAATACAAAAGTATGTTGGGAAGCCTAGGCATAAGTCCAGGTCTCCTGTGTGAAATCCCCAATGCCCAATTTCATTGTCTATGGTCCCAAAGTAGAATTCAGTCATCACAGAAAACCAGCACGATGACAGAGACAAAGGCATGGAATCCCTTGTTATTTAAGCCAACTGATGATGAAATAGCTAAAAAATAGGACACAGACATCACAGAAAATGAAGAATGCCCCCCCAGTGTACTAAAATAATACCAATCAGTTGAGGAGACTAAAGCTAAAAATTAGATTCACTGTGTATTAAAAGTATCCCTTCTCAGCAAATTTCAGAAATTCAGAATTCAAAAATCCCCTTAATAATACATCAAGCAGGGATATATGTTGCAAATGGAGGTAAAAATACTGCCCACTTCAGTGTGTCTCTTTAAGAGACTGAACAAAGCAGAACAGTCCATCAGCAACCTGTGCTACACTGAAGGATTGCTTCATAGTCAGGCTTCCTAAACCTCCATCTGCTCTACCATCCAAACATATATGTTAGAAAAAAAAATAAACTGCAGAAGTGGTTCCATTCAAGAACAAGTCTCAGAAAACACTCCTAAATGAAATGCAGACACAGGAAAGGTATTGTTAACTAAATCCCAGCTGAAGCTTTAACTCCTAACAGTGCTGATGTGTAGGAAAATCAAGTTGCCATCTATCCATTTTGTATGGATGAAGAAGACTGTGTCTTGCAAGCAGAGATCAGCCATAATAAAAAACTCTCCTAAACAACCTGAAGTATCCTGCACTTCCTGAAGGAACAATAAACCCAAACATCTCAGGTAAGACCACAAACATAAATCACTTCTTAACCAGGTGTTTTAAATTAATTCACCTGGAAGATTCAATTTCACTTCAGTTTACAATCCTCTTCAGGGTTGTGGTGTAGAAGAATGCATTATCATTTTTGTTTGGTGCCCTAGAACTTTTAAAGATGAAGAATAAGGGACATTAATACCATTTAGAACTCCCATTATGAACACTCACTTGAAAGAAGGTAATTTCATAATAATTTCATTTAAAGACAGTAAAATCCTTCTGCATATTTTTTGTGCTGAAAGCTAACAGTTTCAGGAATGTGTAAAAAATTAGGCAACCAAAAGTTCTGGACCTCCTCTGCTTTTAAAACTAATGAGGTAAAACATCTAGTATGATTAATACCTTATCCTCCTATTTACCAGATTGCTCCATGGAAATATTATAGTGTTAATTGACCTTGTGTATCTCGGTGACCTCTAAGTCATTGATGATTAGAAACAACTCTGAGGTCAGAACTAAACTGTATCATGAATATCAAATTCAGGATTTCTACATGACACTCCAATCTTGGACATGCAGCTATAGTTACTTTAAAAATAATTTGACGACTTCAAAGGTAAATACATGTGACTTGAGGATGATGTTTCTCTCTTCAGCAAAAAAACCAAAAAACATCACAATGGTCAAGAAGCAGCCAGGCTTTATAGAAGACAAATATTACAACTTCTGCTAACTTGGACTTTTCATCTGTGTAGGTTACTTTTCAGTTAAATTATCTGATTCCTGATTTTTAATTCTGTAAGGAAATCTCATTTGAGATCTTGCAAACACACTGATGCAAGAACTTCACATACCCAGAGCTCCCAATGTACCTGCAGGTACTACTCATGTGTTCTGTATGAAGGCTTTAACCTGGTTTTCCTTTTTTAGGAATCCAATAATCAACCCACATTATTCCCTTAAATTACCTTCTTTTGTGTAAACAGTTGTATGACTGTTTCACAATGAATGAGGCATTTTTACTTATACATTTGAAAGAATTAGCAAGAACTGGACATGCAGAAGGTGAATAAATAGCAGATCATAAGTTAGTATTTTGCATTGTGATGACACTAATGTACTGGATTACCTTTAGTAACAACAAAATATAAATGCCCAAGTTTGCTTTTTCATGTAAAAAATATCTACAGACCATGTGCATACTGGAGCTAGCATGACAAGTTAAAGGGTTACTACATTTAGAAACCATCTATTTCTTTCTTATTTAATAGCTGTTACCATCATGTTTAGCTGCTGCTGCTCCTCCTGCAGATGGGAATTCATTGATATGATTAAATTTGATGGTATGATAATGTATGGTAATCGTGATTAATCAGAAGCCCACTAGCAAATGGAGGATGTTGGGTATTATGTCACCTGCATTTTAAACTGCATTCCCTCTATGCCAGCCTGACAATTTTTGACAGCTGGAGGGATCTCATGCTGCATCTGCTTGCTACTACTTATAGATCTGATACGGGAAAGTGCCCATCATTCCTTCACTATCTTAAGTGCTGTAATTATAGGGCTTTGCAGTCAAGTTATGAAAACAGTAGGTGTTAAAAACAAAGCTTTTTGCTAGCTGCTGAACAAGCTCTGTCTCACATCTGCAAGGGCTATAATCTGAAAGAAATGTAATTTGATGCAGCAGTCTCATTCAAACATGATTTGCATGAAATGCTGTATAAAGCACTATCCAAGAAATGTCAATCAACACCACCTGATACCATGTATCCCATTAAATGAAAACAAAATGCTTTCTACACTACCTGTGATCTACCACTGCTACACAGTAATAGAGTGAAAATTTCATTTACTGTTACTCATTATAGTAAAGCCATTGCTAAAGCTGAGTAATTGAGGAAGTAGGATAATAATTTTCACAAGTGGCTTTTCATTTCCATTAACAGTTTGTCTCCTGCATACATACTCTTGCAAACATGTACTAGTTACTCAACATCATTACCTATTAACTATCAGTTTAAAAAAATTGCCCATACTCAGACACAGGACTGTTTAAATTGTCCCTATTGTGAGTACTTAGAAATACAAGTCACAACCTTAGTGGCAGCTGCTAAAATATTTATTCAGATGTACCAGCTCACGATTGAATTTAAAACAATGGAAAAAAACCCTGTATTTCCCACAACAAAGAGCAAACACAATTGCAATGAGTTCTGTGTTCAGAAGCATCACTTATTTCTTCATACTGCAAGAAGTATTTACAGAAAGGCACCCCCACAGGTTAGGGTACATTAGAATAACCATTAAACCAACCCAGATTTTCTAAAATGTTCCTGTAGGCTGATCCAAGTCAGCCCAAGGGCAGAAAGAAGTGCATTATAATGTACCATTATAAGTAATTTGTATAGCACTAATATAGTGCTTGTCTGAAAGAAATGTTTCAAAGAAATGGCAATGAAAGACAGCAGCCTCTGTTTGGAGCAATGACTGGGCAACTGTTTTAACCCCCCTCACAGATTAAAGTGTTTTAAATCATAAACTTAAGACTTCAAAATAAAATTTTGAGAAATGGTGAAAAAACTGCATCAAAATTGATCAACCGCCTTTCACAGAAGCTGTTTAAAACACCACCTGATATCCTGAAGATCAAGTGGAAGTTGCATGAGAATATAAAGAAAGTTTACTCAGTATTTTGCAGTTTAAAGAAAAAAAAAGTATTCTTTGGGATGAAGATGATTTTGAAAAGAAATTGTAAGCCAAGTTCCAAAACCAAATAATGTAAAAAATGCCTGGGAACTGAAAAGACATTATGTGGAATATTCACAAGGTCCTAAGGCCATTCTAATAAAGTCTTATCTTTTATACTGAATAAAATATTTATCTTATACAATTCAACTTTTTCAGACTTTAATTCAATGGTTATCTGAAAAACACTTATTGCACTAAGATAAGCCATGAAAGACAAAAGCTTTGTGTATTCAAAAATATCAAAGCCTTCCCAGCATAAATTTGTCAGGCAGACACTTGCTCCACACTAGGGTCACTTCAGATTACTCCTAAGTTCAGCTCTGAAACTTGACCAAAGTTAACAAAATGTGTCTGTGGGATGGACACTTGTCCAGCTTGCACCACACCCAGGGTGTCAGGTTAAGGACAGTGGCTAAATTGGAATTTATTCTGATTTCCTGAAACTTCTGGCAAAAGCCATACAGCTGCATTAACAGGCTCTTCTTTCTCTGCAGTGGTTTCAGAGAGGGATCCACAGCAGAAACAAAGGGGGAAAGGCCTCAGATCTGAGGAATTCCTCTCTATTACCATGGGCAATGTGAGACAGGTTCCCCTCCAATTTCCTCTTTGCTCCAAACGTATCACTCCAGCCCCAAATTTGGATGCTGGGGACACCTCAGTTTCTGGATGAAGAGTGCTGACAGTGAAAACACCTCTCACAGAATCACAGAAGGGTCAGGGGTTGGAAGGGACCTCTTAGGATCATCTAGACCAAACCCCCTGCTAGAACAGGATCCCCTAGAGCTGGTTTGAGGGGAACACATCCAGGCAGGTCTTGAATGTCTCCAGGGATGGAGACTCCACAGCCTCCCTGGGTGATCTATAAACCTTCTGCCATGCTCTATCCCAAAGTGGGTGTTACAATACTAGTTCCACTTTTTTATGTCCTTAAAAACAAAAGAGCACACACATGCCATATGTATTACTTCAGTGTTTGTTCATTTAAATAATTAATGCTTAAAGCAAAAATTTTTCATAAATTTTTCTGCAGGCAAGCACTGAAGTATTTCAGACCCAGGATGTGGACTTGCATAAAGGATAAAAAGATCTGGTCTACCAACAAAGCTAATAGTTTCATATCAAGTAGCAATCTGGCCTCTAAAGTAGCCTGTTACCAGCAATCTATATATAAAATGTTTAGAAGCACCTCTTCTGTTTTCTATTTCATTTCTTCTTCCCTTGTTTTACCCCATCTTTCTTCATAGAACACAGGAGTTTAAAGAGCAATTACCCCAGATGACAAACACCAGACTACAAGAATCACAGTGGTCTCTCTTGTGTAATAAGAAAAAACACACTCTATACCTGCATGTGGGCACCCACAAGTATTAATAACTTGGTCTGAAAATGTGTGAAAAGTTCAGAAGACCCATACAACTAGTCAACAAACAAAGTCTTCTGTCATCTTCCTTTAAATCAATCAGGTCCCAAAGCAGACTGTTATTTGTGAAATACTGACACTGAGACAGAAACTCAGAAAAAGGCATCCTGAACACTTTAAAGCAAAGGCAGATAATAGAGCAAGACCTTCAGAAGGACTCTGCCAAAGAGGTTAACTTAATCTGTTCTTTAACAGTTTAAAGAAAATACATACTTGGTGCTATCACAGTTCCAGGTTAATTCAAATACCTGGAAAAAATATTAGCATCAACCATGCTTGAAGATTGGGTTACTATCAACTACAGCCACCTGTGCAGTTTAGGCAAGCATAAGAACCTTCACAGAATTTGGGTCTTTAACTCTCAGTTACCACAAGTTTTCCACCTTCCTCAGCTGCAACATGCCTCAGATCCACCACTTATTCAGTCCTAAGCAGTTAAATACAGCTCTCAAACATCATACACACTAAGTCACTTTGAATCCTTACAGAATGAGAGATAAACAACTTCATTGTTCAACATTACTGTAAATGTCTTGAGTAGAGAACACCCACTCATTCCATGGTGTCCTTTCCAGTGCTTCCACTCTGAACATTTCCAGAGTTCAGCTTTAAGTAAGAAATAATTGAACAATGAGCTCTACCCTGAAATATTAAAATGTAGATTCAAGGTTAAGTGAACTTAATCAGTCCCAGCTCCAAACAGGTTCAGTCCTGATCAACACTGTCCTGATTTAGTACTACATTATTTCTTATAATTTATAATGCAGACCAATATGCTAACGTCCTCGTTACAACTTTGTTCAACTCCTCAATTACATCCTTCTGCAGAAGGTTGTAAGAATTAACCATTACATGGTTACAACTCACTTCATTAGCCCTAAATTAATAACACCTGGTTTCCAATGGATTTATGGCTTGCAACTGATTAGCTCTGATTGAAGCTCTTGCCATGTTCAGAGCACAAACAAGCTCTCTGTGCTGAGTGGTTTCTTTCCAACATAAGACAGGAACTCAAAGGCATTTTTTCCCCTCAGTTGAGTGCCAGCCCCTTTCAGGTCTCTCCTTTCCAAGAATTTAACTACCTTTTATGTTTCCACCTCTGCCACTTTTTAGCAAAATAAACCATCCTGTTCAAAGTTAAAGGGGAAAGCACACTACAAATACCTAGCTCTAACCCCACAGTTTTTTAGAAACAAGATTACCAGAAATATCAGTTGACTAATAATTACCCTTTGTTTTGGCAATCCTAAAAACAAAAGCAAATTTGAGTTATTACACAGAGATTCTTTCCACAATGAGGAAAAGCATGAATGAATTATAGTCTGGAATACTTTGATCTTTTTCAAATGGCTTGTCAGTAAAGTTGTCAAGCCCTTGCTATACTGCTATAAGTCAACATTTATACATAAACAAGTGAATTATAATGGCACAAAGGCATTTGACATGTAACAGAGCAAAAAGAGGAGTTCTGCAAGATAAAACATTCAAGTCAGAAAGTAAATTTGACTTCAGCTCAAGAGCTAACACACTACATTTAATAAAACAAACATGAGATATGTACACAGTGACACTTATTTCCTAATCCTAATATGACTGATAACCTATGCAAAATTTATGAAGTACTTCATAAGGGAAGTCCATATTATTCACATGACTTAGTGACTCATGGAAAGATTAAGTAACTTTCTCAGTGTCATATAGCAGCTTACTAGCTGAAGTAGAAAAAAAAAATCCAAACCACTCAGGGCAACCTAATCATGGTACTGGATCCATTAGTTGAGCTTGCCCTCCTCCATGAAAAAAGAATTATACTGACTCTTTGCTAGTACACTGCTCACACAAGAAGGCAGCAAGCAGTCAAGCTTTCCTTCAGACAAAAGGAGCAACAAAAATGTTCAATCTATTTTACTCCCTTTAAAAACTGTTGCATATAAGATCAGGTAGGTTTGCAATACTACTTAATTTGCAAAACCAAAAGTGAACACAATTAAAATCTAATTTCACAGTCAATTATCAAAAAATTAACTGCCAATTTTTTTACACTGATGTAAACACACTTCAAAGATGTTTGTTACAATGCCTCTACAAACATTTTCTTTTCTTTCAATTTCTTTTCCATCCCAAATTGTGTTTATTGGCAAAGAAACATTGTCAAAAGGAAACAAATGCCATATATTTGCTTTCATAAAAACCAATTAGAATTACTTTTAAAATGTCAATTATGTTTCCACATACTATGAAAGGCTGAAGAACAAAACTATTTCCTCTGAAAACTGCAATATTTTTAATAGAAAAATATTTTCTGGTTAAGGTGTTGATGTACGTAATGTGAACCTACTTAATGAAACTGTGGTTTTACTGCTTAACCTTTTTATACTTCACAGAAGAAACACTAAAATTAAACACTCAAGATACTGTAGAGGACACAGACCACACAATTCCTTGGCTAGATGTCCTGTATGAAAAATATTCTGCATCAAAACAACCAGGTATGCACATGGCAATCAAAAGTCACAGCAGGTTTCTGAATCTGTCTCTTTCAAACACATCTGATTTCTATGCAAGTAATTTACTGTGTGATACTACACAGATGTTCACAAACATCTACTTTGCCTCTTCAACAACACACATGTTAACAGAGGATAACTGTATTTTATATATTTGGGAAACATAATATATATAGGTCTTAATTTGAAACTATTTAAGGGCATATATATTGCAAAAACTATTTTATCTTTTGCTTATTTTGATACTCTGCAAACCACCTTAACTAAAAATTCAGGACAACAAAACTGTGAAATTATGAGAAAGGTCCAGCAGCATGCACTATCTCCATTCACAAAAATAAAATTATCAAGTGAAATTAGCTTAGTGAAGCAGCTGAATGCCTCACTTGTTTTAAAAGTTAGAAAGATAAGAGAAAGCAAGGTCATGCAATGCCATTACCATTTTTTTAATATAAAAACACAAGGCCATTTAAATGCCTGAAGTAATTATAAAAATAATTGCTGATTTTTGCAATAAATATATATTACTGCTTTTTAAGCTTAGGGATTATTTCAAATAGCCTTTTATTATATCAAATAAAATAAGGATTCTATTTATACAGAAAGAGCCAAGTAATAAAATGAAGCCTATATTCCTTAAGACAAGATGCATTCGTGCCTCTCCCACTGGAGAGACTGGTTCAACAATTTTACAGTTAAACAGAATTAATTCTACTCTCAAAAATCCATTGACCTTAAGCTTTTAACAAACATTTTCAACTGCAGAGTGTACTGTCAATATTTACAAATCCTTAAAATTATATTTCACTAGAACAGCTTTTATTTGCTATATTAATATTTCCTTGCAAATGTATGCTTATCCATATCAGGGAAGAAGAAACAGCTGCTACTCACAGGAAATCTCTGGGGTCCTACTGCAGGTCTTGGCTGGGCTGGAACGGGCAGCAAGGGCACTGAAACAAGAAGCACCTTTTAACACCATTTGTTTTACCCAACAGTTGTTGCTGTGATTTCCAAAAGCAGTTGCAATAAGAAGCCATAAGTAAAGTCTGATACATTTACCCTCACATGTCACAGTTCTTACAATTAACTTTAAGCAACCATTCCCTTCCCAGCAACATTCAACAGGGCAATTAGGATTCTCCTAGTTAATTTACATAATTTAATTCTGCCTTTTCCAGAATTAAATTGCTCCCTGCTGCAGGAAGGAAAACGAGAATATTTCTTTAGCCAAAGATGTCTCTTAGACAAAGCTGACAGAGATTTTAACAATAATTCCATGTTTTTAACAGAAGGATACAAGATTAATTTGCCTCTCAAGATTTCCTAGGTATCTCCCAGCCTCACCACCAACCTCCCACAACAAGCACGGGCATGAGATGTTCTATCCCTGTTCACAGGAGGGTACAATGAGCCAGAGAGTGGTGATTAACAGCAAACAAAAACTACTTAACCTGGCCTTGCCACCATAATCATATGTGCAACTGTGATCCCAGTTCATGTAATCACAGAATTGCCAATCTCAGATGAGAGGCTGCTATTTAATAAAGAGATACCAAGAAGAATTAGGAGACCCCTTTTATTGAAAAATAACCTCCAAAATTACCATTTCAGGAGGATTAACCTGAACGACTTGTCCATACAACTGCATTTCAAAAGATAAGTCACAAAAAGTATTTCCCAAAACACTGACTTAATATTATGGCATAATGAACAAAGCACCTATTGCTGGATCACCTTGGGGACAATCTTTATTTGAATCCCCAGTACAAAGTGTAACAACAGATTTCCCATTTTCAGTGCAGTTTTTTTTCCTCTCTGATTTGTCCAAGTGGTTAAGAGTCCATATGTTCCAATGTTAAACAAAAGGCCCAGAGAAATTAAATAAAGCACTTCAAACACCACTTGAATACATTTGCTTCTTTAAAAAACAAAACAACTTTTCATAAGGCTATTTTCCTCATTTCTGAGGACAAAAAAACCATTTCCCACACAAAGCTAAACATCAGCTTTGTAGACAGCTACCATATTACACTTCAGAATAGGAAAGACATTAAGAAATGCAACTAGTTTAAGGGAGAATTCAGGTGCATTTTACACAAAGAAGTTTGCTAAGATGCCTCAAAAATCATTTTTTCCCCTTAGTAACTGAAGCACAAGACTTAATGCACTAATGGTTATTTTTAGTTCACATGAACGCTGGTTTTCATGCCCTTTTGTTAAGCACTTGTGGTTTTCACATTCAGGGACTGATGGAATAAACTAATTGCACAAATCTTTCAGCACCAAAGGATTATGTGCAAACTCTGCATCAGGTTACATGAAAAAATTAGTGGAATACTCTCATCTTGGCTTCTAATGAACATCTGTTGATATCAAACAGCCAAGTCCACCTGGAAAAAACTGACAGGGTTCCACTGACAGACCTAGGACTAAAATAGCTCAGGTATTACAGGTCAGAGAGGCACAGAGAAAAACTGCAAAAGGTGGGAAATAGAGAAATATCAATTGAACAGGGCACTCATGCCTATTTCAGTATTCTGCCTCTGGCAGTAGCATATAAAGATATTTTTTTAAGCAAATGAATTTAATACTCATGAAAGACAGTAGTTCAAACTCTGTGCCCTTTCAATCCTTGGATACTTGCTGAAGCAGCAAAGAAGTCTCAAATAAGCATCCATTTTCCTGATGCCAAATATTTCACAGGTCTGAAAGTATATTTAAAAAATAATACACAGCATGTTGTTAGATACCATTTAAAGAAGATTGTTTTTGGCTGTAAATTGCAATGCTGTACCTAAAAAGAAGAAGAAGCAATTCTAAAATTGACTATTTAGGAGAATTATAATGCAATTTTTCACAAGACACTATACAGTTTTTAAAAGGTAAATGGCATAGTAATCTACATAAACTGCTCACTAGTTCATGTCAATTTTGGCAGCACCACAGTATTCTTGAAAGTTATCTGTAGTATAAATATAGGAGAAAATCACTCAACACCTTTATCACAGGCTGAATTAGTACTTTAAAACACATCTATGTGCAGTCCTCCAGTATTTGTAAATTATTATACTCAAATTTGGATATGCAATCAGCCAAGTATTGCTACTTACAACTCAGAACTAATTTCCAGAATAAAAGAAAGCTCTATATCAAGCAGGCAACTAAAAGACATGAGATTCAGGTGCCACAAAAGGCACAGGTGAATGCCAACTCAAAGTATCTGCAGCAGGTATGCACAGAGGCTCACATAACTTGTCTAAGGGGTTTAACAGACTGAGCCCTTAATCCCTTCTGAAGTTTCAAAGACTAAAAATAGTAGAAATTTGTTTAAAACATTGACTTGAAAGTAGCTATTTTTTTGAACCAAGACTGAAGGCTGGGCAGGGAGATGGTCACCAGTGTAAGATATTTGCCTTTGAGACATCAAAGGAATAAGCCTATGGTAGGATTCAAGAGCACTTCAGAGTTCACTTTCACGCTGAAGTAGTTGGCTACTAGAGACTTACACACACTATTCTATTTCACATGAAAAATTTATAACAATTTACACGAGGCTGGAGTCTATTTTAGAAAGTACTGATATACTCAAAGCATTTCAAGATTAATTCAAACCGAAAAGATAATGAGAAAAAAGTATTTCTACAGTTTGCAGTTGGAAAAAGTGTCCCTGGTGCTGACAATTAGAAAGTATGTGAGCTTAATCCTGCCATAAAATTAGATAGGAAAGAAAATGCCAGTCTACATTAAAACATGACAGCACACCACTGAAATTACCAGAACCTAAGTGTGCATATCACGCTCCAGACATGGCATTTTTACCTTCCAGGCATCACATTTTCAACAGCAGAATCCCAACAAACTTTGTATCTAGCTACTATATTCTCTAGAATGTAAAAATCCTCATACATCCAGAAAGATATTAATTCAAGAAGGGGCAGGATGTGACAAAAAAGTCAATCTGATCTATCATACACCTTGTTACTCTCAAATAAATTATGTTGCATGCAAAACACATGCTAATGTTGGAAACTACCATCCTATGCTGATTGGGACATTAAGCAGACAGCTTAAACTGAGGAGGACTTTTAAGAGGAAGTTTAGGACAGCTCTTCCTACACTGGAATTTCTCTCTACCATTTGCATGCACTGCTTAAAAATTCATCTTAATAGGCAAATGCCTGAAAATTTTACAATTATGCTCAAATTCCCTGAAGATAACTACTGCTTTCCCACACATTTAAACTTAGATGTGCAAATTTGTATTTTTATATAACATAATTGTACTGCTGCAGACCAAGAGACTGCAATGCCCAGTACACATAGCAAAGATCTTCCTCACTGAAATACAAGTCTTACACCCTTCAAAAATGGATCACTCATGCTCCAGAGCTTCTCATTCTGAGAGGACGAGTAGCCTTTTACCAGTCAAGAAGTTAATGTGTACACAAAGTCAGCAGGTATAAGACCTTAAGAAAAAAGGACTATAAATCAAATACTGAAGATATCCTAACATGCAGGAGCTTCACAACTTTGTTAAAATGAGGATCTGCAAGTAGACAGAAAAAAATAATATGCTCAAGATAAAGTAAGGCATCTGCTTAAGGGGCTGAAGAGTTAAAGCTGAAGTAAGCCTGAAACCACCCGATAATGTGAAAAACAAGCAAGCAAATAAACAAAAAAATTCAAAGGCAAAAAAGATACATGGGTACAACTTCTGATGTTAGGCAAACCCAAAAACCCTCAGTAGTTAGTGCTGGAATCAGAAGGAACCTTGTTCACCTGGATGCAAAAGATTTGTTCACTGTTTCATGGGGAGAGAGGAGAGGCACCTAGAATAGTCTAAAGTAATTTTTACTTTTCACAAAACAAGAACTCTTCCTTCGTAAACATTAGGAAAATGCACGAAAGGCATAAATCCAAGACTGAAGAACCTTTGGGACTGCTTCAGATAATCTGTCCTGATGCATAATTTGGTGGGAAGCACTGATTTTATTTGACAGGAAAAAGTGAAATAATCTCTACAATGCAGCTACCATGAAGCCATCTGTAGCAAGACTATTAGAATTCTATCAACTGGTGATGCCCTGCCATGCCAAATTCCTGCCTTTCTTTGGTCAAATAATTGAAGCAAAGATAACACTGGCTTGGAGTTCTGCTGCGAAAGAGGGGAAGATATAGAAAACCTGATAGTAAATATGTATAAATATATATGTATTTCTTTACCTTGTTTAGTCAAGAGAATTACAAATCAGAGCTATATAGGTGTCTCTCTTTATTTTATTAGGGATTCAACACTTCCCAAATAAGCAGTAATGTTACCAGCTCTGCCGAGAGCTGCTCTAAAACGTCCAAAGAGTGTTTGTGCTAAGTTACAGAAAAAGTGAACTTGGAGGCTCTGAATAACACAGTCACAAATCTGGCACTGAAAGGAAAAATGAAGGCATGTATCTTGTCAGGTAAGGCAAGAAGCTGGCACCTTTCACACAGCAATCATAGTGCAACGAGTACCTCAGTGTCCTCTCACTGAAAATGGTGGGTGGTCATTCTCTGAATGCTTGGCTAAGCTGGAATGATGTGGGAAATTTTTTATGTATATGGGAAATTATATATTTATATATATACACACGCAGTACTTACCTAGTTTTGAAAACTGACACTTGCTGCATTTAAAAAAACATTCTCTTTTCAATTTCCTTTTTTACTGCTCTTTGAAGGTTTCAGAGTAGAACAACAAAGATGACAAAGAAGCTGAAAAGGCTCTGCTATTCCAGCTGGCCACAGTCCAACATTACAACTTACTTTAGGCAAAACATTTGTTTCAAGCTTAAGGAAAAAAATAGCAGCCTGAAGCACGTTTCCGTGAGGTGATAAAAAAGGTGTTGCATCCCTGTCAAAGAATGAGTCACACTGAGTGACTAGGGAGGTGTTCAGAGCTCACCTTGTACAGGCGTCACTACTGTCCCCTTGAAATGAGGATTTATGTGTATGTTCTTCGGTTGCTGAGGTGTCACTGGGGGTGGAGTCATCATTATTCTAGGCGTTTCTATCTGAGGGGGCATATGTAGCCCTGGAGGAGGAGAAGAATGATGCTGATGCTGTAAAGGAAGCAGAGATTGTAACTGTTGCTGCTGCTGCTGTTGTTGCTGCTGCTGTTGCTGTTGCTGTTGTTGCTGTTGCTGCTGTTGGTGCTGCTGGAACAGACTCCTAACAGGTTGCTGGTGTGTTGGAATTAACCTCTGTGAATGAGTCTAAAGTCAGACAAAAGAATAAAGTCAATAGGCTTTCACATGAAAATATCCTGACATAAACCAGCACAAAACCAAGAATCTTTTGGAGAACAATTAAGGTCAAGTATGAACAGAAAAACTTCGTATCATCAACTGGAAATTCCAAGAACCATCAGCAGAGGAAAGCCTAGCAACAAGTGAAGACATTTGTGTGAAGGAGAGGATGGCAAAGAGCAAGGAAGCACACAGAGAAAGCAGACATTCATTCACCTATTTTTAACAGTGAAACTGTTAAGTTTCGTATGCAGGTTCTGCATAGGCCACTAGAAAGGCATAAACTGCAACAATGTACATGTGTTAATCGCTAGAAAGCTGAGTCCTAGTATCAAAACAAATATTCTCACTTTTGTCTAACGTATAAGAGAGCCTCTCTGGGGAAACAGACCTAACAGCAGCAACAGAAATCAAAATACAAGTTAAGCTAGATTCTTAAGATATCAGTGCAGCCCATCTATCCATACTGCTTGAAGAAAAATCTACTTTAAAAATACCTTTCCTAACACATAAAAAAAAAAAATCTCTTGCTGCTCAACACTCTCAAGCAAAAATGATCCAAAACAGTAATAATAATTTTTAAAAAGTATCACGTTTCTCTTCAGACATTCTTCTGCTTCTGAACTCACTGACACTAGCTATCAGTCCCAGCCCAGCAGCAGCATTCCCAAACAGGAAACCTTTTAATAACAAAAATCTGACTTTTTTTTCCAGCAGCCATATACATATAGCAAAGCAGCTACAAAGTATGCACAAGAAGCAGCTATCGTGATGAGCACAGTATGTTTACAACGTTAAGATCAAAATAAGTAGCAAAGACTGCAGCAGTACAGAAAAGAAATTATTCCACCTTCACTGTTTTAAAAGCACGAAATATTCTACAGCAGGGCTCTCAGCCGCTGAGATATCCACGGAATCCTGCCAGTGCTCAGCACCTAGAGTTACTGCTGTTGGAAAAAATCCCCTTTGTTTAATACGGATGACCTTGTCCTGCAAAGACACACACAGGCTTTGTTCTACAATCTCAGCTTCCAGTACATTTCATGACAGTTAACAATAAAAAATGTGTCAGCTACCTCTTGCTCAACACTCCTGCTGGGGCATTTTTTTGGGATGGAGAAAAAAGTAACATCTTTAGGTTTGTGATACAAAGCGCAGTGGGGAAAAGAGTAACAAAGCTATATTTCATCTGAAGTATAGTAGTTTCTCTAGTGGTGATTATCTACTTAGTGTTTTGCTTGCCTCTATGATAGCATGGCAGGTATACACATTATTTTAGATAAATCAGAAAAAATGTTGCCTTGAAAAAAAATTTACTGAAATATTTTTTTTAACAACTTATTATTAATAATGTGGGACTGAACATGTTCACTGCTGCTTGTAAAGAACTTTTCAGAGCAATTAACTTCTTCCATACTTATGAAAATCAGTGGGAAAGCCTGATTGCTTTGTACAGAACATCCCATTTGGAGGCCTTTGTATTCCTTCAGTTGAGGCAGGTAACTGTACTAAACATATACTTTCACAATCTTTCACAAAGCCCATCTTGCCTGACAATGCCCTGAAAAGGCAAAAAGTGTGTGCTGGAATATATATTCCACCTTTGTAAGCATTCACAATTTAGAATGTATTTTGCCATAATTTCCTGAACGTCTGTTAAAAAAATACTAAGGATTAAAAGGTACCATTGTTGATGGCTGGTTTGGCAGCAATGCAGGCCTGTGATCCTTCATTCTTCCCCTATCATTGTCTCTCCTTTGTTCTCCCATTCCATGGCACATAACCGATCCTCCTCTTCGTCCTCCTCTCCTTGAGCCATACCGGCCCTGTTTAAGCTGCCTTTCCCTCTCTTCAAATTCAAGTAATGCTGCTTTGGCTTCTGCAGAAAGTTCTGGTAAGAGAGAAAAGGGGAAAATATTTTAGCTTCATGCTGCAAAGATGGAAAATATCACTTAAAAACAACCCTAGAGCTACGGAAGCAACCCTGCAGCGTAAAATTTGCAGGCACTTTGGTATCCTTTAGGTGGCATGTTAACATTTCATTAAAGACAGCTTTAAAAGGAAAAAGCAAGCAGATACTTATGTCAGTTGCACAGGCAAAAAGCAGCAGGTAAAAGAAACAAATATTGGTTGTGTTTTTAATAAATGCTGCTGAAGTTTGCCTTATGCCATAAGAGGACAGGTGAAGAGAACCTTATGCCATGGCTCCTCTCACATTTGTGTTATCTTAAACAACATCTCAATTACCTGCAGAAATGTCAGGCAGTACAATGAAACCCCAGTAAACTGGAGGATATGCTGAGGATATCCTCATGATACAATCTCAGGATATGCTGAGTCTTCCATTTAAACAGATTATATTCACCAGACTGTCTTGCAGATTTGTCTGTTCCAAAGATGGACCTTCTGGTTGCTGAAGCATTTTCTCAGTATGTCACTACTTAATATTTATTCTGTTGTATGTGGTTTAAGAAACAGCTGTACTTTAGAAGTGATAACTCCTCTTCAAAGAGAGCATGCTTTGAAATCTGCTCAGCTCAAGCCAAATCCATGGCCAGTGATAACATCAACCCAACTCACACCACAGGTAAACACCAGAGAAGAGGTGGCACTCCATGAAGACTGCCAAATCTGCTTGATACCTGGGAGAATGCTGATAGGCATTAGCAGGAAACAGTGCAGCACAGGCCCAGATAATCAAATGACTTGGCAATACAGAGAAAATCTACAACAAATTTCAGGAAACATATAATGACAGTACAAGCAGTGACACTCACCAGGTTTCAGTTATTTAAAGGGATTACTTTAAGTTACTTTAACCTAAACATGCAGCTGAGGACTGTGCCATGTGCCAGTCAAATTCCTTGTCACCTCCAAAACCAACTTTGGCCTCTTACAGGGCAAAGTAAACTACTCTAAAAGCAGCATAGTCCTGACAAATAAAAACCTACTTTGAATACAACATCTCCCTATCATTACATATCCTCCATCTTTTGATTTTTATATGTAAATAAAGCAATTAGAAAACTACTAAAATTTCTTGCAAGTCCAATAGCCAAAGCTACTTAAAACCACCATCTTAAACATCTTCCTGAGGAATCTCAATTAGTCTCCAATGTTGAGGATTGACAGTGGGGCAGAAAAGGGTGAGTGTCATGTGATCCCACTGCAGCACTTGTTCTTAGCTGGCTATACAACCTACCTGCATGACTGAGGTGCAACAACTGTACATTTGTATGTCTGAGTTTTCAGAGGTATTCAGCACCTACAGAAAAGCATAACCTTTTTGATTTTTAAAAGAAAATTTTAGAACTTGTTGACTAAGAACACAGCAAGTGTGACAGATTCCTCAAAGCCCAGGATCTGCCATACAGTTTCCTATTTCATTTCTGCACGTTGGTGATGAGGCAAGTTTCTCTACCTCCTTTTCTCTCCTCTCTGTCATCACAATTAGGTGGCACAAAGCCTAATTTACAATCACACCAGATACTCCTATGAAATGCTACCTTTGCCCTAGCACCTGCCTCAGGAGATCCACAGAGCCCAAGACAATCAAGGCTTTATCAGGAAAATTTCACAGCATGCTTAGAAAGGGGCAAGGAATCACACTCCCTCAAGTCTTAGCATGGTATTAAGTGTGCACACTATGGTTTTCTGAGGAAACTGAAGATAAATGTACTCTTGTTCAAAGCAGTCCAAAGCATGAGATGTTACTGAAACAATCACCTATCCAACCTTAGCTGTCATGGATGAAAGAAGCTGCTCTAATGGGAAAAATAAAGCTCTGGTTTAAAGGCTCTTTCCTGTCCATACCTGCAGCTTGCTCAGTTCCACCACAGGTTTGCAGGTGTGAAAGGGTAAACATAGGCTTTTAGTTGGTCTGCAGGAAAGACCACCAGCCTTTCATCTGCATACAAATGCTGCTGTTCCACTGCAAAGCAACAGCTCTACTCCCTTTAAGCAGAGAGGGTTCAGCTCCAGCAGAGCTGCTAGTTGTAAAATTTCTTTTCCCCACTTCCTGACATTCCCTAAAGAATGGGACAGGCAGGGCCGTATTTCTCCTCTCTTCCCCACCAAAACCCTGAGCTCAGGGAGGTAGTTTGAAAAGCAAAGTACAGTCATTGCAACAAGTACCTACCACTGATGCTCATTCAAGATAAGACACTATTTCCCAATAACTTAACAAATCTGAGGACAGAGGTAGGCTTCCTACAAGACAAGATCATGTTTGAATCTCTCACCTCTGCAACACAAATGGAAGGACACTAAATAGACACAACTTTAGAAGAAAGAATGGGCATTGAAGCACAATGACTTCAGCAAACTGTGCTGATTAAGCTTGGGAAAGGGCTGAGAAGATCCAAGGCAGCCAGTCCTCACCAACTTCGATGTGCAGGTACTTTTCACTATCTCTACAATTAAAACTAATAAACTGTTTTCCTACTTCCTCTAGACAAAAGTTTTAAATTTTAAAGGCTGTATCTTCAAAGGCAAGTCCACTTATTCAGTTTTTCAGCCAGACAACAAACTGTGCAACGCTGACCTTGGAAAAAAATATCCCAACCAAGTAAGAAACCCCATGAATTCACTGCAGCATCATTACATTGATACATCTATGACCACAGAAGCATCCTACCTGTGAAGAATTATGCTTACACACAAAACTGCAGGTTCAGAGCCTCAGGGACAAGCTGCAGAAGTGAAGACTCATGCAGAGAACTAAACTCATTAATACCTCAAGTGTTTCATATTGCTATCAGTCACCAGGCAGCAAGATATACAGACAGCTCAATTATTGGTAGGTGGGCTGTTTATCTAATTTAAAAGCATTCTGCCACACATACAGAGATCAAGGAGAGAAGATAGAGTGGAAGATGTTTTTTCAGGGCAGGGAGCAAGGAAAATGGTCCCTGTTTTCCCTGAAAGCAAGATCAGACTGCAAAAGGAAGAAGAGATCCCCCTTCCCTTCTAGACTCTCCTGAAGCACAGCCAGGTTTTCACATGAAAAGGCCAACTCCTCAAGTTTTTGTGTCATGTAACCAAAACATTGTTGGACGCTGCCAAACACCCTGGACAGAACTCACAGGATGCTGCAGCACATGGCCACCAGCTCCTGCCTACACCAACCCTGAGCACAGGGGCTCTGCAGCTACGTCTGCCTTGGGTGGCTCCAGTGCCAAAGGCACAGCAAATCCCAGGTCTGAAAACCCCACAATCCCCATTATCTTGGATAATAGATTTGCAATATAAACTACATTCTGGAACAGGTATATAAAATATACACATGTATTTGTAATACTCCTTTGAACTTTTCAAACCCACTACTTACATTACCTTGGATTAAAAAAAATGTTTAGGCAAGATAAGTATACTCTTCTATATTTTTACATATTTTTTAACAGCACACACTTATTCTCATCTTGACTGCATAGATCTCACACACAGTTAATGCAGTGAATCAGCAATTATTTTTCTAGTGTCTCTAAGTGTCAAGATTAATTTCACTATTGCTGGTAATAAAATGGTTTCAAATGACATCTTTAATCAGCAAGTAAGAATGCACTCCTCCAATAGAGACAAGCTGTCACAAAAGGTCACCAAAATGTGACAGAATGGAAATTACGTTTGTAACTTCGACTGAAATGTTAATTCCTCTTTAAGTGTTTTCTCAAATATGTTCAGACTTTAAAGAAAGGAGATGGAGCTGTGCAATGAAGTTTCATTTTTAAACCAGTAGCATCTGTAAAAATTTGCTCTATAATTTCAAAAGCAAGCAGACATTTTTATGCAAACAAGTACTTTTTACCATTTAACTTTCCACCACATGGTCAATCATTTGGTCTCCTTATCAACAAATTAACATGGAAAACCAGCATGAATAGACAACATTTCACAACTGCAAGTTTGTATTTTTGCTGAAGTTTAGTTTAAAAAAAATGCTCTTTGGTTTATAGTTTCATCAAGCTCTATCACCTTTTTCTTTTATCTCAAGAGCGATACCTGAAATCATTTGAAAATAAATTTTAAGAATAAGTTGAATTCTAATCACTTTAACCATCAAGCTCCACTACAAGGTTGTCTCTTCATTGGCTGGTCTTTTCCTTACATCCAACTATAGTATAAACCTGTAGATATATTAAAATGCCTGCAATTGCCCTTTATGTTGCAAAGTGTGCAGAGATTTATCTATACTTATTCCTTTCAGTCTTATTCTAATCAGAATCAATTCCTGATTATCAAAACAATGCTGAAAAAAGGCCCTTAATATACACTTTGCCTAAAACTGCCACTCAGAAGAGCTAAACACAAACAAAAGATGAGAAAGATCTTGATTCAAAATCATGTACCAATGCCTCAGAGCACTACATGGTCTACATGAATGCCATGTGCAGGTCTGGTTCATTCAGCCTCTGCAGCTGACTCCTTGCTCCTCACTAACAAGTCCCCTTAGTCACAACACATTTGTTACAGAATTAAAAGCTGCCCAATTTTTCCATGCCCAGTAGAAGCCCACATTCCTGGCAACCAAAATTAAGAATTAATAGGCTATGCAACTTGAGAAAAATTCTTAGAACTAACATCCTCTGCAAAGGAAGGCTTTTAAGCTATGGGGAAAATGTCATCAGGATGAGTTCCAGCAACCCAGGTATGTGCTTTAAAATTCCATAATGCCCTGTTGTCCCAAAGACACTGACTCAACTGGGAAAAAAGCAAAGCATCCGCACTGCATGACTTTGAAGCTCACCCTGCAGAGCATTCATTTTAAAGCAATCTTGTGTCAAGAGTCCATCCCTACAGTCTGAGAAAACTTGAAGTATCATAAAAAAATACATCTCCCAGTGGTATGTGACAATTAGCTAACAGTATCTGACAATTTGCCTTCATTACCACTCAACTCTCTTGCATATCTTGATTCTCCTGAAAAGATCAGCTTTCTTCCATAGTTTGAACTGTTATTTGGGTTCAGTAGCAAAGCCATGGGAATGGTACACCTTTCTGAAAGCAAGATTTAATATCTGCCCTTCTATCTAATTTCACCTTTTTAATTTGACTTTTTATTATTATTACCACCACTGCAAGAAGAGGCAATGCACTTATCCCCAGCAGAGCAGGTACATGCCAGGGAATTTTAAAACACCAGATACTTGAGTATCCAAGACATATGAATCTTGAAATTAACTCTCAAAATCAGAAACCAATGCAGTACTATTTATAGACTAAAATACAGTGTCTGCAAGAAAGTTGCAAATCCACTGCTCCTTCTGAACTAGCAGTGGCAAATTCATTAGTTATACATAGCAGTGATCCCAGAAACAAACACAGTTGTTCTATGCTACTCAAATAGGAAAAAACTATACCCTTTTAGATACTGCCTGAGCAACCAACGTGGTGTAAGAGATCCAGATTGTTTCACATTAGAAAATACAAACCAAAAAAATAGGGGTTTCCATATTTTTCTAACACACACTCTTAAACAAGTGAAAATTCCACTAGACCAGTCCAACAGTAGGAACACAACAGGTCCACAGCAGACTTAATGTTCCTGGTAAAAAACTGCAAATATACAGCTATTTCACATCAGAACACAAGTAAAAAGATTTGTGTTATCAACTGAAAAACTTTCACGGATGGAAGTCCAAAGGAATTCCTTTAAAAGCTTCCATGTTTTCAGCAGCAGCAGCTGATCTGAGCTTCACTATGTATTGTGTCAGAATACTTTTCAAGACACCACAAAAGTTAAAAGGCACAAACACTGCACTGGTTTTCAAAACATTATATGCTTAGACATTCCTCCTAAGGAGACAGGAATGACACATACTGCTACAACAGTCTACAGTGACCTGGGACAACTTCAGTACAGATCACCCTAAGTTAGAACCTGACCATTTCATCTTTTGCCATTAAACTCTTTCCTAATGAGTAAGCCTGTCCTTTACTTCCTTTTATTATAGCACTTTGAAATAGTCTATGGTCACAAAACCTCACCCAAAGTTTCTGGAATGTTTCTCCTTTCTCTTGTTACATCCGAGAGTCGAATTATTGTTCCTTCTTTCCGTTCGGTTTTGAAACGTAATCGTCCAGACTCTTCATCATCATCCTCTTCTTCATCAGACTCTTCTTTTGCTTCTTCTTGAAGTTCCAGAGACTCGATAGCTGCCTGAATCACAAAATACAGAGGGCATGCAAAGTGAAAAATCTGCTTTCTTGTTATCATTTGAGTATCAAAAGACAACACTTTCTTTGTACAATTTTTTCTGGCATTATTCTCATACATAATTCAGTGAACAGTTAAAAAGCTTGATGAATTCTTTACAGATACAGAGTTAAATGTGTATTAAATTATATGGTAACAATTAATTAGAAAACCCATTTTACTACAGTATTTAAGGGAATATGGAAACACCAGTTAGAATCCCTATCAGGTTAGGACTTATTTTTGCACACAGAGTGATGTTTTACCACTGAATTAGGATTAAGATGCAAACTTGGGATACTGCCAGATTCAAGTAACACAAACCTTGAATCACTAATGTTTTTCTTCATTTGTTAAAAACTGTGGGTAGCAGGTTGTTAAAAAAAAAATAAAAAAAAAACCACACAACAAAAACAGATAACCTTACATCCCAATTTTATTCCTCTCTCTCTATATATAACTGTATTCTTTACTTTTTCTATTTCCCCAGTTTCTCACTGCTCTGATTCTCCTGCTTTACTTTAAAGCATATGCCACAGATGTCCACTCTCTATGTCCATGACCCTTAAAAGCTATGCTGGAATTCCAGTTTTAATTCATCAAAGACTGGTCTCAGCCACATCAACCCAGATGTGAGTGCAAAACTTATTTTTTGAAGCTCTACTTGGGGCTCAGACTGCAGAATTAGGACTAGAATGGTTAATGCAGTTTGCATAGCCCTGAAAAATTTTACAGTTCTTCAATGAAATGGTACCACAAATACCTGTGGAAAAATCTGTTGCCTTTTGAAAATTATTCATTGTGGAAAAAAGATTTATCTGTTCTAAAAAAAATAAAAATGCAAGTCGTAAAAGGCTACAAGACAACTACTTTTCTATGCAACAATAAAAAACATTTCTCAAACTTCTAAGTGTTATTCTATTTTATTCTAAGCTACTTATGCCCAGAAGACTACAGGATTGGTATAACTCACTACATTCACCAGTATAATGGTCATGTCTCCTATGAGCAAACAACAGCTGCACAAGCATTAAATATCAAAGCCAAAAAAAAAAAAAAATCAAAGGAGCTAATGAAAAAGCAGACACCAAGGAATGGCACTGCTTGAGAATGCTAACTGACCCATGTCCAGGTCTGACTACACGTATTATTGAGGGATTTATATCAGCTGTGATGGAGACACCAGCATGTCTGACAGTCATCCATACATTCTCTACATACAGCTCCAGGAAAGGTTGTTGGAGCTGTGTAGGTGCATACACCTTTCCCCCACAGTGTTTGAGAGTTCTAGCATGCAAGACTTCTTTAGATCACATTTTCCAACTTCCAGTCTAATAGGATGAGTTGTTTTGCCAAGATTAGAATATAGGAATGGATTCTGTGTTTCAAAAGGAATTTCTACAGGAAAAAACACAAGTGCAGACATTATCTTACAGGATTCTATTTAATACTTGCTAACCATTAATATCTCTGCATACACATAACCAGTCCTTGAACAGCCACTTGAGGGTCACTTCACTGGACCAGCCAGCCAAGGCTTCTTAGTAGCTCTCCTCAAAGGAAGCTTAACATTTCCCATTCTGACACCTAGCACAAAGCTACCAAAGAGCTTTGCTGACTCTTGCTTATGAAAAAAAGTAACAACCTTTCTTCTATCACAAGGTCAGAGTTTGTCTGCCATCCTCATTAAATAATAATGCCATAAGTCCCAGTCACTGACCAGAACTCCTCACACAGGGTTATGATCTGCTATGGAGCAAGAGTGTTTCTGTCCCCAGCAGCTTACTGCACAGCTGCAGGACTGATAACACACACACAGAGCAGGGAAAGGAGAAAACACCAGTCAGAATGATAAATGCTGATCTTAGCGCAGGATTCTCCTAAACATGGGATTGTCAAGTGGCCTGGAGAGCTTTGTGCCATAGTGCTAAGATACACAAAACATGTAAGTGTTGTAAAGGCTAAGTCTTCTTCATGAAATATTACTAAGGTGAAACAAAGAACTAAGGTTATTTATTTGTAGGACATCTATTTGCAGCTCCATTTTTGTGCTTCATTTTCTAGAAGAGAATGTCATAAAAGTTTTGGTTGGAAGGGACCATCAATATCATCCAGTTCAAACTCCCCTGACCTGGGCAGGGACACCTCCCACCAGACCAGGTTGATCCAAGCCCCATCCAACCTGCCCCTGAGCACTGCCAGGGATGGGGCAGCCTCCCCGGGCAGCATGTCTCATCACCCTCACACAAATTAATTTCTTTCTAATGTCTAACCTAAATCTACCCTCCTCCAGTTATGACAACAATGTCAGTAATTACCTTATTTACAAGCAGTCAATATTAAGAGATTTAAGGAAGAGTGCTGTTTGTATAATGCTCAAAAAAAGAAATAATAACTAAAACAAAATATTCAGAGCTGGAGACATTCTTCTAACCATGTTACCAAGAGAGTAGATAATCTACAAAGGTTCTCTACTTGGTAATCTCATTTGGAAAGTGCAATTGTGACCCTAGCAACCAACATAAATGAAATATGAAATAAATAAAAAGATGGTACTGTTTTGGATACAAGAAAGCGGTGGCAATCTGCATGCCATCAGAATGAAGCTAGAATGCAGATTAACTGAATAAAGATGTTGTTAAAATGTTCACATTACATGATGAACAAGTTCTCTAAGAGCTCTATTAATAACAAATTAAAAATCTGAATTAATGTTCTTTTGAATGAAAGGCATTTAATTCTGAATTGGACCAGTTTAGACAATGTAATTATCACACAATTCTCACCAGTTTACACTAAAAATGAAGCTGTGTTGTTTATTTTTTAAATCAGTAAATTTTTCACTGAGGACAGTCAGACACTGGATGGTCCCCCAGGGAAGTGGTGAATTCCCTCACTTTGAACAATTTCAAGTCTCAGCTTAACAGGGTGCTGAGACATCTCACATAAATAATAATATGAGAAGAGTTGGACCAGATGCTTGTTGAGGTCCCTTACAACCTAACATTCTCAGATCCTATGAAATTCGATAGTGAATGCCAGCTACATACTTAATTTTGCATGAGGTGCAGTGCCTTTATCATTCTTGTACAGACTGTGTCTGCAAAATAGCACAATTTTGTGGCTTTTAACACACCACTAGGAAAGCACATATAATACAGCAAATGATTCAAGTGTTTAAGTGTTTCACAGTTCTTTGGAAGGGCAGATTTAACACTTAGAAAGTGGGGAACTAAGGCAACCCTCTAAGGTAGATTCAGTCTAAGATGTCATACTTGCAAAAGAGAAGACTAAGCAGTGCAGGTGGTCCCTTCCAAAGTATCTCTCTTCACTTAATATAATGTGCTAACATTCTTTAGTAAGTTTTTCACAACTAGAGTATCACAGCACACCCCTTTGTTAGAACTTCATAGAAGAACACTGCTGTGTCTTTGAGGAATTAATTTCCTGATGAGTTAAAGCTCCAAAGAGGGAACACACTCTGGCTACACTTCTCAGCAGGTAATCCATTCAATCCTAATTAAGAAGTGGAATAAAAGTAATATTGAAGCAGATTCCTGGTGGGGAAGGAAAAAATCCCACATCAAAACTTGCTGCAAATTAATAACAGGTATGATACCACTGTTCCAGGCTATAACTAGTGAACATATACTGAACAGTTTTGGCATAAGCTTTCTTCTTGCAAATAAAGGAATTAATCCTTTTCATAACTGAAAAATATAGATAAACTTCATAGAAATGTTGATCCCACCACAGCTTTTTTTCAAAATAGGAAACAGATTTTTTTTTCCCTAACATACAGAACCTTCCATGCTTACACTCCTCCTCAAAGTGGGACATAGGAGAACTCTATCTTCACTCCAAGCAGTACCAAATTATACAAGTGAGGCACCACAGCTATTAAGAGACAGCATGCAGTATTACTAATATTCTCCTATTCAGTAGGGCCCTTGAAGTTCCTAATGTTGAAGCTTATTAAATACGGACATTTTGAACTCTCATATGATTTTCATTCCAAGGAGAGGGGATCCACTACATCTGACATCAGACTATATACATCCTATCACTATTAACCTTACACAAAGAGTAATATCACCAATTCAATGCTGGGGAAGCTGCATCAGTTCTTACCCAGCAATGTGGGCAATTCTACAAATTCAAACTCTAAAACAACTGGTAAATTTAAGTTACCATTATATTCACAACATACCTCTTCTGATTCATTTGCCATTGTGTGGGATTCTTCCAGTTCCTCATCAGCTGTGTATTCTTCTTGTTCTTCCATTCCCTGCTCATTATAGGATTGCATGTAATCTTCATCCTAAAGCAGTAATTCAAGGTGAAAAGACACAGGAAAACTTTACGGAATACAAGCCACTACAAGACGGGGTCTTTATGCACTGTTACTGTTCCTAGAACATTGTACCTATCAGGACTGTCAATTTTAAGTGAGAAATCACATAAAGGTATAATTAGGAGGGCTTTTAACTAGACAATACTTTAAATAATATCAAAGAAATAAAACAGTTTTCATTTAGATACCAGCAATGTCATCATAAAGACCTTTTGTGGATAATATACTGTTAGCTCCGTCCACTTCTGTACTTCTACATTCTTTGATTACAAGTTTATGAAGCAAACACTACAGAATATTCTTATTAAATGAAACATTAATCTGCAGTACCTATAAATTAACAGATTTTACCCTATCAAAAATATAGACATTTAAAAAACATTTTGCAAGTGTTCACATATGAACAAGTTCAACCCTGAGCAATTCAGAACATAAAACAAGTAAAACCTTTCTTAAATTTGCTTGTATTTTAAAATACCTCACTCATCATATACAGTTTTAATTAAGACTAAATTATTTCACTAGCAATTAAACTCAATGCATTTTCTCCAATACTCTGTTTAAATTATATTGAATTATGCAGGTGACATTTTCTGAGCTAACCTCCAATCTCTTTATTCAGGTTTAGACAGTTCTCACTTACAAAAAGGATGAACAAGCAGGACATCAATCACTTTGGGATATTAGCACCTTAAAGATGTCTTTAGCAGGTCAATAATCTTTTCACCTTCGAAGGACTTTATCAGATCTTGTCTAAAGCCTGGATAAAAGCTTTTGCATTAAGTACTTCTTACAATAGGCAGTGTATCTCCACCACACAAAGCTGTTTTCTTCCTTAAGGATACAATTCTCAAGGTCATGATTCTCAACTGCCTTCCAGCATGACAAAGGAGCATTACCTACCGCCAAACAAGCTGTCAACACAAACTTTGTCACAGCCTAGATAAAGAAACTGGCAGACAGTGATAATAGGTCTAATTTCCCCTCCTCCCTAGGGAGGTAAACAGATTTCAAATCAGTCTAAAACCCCATGCACGTAAAGCAATGTTATCTTTGAAGATACAATAGAAAGAAACTCACTGGAAATTCATCTAGGGGTTCATTGATTTCAAGCTCTAGCACTTCATCTTCTTCTCCAGGCTCTTCCCCATATTCTATTTGGTCTTCTGTCAGGTCAGGATCATTGCCTTCATAATGTTCTTCCTCTCCATAGTCTGAAGCATATACTTCAGGTGCTTCAGATTTGTCATAAACGATTTCATCTTCCCCTTGGTCATATTCAGACTCATGTTCTATTGATCGATCATTAATGGTTTCAGAGAGTTCATAGGATGTAAGCAAGTTGGATGTAGTATTGAGGCTGACTGTGACACCTTGAGAACTGTGGTACAGGGAAAGGGGAAATCAGATGTCGAAGCTTAACAGTCAACTACTCACAAAGATTTAGCAAAACAAAGCCAACAAATACAAATTCTCTAAGTTTGTGGACAAAATTATACCTCACACACTATTTGACTTCATGCCACATTCTCATAATTCATACTGTACTGCAGCTTATCACCAGCTGCAGGCTATTTGACCAGGGGAATCAAAACAACCAGACGGTTTAGCAGGTCAAACTGGCAGAAGTCCTGCTTGGTAACCAAAGCAGACTGGATTCAATTTAATTCCAAGACTAACAAAAAATACATAAAATTACTGTAACTGCACCTGTTTTCACAATCTTTCAAAATAAGCTAGCAGATTATTTTTTTATTAAATGCATTGACGTAATTCCTTCATTATCTTAAATTAAAAAATTATACTTTTATGACAGATTGAGCATGCTATTCAAGGTAACATAAAATATATAGTTAAGAACTGCCATTAAAAATTATTACATTCTGAATTAGTAACAGTATTTAACAAAAAAACAAGACATTACAAAGGATTATCATTAGAATCCCAACTACAGAGGCATAAATCAGTTTGAACAGAAATAGAGGGAAAAGGGAAAGGAGTGGAGCAAGGTGCTCACTCCCAGGCAATAAAACTGCTAAAAATGCAAGACCCTGTCCACAGAAACCTTTTTCTACTGATCACTATGAACACACTTCAGGTACTTTCTCATCACTTGTGCATAGCCCACCCATGTAACTGAAATCCCCCATTTTGAAGGGAACAGTCCAACCCTCAGTCCTGCAAGAAGGAAAAGAGCAGCTATTGGTGAGATTGATGGTTTGTGGCATTTCTCCACATCCTCATCAATACAACACAGGGACAGGACTACTTATCCTAATTCTAGCTAAGGACAAAAAGGGATCTCAGAGCAATATACATATATACACATATGTCTATTAAAACCCACCAGATGACATGCCTGCACAGCATGCAGTAAGTAAGGAAAAGTTGGTAAAAAAATACAAGCTGTTAAAAGCAGCAGT
Source organism: Heliangelus exortis (assembly GCF_036169615.1). Classification (NCBI taxonomy): domain Eukaryota; kingdom Metazoa; phylum Chordata; class Aves; order Apodiformes; family Trochilidae; genus Heliangelus; species Heliangelus exortis. Next base: position 9,077,463 of record NC_092423.1, on the reverse strand, counting down.
GGTACTGTGCCACTTGGGTTCCAGAAGCATCTTTACTCCAACTTGAAAAGTAAAAATATCAAGACACTCATTTTGACTTCTAATGTCCATAAGTCAGTTGTGGAGCTGTATCACCAGAGTATTCATGTGGTAGGATCCGCAGTAAAGTCCCACAAAAGGCCCTGATAAAACCTATACCCTGTATAAAATTTTCTGCTGTGTATTTGAATACAAATATTTTAAGCCATAAATTAACCTTGCAAACTAGGCAGCTCACCTCCTCAGGGTTTTAGCTGTTAAGATACATTTTTAAAAGCAAGACAGTAGAGAAGGACTTTACAGGGAAGGAAAAATATAATGATACCAAGAAGGGACAATTATAAATACTCTAAGTATAAATAATACTAAATGTACAGGAAATGACACAGTTGTAAGGTTTTTTATATAACTTGAGTAAAAATTAATTTGAATAATTTTACTGAAATGCTAACAATGCTACATCCATTACACACACATTGTTAAGTAGCTGGCTAGGTAAAAAGGAAAACTGTTTTAAGTACCAATTAATTAATTTTGTTAGTTATCACTACTAGTAGCCAATAATAGCTCCTAGTTATCCCAAACACAAGATGAGAAAAGATACCGAAATTCTTGTTCCTCTTCATTGTCACTTTGCAGAAGATCATCATTCAGCTCTTCATCCGACAAGTCTGACTGATTCTAGGTTTCAGAAAAAATCAATTATTAACATAAATAAGGGTATAATTTTTAATTAGATATTGAAACTACTGAAACTTCTGAACACAAAGTACTTTTTATGAAGAGCACATCCCAAACTAGAGACCGTATCTTCAATGAAATTGCCAAATTCAAAGCAAAAACATACACTACACAAGACAACAAACCTGAAAATATTTTAGTCTTATGGAAATTCACAAAACTCCAACTTGCCTGCCTATCAACACTTTCCACTGATGCACTCCCAGATAGAACCAAATATGTCAACTCACTTGATAAGCACCAGGAAGAAAGGAGGTTAGTTTTACTCCTTTTATTTAACCACTTTGTGACCCTTATGCATTAGGCAAGTCAAGAAAAAACACTAAGTTACTGCAGCTTCTAAAGTGCAGAGATACTTAGGGGACTGGACAAAAGGATATGGTGATTCAAAGAAAACTGAAAAAAAAAAACCCAGTTAGTTTGGAAGTGAAGAAAAAAAATTAGAAGAAAATATTGTGCCTTTTCTGAACTCATCCTGATTTGTCTATCATACTTTCAGCTGTTCTATTTATTTATTGTTTTTAATAAGGAAGAGAGAGCTGGAGTTTTGCTCACCAACATTATTTCCATTCCATAAAGTAATAGGGGCAGAAAGGTTATACAAGGGTAGATTTATCTAATAGTACTGGGATGAGATTAAGTAGCAGCAAGGTTTATTTAATCTTCTTCTACAGGGAGGCTCAGGGAAAACTTCCTGAGAAATCTCTTGTTACTCCATCATCTAAGTTCATACCCACAGATCCTGCTCAGAGATGTTACATGGAAAACTAAGAACAAAAAAAGCAAAGGGAACACACAGTACACTGGAGAAATCTAGCACTGGTTGGTTTCATATGGATAATTAGTTGGGTTTTTAAGATTTAAGAGTTAATATATTTATCAACTCACGTTTAAACTACAGAACATCTTATGTTTTTTATAACCCCATTATACACATCTCCAAGCCCTATCCTCATGGAATTTTATTTTTTAAACAACTACACAAGAGAAAGGATCTTCCTATTTTTAACAGGAATAACCTGCAGAATAATTTCAGGAAGCTAATTTACAACATTGAGTGTGATTACAAAAAAACTCCATCATCTAAAACTAAACTTTTACCAGATCTGAGTTTCTTAACAAACCTGTTCATCTCCAGCTAAAACTTAAAAAACCCTTTTCTAAATTAATTCATTTAGCAGATAGTGGTGAAAGTGGTACCAGCCAGGCACCAGCCCTGTCTTCTGCAGATATTGGGCAAATCCAAACATACATTCACTTCTTTCCAAAGAGTTCAATTTTGGAAATATGTATCAGAGTGAGGAGTCTACAGCACACATTGGCAGACTCATTTATGTTCTCCAATGATAGATACTCCCATATTCTTCCCTCACCTTCCCTTGCAGAAGGGGAAATTCTCTGCTTACTTGTTAAGACAAAGCAGTGGTGTACTACGTGCAGTGAGTGCATCTTTAATAGATATCACTGATTGCTTTTTTATTTACTCACTGGTAAATAATGCTGGTATTTGGATAAGTAACTTGTAATAGCCAGGAAACTGGCAGTTGACATGAATTCCAATTCAGCATTTGGGAGGCATAATTGGGTTTTCTGTTTTGGTTTGGTTTTAATTGTTCAGTCAATATGGGTATAGAGAAACTGCTTTTGAGAAGCATCCCTTTTTTGAACCATGTGTTATGAGAAGAAGTATCTCAAATTGGTTTTTTTAAATACTTTGCAAAAGGAATCAGAGCTCTGGATGAAGAATACTCTGGCCAACAGGGCAGATCTTGGGTACCTGTGGCTGTCAGGCTTTGGGCAGGTGACTGTAAAACTAAACTAAATAACAGAAGTGATAAGCTGAGCAACATTCACAATGTAATGATTCACCTTAATTCACATCTCTTACCTTTTTTCCAGTTAGCAAATCCTCTCCAAGCAAGTCATCATCCAGTTCACTGCAAAATTCAACAAATTTAAGAATCTGAACTTCAGGAAACAGAAACAAGCACAATATGGGGTATATGCCTTTAAAAAACTAACTTAAGGAGAACTGTCTCTGAGTCTACACAAAGCTTTTCTTTTAGCAAAGCATTCAGCAAGTTGAAAAAGGAGATTGTGTGTGTGTGTGTCTATATATACATACATATATATATATATATAATGAAACACTAGATCATGCATATTAAGGCCACAGATCATGCATGCTAAGTAAGACCACTGTTGCACAGTCACTTCATTTCCATATGCTCTTCCTTCCATATTCCTCCAATTACAACACAGCAAACAGACCCAGACAAAGTGCATGCATTTAAAGCACATTTAGCTAGGTCCCCACTCTAGGTCATTCCCTTTAAGGGATTTTGGGCACATTGTCCAAACTTTCATTTCTCACCTCTCAAGGGAAAAATCAAGTCAGACAGTTATGTCCTGTAGGCAAGCCTCACACCTACAGGTCACTATGTGGCCCAAGATGCAGTTCAGCAAGGAGGCACTGGGAGCCAGCTGGCATGGGAGCTCCTTTGGCCTAGATAGTTCATAAATACTTCATTCCTTCCTCCTCACATTGAGTGTATGGTCAAACATATTTGCAGGGTGACAAAATCAGCTGCATGTTTCACCATCTTTAAGTGTGCCTAAGAACTCAGGAAGTAGTACCTGGCTTACAAAACTTCTGCCATCACATGGCAGCTGTCCCACATACAAGATATAACATTAAGAACTACAGTCCAGATTAGTTCATCTTCAGGTCAACTGTTTAATCTCATTCTTCCTTCAAGGAAAGAATTAGCTAGTGACAAATTCCTCCTTCTCTAATAAACACTACATACAAATGCCTGTATTAGAACACGCATTTCCTAAAGACTAAAATTAGATGCCAGTGATTTGAAATGTAAGCTGTAATTAAAGAATGTGAACATCTCTCACCTGTATAGCTAAAAAAATAATAATAATAATAAAAAAAAAATCACACAAAAATGCCTTATATATTATGTAAAAATTACATACCCCAAAGTGAGAATGGGCTATATGAACAGAATGGGAATGAGTTCCTGAGGACTACATAGGAAATACCTGAAAATGAGGAAGCCAAACTCAAGACATAAATCTGAGCTAAAAGTTGTTTTTGCAGATAGATGAATCTCTTGCAGAATTGGTTACTGTACAATTAATGCAGGGTGTGGAGGGGAATGAAAACTCTGTGGGCTAGCAGAGAGCAGATGATATTCCAAATTAGCACTTAATAGGATGTTATCATCAGTACACAGAATTTGCTAATAGTTACTGATCTCAAACAGTTCCAGGAATGACTGAACATTAACAACTGGCAATTGTTTTGTGTTCACTGCAATATTAAACAAAAATAGGAACATATGGTATATCATACATGGCCAAAGAGCAAACTGACTGGAATTTAACCCACCTCTTTCAGAGACAGAAAACTCGACATAACAGAAATAGTTTCAGAAGAGTTTATAGCCAAAACTGAAGTAAGAAAAAGTCAACAATTTCTTAGCTGCCAGTAACCCAACAAATACACCAAAGGGCTTGAAAATATTTCCCAGCACTACAGTCCATCACTGACAGCTTTTAATAAAACTGCACTAGACAAGTTCAAAACACAGCAAGAGCGTGTGTCATAGCAGCATTTAGAGACAAAAAGCAACTTAAGCTAGAAAGAAATTCAGATCAAAATGGAATAGAGAAGAAAGGGAAAGACTAGATTAATCATCTAAACATAGCTAGGCCTGTTCATGTGTTACTAAAAAAAACACCCTGGATGTGATTTTATAAAAAACTGAAAAAAGCCCCAACCATTTGGTTGATAGACATGGTTGTATATGTACTCATGACTTTTTTAAAGTTTTGGCTTATTCCTTGACAGTCAAAAAAATGAAGCTCATTACAGAAACAAAAGTGCTTCATAGAATGCCTCTCAAAACCTATTAAAATGTTCAATGTCATTCAAAAGTTAAAAAAAATAGAATCAGAAGCATTTTGCCTGTAATACTGGCCTCAGTATTTCTGAATGCCCTGAGCTGGAAGGTAGCACGGCACAGTGACCCAGCCTGAACAAGTCATTTTATTACACTCTCAAAATGTTATTACTCAATAACTTATATTTGCTTGTATTGCATAATTAACTTATTATAACTAGTAAAGTATTATACTAAACAAAAGACAAATCTGTTTGGAATGCTTTTCCCCTTTTTACAGTGAAAACCACTGTCAAAGTCTGAACAACTCTCTCTGTTACTAAAAAGGAATAATATTTTAAAAAGCAATCCCACAAAAGAGTGAAAAGTTTTCACACAGATAGAATAGAGAAGTTTAGCCAGCAGCTTGATTCAAGTCTTTCCCAGATGGAGTGCCTTCACATAAAAGAACGTGTTCCTATTTTCCAAAAAAATAACCAAATTCTTATATATTTCTCTAATGCTTACAAAGGTCAGATTTTTTCCACAGAAACCCACACCTAAGCTCCATTCTCAATGTAGGACTTTGAGAATAAGAAATTAAACATCTAGTTAAAAAACTGAGTTGAACAAATCCAAATTTTAGCAAAATCCAACGATGTAAAACTTTAAGATCTACTAAATGTTGAAAAGGAATCCAGGACATTAATTGCTACTTTAATAATACTCCACAAATACTTTGGTTTTATCCAATTCTAGATGGTATCTATTCACAGTGCTCTCTATATTCCTCAAAAAAAGGATGTATTTGGCACATGTTACCATCAGCTGACACATGCAAAACAACATCTTCATTAGTAGCTAAACATGCTCTACTCTATGTCTAAGAATACAAAAAGCCAGAATGGGAAAACAGAGCAGTGTAATTCAGCACACAGAAACTGAACATGAAGATATTATGCATACCTGTCCCAGTCATCATCTCCAGCTCTTCTCCTCCAAGATCTTTCTGCACCAGGCTTATCAAATTGATCAAAGTCATCATCTGTAAAGAAGGTGACTACAGTAAGTAATTCCTACCAAAATGAAAGGTTTCTGAAGCAACCACTTAAGTAGGACTTGAGGGAAGGGGGTGTTGTTTTTTAGAAGATGCAGAAATAGCTTCTTCCACTTCCCACTTTAACATGAGGAAAACAGATAAATACCTATAGGCAGTCCATGTTCCTGTCAAGTTTCTAGGGTAGACATGGACCCATACTCAGCCAACATCACAAACTTCTAAACCTCCAGCTTTCCCAACCCCTTCAAACATCTCACATCTGACTCCTTATTTATGAGCAATTCCTACTGAAGTCCAAAGCCGAATGACAGCCATGCAGAGCCCTTTTCAGAAGTCCACTCTAGAAGAATGTATAAAAAAAGCCTCAAAATGACTGGTCAGTCTGTGTGTGGTGACTGCAGCTTATTAGAACTGCTCCACACAGGTCCCAACCACCTCCTGGTTCTTCTCTTACTGACTGCTCACACATGATAAAAAGATCTTCAGGAGAGAGGGAGTCAGCTTTTCTTTTTTTATATGTTCAGTGATAGCTGACACTGACAATAAGCATTACAAATTATGCCACTTTGACATTAAGTGTTATCAGGGCCCAAAGCAGGTTGTAGCTCTTCAGAAAAGAAGAAACATTCATGCATCCACAAATAGCATCCACTGCCAGGTTCATCACTGGCAAAGCAACAAGCACTGAAATGGACACAGGCCCTGCATCCACAGTGCAATGTGATACCTCAGTGAGGCATCTTTTTTCTGTTTCTGAAACTATACATATTTTCATTTTTCTTCCCACTATAACATTGGAAAATACCAGTAAATTACAGTAAGTATAACATTTATGGATGTTTCTCCATAAAAAACTCCTACCAGTCAGTGTCTGTGTCAAGCATGATTAAGTGCCTGTATAACAGTGCCTGGCAGAGAAAGACCACTGCTTGGCATCAACAGAGCACAAAACCACTGAGAGCAACAGCTGAAGATTTTTTTTATAATTCTCAGTACTACTGTGTGGGAGGTAAGAAGAAAAAAAAAGGAGGGGGAAAACCAGGAACATAATCTTTTTAAGCAGTAAAATATTGAAGAGTTTTTATGTTTCTTCCAGCAGTATCTGTGCAGCCTGGAAAGGCAGACATAGCAACTGTTTCTAAGACATGACTTCAAGGCTCTCCTGGCAAATCTCACTGAGATGTGTGCACATTGCTGGGCATCAACTGCAAGATCCTGACAGGTGACCACTAACACACAAAGCCCCCTTCCTAACTTCCAGGCAGTACTGGGAAAAAAAAAAGAAGTATGCAGAACAGACCAGTTACCCAGGAAAACAAAATAAATACTTGGCTCTTCCTACTGCAGCTGTAAGAAAATGGCCATCACCAAATAACAGAGAAGTGGCATAATGCTGCACAGACTGACTAACTCTGGCTGTTTTGTTAGACTAGCCTGCCTCCCAAGGCTCTGGCTAGGTGTGAACTAGGATAAACATAAATACAGCAAAACACACTTGGTTCTTCACACTTCCAATTTGCTTTATACTTACCCTGATGGAGCATCACCAGTGCTATTAGCTGGTCTATAGAGCTTATCTTTTGGTTTTATGATATATGCCCAGAACTATCTTTTTTGCTGCTTAATAAGAAGAGATCATCCAAACTGGAAATCCACAGAACACAAGCTTCATTTCTTCTCTGGCTATGCTGATGGTAGTTTCTAACTGTGGACACCCTTCCAATAAAACCTTAACTAATTATTTTTCTATGTAAAATGGAAGTCCTAAGCTACAAAATAAAGTCTCACAAGCGTAGGAGGTGAATCAGCATGAACACTGCAGAGCTCTTAACATCTTAAAATGGTACCAATATAGCCTAAAAGGGTAGGTCTACATAGCAACTGTTGCTAAGATGGAGTATTTTACTGCAATGAGATTGCCAAGACCTCTATGTGAAAAAAAAAAAAAATCCCAAAATGTTTTGATGACTGCATTGTTTGCCTTCCTAGAAATACACCTGTGTGCTTTCTGGAACATGAACCACGTCATTTCACAAACCTCAACAGTTCAAAATTTTGTATTTTAGTTTGTTTCAATATTACACTACCACAAATATCAAACACACTATTACTTTTAGGGATTGAAAAAGCATTGATGATTTCTCCTTATCCAAAACAAAACGGAGATGCCACAATGATCCAATGGAAAAAAAAAAATATTACACACTGCTTATACAACAGGTCTTTTAACAAAGTAATTAAGCTACATTTCTTTGGGACAGAACAGGTAAGTGAGTTAAAAAAGGAAAAATAGTGAAAAATAGAGAAAAAAAAGTAATTTACCACATGAAAAAACACAACTTCTCTATACTTAAAATTGATGCTGAACATATCAAGTCCATCTTGATCTATCCCATTCTCTGATACCATATTTAAAATGCTCAACTTGACAACTTGACAGCATTTCAAGTGGAAGTCTCCAGATTTAAAACAGCTTACCAGCTTATCTTTATGTAATAGTTTATTTCTACAGAATATTTTACTTGGTATTCCACTGCAAAAGGATACACAACATACAGGTTTTATAGGATTTTTAGGAGCAAAGCATACATTTAGTAACAGACCTATGTTTCTGCCCAACAGTGAACTGAATTTTGGTATCTCTTGCTATGCAATACAGAGAAACATCAGGTTTCATGAGGAACAGCCATGTCTAAAACACAGACTGGTAATTTAACTGTACTAGAAACGCTGGTTGAATGAAAACTTCTGGTAACAAATCACAACATCCAGTAGTAAAAGCAAAAGGACAACAGCAACTCCTGAATCCAGCTCTGTGGTGTAAACCTAACACATTATGAAGCACACTACAAATCCAGCTGATTTATTAAACATAATCAAGAACTCCAGCCCATCAAAAAATTCATATTCACTCCTACTGCTGAATTATGCCCAAGAATACGTGCACCAATACACCACACAAACAGTTTGGTTTATCAGTTCAGGAACAGCCATCGTGTAGTCTTTATTCTGGTAAACAATTACTCACAGAAGCCTTAAGTATTCAGTGACTAAGCAGTTACAACAACGTAACAACTGCATAACACATTCCTCAGCTACTGTATTTCATTCTTTCTTTCCATATTAATCTATAGGATAGAGTTTAGATTTTTCAAGGAAATAAAACTACAAAAAATTATTTCTACAGGAGGTAAGTTCTTTTAACCAAAACCAACTTTTCTAGAGTCTGTCATGATGCAGAGCTAGTCATAGCAATAAGCACAGAAGTAATTATGATCTGCTGCCTAGAACTGAAGTTTTCTAATCACTACGTGAAAGTAATATTTTTTTATTATTATTATTTTAAATAAAACTACATCTAAATCCACCACCACCAAGCCACAAGAAACCACTTCCAAAGTCTGCTTGGATTTGAAAATATATTTGTTTTAGAAAAACATTTTTAAGTGTCACAATCTACACCTCACAAGTGCTGAACACCAAATTAAGGCCAAATGGCTTTGGACACTGATGAGAAAACTGCAACTCTCCCAAACCTATCCAGCATCTTCCACAGTCACTAAAAGATCCAGTTAAAATTCAGGCTGCATTAGAGCAGAATTTAACACAGGCCAATCACACTATTTATTTGGAAGGCTTTTTGGTCAGGTCAGTGACAATCACCACATTAAATTATTCGGGACAAGTTCTACATGCCCTAAAATCTGAGGTTTAGTATTTGATGCAATAAAATATGGTTTGGCTTTGGTAAAAATGAGTGATACTAAGGCTATGTTTAATTTAGATGACCTGAAATGAGAGTACATTCAGAAGAGGATGACTTTCAGTGAAAGCTTGTCAAAGAAGCATAAAGGGATTAAAACCTGCCATGATTTAAAGCAAATCTGCCTGCCAGAAGCTTATTCAAGTAACAATGTTTGTTTGGCACTAGTCCTTAGCTCAAATAACCCATGATCATGTATTTGTATTTCATGAAGTGTAAACTTTACAGGCCCTTGACACATAAGAGGAGTTCTAGCACATGAATACTCCAATTCTAAATTATAGTAGCCAGTTGCACCAGTCCACCTAAAAAAAGATGCAATACTTACAGAGACCAAAATACTGCCAGCACTCCACCCACTTTCATCTATGCACAAATGAAAAAATCTGTTCCCAGTCCCTGTATGCTGCCACCCACCAGCCTGAAGCACAACAAATTCAGTTGAATTTGTCAAACTAGAGAATTTTTACTACATCTTTGAATTGGATGGTGACCCACAACTCAGAGAAAGTGGCTTGCAGTGCTAGCACTGTAAATTTTCTTCTCATTTTTATCAACAGCTTCCCAAGAGGTTTTTAAAGCCACTACACTGGTGAGAACACAACATTGACTCCCAGATTAGTTTAATTTAAACTCATAAAAGCTTAAATTCAAGCTGAAGTAATAATGTAACTGGCTCAGAAGTAAACACCCATTCAGTTACTCCTGGTACAGGACTACCAGAAGAAATATGGAGTAGACATGTAGAAATGGGGCCCTCCAAGTCCTCCTCCACGCCATCTGTCATGATTCACACCCCAAGGACATCTACAAAGACTCCCAGACCACTGAAGTTCAACAGAATGGAATTAATATGAAAGGAAGAGAACTAAAAATATTCTTTCCTTACTTCAGCATGGCAGACAAGATAAAAGAACTGCTCCTCGCTTTAGTGACAGCTTGTTGTTTACCCTGTAACCATCTCTCCCTAAATTAGATTAAAATCTAGCCGTAAATACCAGGAAAAAATTTCACCACCTATGCCACACAGTTATTATATTATGCTATAAGCAGATGATCACTAAATAACAGAAGAGCCCAGGCTGGAAGGAACCATGAAAGACCATCTGATCCAACCCTTTGAGGGAAAGGGAGCCTATATGAGATAAGTTATCCAGCACCCTGTCAAATCACATCTTGAAAGCCTCCAGTGATGGAGACTCCATAATGTCTGTTTTTTTCCAGAGATTGATTGCTTTCACTGTAAAAAAAACAAAACACCCCATATTAATAAAAAGCTACATATCAAGTGAGAGTTCTCCTGGTACAACTTATAGCCATTGCCTCTTGTCTTCTCCAAGTGGCTCCATGTGAAGGGATGGCATTTGTGCTCTTTATAGCCCCCTCTTCAAATAACTTCGTGTTACTCAACAACCAAGATGCTTGGTCTGGTACTGTTTCTATATAGAAGCTTGAATCAAAATTTGGGAACTGTTGCCTAAATAGTAGCAATGGATTAATAAGTAACTACAAGCCCTCAAAGTCCCCCATCATGTCTAACACACCCACTCTTACATTTCAACCAGCCATTCTAGAATTAGAAGCAAGCTGAACCAAGGTACCTAGCAAAAGAAATTTGTGAAGCAATATGAAGCTGTGAATTACTCCAGGAGACTGCAAAGACCACCACTTGAAAACTCTCCACTTTGTATTTATGGAACCTATCAAAGAGCCTTTACCTTTATCCTTAGAAAACTAAGCAGCACCAACACAAGTATCTCATCACAAAAATACAGATGAATATTCTTACAAACCAAGACAGTATTTCCCAGGAGCCCAAACTATTATAAATTACCAAAGAGTTCACTCATGCTGTCCAACAGATACATCTCCTTCCTTCTGAATACATTTAAATGTTCAACTGACAGTCATTTCAACTTTCATTTTTCAGTCCTGCAACAGAAGGACTGAAAAGATGGACATTTTTCAGTCCATCTTCAAAGCCAAAAACTATTAACTATTTCATTTTGTCAATGGCTGCCCTGTAATATCATCAAATTAACACTCCATTTGTTTTTCCAAGACCTATTTCATGCTATTTGATCAATCATCAGAGCCCTTTTTTTTATATTTATTTTCTTTTTTAAGAAAACATTGGGGTGCTACTATCGTTATATGTTAAAGTCTTTCCCTCCTTCAAAAAACCCAAAAACTAAAATTAAAACATTAATTCCTACAGTTAAAACTTTAAGCCAAATAACCACTTAATCCTGGGCTCTTCCCCATTTGTCACCACTGACTTTGAACAGCAGTACCTTTCCAGAGAGTTGCATAAACCATTCCTGTAAGTCCTAGGCTTTATATTGGATCTTAAAAGTGTATTTAACAACTTCCTCGATTAGTCATAGGGCCATAAGCGTGTGACACCTCTGGGTTTCTTTTCAGACTAACTCTGCACAGTGCTCATTTAAACTAAACAAGCACTGATATGGGGCAAGGATCATATTTAATTGGCCACCGTTTATTGATGAGCACAGTGCTAACGCTAAACAAACAACTGCTTTTGCTCGGTTAGCACAAAAGGATCCTCAATCAAGGCTGGACACGAAGGGTATTTCCCAGCAAAAAACAAAACAACCAGTCCTGAAACTGCAGCTTCAAAACTTGGTTGTCTGCGGCAAACACCTGTGTACATAAAAGCATGCTAATTCAACTCCCAACAGTTTTAAACACAAGAATCAAAATGCTACAAAGTCACACTTTCCTGCAATTAGTCCCAATACTGCAATAAAAAAAGAAATACAAAAAAACAGAACACGGATACAAAGTTTACTTCCACTGAAGCTCAAAAAGGTCTATAAAACTGTTTAGAGACAGAGTTTTAAGCCTTTAAACAGTAAAAGGTATTTATTTGCGGATCCGGGGAACTTCCAGCTCTCGCTGGACAAAGAGTTCCAAGGATTAAGGGAAAGGGTTAGGGTATTTATACAGTAAAAGGGGAGGTTACAACATCGTTACATTCTCAATTCTTGCTGACTTCATTATATTGTTACAAGGTGGTATCAGACCCTATCCATAACTTTCTTCTTATCTGTTGGTGGTGACATCTTTTATGTTCTTCCTGTGCAGATGTTCACATTATTTGGTGCCCTGCTGGCGCCTAAATGGCCTTGGCAGTGTCTTGTGTTTTAAGAACAAGACCTACACTTTTAATTATCTCCGAGACAGAAGTTAATCCCGTTAGGGCCTTGTATATGGTTACATTGTTCTAGTGGAAAATGACATGTCTCAGCTGCTTTGCCCTGAATTTTACTGGTTATGAATACAAATTCACTAACATATATTACAAGTTTTAATTCTACATAAAGTAAATTCACACAAACAGCTTGGCCTGATCTCCTCTCCTTACAGGAGTTAATCCTGTCAGGATCTTTCTCTTTTTCACTACGTTACCTCTAACTGATCTGAACCACAGAAACTAGCACAACTTAAACATTGCAATATATGCCACACCATTAAAAAAAATGCCCAGAATATTCAAATACTTACCAATCTGTTATCCATCCTAGCCTTCTTCCTAAACTCCGTGCCAAAGTCTAGCAATTTCTTTGTAACATCTACCTTTAGTAGGAAATCTAATTTTATGGTTATGTACTTTGTTACCACCCAATGACAATCAGTCACACCACTTAAGTGAGTGATGAGGAAGACAAGTCATTCTATTCCCTGACACCTACATACAGGAAAACCAGACTGAAGTAATCAAAAACTTTTGCAGGCAGAGACAAGTTATCAACTGACAACTCTGACCACCCTTTATCCAAACTGTTACTCCTAGTCAAGGCAATGCCCACAGCACCAGAAAAGACATACTCTGTTAAATGTCTCTCCTGAACACCCCAGTGTGAACCCTGCAGGTTAATCTTTTGATCACTCAACCAAATACTCTCATTTTAAAATCTGCTTAATATACTGATCAGAACCACAGAGGGTCTTGTGTTGTCATTTAAAAAGCTGTGAGAAGGAGTGTTCTCAGTCAAGAAGCAGCACACTGGTGTGCCGAGCCCTGGGGTTAAGCACTGACTTCATCTTACACTTTCCAAGCGAGACCTTTTAACTTTGAGCAGCCTGTAAATTATAACTACTCCTCAGGTGAGAAATAAGTTAATCTAACATACAGACACTGTAGCCGTAAAAACTACGGGAATTAAGGTCTCTAAGTAAACACATCCACCCCATCCAGAAGTCTCACACCTGTTGTGAGCGATGAAGCTGTTGTCTCTCCTTGACCGGGGCAGGGCCAGGAAGGGGCACAAGAATCCGTCTCTCCCATTAGAAACAGAGCTGCTCCTGGGGCCCTGATGTGCCAGGGGAGCTCCAGCGTCTCCTCGGGCTCCGCTCTGGGCCCCGCCCGCACCCCCCTGCACGCAGAACCCGTCGCCTCCGCCCATGCGGGAGGCAGAGAGGCTGCGGCGAGCGGCGGTGCCACCGCCCCAGAAGGCCCCGCAAACCCCCGGCTCCCCTCGGCCCCGCCGCCAGCCAGGCCCCGCGCTGAGGCTGCAGCCGATCCCGCTCCCCCAGGGGACGCCTCGGATCCGCGCTCCTCGCCCGCCCCCAAGCCAAACCTTCCAGGCCGCGGCACCCACCTGCGCCTCCTCCCAGGGCGGCAGCCATGGCTCTTCGGCTCGCCAAGGCGGCGGCACCCGACAGCCACCCCCGCGCCGCCCCCAGGAGCGGCGGGGAGCGGGGGGCCGGAGAAGGGCTCGGATTCAGCGTCCCCGCGGCTCGCCCCTCCGCACTCACCCACCGCAGGAGAACAACAAAACTACCACAACATGGCGGCCGCCGCCGCAACCGCCGTCGCCGTCGCCCCCGCGCTGCATCACGGGATGGCGGCGGACCGGTCCCTCCCTCGCGGGGCGGGCGGGCCGTGGCCGCCCCTGGTTGGACACCGGGGGCCCGGGAGCTCCGCACGGCGGCTGCGTCAGCACCACCCGCGCATGCGCCGAGGGCTCCCTCCCGGCTGCGGGGCCCGGGCGGGGCGGGCAGAGCTGCGCGCGCGTGCGCCGGGAGGGGGGCGGGAAGGCGCACGCGCGCGGGGTGTCCCGGTGGGACGGAGGGAAGGGAGAGAATGGCGGCGGGGAGGGATCCGGGGTGCGCAGCTTTCCCTCGGGATTTGAGTCCGCGGGAAGCCAGGCGGCTCCGGGAAAGGGCTGTGGAGCGGGACCGAGCGGCTCCGCACGCTGCCCAGTCGGGAAGTTCGTGGTGCCTGGGCCTGACCTCCCCGTGACAGGGGAGAAACAAACCCCCCCACCCCCCTCCCCTCAGGGAGGCTTCGGTGCCTTTACCTGAGCGGGACAAAGAGTGGGAAGGAGGAATGGGAGGAGCAGGCATCGCTTTCCAGTCCTTCCAGGCCTCTCTGATGAGGGTTTTCTGATGTCGTAATTTATTGGCATTAACAGCGGTTCCGAAAATTTTTTTTTTTTTTTTTTTTTTAGTCTTTTTTTTTATTATTATTAATGGTTGGGCCTAATGATCTTAAAGGACTTTTCTAAAATGATCCTCTGAGCCTGAGTCTCTTGCTGAAGTCTGAGGCTGGTTCAGCTCTGAAATGCCCGGCTCATGATGTTTCGTGAGGTTTCAGTAGGTTGTGGGTCTGCCTGGTCTGTCTTGAACCTTCAAGCTCACCTGACTCTTGTGAAATAAACCAACCATGAGCTAATGGGTTTAAAATACAACATGGAAAGGACAGTTTTGGCTATCTTGGGTGGATAGAAGACCACAGTTTTCTATCTTTTAAGGCTTGAACATACAGTGGAGTTAAAGTTAGCATATACTAAACTAGAACAGGTCAGGCCATGTAGTTCTTGCTTCTCCAACAAACCTCACTTTGGTACCTATTTTACAGCCTTGGTGTCATTACTTGATAAATCCAGTTTGGCCTCAAGCTGATAAATCCCTATCTGCTGGGCCCTTTTGTAGGTGCTTCCCTCCTGGCCGAATAACTCTGTACAGCAGTTTGGATCACTGATTCCACAGAGAAATAATTCACCAAAAGGAGTTTTCCTTTAATTTTTTTCCCACCTTTTCCTAGTTTTTCCATTGGAAGGGGAATCAGGAGCTGTGCCACTTTGCACAGAGTGGTTTAAAAATAAAAATAGGAAACTGCTTTGCTTATAAAACAAACTTCCAGGCTACACTGCTTGTGAAGAAGCCAGATCTGATCTAAACAGTTTAATGGAGCCTGCTGTAACTAGACTAGTTCAAGTAAATGGCAAAACTTTCCCAGGTGGACAAGTCCTCATGGAAATAATTAACAATGCTAGTATTTAAATTATCAGCATTATCTGATTAAACCCTTGCTATGAGAATAGAGAAGTTCTCATGTCACTTTATTCTGGGCTCCCCAAAGACTTGTTTCTGCGTTGCATTTGGTCTCATTTTTTAGGTTTTCTTCACAACTGTACAGCTAGAGATTTATTCTTTACATTTTTCTACAAACTCACAGCAAGATTCTGACTTTAATTTAGGAAAGAGACCATCAGCAAGCAATGATTTCTGCTAATTTAATGCATAATCTGTCCGTCCAGCTCTAACTGCTTGACACAGAGGCTGAAATCTGAACACTGCTACTGTCAGTGGTAAAAAAACCAAAAACCTGGTGATTTCAGTGGGACCAGGATTTCAGCCATCACTCCTCGGTATCAGTCTTTCTTTTGTATAGCTGGTTTGCAACACAAAAAGATTCCCTGGCAAGGGAGGGAGTTTTCTGGAGCCTTTAAAAGCTGAAGGGGAAGTGTGAGGGATAAGACTCAGGCAGTCTCAGAGCAGCCTGTTACAGCTCACAGCTCTCCTGACATCA
Organism: Heliangelus exortis; assembly: GCF_036169615.1. Taxonomy (NCBI): domain Eukaryota; kingdom Metazoa; phylum Chordata; class Aves; order Apodiformes; family Trochilidae; genus Heliangelus; species Heliangelus exortis. The sequence continues at coordinate 9,061,144 of NC_092423.1, read as the reverse complement.
TCGTCTGTATCTCTTCTGTTTGAGTTTGGGAAAAGAAGTTTTAAACATTAGCAATATTCACAGTGAGCATCTTTGTTGCATTCAAATATGTAGGAGAATGTATTTTATTGATATTTATGCTTTATATTTTTGTCCATTTTAGTAACTTATTTGATTTTCATGACTCACAGTCGAAACAAAAATCAAGTTACCATTGGCTTAAGACACCAATACTAAAAAGGAATAACAAGATAGTTCACTGTTACTCCAATAGCATGCAGACCCTTCTGTCATTTTGCACAGCTCTAGTGCCAAAAACGTGGCCATTCCCAGGTGTCTGAACTTCAGCAGGTCTGGAATCTAAACTACAGTGACAGGTAGGAGTGTGGTGACACCACTTGCCTTCACTCAGGACTTCTGTGAGCTTTGAGATTCTGGGAACTATTGTTCCTCTGGATGCTGTATAAAGAACTCCATCTTTTCCTCAGTCTGTGCTATAAAATGCAAGTGTGTGGGGTTAACATACTTGCTGCTTCTGGAATCCATGAATTAGAGTAACTTCATATGATGCAATGTTCATCGATTTATTTAAATACTTCTGGGAGTTCTGCATAAGTAATGTGCTGGCCTGTGTGTCTTCCAAAGCAAATCCAGCTGCAGTTGGGGATGCAACAGATTGTCTTTTAAGGAGATTAGGTTAATAACTGAGCCAGAACTCAAGAAGCCATAATCCTGGTTCTGTTCTTGCTTGTTGCATTACTGGGGCAGAATGTCTTGCATCTGCTGCCTCGGATTTCCCTAAGATGGGGAGAATGATGCTAAACTTACTTTTCTTCTTCTAACTTGAAACTTTTTGGTAAAAATTGTTGTGTCCTAACTTCTCCATGTTAATCTGTTTCCATTGCAACAGTCACTATCAGTTCTATTTATAATAGCTTTGAATTTTCTAGTTAGTTGTTTTTTTTTTTCTAAAAAACTTATTACACATTAATTTTTAATCTGATTTGTTTGTGGTGGGTTTTAACTTATTTTTTTTTTATGCACACTGACATAGTTAAAAATGACCAGTCAGAAAGAACAGTGTTTCTGTATTATTTTTTAATCACAATTACTCCTTCAGGAGCTTTCATTTTAGTCTCACTTAATGTGGCAAAATCAGGCTGATTTTTTGTAGCATGGATGGGTGGCCCATTCGTGGGCTCATGACCTTCTATGATGAACCTCTCAAGGTGACAGCTAACTGAGGCACTGTCTGCCACTTGAAGTTAAGCCTGTTCCTCCAAACTAGACACTAAATGGGTTTTGAGTTATTTTAGCAACATCCTGTGATGCAGCAAATGTTCTGTCACACCTGACAGGAAATTTTGGATTTAAGGTGTAGAAATGAGGGATACGGAACCAAACTGACTCTCTTATGGGTGCCACTGGGCCTGATCTGAAACATATTGACAATGTCAGCAATCTGAAGAGGCAGCAGTGCCTCTTAAAAGAAGGTTTTCACCTCCTACACAAGTGAAAGATGCTCTCTCTTTGAGCATATTCCCCAGAAGGGCATCTGCAGAGTAGGAAATGAGAAAAAAATTTAAAACTAATAAACACCTTACGGAAGAGAAAAGTATGAGGATTAAAACAACTAAATATGCAAAAAACACTGGTGTGATAAACTTTGAACAGAAACATTAAGTGTGTTACAGCTGCAGACAACGTCCATGTGTTTCAGATTTTTTTATCACTGTATTTTTTTATTCCTGTTTCCTTCCCCATTCTTGTTACTTGTTTATCAACTTGTTGCAGCTTATCTGCCTTGTTTTCTGCACACCACTTGGTTCATCTTATTTCAGCTGTAATGTCTTCAGAGCAATGTGACCTAAGGACCCCTGAAACAGCTGCTGAGGTGGAGAATAGTAGAGTTTGTGTGCTGAGAAATGGTCCAAACAAGCAATGTGTCTGTCAAGTGTGTTATTAATGTGTCACATGTGGAGTCCCTAGAAAGCTGGTCAGTCACCAAAGATTAAAATCTCAACAGAACACACACACACACACACACATATATATATATAGTTAAAGTATAGTGTAAAATGTATAAACTATTACCAGCTCCAAATGGCTGCAGGAAGGTTTGGGCTGTAGCTTTGAGTGTTGAACTGAGATCAGCATGCAGAAGCCTGGGTTCCAGTGTTTGCAATACATTTTTTGGTAGCTAGAGAAAAGAAATCAACAAATGCCAGAGGAATCCAAGTCAACTCAACTCAAACCATTGTATGATACTATAGCATTATATTTGGGTTGGGGTTTTTTTCAGTTTGGATGCTGGAAGTCCTAATGACTAAACTCTGCTTTGTTTCACCAGGGAGCCCACCTACTGTCAGGACAGCAGGAGAATCAGGGTGAAGCTGGCAAATGAAAGGCAGTCCTTCCTTTCAGGAATTACTTAAAATAAAGTGGAAAGTGTCTAGGATGCCCCATTCTTAGGCAAAGTGAGTGGTATCCCATGATAAACATACCAAAGTTAGTAAAGGTTAGGAACGTTTTCCAGAGTTTCCTGCTAAGGAGCCAATATATAGCGTCATTGTCCTTGCCCAAGGGTTGAGTTTTGGGAAGGCCTTGCTTTCTCTGTACACAGGCCAAGCTGGCCCTTTCCACTCTGTAAAGGGCAGCAAGACATGTGACAGCTCTAGGTAAAGCACAGAGCATCACAGCCAACTTCTGTGGCCCAGATTCTCATGGTTTCTACCTGTGAGCAGAGCCCTGTGCTCTTTGGAGCCCCACTGAATGTAGAGACATTGTGCAGAGGTACCAAATGTCAACTATCATACACAGACCTCCAGAGCAGAGCTTACATTCCTAAGAACTCCTTTTACAGAAGGCTATAATCCTGTTAAAAGCCTTTGGGAACTACTGCAATGCAAATAATAGTAGCAATAATTAGCTCTGCTTTAATTGATACTGTGTATTTCTCAAATGTCAGTGAAAATTTACTTTTCTAAGCCAACAACTTCTCCCCTGGAATTCTTATAGCTATACCAGAATTACACAAGGGGTGAATTTGGATCATTGTAGGTTCCTGGCATAAGTTATCAGCTGTTGATTCCTTGCCCTTTAAAACTTGGCAAGGATACAGGAAGAGTTTGCCAGGCATGGAAGAACTAGGTCTATGCATTTATGGGCAAATCCTTTGGGACTATGCACAGAAAGGAATACAATTTGCTAGAAGTACCCAGCTGTGAAATCCAAGAACTCTTGCACTCAGCTCTAGCAACTTAGAGCTTATTTAGCCTGGCCTCTATACCAGTGGTTCCTGGAGGCAATTTGTGTGCCTTAAGTTTTGTGAAAGCATGAACATAATTGTAACAAACTCTGTAAATGTGTGGAGATGTAGGTTTACAGCACAGTCCTAACAGGGATGATTTTGTTGGGCATAATCTAGAGTTATTCTATGGTTACTCCCAGTGGCCAAGGGTTGTCTCTGCATAACATTGGCAGTGTAGTTCTGGCCATATCATTTCCTTGGCCAAGCAGAGATAACAGACTCCAAAGCAATCCCCATTTTCAATATGAACAAGATCTCCATCTGGACCTCTTGTCCTATTGAGCATCCAAGATTTTGGTGCCTCAGCCTTCATGATCAGACATTTGTGTCATAGCACTGCTACAGCTGTGTACTCAGTCACTCCTTGAGGGTGCTTTCTAAGGGAATAATCAATGTTCTCTAGCTCTGGTTGGCTAAAAGTTAGATGCCTAATCTAAGCTTGTTGTTTAACCCTCCTCTGTTTAGTTACTGGGCTGAATGGTGGCTCCTAGCTGTGAGAGACCTGTCTTGATAAAATGCAAGGAAAATAAATCAAGGAAAATAAATAAATTTGGTAGTGCTGAGCCACACGAGATCCAATAGCAGATCTCAAGTCTAAAATTTTCCTCATTTATCAGGAAAGGACTCCTGGTTTGTAGAGCTTCAGTGCATGTTGCAGGATCAGGCCATTTCTATCTTTGCTGGGCCACATGGGAAATGGGTTTAGGCTACAATTGAGTCCTTCAGAGACTCAGAGATGTAATGCACCTGGTTTTATGGATTATTCATATGTGCAAAAATGTTGTTGCCAAACAAACAAACAAGTCACTCTAGCACATTACTAGTAAGCCAATTAGTGAAATAAAGCATTGCAGTTATTGGACTTCTTTTGTCTGTGTTGAAAAGAGAATTATTTGGACTGGGTTTAGAATTCAGGAAGGTCTTTCCAGTATGACATCTGGTGACAGTTGCTATAGGTATTATTGACCAGTTTCTTTTTCAGCCCTGGTAAGTGTGGATGTAAATGCACTGAATGACATGAACCTAATGAGCAAAAGGATGGTCAGGATATAGACCATGTCACATGGATTTTTTTCAGCTGCTGTGTTTGTTCCCTAGGTTTTACACCACCTTCTAACATTACCTTTGGTTATAGTACTTTTCCCCTACAGTGGTCAACAGCATTGATATTTTATTTGTGCTAAAATCCATAAATCCTTTGCATTCATCTAATTTCCTTACAAGGTAGCCTGAGAGAACTGGGCCCTAAATATCAAAGCAGTTTCATCCAGGACCCTAATCCATCTAGTTGCCCCAACAGATTTATTTATCACAGCCCATCCACATTAAGCTGGGCATCTTTTCTGTAATGAGTTCCTTGCAGGTGATGGAACATGACCCATTACAGCATTCTGTGGTACAGGAACCAATAGAGATGCATTATCCAATGCAGCCACAGTCTGAAGTGCTATCTTGTATAACAAATTATTGACTGCATTGTACATAGTACTAGGATTTAATTAAGCGATAAGGCCCATCATAGTGGTCCTTTATCTAGCAGATAAGGATTTACCAAGCTTATCCAAGAGGTCTTTATCTGAAAGATAAGAAAAAGGTACATAAGGTGCTTTCCTCTGTTTTTAAATCGTTAATTGAAAAGACCTTATTTTGTAAGTTCTAGGTTGTTGTCTTTTCTTCATGGCTTAGTATTAAAGATTCAGATGGACTTCTATAAAGGAGGTTGTAACAGGGAAGAATGTTGCCAGTGGCCTTCACTGGGTGAAATTAATAGGATTTGTATTGTTTTTATTCACAATGCACCAGCTCACAGCTCAAGTGGAAATTCAGCCTGTGATCTGCAGATTTTCCAGTGACTCCATGATGCCATGGCCATAGAAGAGATTCTTTCCTTGCCAGTTTCAGAGGTTTACAATGATGGTTATGCTGTAGAGTTCTGAAAAAAATTGGATTACACAAGAGGAGAAAATTAAAGGATACAGATAATTTCAAAACAATTATTTTAATGATTGTGTTGTCAGCTTAGCTAAATGATGCTGAAATCTCTAGGACTTTACCTGTGTAGTGCGAAGGAATATAAGCAGAAAGCAGAAATAAATGAAGGCTAATACAAAGAGCTGGCACTTAAAATAGGATGGAAAACACAAAATGATACTGCTGCTTATGCTCAGTGGAGAAGAACACAGAGGAAATTCCAGAGAAAAGAAAGACAATTATATGGGTTTTGTGAGAAAACTACATAAGGGCTACTGTGTGGTTGAAAACAGCCTAGGATCTTTGGATTTAGCAGATGTAGTCCCTAATGTTACGGACACTTTTTAATAGAATCCCTTCATAATGGTTTAAGCTCTTTTTAGAAGTAGCCAGTCTGCTGCCCTAGAGGAAGGCTGTTGTGCAACATCCTTATGCTAATAGTTACCTGAAATCTTCCAGTTTACAGTGGGACTGTTATCCCTGGCCAGTCCATACTTGCTTGCTCTCATGTGCTGACCTTATCTTTTTAGCACAAGTGGCATTTCTTCCTTGCCAGCCTTTTCCCTTCCCGTGCCCATGAAAGCCCAGACAGCAGTCATCCCTTACTGTAAACTGAGCCCCCTTGGACCAATCTGACCTCACAGGTTCTGAAGTGACAACCACAAACTGACTCTATCACTGCAGGGCCCAGGGATGTATCAGAGTCACTGTTTACTCCACCTCAAGTTGCTTTGTGTGGGCTCTGTGAAATTCTCCTGAATTTCCAGGCATCCAAGAACCTAAGCTGCCAAATAGTGGAAATCCAGTAGGTTACTGCCCAAAGCAGTTGTCTACCACATAAATTGATAGCGTTGGCAGCTCTGCTTGTGAAAGACTGCCTGTTCCCCAGCTTGTATTAATCATCCTGCTCTGCACCTGTTCCAGCTTCAATTCTTCATGCTTGAACAGGGGCAGTAAAGCAGGGTCTGAAGGGATCAGATTGTATTAGAAGCGCTTGGAGCGATTCAAGCCAGGACAGAGCAGCAATTATAAAAAGAGATACCCTCCAGGTTACACGGGAGGCAAATTGCCTTGGTGGTGAGCAGAAGTTTGGAGCGCTGCTCCGAGCCTGATTGTTCAGTAACCAGGGGATTTCATTTCCATTGTTGACAATCTGACACCTCTTATGGGCAATTGATTCACTTTTTTAAAAAGTATCTGGCAGGGAAGCAGTAAGTAAGTGGAAGGGTGTGAATTAAAATGTGTACACAGCTAAGGACAATTACTCAGATATTTGCTTAGACCTGAAGTCCCAGCTGCAAAGCCAGTATTATTCTCTCTTGCTCCAGCTACCCTCCAGTAATTGCCTTGTGAGCAATTTTTCTGCATTCTTTTTATTTATTTATTTACAACTCAGAACACTGATTGAGCTTTGTGCCTCAGAGAAAGCTATAAGCACGATCCCTCACCTTAATATACCCCATATAGAGTTCCTTCACCTTGGTGTAGCCTCTCATGCCTGCAAGCCTTTGAAACAGGTCTCTGATGGCTCATACTCCAGAGAAGCCAACAGAGCTTTATCCACTGGCTTCAGCAGAATAACTTTCCCACCACAGAGTTTATGCTTATTTCACACAGAAAAGGATTTTATCTGAGTGCAGCTATCAGACACTCTCCTGGCCTCTCTTCCCCTGACAACAAGGGAACAAAATAAACTTTCTCCACTTACATGCATTTCAACACAAAATTAGTTTGCTTCATATATGTATGAACCTTATCTTTTAAAAAGGGATTTTTCTATGATTCACACTCCAGTGGGGCTGCCCCATCCAGCAATGTTTGGTCTCTCTCTGTGTTGTTGTTCCATTAAAGTAGTTTGAAAACTACAACTGTGTGTCCACTGTCATTCTGTATTAGAAGCCAGAGGTAAGGTAATGATATGCAAGCTTGATCCTTCTGTAATACTTTCCTTGGAAGTACAGTTCTGCCGTTTCTGCTGTCAGCCTGCATTTAGAGTGCTGGGTGCTGCATGACTTGAAAGCAGCAGTAGCCAATTCCCAGCCTAAGCCTTAGAATTTACATATTTATGCTCACTTCAGTGGAGTAAATATGCTATGAATAAATTCTATTATATTTGAGACTGTACTTACAGGATAATAAAAACATACAGTATGGTGGTGCAATCTCAGGTTTTCTTTCAGTATCAATATGAACACATATTTACTAAATTATCTATTGTTAACATGGTACTCAGCTTCCCTCAGCTGTTAGAATACTTTGTATAATATGAGAAAATAATGAGAGAAAATGCCTTTAGTCTTTACGAAAGAACTGAAGAAAAAACAGTGGCTGCAGGTAAAAGGGTTCTGCTGGAAAAGGCCAATCTGTGAGGGCTGACTCTACAGCTCCTACTTTTGTTACTATTGCTTTTGAAGTTATCTGCATCTGAATGGACCATCTAATCCAAGTGAGTTTTTTAAAGGACGTTGCCAATAAAATGCTGCGATGTTGCATGTGTCACCACCATATGTGGCTGCTGTTTTCTGGGGAAAAGATTGTTTGACACCATAGCAGGTGCCTGACAAAATTTTGAAGGAGTTTCCTTACTGGAAAAGGAGACTGGCTGATGCTTGGACTTACACAGTCCACTCAGCAGTTACTTCAGCATTATGCTGAGGAATGCCTGTGAGAATAGAGACAGTGTTTTCTTGTTACAAAAGTCCCACCCAGAACACCTGGTTTCTGTTCTGAGCCTTGCTACTGATTTTTTCTGTGACCTTTCTCAAGACACAACACCTGTCTCTGCTTTCCTTTCCTTCTCATCCCCCTCTATGTCTATATTGTGAGCTCTATGATATATTGTTACCTGAAGCAACTGTAAATGCTTTCATTATTTCAAAGCAATGCTTTATTTAAATTTTTTGGTGGGCAAATCTTTAGCACCAGCCACTCAACGTGTCACCCAGAGGAGTCCCACAGAAACCACCAGGCTGTTTGCTGTAGGAGGCTCTGTATTAGGTTCCACATCACTGTGGATGCCTCTTTGCTTTTACAGCTTGACCCTAAATCCACTGAAGTAGCAAAGTTTTACATTGCCTCAGCACAGGCAAGCCCTTAATATTTTCAAAGAGCCTTTCATTAAAGCTGAAGATCTAGTCTGACTTCATCTGTCAGATGGTGTGTGAAGACTGCCTATCTTAATTGGAATAGTCATAGGATTTTCCATGGAGTATTTTAGGCCACCCATCTGGGCTCAAGCTTTCACTTCTTCAGAGGTGACCTGTATGCAGAGGGGACTTCAAGGCTGAGAAGCAGACTCAGAGAAGCTGAAAGAGTCTCAGTATTGTGGATGTCCTCCCACTACAGGGTATGAGGAGTTTCTCATGGAGAACCTAAGGAAAGGATGCTTACAAAATCAGTAGAGTAAGGAGAGCTGAAAAATCAAAAAAGTAAGGAACTCCTCAGTCAGCACTGTCATTTTAAAATGAAGAATTAGATGATAGGGGTAGACTAATGGTCTCTAGAGATACTGAAGCTACTCAGCTATTGCTGGAAGTCTAGTGTCACAGGACTCAATGTTGGCTAATTTTCCAGTCTTCTCAGGCCTGTGACTACAGATATACCCTCAGGGTTACAATGCAGACCTGTCTCAGGACCCAGAAATAGGCCAGCCACAGCAGCGTGAGGCTCCACCAGTTCATCACAGTCAGACTGCTTCCCAGACAGTGCAAGGTAATTCCTCATTAGGGTGCTGTCCAGGATCACACAAGAAGTTTGACCTTATGGCAAAATTGAATTCCCTAAATCTCAGCCTGCTGAGACTGCTCACACAGGACTGTTGACTCATTGTTTCTCTCTCTAGAAGATTATATTTCATTTCTGTGACAAATCAAGCACGAGTCTCCTGAAGACCTTTATTCCCTAGAACACTTACTGCTGGCACTTGTTCCCAAAACTGAAGGTTCATAAAAAATATCATGTTTTTATCTACTGGGGGAGATACTTTTAAATCTGTAACAAAGGTATTTCTAGACTGAGTCTGTTAAGGTTGTAGTAGTCACTGTTTGCCACTGTTTTCAGTGAATATAGCCCTGAGAAATTTCAAAGTGTGAAGGCCTCAAGTGAGTTTTCATTTTAGAAAGCATAAAAAAAGGTATGCAGAGAAAACTTGTACAAACTACAATAACTTGACAGATCTGCTGAGCGCACCAGAGCAAACCAATATGTCTTAATTAATAATCCTGTCTACTCAGTACAACTGCAGTAATACTAATCATCATCTGAGAAGCTGTGGAAGAGTCTTGACTGAATACAAAGGCTGTTTAGACTTCTGTTTGATTTGCTCTTTCAGAACTGGAGTGTTTTGAAGATAAATAAAAACTGCTAATGAATATGTATATGTTTCCTGATGTAGAGTATGTCAGGGAATATTCTAGGATGGTTTTGTAGTCTGCAATGAACATGCTTCTTTGAAGTTTTTACTGATTTAGAAATGCAGTCATTATCTTTGGGCTACACATCTGTGTACTGATTTAGTTAGACAAAGAAACTAAGCTTAGACAAAATATTTCAAGACAAGAACACTTTTCAACCTCCAAACAACAAAATACCTTCAAAATTCTTTTCAATACCTGCAAGACAATTAATTCTTTTAACAATATAGAACAAGCTTGATTTTTACCTGTTAGGGAAAAAAAAAAAAACCAAAAACAAACGAACAAACAAACACAAAAACCAAACAAACAGACAAAAAAACCCAAAAAACCCCTACCATTTTCTGATTTGCTTGAATGAGAAAAGTGAATGAGCTAAGAAACACTGGAGGTCTAGAGATGTCCATAAGAAGGTTGTATGGAGACAATATATACTGTGCAGTGCCTGCTGTCCAGCTTGCTGACTTTGTACCCTGCTGTCCAGGGGCAGCTGTGGCAGCTGGGACCCAGGGAGGCAAGCATCCAAACTTTGCATCCCTGGGCAATTCCAGGCACAAAAGCAGAACTGGCTGCATGGCCATTTTCTTGGTATCTGGTCACATGGTCTGATTTCAAAATCACAGCTGCAGGAACATCCTTTGACTCAACTTTGATGGGAAGCCAATGTGGACGAACTGAAGCTTTTGATTTTGCTTCAAAAGTAAGGCAAAAATGAAGCAGCCAGTATTTGATACTAGATTTCCATGTTATCCTATCTTAGATTTTTAACATTCTGGTGTCAATTGAAAGATTTTAGTGAGAGCATCATCCTGTTGCACCAGTTCAGGGGAAAGTAGTTCTGGTCCCCAAAAAATGACATAAAAAAGCAAAGATGGGAAAAGGAACAAGAGCTTGAAGAGGCAAATTGCTTACATCAGATTACAAGGGAAGAGTGTGGTGTTTCCTCCATTCTGACCCACAGACTGGCCATAGGTTTGTGGGCAGCAGCCTCACAGAGCCACAGAATCATTGAGGTTGGAAGAGACCTCTGGAGAGGTCATTTAGTCCAACCCTCCTGCTCAAGAAGGGCAACCCAGTCACCCCCAGACAATGTTCAGAATATCTCCAAGGATAGAGACTTCCCAGCCTCCCTGGGAAACCTGCTCCATTGCTCAGTTATCCTCACAGTAAAAAAAAAATAAATTCCTGATTATGGATCCTCCCATAGTTTTAGTCTGTGTCCTTTGCCTCTGGTCCTGTCACTGGGCACCACTGAAGATCCCAGCTACGTCCACTTTGCACCCTCCCTGCAGGTGATGCACATTGATAAGATCCTCCCTGGGCCTTCTCTCCTCCAAGCTAAGCAGTCCAAGCTCTCTCAGCCTTTCTTTATAGAAGAATCCAGTCTCTTCACCACCTTCATGGCCCTTTGTTGAACAGTCTCCAGTATATCCATGTCTCTCTTGTACTGGGGAACCAAAACTAGACACAGTCCTCCAGGTGTGGCCTCACCCGTTGAGTAATCTCCTAGATGTTAAAGGTGAAACACTCAGGGAACAAACAGCCAGGGCTACTGAATGCAGACCAAATTCCCTCTGTGATTTCCTTGCATCTCACTGTGTGAACACCTGGAGGTGGCTTGTGCTGAGCCAGTAGGGATCTTCCATTTTTTACCAAACTGACACCTAAAATTGGATCACAGAGAAGGCATCCTAAGCCTGAAATTAGCATTCCCCTGGTGTCAAAAGGGGAAGGATATCTTACCAAGGTGTACTTGAGATTTGAGCCATGTCCTAATGAAATATGTTCTTGGAGTCCTGCTTACACAGGTCATGCTGCTGAGAAATATGGTTGACTGACTTTTTACAGACCATCCTGCAGTATGTGGAGCTGCCAGGAGACTCTTGCTCTGTCTCTCTCCCTGATTATCTGCAGCTCCTCAACCTGCTGCTGGGCAAGGTAACCACAGGGGGACATAAGTACATAGGCAAAGCAGCACCTGGAGGGTGATGTGGATCAGCTGAGGGAGGAGCAAGTGGTAAAAGTGCCTGACAGTGGAGACTATGAGGATCTGTGGAAAAAACTTAAAGATGCCCTAGGAACAGTATAGTCATGTTTGCAGAGACTTGGGGGTGCTTTAAGGATCTGCTTGCAGATCTAGATGCATAATCCTCATGAAGAGGCTGAGTGATGTAAACATGGACAATGTGAACCTCAAAGCTAACAGAGGTCTCAGTCTAGTTGAATGAACTAGAAGCCAAAACGCCTGTTTTCCCAACCGAGTCCACCTTGCTAGGTTAAGCTTTATTTTAGCAAATATATGTTGTAGTTATTGAAATCCATCTGATTTGGTAGTTGAAATTAACTGTATAGAGTAGATAATGTTGCATGCCCACTTAGTTGCTAGATCCAGCCTCTCCCCAGCACAGCCAAATGGTTTCAGGTTTATGAACACCATGCCAGAGAGAGATTTGTTCATTCGAAATTTGGTACTCAGAAATAAACAAAGCTAAGCTTTTATGTCTTTCAGGTGACATTTTCATCATCCTTTTGGCTTCCTTAATTTGTTGCTTGGGCTTCTCTCCAAACCTGGGTGCATCTGTAAAAATAAAGCATACCTCATCTTCTGCATGTGAGCACCCACTTAACCTTCCCATAGATGCTTGTGATTTACTTTGCAAGTAAAAATAACTTGGACATCTGTGCTTAAATCATGGGCCTTGTTCTTGGTATCAGGAACAATATTCTTAGGTAATCCAGACTGCTAGATTATGACTAGTAAATTAGACAGATGAAGCATTTTCTTTCACCTCTGTACATCTCCAAATTGCCATGGGCAAGATATCTTATCTGAACTGTGGGGGGGTTTCATGTTAGAAAGCAATTCTGCACCCATCTCTGGTCCTAGGAACACTGCTGATAGCTGTGTCCAAACAGACCACTTGGATCAATCTGCAGTCATTAGCAAAGGGGACCACACTACTTCACTTTGAAGTGAGATTTCTCTGGATCTCTGGAGCAGACACTGCTCTGTGCACGTGCAATACTCCTGTGATGCAACCAACAGGGAATTAGTGAAACCCTATTTTTACTGATGACTCAAAGCAGGATTCCCAGTCCCTGAGAGGGAGGGAACTGTTCCTGCAACCAGTGATGCTCAGCATCTGACATGAGCACAACTCTGCTATCCTGTAAGAAAATTAGTATTACAATCAGCTTTACCCAATCTCCCCCAAAATCCTGGAAGAAGGAAGTCTCCAATGAGGTCATTCCATGCCAGGTGGTTTGCCATGGTGACTCCAGCTCCAGCCTTACAGTGATTCTACCTGGCTGGAACTTCACACAGGCAATGCAGGAGGTTCTGCTATTGAGATCACCAGGTTCTGCCTTCATTTAGGTCCCGGGTGTCACTTCCCAGGGTGGTGGCAGTAGCAGAGAGCCCTTGGAGCAGCCCCAGGACATGCCAGCATTCAATATTTCTCTCTGACATAGGCACCAGCTTGCAGATGCCAATGGGAGGAAGGACATTATTGGACTTATCGATTGGCATCAGGCACTGAATGAGTCCAGGCTGAGCTCAGGTTGGGCTCCCAGCTCCCAGGCAGAGCCAGAGGGTTTGGGAAAGGTTTCAATTCCAGCTGATGGAGCTGACAGGTGTCAGGCTGCAGCTGCAGAGCAAAGGCTGCTGGTTGATGGGAGCTGCTGACCTTCTCCCTTATCAGGGGGAGAGCAGGGGCTCAGTGCTCTCTGCAGTCAGAGGTTCACAGGAAAAACTGCAGTGTCTTTCTCCTGCTTGATGATTTGCCAACGCCAGGTTTGGCAACCACTTAGAGGAAAGATTCATTTTGTTGTTTCTTTTCTTGACAAGCATTTTGTGTGTAGTTATTCAGAAGCCAGGGATTAACAGTCACATTCCTCTCTTTCCAGCAGGACCTATGCCAAAATGGACATTTGCTTGCAGTCAGGAACCAACTCTGCCTGCTCTGGTACCAACAGCACTGCCTTTGCATTGGACCTCCCAGAACCTGCTTGGTTTGCGTTATCAATGTGTGTTAACTCAAGAGCAAATGTCTTGGTCAGGGGTTGCCCAAGTGCCAGCTTGTGTTCAGTCCTTAAATGTACAGAGCAGCTGGGGAGTTCTGTTGAACAGATTATTTCAAAAAGTGCTTTCAGACCATGCCAGGTATCCCCTGAACAGAACAAGTTAGTGGTGCTGGTTAGTGCCTGCGTTTAGAAAAAAGGATCTTCTGCAGCAAACTAAGGGAGTGCTGCTACAAAACATTTCTGGCTTGAAAGCCAGGCTTTGTGGGACTAAACATCCCTCCTCATAATTTTTTGTTGTTCCAGCAGTTATCCCAAAGAGCTGACATATATGTAGTCTGTTCCCATTCTGGCCATAAGAAAAGAGCAATTTCTGAAACACATTGAACAAACTCTGCAAATGCACACAGGGTAGATGTAGATGAGTTTTAGGTGTGGAAGCTCTGGCCAATAGAGATCAAGAGAAATGTCAACGCCAGGTTTTGTCTCGAGCCTTGCAGGAGGCTCAACACAGGGGAGGAAAATGGCTTTGTGATGTCTTTGCATTTCTGGGCCTGGGGGCTGATCCAAGGGCTGGCACAGCTGCCAGCCATCACCCCAAGCGTTGCTATAGCTCAGAGATGCTGCCCACAGTTGCCCACCAGCTGCTATGCAACCCAAAATAGCCTCAGCACAAAGCACTCCAGGAAGCCCCCTCTTCTTTTCCCTTCTTGTCCTCTTCATCCGGCGCTCTGATGTGGAAGGGTTAGACTGAAAGGAAGAGGTTACCTCATTAATGAACGGAATTAATTTAATTCATTTTTAATGAAGTAAAGAGAAAAAAAGGCAGGGTTGGTTTGGGGTTTTTTTTTTTTGCAGATTTGAAATGAAATAGCTTTTTGTTTTTCTAATAATTCCTTTTTTTTACCACTTCTCAAGATAATTTTAATACTCCCTTCATCTCTTATTGCCTTGTAGGATGAAACAAGATATCAAGGATTTTTCTTTTCCCTTTCCCTTTCTTTTCCTCTTGCCACTCTGTATCTGTTTAGTACTTTTCTGGTTATTACAAATGGTGTAAGGAGGAGGAATGGTAAAAAAAACACACCCACATTTAAAGGTGCAACTAGACTGATAGCATTTATTTTTCTGTCCTATTTTTTTCCTTTGAAACACTTTCAAACATGAGAAATTTAGAAAAGCTAGGTCTTGATCCTACAACTATGCAAGAAGTTCCATACCACGTCAGAACTTTAGTCCATCTGGCACAGTGTTTATCTCCAAGAATGACCAGTAAGGGGTATGTGGAGCCAAGACTGAAAAAGGGAGCAAGAACTGTTGTGTGTACTCAAAATATTTCCCAGAAATTTGTGTCTGGAGGGTAAGAAATGATACCTTGGTGTGTGATAATGTTTCACTCTTGTCATTACCATCTTCCTTTTTATGTTTCTATGTTCAAGGGCAAGGCTAGATTCTTTGCTTCTGCTGCAAAATTGAAGTAATGAACAACCACAAAGACCATTAAATCTGGAGATGGGTTGTGTCCCAGAAATTTTAGGTAATGCACGTTGAAATATGTATAAATATTGGTTTCTAAATGCATTGTAGCTACTCAGCACAGACTGGCTACTAAAGATCCGAGTAAAACTCTGGTGTGGGATGAAAGTATTTGTTAAGTAGGCAATGCTAGTCAGGAAGGTTACTAGAGCACTTGAATTAATAATTTCAGAGCCACAAATGGTGAGGATATATACTGAGAAAAACAGGAAATTAACTGAAAATATATGTTTAGAAGTTTTCACTTATGCCTCTAGAAAAATAGTGGGGAAAAGCAAGAGCCATTTGTTCTTTTGTTTTTTTTCTTTTTATTCCCCTTGCCCTTCAGTGTTGTATTTATTCCTGAATAAATTAATTTCTTTCTAAAAGGTTTTACACAATTTTCTCCTTTATACATCATTGCTCTATGTTACAGCTTAGCTTAAACATCCCATCCCAACATTGTCCTTTGTTAGGAGAAATAGCTGCTGTTTGACCAATCAATATGACAAATCTTACCAGGGCACTGATGGGTGTGCTGAGAGGACAATGATGTCCCCTTTATCACTTTATGTTATGACTGACCATGGAGATGCCCTGCTCTTAGAGAGGGCTTCTCACTCTCCTTTGCCTCTCCAGCCTTTGACACTTTTTCTCTCTCATGGAAAAAACATCCAGTATTCTACAAAAGGGATGGTATTTAGTGGCATCTTTGGAGTGTGCAAATTGCAAGTGGGGTTTGCTGCTTTGAGGGAGTATTTCACTCTTTGCAATGAAGACAAATGCTGGATGGCTCCTGAGGGTTACCTTGTCATGCCCACTGCTTTACATCTTAAAATATATCTTTGAGATAGGAGGTGAACTGCTGGAGAGCCTGGATTTTTAATTCTCCTCTTCCCTCAAATGCATTGCTCTAGTTTGGTCATCCTCACCAGGGCATTTATAGCTTTGCCAAGAGGCAAAGGGTTTGCCATTGACCCTGTGAAGACACGTGAGGTTTTCACCCCTTGCTTTGGAGCAGAGGGCTGGAAAGTGCAACGTCATGGTTGTACTCCCCTAGTGAAAGAGACTGTCAGGAAGAAGATGGGGAGGAAGAAGGATGATCTGAGGGAGCTTTCCAAGTGGATCTGGTCAGCTTTAAGGAGGAACAAAGCTGCCTCAACACTTGAGTCTGTTGCTGACTTTTAGGCTTGGAAAATTGCCCATTTGGCTGCTGAGGCAGCAGCCTGAATTGTTGTGCAACTTGGCTGTGAAGGGAATGCAAAGGGATTTCTTCCCCTTCAGGTTCACGCATCACTAACCATGCCAGGCATGTTGCTCTGTACTGTACACCCTGAATGAATAAACTCCTTCTAATAAAGAAACGATGTTGCTAATATCTTTGTGTAATTTAAACCAAGGCTTTTTGAATTTAGCTCATTTGGGGAAGGAAAAAAAACCACTGATGTTGCAAACGCTTATGCATCTGATTAACTTTGCCACTTAGCTTAATTTGCAGTATCAGGGCCTTTGCTATCAAGAGGCTACGTGGCATTACAGCCTTTCTATACATCTTCATTAGAGTATCTTTCTTACGAATTTGCTTTCATGCATGTTTTTACAACCTCAGTCATAAACTGGATTGTATCTGCCAGCAGCAGTGTTTAACTATGTCAGCTCCTCAGTGCCTGAGCTAATCCCTTGTCCTTCTTGACAGGAGTCAGGGGGAGTGCTGTTTCCTAAGGATCGATGCACAAAAGTTGCCATGTTGCTGGTCATTTGCCTGAAACTTTCAGGAGATAATGAGTTTTTATTGGGGCCAGCATTTTTGCCTATTCAGGGATGTTTGAGGATTTTTGCAAATTTTTGAGAGTGGAATTTTAGTTTTTTGTCCAAGCTTACTAATTTCGGGACTAAAAGCGGGTTTTTTTTCTGTTTTCTGTTAGTTCTATTCCTCTCCTTTCCATCCTGGCCTTCCTGCATTTTTTACTCTTATTTTTCTTTTTATCTTTTTCCCCTTTTTTATTTCTATTACTAGTCCATCTTCTCTTCCATTTACAATTTTTTTTTCAGTGACATGATAGAAAAATATTTCCTCACAGATTTCTCCAGCTGCTGTGCCTGCTGCATCTCATATATTCAGATTTTAAATCTGGCAATCCTAGTGGGTGTCCATCTGAGGAATTATACAGGTGCAGAAAGAAGCAAGTGTTTCCCCTTTTGAAGGTCTGTGCTCTTGCTGCCCTTCCTGGTGTTGAAGGACCTGTTCCCTCAACTGGCAGCTCCCTCTGAGGTGCCACGACTTTTGGCTGCCCCACACCAAAGAACTGTGTGAAAAGCTTGACAGAGGTTGAGATATGAATGTGGATATAAAAACACAAAGACCTCTTTTTTTTCTTTTTTTTCTTTTTTTTTTTTTTTAATGGGTTGTGACTAATCCTCTGCCTCCTGGGGCCCTATTTTTTGGAGTCCAAATATGTGTTACAGGACTCATAACTTGAAGAGGCAGATGCAGCACTGGCAGCCTCCCAGTTCTAAGAGACATGGAGGAAAATTTCAGCTACGTGGGGTTCCACAGAAGTTCTGGTGAACTTGGTCCATGGCTGAAACATCCCCAAGCTGGGGAATGCTGCCAGCTGTCTCTTTGCCATGCTACCAGAGACACAGGTGCAGTATGTGGACACTCAAAATAAATGTGTGTGGGCAACCCCTGCTGAGAGTTCATGGAAATCAGAGTTCTGCTGGAGATGGCTTTAGATACATGGTTTTACTTGTCTCAAAAACATATATGCATAACATAAAATATCTGTTTATTTGAAAACTGTTTTGTGAGTTGTGTTTTTCTCCATGGGCATGTGCAAACTTAAATTATGGCAGAAATAAATGATGGCTGAAATAGAGAACACACCTGTAAATTAAGATATCCTTTACATTAATCATTGTATTATATTAAAGGGCTTTAACATTTATGTTTGGTTACATCATTTGGTAAATAAAGCCACAATTCTTTGCTGTGAGACAGGAGGAAGAAGCCCAAAGTCCACACTTTTCCACACCAGGGAAATCTTTGCTTAGAACATCTGCCTTCTTGCTATAAGAACTGAGCATCAGTCAAAAGTTGCAGTTAGTTATAAAAATCCAGGATGCACAAGTGTTGGTCATTTGGTGCCTCAGAACTGCTCAGTGGCATCTCCAGGTTCCCCAGTGGTTTCTAGGACTGCTACCTGGTCCCCCTGGAGTTGGAGCCAGTACAGCCTCCTCTGCTTGGAGGAGTGGGCATGGGGAGCAGGAGCATGTAGAGCTTTGTGTGTGTGGAAGGCTTATTTGGGGAACTGTGTTCACTGACACCAACCAGGATTTTATGAGAAGTAATGGGGTACTACAAAATGCTGGCTCCTACGGCAACATCCAAGGCCTGAGCTTTGAAAAGCAAGTTTTTGCAGAAGGGCTGAGAACTACCCACAACTGCAAGTAGAGCTGAGGATGGAAGGGAAGATCTTCCTAACACTGGTGGAGAAAAATTTATTTTTTTGGTTCAGTTTTCACACAGATTTTCAGGCATACCCACCAGCCTCCGAAGTGCTTCCTCAACCCCTGGGAATTACTTTGTGTCTTTTGCTTCTGACTTGGGTGTTCCTGAAGGACAGCAGCTCTGCTTGCACTGCAGGACACCTCTGAGTTCTGCCACCCTTGTGATGGGAGCCATGCTGTGAGAGCAGGATGACCATTGGCTTTCCAGTGAAAGTAAATCTGATAGCAGCTCCTATGCTGGGTGAGTGAAATACCTGCCCCAGAGAGACCAGGATCAAACTGCTGGCTTTGCAGTCTCCTTTCTGTAAAACTTTCCTTCCTAATGAAATCCCTATTCTGTAAAACTTCCCTTTCTAACCAACATCCCCTTTCTGTAAAACCTAGAGTTTTCAATAAAACTTCCAGTTATAGTCCTTTCTCTAAAACTCCCCTTTAAAACTTCCAACCCGCAGGCTCAGGAGCAGACCCAGCCACGCTGGAATAGTGTCAGCTCAATATTAAAAGGTGCAATAGTCACCCCTGGAAAAAAAAGAACGTTATTGATGCTTAAGTCAATAGCTGCTTATAGCTGTTGGGGGACTTATTGCTCCCTTCGTGTTTGCTTTTTCCCCTGCAGGACTTTTTTGGTCAGTCTGCAGATCACGGTTTCCTTCACAGTCTGGAGATGCAGTGTACAGTTGTGTGCAGCCCAAGCCTTCACTGAGAGCTGCAGCATCTCCACAGAGGTAACAGTTGATGCTTCGGATTTTTTTCTGCATCTGAGATTCGTGGTGCTGTTGCCAAATGGTGATTTGAAGCAAGAACCATCCACAGACACCCAACAGGAGGGTCACATCTGCAACCCGGGACACATGCCATGGAGCATGAAGCAATGGGACCTCCACGTCGAGCTCCTCTGCTGGAGTCATCACTCAGTGCCCTGCAAGCCAGAGGGATTTTTGGGGACCTGACCTCACTGGTGTAGGCTGGCTTTGCACGCCATCATTGTGGCTCATCTGCACGCCACGAGCCGGGCTGCTTAGGAAGACCCATGCATCACCCTTCCTTCTTCCCAGGCATGCTCGTTGTGGTGGTGATTCCACCTGGCTTCAGCTAAGAAGGCTTTGGCATATATTGACAGTACTGCACACAGGGGGAAAAACTCCCCATCTGTGGTCATGTAGCGGAGAGACGAGCGGCTGCATTTCTTAACAGATGGCATAACAAACTACACGAAACACGCGTCCCCCTGAGACATATAACCTGACATTCAGCAACATATTGAAATAAGTCCTCCCTGATGAACACCATGGCTTCAGATGCAGCCGTACCCCTCTCCCTGAATCCCTTGACAAAGCTCTGGGTGATGGAGGCACAGCAGTTTTGAGGGGTCCCACCCTGCCGCCTCCGCCGGCATCAGGATTTGGGGCGACAGGCTGAGCAGTGACTGAGACAGCCCCCAGATGCTGGGGACTGGAGAAGCAGGGAGCTGAGGCATTAGTACTTCTCTGTAAGTAGTAAGTGTTTTCAAGCTGAATAAGCTCTTTGTTCTGGGAAATGCTTACTTTAAACATCTGTGGCAGGAGTTTTAGTGGTTTACTTGAGGGATAATAGACTTGGGTTTGTCTAAATGTAAGGGGAGCAGAACCCTCCTCAGGAGCCAGCACATTCAGAAGTTGCTTTTGCTGGTGGAGAGCTCTATGTAGAGGAGAACTTCCCCAAAGCTGGGCAGTGGGAAGGTCATCTTGGCCTTCATGCTACTCTGAACATGTGAAGCTATTCCCAAACACCACCAAACTTGAGGATTTAGAAGGTGGAAATCATAGCTCTCAGCAGCCCAGATGAATCCATCAGTGTCAGAGGTGCCTGTTGTGGCCGCAGAGGCCAGGGGCAGAGCTCCCATTCCATGTCTGCCCAGGTCTGGGGGTGCTCCATACCAGTACATCAGTGATCCATTCCTCGACTGTGTCCTTGGTGATTGCAGTGAGCAAGGAAGAGAAGGAAACAGCCTGCCTGACATGCAAGTAGCATCAGCATCAGATGGAGTGGGAGCTGGTGGGGAAACAAACATTAAATTAATTTAGTTCACAACTCTCCTGTAGGGTATGGGATCTCCCTGTTTTCCCAGGAAGAAGTCTAGAGAGATTAATGTCAAAAAGATCCACTAATTTTGATGACCCAATTTGCATGCCTAATGACCTGATTTTTTTGAACACTTCATGTTCTGTAGTACTTTATGCGCTAGAAGGACAGTGCCCTTGTTTTCTTTCACAGCAAAGAGAGTGCTCAGCAGTTTTGTGAATCAGAACTTGGGGCATTAATTTATGCATCCAAAAAGCAAAACCCCATACAATTACCAAGACAAAGCTTTCGATGTATGGTTTGGGTGATTTGGCAGTATCTCAGAGAAACTCTTCAGCAGGGACAGAGATAGCAGCCAGTTCCCCAGGACACCATTCAGCTGCCCTCACCATGTCTCCTTCCTCCTCCTCAAATTTCCTGCCTCATTCACTGGGCAGCTTCCAGTTCCAGCAAAAAATGAGAGAAGAGTTCAGTGGACACAGGGCTCTTTCTCAGCTGATGCCACGGCAGGCATTTTCTGACTTCTGAGATCTTGATTTGCAACCTTAATATACTTGTGTAATTCCTTCTGTATAGCAGAGCATCAAATTTTTAGCTCTTTTATGGTTTGGTATATCAGATCTCATCTCTGAAGAAGTTACACTCTGCTTTAACACATAGAATATCCCTAAGTTCATTCTTGGGTTCTGCAGTTATGTGAGTGGTTTTGAACATGAGGAGGTCCTCAGAGGCCACCCCTGTAGTTCTGCAAGGAGCGTTGCCATCAAGATGGGAAGCTCTGCCCTGCCCACCTCCACCACGGTGCCACCATTCCTGGTAAGTGCTGCAGGTTTTGGGAACCACACTAACACCTAAGGCTGAGATTTCACCCGTGGAGCTGAAATATAAAACATACTGCAACATGAACAGACTGCTGAAAAGGAGCAATATTACTTCTCTTCCACCTCCCACTGCTGGCCATACCCCTTGCTTGCTGGTCTGGCCCCACCATGGACCAGTGCAGGGGGCAAGCTGTCCAAAACCTTTTCCCTGCTATTTTCAGGGTATCTGCTGTGTTGCATATCCCAGTGTAATTTGTTCCTTGGTGTGAGGAAAACCTTGTGTCTGCAGTTTTACATTCCCTGCATGTGCATACATGCCGAATGTATAGAATATATAGAAATCCATATCTTTGGTGGGAAATGTTTGAGTGGCTGATCTGTGTGACCCACAGAGAAGCTGAAATCCAGCAGCCTTCAAGAGAAGTGGGATAGCCTTCTGACTGTGGCAGGTTACACATGGTTTTGAGAATGGTGAAGGAGGAACACTGACAGTTCTCTCAAAATCAAATGTCAAATCAAATCAACACAATTTAATTAAAAGGAAAAAAAGAAATCTTTCCAAAATATCTTTGAATTCGATTGAAGACTCTATCTCTTAAGAACATACTGCAAGCTTAATTTTTGATGTTAAGTTAAATAAAGACATACTTATCTGATTAGCTGTAATCCTCTCATGTTTATTCCTGAGTCAGAGGCCTTATAAAAATTTATCTGAGATTTGGAAGTGGGACCCAAGGACAGCCTGCACCTGGTCTCTGCATCTGATTGCAGGGAGATATCTCTGCTGCCTTACCAACAGAAAATTACTGCTCTGGTTTGATAATCTCTATCAGACCTAAAATGTAAACCAAACATATTTGTCCATCTGCTTCCAGAATTACCAGTTCTCACCTGAGATTTTTCAACTTTCTTGCCTTGTAAAAGAACTGGAGCTAGGACTTGACCAAAATATTAAGACCCCGTGTGGAGGGAGTTGAAGTTCTCATCAACCCTAAAAAAGATCCTCCCTCCCATAGCACTGATCTCCACATTTGACTCTCTAAAGAGAAGCCCTACATATTGTCCTCATTTGAAGTACCACCATCCTTCCTGAGCACAAGAGCTTTTTTTTCTGTGTGGCATCATCTCCTTGCAATCATGCCAGGGCAGTCTCCACCACGTCTGAACCAGTCACTCCAGCTCCATGTACAGACGAGGCAGAAATCAGCAGCAAAATTGAGATCAAGATTCATCCCATGCCTGAAATAGGTCAGACCATCACTGGGAATCACACCCTGGATCCCAAGTCCTGGGCTGTAATGAGGATGTATTGTCACAAATGTCTGAAGGTGAGATAAAACCCATCCGAGGAGACTAATATTCAGGATATTTTCTGTTCATCTCATATTATAGCTGTGGAAACGATGGTATTTTAAAACTAAACACTAAATATGTGGTGAAGAACATTTTGCAGGGTTTTCTTCCTCCCTGCTCTGTGGGGAGGGACCGAGGTTTCCCCTGCAGCCGTTAGTGGGAGCCAGAGCACAGGGCAGGGCAGGACCCTGGGCTGCCTCGGTCCTCCCTCCCCTTCTGCTCTGCTTGGGATTTTCTGCTGCAGGAATTACAGAAGCCGACGTCTCGGCGAATGTCTCGGGTGATTATTTTTTTCCCCGATCAATTATTTCATTTGTTTGTTAAAAAATACCATTTCTGGGGGCCAAAATTAAAAAAGCAAAATTGCTTGATGAAGAATTTTGCTGGTCCTCTGTCCACAGTAGTAAACCTTTAACATTTTTCAAATAAATTAGTTTGAATTTTCAGTTTAAAGTGGTCTTTTCAACCACAAAATTGTCAATGCCATTGACTGTTGTTTCTCTTTGCACCTGCATGCTCACAGCTCCTTTGCCTGTGAGAAAATGTTACATTCTACTACTGAAAATTTGATAGATTTACACATCTTAAGAAATGGCAAGCTGAATGGCTCCTCTCTGGACTTCAGTCTTTCCATCAGCCAGTCAATTTATCAGGTTCTATATTTCTCTCATGGCAAAAATGCACTAGGTACCACTACAGACATCACACTCTGGCAGGACCACATTGATAGCGATGCTGTTTCTGAGGCTCCCATGGTAGGAATGGAAACTGAGTTTGCAGGCCACTAGAAAAATATTTAACAAACAGAGTCAGAAGCCTTTCAGTAATTTTTCTCATCTGCAAAATAATGGCAGCTGCAAAGAAACTGCTCTTCTCCGTGGGGAAATGGGTCTGTTTGTGTTTCTTTCCCCTGCAAGCTCCTCTGCTGTGATGCAGAGATGCTGCTCCGTGTTGGGAAGACCTTTTCTTTCCCAGAGACTTGAGGAACAGCCTGATTCCCACTGAGGTATGTGACAGTGCTGTTACGTTCAGAAGGGGTCGGATCAAGTTCTCCATGCTTAGCAGAACATCATTACAAAGTCTCTGCCTGTGCTCTGGAAGCCATACAGATAAACAAACAAATCAAAACAAGATATATTTTTTTTTTCCTAACAGATTTGAGAGCGTAGCTGTGATAAAGGTGTGATAAAAGGACCAGCTCCAAAACCTGTGTGATCACGGTGGTCCTAGTGTGAGTTACAGCAACATTTCAGCTGTTTATTTTAGTTAAAGAAGAAAAGTTTCGGTTACTGTAGACTTAACAGATTTTTATCTTGTATGAAGTATGCTTAGTGGAGGACACACTTCAGTATGGTTTCATTGTTAGCAGACCTTCGGCAGTTCGTGTCAAATATCAGTATAATGGACTTACACACACTATTGATTTAATGACAACTATCACTGGGAGGAATTGATCTAATGTTTTCATTAGACTTAAAAAATGTTTTAACAACAAGTTCATTCAGAACTGGATAATTGCAAAGCCCTACATGGCCAAAGATCACATTCCCTATAGAAGTGTAGTTTAGATGATCTTTTTAGAAGATAAGTAGATTAATAATAATAGAGGTAGAGTTGAGGGAAATTAAAACTAGTCTTCATGCCTTAAAAACATAAATAGATTGAATTATCATCCATTAGATTACTGGAGGGAATTTTCCGAACTTTTGAACAAATCTTAATGAATATGCAATGGTATTTTCCCTGCTCTGATATGCACAACATGACTGTTCTCCTTAGCCCTCTGTCTTTTTGTCTGTCCTTTTTATTTTTGCCTGGTGGACATCAGTGGAGATTGGTCTCTTCTTCTTGGGTCTCACATAAAAGTTTGTTTGCTTTTAACATCTTTGCTTTTTTATGTGAACAGGCCAGAGAGGTTCAGGGGGGTTTCACACAGGCCAGAGTAGTTCCAGGGGATCAACGATGTTGGACTGTCCTCCAAGGACACCTATATGTGACTGGCTGTGGTTGAAGCTACTCTGGACTGATGAGGGGCTCTGCTGGAGGACATTGCCTGAATATGGGTGGAGAAAGAGGTTTCCCATTCTGACATGGAAGCTGCAGACATATTTCCAATATGACTACAAATGACAGTGATTTTCTTGCCAAACTTCAGTTCCTGCTCTGGCTTATACCAAAGCTCCTCCCTTCCAAGTAAATGTTCATATTTCAGCTGTTTTGCTGACACTGGACCCACAGACTACACTGCAGGAGCTCACTGCCATGGGGCACTGCTTGCACATGTTGCTGGATCTCAGCATTGCAGGCTGCTTGCTGCTCTTTGTAAAGGGGCTGCAGCTTTGGAGATCTTCCTTGAGAGCCCATCCTGAGCCTGGTCAAATGGAAATTTTTCATGTCTCTGTGTACTCTGATTGCCTGCAGAGTCTGTGGTGCTCTGTTCTTTAAGGCAGATTTCAGATATTTGATGTTTGAAAATCAGAGCAGACAGTAATGGAGACACTTTGAACTCTAACTATAGTCTCAGCTATAACTAGAATCAAATTTGGGTCTTCCCTGTTCTCTCCCATGTGCGGAAAAACTCACCTGTCCCTAAATTTGACATGACTTTTCTTACCAGTTTTACTTCAGATCACATTCTGAGGGCATGTAATAATAAATATTATGTCAAAGTCTGGAATAAGGAGTACACCAGGTTATCTAGACTGGCTATCAAGTGGAGCAACTCTGAACAAACTATATACTATCTCAGAAAAGTCTGAAGCTTCTTTTACAAGGGAAATCCTGCCCTTTCAACTATGTCATGTGGCTTGTCTGACTTAATAAATTTCCAGTATAACTATTAATGTCTGATTGGGGCAAACATTGGACCTACCTGGATTCCTAACACTAAACAAATCTGGGAAGTAAACAAAAAAATTTAACCCCACCTAATAACCAGACAATGAGATATATTGTTCCATGTGCTCTTGGAGCATTACATTTTGTCAGCAATACAGTAGTGGATCATTCTGGTGATCAGAAGTGAAGAGGAACAAAGGAAGGAATGTAAAAGTACAATCTATTCTATTTCTGCCATCAAAAAGCTGCTTATGGGCAAGCAAATTCTGTGGTTAAACTACTGAGGAGCTCAAGCACCCCAGCAGAGCCACACAACTAAAATCCATTCGGCTGTAGAGCTGCAGTCTGTGCCACTGTGGCAGGAGAGGAGAAGTCCTTTCCTGATAGTGCAGTGGTCTGCAGTGCAGGAGGTGAACCTCAGGCTGTGTGGAGTGGGGACACCAGAGGCACATTGTGGGTGTCCATGGGATTGCCCTGGAACAAGGCTTGGGCTTCTGAACAACATGACATTTGCTTTAAATAACTTCCACAGAAATCCAGCCACTGTGGGAATGAAATGTCTCCATGTGTCCTATGGGGCCAGGGGTTTGTATGCTTCAAGGTATAATGAAGATTAAAGGCAATATTATTAAATGAACAGGGAGATGCTTATGCCAAAATATACATGAGTAATCTAGAGCATGGTACAAAAATGCAAATGCAAGAATAGAAGGAAATCAGGACACTGTAATGCATATTGCTTTAATTTGAGGAGCAAAGGGATTTGAGTGGATTTCTAGGGTATAATGCAATACAGAATAATACCATGTTTATGTCAGATATAGCTGATGAAAGCTCCCAACAGATCAATGCAGGAAAAGGGTATAAATCAGTAGTATTGGAAGATGTCACTTGAGAGCAAACCTATTCTCAAGCTTAGGTAATATTTTCTGATACTCCCTGTAGCGGAGTACAGTTAATGTGAAACAACGTGGGAGAGAGAAAAAATAAATCCAAGCGGCACTTGAAGGGAAAATGGAAGTTTAAAATAACATCTCTGGGATCCACTTTTTGCACAGTGGGCTTTGAGTGAGAGAGAGCACCCATCCCTTTAACAATCACAAAGATAAGGTGGCAATGGCCAACTGTGCTGCAGGGACACAAGCGAACTTCTGCGTGTCCAGGGCAGGGCAGCAGCATCCTTTGCTGAAGCGATGCCTCAAGGTGATGCTCAGCTCCAGGCTCTGCAGACAAACTTCTCCTCAAATAGAGGCAAACACAGCCCAGCTGAAATGGCAGAGCTCCCTGTGGGTGTGCAGGCAGGCAGTGCTCATGAAAGGCACAAAAGATATTGCTACACGTTTCCTTTGCATTACATCATCTCATTCTTTTTGACCATGTTAAATGACTTTAAGATAATGTGCTGTATACTGGTGTGTGGTGGTGTAAAACACCCCTTACAAAATTAACTGAAACAGTCACCTTTCTGTTGAGCATGCAGTTTACTGGGCAAAAAGAAAATTAATAAATATAACTAAGAAAATTGCTATTCCTGTGTCCAGTACTTGCTTCTCCTTCATCATCTGTTGAGTTTTAATATGTAAATGAATGAAGAGTCTTCTGCCTTTGCAGTCTCTGTGAGTGAGGGTTCTTGATGACAAATAAAATTTGGTATTCATTTATACTGTTTTTTAATTTATGTTCATTTATTCTGGTTTTAAATCACTGCATTTATTTCTGATCATCACTGGTATGAAATCAGACCAAGGGAGCACCAACAGAGCACCTGATTTTCTGCTTGGGCTGGGCTCCTCCTGTCTGTGCTGCTTTCCATCCCACTCCCTTTTTCCCTCGGTTGCTGTAATATTCTTCCTACAGTAAAAGAACAGTGAAAGATGAGTAGGTCAATGTGGGTATAGAGAGAGGTGGCTTCAGTGAGGACATGTGCCATCCCAGTCCCCTAGGGCACATGTGGCTGACTCAGCTGAGCACATCCCTTCAACCCCAAGGTCGTGCCTGTGAGTGCAGGAGGCACAGGCAGGGTAATAGCCACTTTTCTCTCCAAAACTTGGTTTAGCAATGCTTCAAGAGACATCCTGTTCTTCTCTGCCTGCAGAAATCATGCGTCTGCTTCCTTTATCTCCCTCTTGATTCCTCTATCTACATAAAGCTTGGAGTTGAATTGATAGGTAGATAGGTCTGAAGTTATCCTCTTGTGCATGAATTCATGCTTGGTATTTTTTTTCCAGATAAAATTCTCTACATCTCAAACTTCTATCTTGAAGATGTATTAGACAGGTTGCTTTGTACAAATGCATCCTCGTGGTGCTCACAAAGTGATAGCTCCATTGAAGTTTCTGTTAGAAAATGCTTTTTTGCTGCACAGGTGGATACAAGGTGAGGGGACAAGATTGTAAATCAGCCTCACAAGCTCACTCTGAGCAGGAATTCACTGTCGTGTGAATCCTTGAATGAAGAGTGAGAAGATAGTCTTGTCCTTGGGCCACCAATTGGGATTTCAGGTGTGTGTTTTCCACTGCCTCACCCTGTGCCTGAGCTTTCCTGTGCTTCCAGTGTCCCTTATTTTGGGGGAGAAGGAATCAACTGTCCCTCCACCTGCCCCATGCCATAATTCCTGGTCTCTTTGGGGACCTTCTCAGAGCTTCACCTGCTCCATCACCTGAAGATAATGCTGGGCTGCTGCCCTGCAGGCAGTTTCACAGCAGGGCTGGTAGCAGAGCCATGGTGGGAGGTGATGGGACCTCCTTCCCCCCAGTCTGCCACTTGCAGGTTTTCCCCAGGTTTGGCATTAGCCATTTTGGCTTTCATCTGGTTCCAGTGCAGCCTGTGTGGAAGCTCCTCTGGAATTCCTCATTGACTGAGGAATTACTTTGTGTTTGACCACACAGACTGCTCAGGTGCAGCTCACCCTGTGGTGCAGATCACCCCACATCCATGATTTATCCTCTCACTATTAATCATACATCTGATACCTGTGCCTCCTGATGATGCTCTTATATATTTTTCCTCAAATACATAATGGTAGACCAGAGACTTAGAACTTTTCCAGCATTACCTTCATCTTCTGCTAGCTTTCTTTAATAGTTACCTATAAAGGTAGTTGTTAAAACATTTGCCTATCACCTTGGATGTGCCAGGTTAGTTCTGGCTTGAGCTGAGTACCTAAGCTGTCACAGAATATAGAACAAATCTGTTACACATTAGTGTATAATATGTAAACAAACAGTTATTTTCATGAATTCCCACTTCATTGCATTTAGTATTTATATACATATATATCTACTAGGAATTAAACTCTGAACCAGCACACCATTCCTCTCAGGACATGGACCAGCCTGGGGTCTGGCCAGGTCATTTTACTTTTGAAAATCAGTATTACATTGATAGTTGTTCAGCTCCCTGCAACTTCCAAAACTGAAATGAATGCAAATTCCAGGAATGAAAATTCCTATTAATGTTCTAGTGTTAAGGATTCTGAGTAGGTTGTCTTCTATTTACATAAATGAAATTTAGCATTGCTGAACTGAGACCAGTTCTGAGGTTGAAAGGAACTAAAGCACAAAGTAGGGCAGACAGGATTGCTTGATATGAATCACTAACCAAGAGCTTTGTGGTGGCTCTGAGATGTCATCAAGCACTCAGGTTTGGGGCAGAAGAGCTGCTAAAACTAGAAGGAGGATTAACTTGGGAACTTTGCTTCTCTGTCTCTTCCAGCACTGCAAAATGGCAAGAGAAATGCTGAAGGAATACCTGAAAGAAACCCTGGGCAAGGAAATGGGGATCAGATGTGAAACTGAGGACTATGTCATGGTCTGAGTGGGGAGCTCAGACAGCTCCGTGCCAAGTCCCCAGCCCTCAGACAGGGGCTGCAACTGTTCCCCTGTTGGGGAGGTTGGATTGTGTGTGCACAAGCCCCCAGGGGATTCTGAGATTAAATGTTGCTCTCAGGAATGTGGTAACTTTGCTTCTTTTAAATACATTTTCAGCCCTTTGCTGGTGATTAAAGTTCAAGGTCGAGATGCATCTTTCCTTGTGGACATTTGCTTTGATTCCTGATGTGCTTTACTGAAAAATCTCAAGACGGACAGCAAAGGAGGTGACAGCATGTCAGAGAACTACATATTTAGTTCTAGCTGTGAGTCAATCAGACATCTAGGCAATTACCCTCTGCTCAGGATGACAACTGAGAGATGTGTTTATTCTGTCTCCAGGAATCTCTGTTATTTTAGGATCCTTTCCAGAGTGCAACCAGTGCTAACTCGTCAGTATGTGGAGACTCTTGTTTATGCTTTGGTTTCCTATCTGGGTGGGATTATTCAGTTATTGACTTGTTGGCCCCTACTCAACCTTTTAAATTCATTTCTACCTTCCACACAATTTCTTGGCAGGAGTACAGACTGTCTAAGCCCAAGCCCTCATATCTTCATCTGTGCTGATGAATCTTTTATCTGCTTTTCAAAGAGTATTAGCTCCTCCATAAGCTATCACTGCTAAGACTCCTGTGTTCAGCTGCGGTTTGGCATCTCCCTCAGCCTGATACAGTGGTTTGCACATTCTTCCCAGAGCTTCTCACCATCATGGCCTTGCAGAGTCAGGACTCTCCCTGCTTGTGTGGTGGGTCCCCATGTAAAGCCCTGCTCTCCTTTACATCCCTATAAACTCTTTGCCCTCAGAGGCATCACTGAAGGTCAGTACCAGGACACCTGAGAGGCAGCCTATTGCCTGTTCTCTGTAGACAAACCACAGGCAGGGTGCAGGCAGCACCCCTCACATCTCCTGCCTGAATCTGGTTAGTGAGCTGAACATTTTTTGCACCATGGGAGCAACCAGTGCCATATAAACTGGAGGCTCCCCTCAGGCAACGAGCAGGTGAGTTTAGATGGAGCAGACCTTGTTATCTTCTCACACTTTATTGAGCAATCAATCAGTTACTTCCATGAGACAAAAGATGTTTCTGGTGGTGTTCACCTTTCTGGGCAATGCAAAGGCTCTGTCAAGCTCCAGAAGTGACCCCCACTCCTCATCTCAGGGCTGGGCCACCATTACCCTCTGAAATGTCCCCAGCTGAGGCATGACTTATAAGCAGCCTACATCCAGTGAACTCAAGCTTCCCATTGCCATTTGAAGAGGATTCAGGAAAATAACTGGTACTGCCCTGACCAAGCAAGCCTCAGGGCTGTCCAGCTCCCTCTGAACCAGACTGGCCTGGAGCTGGGTGCTGCATCACCTGGGTGGGAGAGCATCTCAGCCACACACAGAGATAACCCTCTCCTATCCCTCTCAAACATCTCCCTGCTAAAGCTTAAGTTCTGCCCCCCACACATCCACTTCTCCCCCTGCCAAGCTGTAGGACAAAGAGGGGTTTTGAGGGTTCAGGAGTTCTTTCCTTATTGCTTGTCCTGGAAGCCTGGTAATTATAGCAGTAGCCTCTAGCTACATCTGTGAAGAGGAGCACCTCCACCAGGCATCTGCTGTAATAATGACTTCTTTTTTCTTTGAACTTGCCAGGCACTGTTGTATGACATTAAGAAGGTGAATCCAAAGAGGACCATAGATGTAGGGTCATTCCAAGTAAACCCTGACGGGACACAAGAGAGGAGTAAGGTAACAGAAAAATGATATGACAGCACATAATTGCTGATATGTGCAATTACCAACCACTTATCCAAACAGCAGTTGGTCTTAATCTTACAACCTTTTTTCTTGCTAAGGGTATCAGCCACTAAATTGCTTCTGCTTCCTCTGGGACCCAAAGTAATCTTTAGGCTTGAAATTGAGGTATTTTCCTTCCTTTTCAGTACCTACATTTCTTTGCCTTTTTAATATTTGAAGCAGTATTGTTCCATTGTTAATCTTGATAAAAAAATAAATCAGAGCTACATACATTATTAAGACAGAGGAGGAAAAAGGGAGAACAAGAGGGCAAGAATATACGTTCTGCCTAGAGATAGACCATTATCTAATCAGACATTACACTGGAGGTCCAAATAGTGTCCATTGCCATCCATGAGCTTCTTGTGGGTGCTGAATGCCTTCAGCTTCCATTGCCCATGGTGGGAACTGAAGGTGGTCAAGCCCCCTTGAAACTGAACCAAGCCCCCACATTGCCAGCTTCTAGGAATAGAACTTGATTTACTCTCTGTGTTTTGCAGCATGGAAAATAAAGACCACACTATGTACATGTAAATAGAAAAGCCTCTGGAAACACTTGGTGAGCTAAGTCATTTATCAAATATTTCAGAGAACTGTTTACTCAGATAATGGACTTTTCCATCATTGCTGTCTATAAATTAAAAGGCTTAAGAGAGTATTTAAGGTATAATGAAGATGAAAGCCTCTTCTTCTTTGTAAATGGCAGCAGCCTTCTCAAGATGATGCTTCTTAATACCGGCTTTACATGTCTGTTCCCAAGCTATCACTCAGAAAGACTGAGGGCCAGGCTGTCCAATATTATGTATGGGAAAGGGCCACAACTTTCTAAGGCATCAGGAGGAGAAGCTGACCAAGATTCCTGAGTCGTCTGAAGCCCGGCTCCAGAAGTTTATATTTACTGTCAGTGAGAACTTCAGGCTTAGGGTACCATTGTGCCCAACAGCAAGAGATCAGCTTCTGGTTAAATAGGATTAACAACTAAGAGAAACTGAGAGGAGGGAGCAGTGGTTTACCTGGTATTGCAAAGTTTGTCTATAGCAGAACAAGCAGTGTCTCCTGGGGTGGTCCCAGCTCAGCACCCCAACCCTTGGGCCTTGTTGTCTCTAATGATGTGGGCTGGCATCCATAGAGGGCTGATACAAGTGTGTCTTCCTCACTTTGAACAAGAAAGTCCTTTCAGCACATAAATGGTGTCTTAGGGGGAGGAAGGCTGTGTGTCCAGCTGCCTGTGGACACACAGACACACGGGATCCAACTGCAGCAGATCTGGGTATCATAAGTAAAGCCATACAGATTATGAAGCATATGATAAAGCCTGTTTCTAGTGCATACCACCATTCTTGTTTATTCATATGTTGACCCCAATATTAGCAATACACATTTCTTAAACAAAATCCATGTCCTGTGCTGCTAAGTGTTAACATAGCAGAGGGTTCGTGAACCTGTCTTTCATCACATCACTTAAACGTTATTTGAACAGTATTTTATTACATTTATTTCTTCAGAGGCAAAAACATTTCCTTGCTATGCCTGTCAACTGATTTGAAAACTAAATATCTAAATTGCTGTAGTTTATTTTTCACAATTATTTCTATATTGTTTCAGTATTAGCCTTTGAGAATAAAACAAAACAAAAAAGTAGTTCTCTGTTGTCTTAATTTGGGGATATCAGAAGATTGCTTTACCAGGAAATTAATATTGGTTGGTTTGTTAGAAGAATGAGTCTTAGACCCTGGTTGGGATCTTCAAAAGTGAGCAAGGGAGTCAGATGCCCAAACCCAGTGACTTTCAATGAGAATTCGTTACTTAAAATTCAGAGGTCTCCTTCAAAAGCTCATCCCTAATCTCTTCAGAACAATTTCCACTTCATTGTAATTAACTGTGGATTTAGACTTCAGTATCAATTCACCTTGACTAAAATTTACAAAAGCATTTTAAAGTCCTACTTTCAGAGTGACTCAGGCCTCCAAGCTCAGTTCCCAAAGTTACTAATTCCATATCTAAAGTGTGGCACTGGAGACCTTTTCTGAGCTCCTGAGTTCAGATCTTCGCATCTGCCACATCCAATTTCCATCCCACAATAAAGTCTGTGCACCCACCACTTTCCCTCACATCAAGAGCTGGGGATGCACGGGCCAGAGAAGGGCTGGGGTTCCTCCTGCTCATTCTGGACCTGGTGAAGGTGACAGTCAGGGTGAGATGTGCAGTGAAGGGTATTTGCCCACACTCTGTACGTAACAGGTCTCCCATCTCTGTAAGGTTTAGGAAGCTCAAGCTACCTCAGTGTTCTGAAAACCTAAGTTCCTTTAGCTCTTTAGGGGTTTTGGCCAAACTCTTATTATCCATTAGCTTGATGGGTTGGATAATTAGAGGATTTTGCTCTTCAAGAAGCAGGGAAACTTTCAAAGGGTTCAGAGTGTACCTTGAGGTGGATGTAGAAAATGGATGGATGTGGATTTTTGATTTCTCTTCTCAGCTGAACTGCTAACTGTGTAACACGTCAAATAATTTTTAAAAGAGTGGCGTAGTTGTCTCCAGTCTATTGATTGCTCTTCCACCTTGGGAAAGAAGAGGGGTCAGTGAAACACACTATTGAAAGCAATGACAGAAAAGCAAAGAAAAAGACCTACTCGACAAGCTTTAAGCTTAAGAACCCAACTTCTCTTGGTACGACTGCAGGAGTTCCAATTTCAGGCTCTGTTTCTGCAGAGCTCTGCATGTTTTTGGGCACATGAGCTGCACTGCAGCCCTTTGTGTTACCATGATCTCAGCATGCTCCTATGTGCTCTCAAAACTGGATCTGCAATGCAGGGGCTGGCTTGCACTGCTTCACTGCTAATTGCTACTTGGTGGCAAATGGTTTTCTGCCACAGGAGAGGAAAAAAAATATTCTTTCATAGAGTGACAATCCTGCACTGGGATGAAACACCAAAAAACCCAGGAACCTAAAAAAAGACTTTACATCATGTTTTCCAATAGGCTATGACTGGTAGCTACTCTTGTCTGGGATGTCCCAGACTAAGATTTCCCATCTACTCATTCACACAAATGTCTTGAATTTTCTAGGTTGTTTGTTGGGAGGGGATATTATTTTTTTTATTCAGAAAATGCTGATTTGCCTCTGATGAGAGGTTTTTGAAGAATCACATGAACCATCTCTGATAGCTTTTTAGTTCCAGGAGGACATTGATGTGCAAGGCTGGATAGCTGCCTGGACAGAGCAGTTATTTAGGAAGAAGAGGATAGGTAAGCACATCTGTGCTAGTAAGCAACAAGGCTGGAACCAGCTCCTTACCCAATAATCAAAAGATGTGATATGAGATGTGTCTGTATCCATCTAAAAACTTTACAACCTAAAATGTTCACTGTATTCTGTACTGTCCCCTGTAAGACAAACACTTTAATACTCTTAAATAGTGATGTCTAGGATGAGATAAATTCAATGCTATGGATGTTATGAGGTCAATGCCTGAGCCAATGTGTGACACCTGCCTGAGCCCAGCTTTTCTTTCTGGGTACCACAGGCATCATCAGCATCAGTGCCTCCACCATCAGGGTTCTTGGACATATTTTAGCACCCCGATCTCTGATATTCCTCAGCAGAGTATTTCTAGGATTCATTTTTTTAATTTGTTTTGAACAGAAAATTCGTCCTAGAGCTGAGAAATTTTTTTTGTTTGTTTAAGCTTCTGTGAAGCTTATTATGATCTGTAATCAGTTTTGGTTCCATCAAATCAGACTGGTTGCAGGTGTGTGGACAGAATAAAACACATCTCAGGGCAACCTCCCAACATATAGCCCTCCCAGTCAGAGTATCATCCTACATTTCTGCCTCTGATTTTGTGTTTCTTGTCTAATTATGTTGGCTGTTCTGTAATTATTTTCATGGAACAATAATTTTAACAGCATTCAGTTTATCAGAGGTGCAAATTATACATAATAACATACAGTAATTTTCAGTTAACTTTCATAATGTTCAAAAGTCCTTGTCTTTTTCAAGAAAACGTAGAGGCAAAAAAAATTCTCCATTTTGTAACATTCCTTTCCCTTTTCTTAGAGAAAACAACCTACTGATTTCTTGGAGTCAATTAGACCCATTTGAAATAAAGCATTTTTATTTTGGAACAAGACTGTCCACATGGGGAGTTAATCAAGAATAATTATTCCTCTCTAAATTCACATCCTCAAATAATTTGAATTAAATCCCCAGAATAGACAAGCAGTAAATGTCAGAGGAGGTTAAAAAAAAAAATAAAAAATCAGCTAATGGAGCTCTATCATACCAGAAAGCAATGAGAATAGAACCATGTCTAGGCACCCAGGCC
Organism: Heliangelus exortis; assembly: GCF_036169615.1. Lineage (NCBI taxonomy): Eukaryota > Metazoa > Chordata > Aves > Apodiformes > Trochilidae > Heliangelus > Heliangelus exortis. Next base: position 9,025,377 of record NC_092423.1, on the reverse strand, counting down.
AGGCCACTGAGGAGAGCCATGTCAGGACTGATTCAGGCTCATTCACCACACTTGGTTACACATGCACTTCCTCAGTGCTTTGCAGTCAATCACCTATAGATTTCAGCAGCATCATCCATACCTACCCACTGTGGTGGACCTAGCAATAGCAGCACCAGGAAGGGAGATGCTGTGATCATCAGAAGAAAGCAAGTTCAAAGATATATAAAGGAAATAATTTTTCTCAGAGATGCCTTTTCCTCCTGCTTTTCCAGCAGGTTGAAGCCAGCAAGACTCATGCACCTTTCAAAGGTGCTACCAGGAATTGAGGCAGATCTGCACTTCCATCTCAGGCTTGCTCAACTCCAGTTCTATTAAAACCCACTCTTTGCTTTACAGATTGCTGCTGATTGACCACTATGGTTTGTAGCCATTATTTCTCTAAAACAACATTAACACTGTGGTTCTTTTACTGTGCCAAGAGCCAGCAGCTGCAGAGACCTCCAGAGCACTTGGAGGCAGGACCAAGTCCTCCCCTCCCTGCAGCCCCCTTGCAGTAAAAGTCAGATACTTTCACTGTATTTATCTGCATGATACTACAAAGCCCGGAGGCAAATCCTGCAGCCATCCTACAAACCTCCATGGTGGTGGTTGCTGGACTGGCCAAGATTTCCAACTGCAAAACTTCAAGATGCCAGGAATGTCTGAGCTCAAGCTTTTTTCTAACACAAGGCACAGTACTTACATTTTGATGTGATTCTCTTTTCAACAGAGTGTTTTTTACCATAGTGTACACCGTGACTGGCTCCTCTGCAGGTTTCACAAGGAAAGTGGGGTTATCAGGCAGAAATAAAAGGAAGCATCTTAATATATAGCTGAGAGGCACCTACAGGAGGTGTATGGGAGCCAAGACAGGCTAACCTGCTGGGCTCAGTCCCAGCACACAGCATGGGCTGGTGTGCTTGGGTTTGCATTTTCTGGGCGGAAAAAAAATCCCAACAAATCATCTCCTGAGGCAAACAGCCCCTTCACCACTTTTTTGGTGGGAGGAAACATGCCCAAAAAAACACCACATCCCCCCCTCCAAGGTTCTCCCCCTCCCTGAAGACCTGAGAGCAGCTGGCATTTGCAATGCAGAAGAGTTTAGATGCCACTCTCTTCCCCACCATCCCATCCCAGTTTCCCTGTCCCCTCCTGTCCCATCCCTGCATGCCCAAACCCCCAGGGAAATTCCAGGTCCTTTCTTGGATATGATCCATATGTGTTGGAAGGAAGAACACGCTCAGTCTCTTGGAGATAAGGGACAAAAGTATCCTCTGGATCTATTTTTGAAAGAATTTGTTTCTCCCTTCTGAGGTGGGCTAATGTGTACTAATCACAGGGGCAGCATCCATTCAGAAGGAAAAGCATTACTGTCAGTGCATAGGGTGACAGTTCAGTGAAGAAGAGAGGAGACTTCTGGCCACCACCAGCACCTCTGCCCACACACCAGTGCCATCACAAAGAGGGAATTCCTTTGGAGGAAGAAAGTCAAACAGCAAAAGCTCAGATTAAACAGACATTAGGAAAAAATCAAATTACAGTACTTGGCAGGAGTACAAACCACATGGAAATGTCTGGAGTTTCTGAACGGTGAGAGGATACAGCACCACTTGGCAGTCAGTGATTAGGTCAAGGGCAGGGTGTGATGCAAGATGCAGCACTTAGTCGCCAGCACCTCAGCTCTATCCTCCCTCTCACCCAAGGATTGGGGCAAGGGTTTTTTTTCAGCTCAGGGGGAAATGGTTACTTTTAAGTTTATTCATAATAATGACACTGGATGTTGTCCAGAAAGTTTACTCTTTGGAGTTAAGCAGCACCACTTTGTCATTCCTGTGCTCAAGTGATCCATGGAAATGCCAGGGTGTGAATGAAATCCTTTTTCAGCTACTTTAGGTTGAGCCAGTACAATTCTCCTTCTGTCTCTCCTTCAGGCTGCACGTCCAGCCCTGCTCCCAGAGGAGCCTGGTTTCCACATTCCCATTACGTGGGCCTGCAGACAACTCTTCCACGCTGCATCTGGAGGGCAGCTTTCCCCATCCCCCTGATGTCTTATCCTTACTGTTTAATCTGACAAATGCCTCTCTTTCTGGGTCACAGAAGCGTTAACAATGGTTTTAAGGAAGAGGAATTCATTGGATGGTTGTGCTGGTTTTTAATAGGGCCTTTTGACTCAAAGGATTGGTGGAGCAAGCACCATGATACTTGTGTCCAGAGGTTCCTGAGTTCACTGTACCTGCAGGCAGATGGAGCCAAGGAAGTGAATTTGGGCTGGGGACAAACAGGGTTGCAAAGCATCACCTCAGAGGTTGACAGAAGATTTTGATGACCATACAGGAAAACAAGCAGAGGCACTGAAACAGGAATCCAGGTTTCATGGAAACCTTGTTGGATGCTGATCTCCTGTTCACATGAGGGCAGTGCAGTTATTTTGATCATCTCTGCTTCTTCTTGCTCCCTGCCAGCAGATGTGACTGTGAGAGATTTCCTTGCTTCTTCTCCTTACTGTGAAGTTGGAGTGAAGCATCCCACTTGTTGAGGACACACACATCTGTGGCACTGATGCCAGCTGTGGTTATCATTTCAAGCCCAAGATCAAAATCTGGAATTTATTTCCAGAATAATGAGAAGGCTTCATGAATCCATCAGTGATGCTGCTCCAGCTGCCAAAGCAGAGATTCATGAAGCTGCTGAGGGATGTCTGAGGGTAACAGGTTCTCCTGGGCTGAAAGTGTCAGCAGGTCTGTCAGGGAGTGCATTCATGGGCCCTTCCATTAAAATAACTTTTATCAGGGAGCTACACATCTCCTAAAAGTCACTTTGGTGGTCTGGTGGCAAACTTCCTTTGCATCCATCAAAACCTACAATTCTTAAATTAAAACCTTGTCGCTTCTCTACTGCTCTCTGAACTAAAAAGACAAAAAACTACTGGTGCTGTTCATCCCTCACTCTCTTATGTGTTTTCTGATGATTTATCTGCAGCCAGTTGTCTTTGTGCTGGATCTTTGGCTTCTTGGGGTTTTTTTTCCCAATGAGAGTTTTCTGTTGCAAAAGCTCATTGAGTCAAGTGTCTGTCAGATCAAACTGCAGAGATGGATGGACTTCTTACTGCTGTCTTGGACACTCAGAGAAGTCAATGGACAGGATTTAATCTAGTGTGTGACATGAAAAGTTGTTCTTCAGCTAATAGTCTTGGCCAGGTTAAATATAACTGTAAGGTCAGAACTTGCAGCAGGTGCAAAATGTGTAAGCAAAATGTCAGTTCTGCAGGCTACAGTGTTACCAGGTTGTCTGGGGAAGAGCTCCAACTATTAAAACTGTTGTTATATAAAACAATATTGCTATTACCCCGCAAAGCTGCAGACCACAATTTTGCAATGGTGTTTGGCATCTTATATTCCCATGGCAGCTGACCTGTTCTTCTCTTCATCAGAACAGTACAGTTCAGTCTCTGGACACATCAGTTTCAAGTCCTGGACTTCCTCCTGATTTAATTCTTTGACAATTTCCAGTATTGCATTTTTAAGCAGCATGTTGAGTCCTGATAAATCTCAAAATCTGAAGTTAGAGAAATTCTTTATTATCAAGAAATTGATTTAACTCCTTCAACTAATTCTCAAACTCCAACCTTCAGCAACAAGGCAGGAGAACATAGCTAGGGCAGGGTCCTTAGATGAAGACTGGTATGGTTCTGTGGGCTGTTTTACTCAAATGAAGTGTTTCAGGAAAGCACAAATACATTTTTCTGTCTGCCTAAAATGTCAGTCTGAAAACCCATTTCTTCCTAGAGCACTAAGTGCATGAAACATTTTGTGAGTAACAGTGTCTCTAGGTATCTAAGTTGTTTGTGACCACTCTGGCTTCTGCTAAGGTAAAGATGTTGCACTTGTCTCCTGATCTTTGCTGCAAATGTTTGACAGACACCTACAGACAATCCACTGTCCAACTCAGTTAAGCAGATCTGAGCATCTTTATTGGATATCTTTTCAGCCAGGGACTTTCCTACCGAGTGGATTAAATTCACTCTATACACAGCAATATTTTTGACTTTGAACACGAACAGGGATTTATTTTTTTTCCCCACAGGTCTTTTCCATTCCCATTAAAAACAGCAGACGGACAACATGAGAAACCACCACTTCCAGCTTCCACACTGAAACAAACCCCTCCACCACCAGCAGTGTTTGGATTTCCTAGCACCCATCCCTACAGCCACGCACCCTTCCCTGGGGGGAGCATCCTAAAGGGTGCAAAAGGAATAATATGTCTGTGACCCGTTTGTCTCCTTTGTGCTGAGATTACCCACTATGACACCGACTGCAATGGCTTTTGTGATTTATGTCCTTGTTCCTTAACAGCACAAAGCAGTTTTTAAAAGCGTGGGAGATAAGTATGCTCAGTGTGTGTGGATACTGCTCAGTGAAGCAGCTACCAAATTGCATTTTGAATAATGTGCCTGAATTTACTAATCTCTGATTATAAAGGCAAAATATTTACACTACTGAGTCAAAGGCTGGGATCTTCAGTTTGCTCAGTGCTGTCTCAAGTCTGTTCCTCTTGGATACAATGGCAGATTTACCATCAGCTTCTCTGGGAGTCATAGTCAGGCCAAAAACAAGAGCTTATGGAAATACCATCCATAGTTCCTAATCCTCTCTTGGAAGACTTTCCAGAAAGGCTGTACTGTCAGTCCCCCTTTCCCTTCCTCCAAAAAATTATATTTGCTTTTTATATGCCCTTTACTACATCCTTCAGTGAAAAATCTGAAACAAGCAGAGATACTTAACTTCCATACAGCTATCAGTGTATTCCCCTATTCAAGACTGGAAAGATTGTGCTTTTAATATAGATAGACCCATCTGTTCAGGGTGAGGATATGTTCTTTGTGAGATGATGATACTGGATGTTACATGAATCAAAACTATATTTTTAGGCTTCCAGATTCCAGTATTTCCTTTGCACACTGACTTTACTTGTTCCAAAGCCAAAGTAAACTGGACAGGTAGCATAAAATTAATTCTGTAATCCATAGGCATAGCACAAGTCTCCCTTGTAATTCTTCATTTAGTATTCCATTCCATAGCTTGCTGTGCACTGTGCACAGCTCTCTGTAAGGACTGCTGCCTATGGATCATCAACTCAATAGCACTGCTCCAACTCACAACACAACTGCTTTATGGCTCCATTTCTGCCATGGACTGGATGCTGTTGTACTTCATGCAGGATCAAAGATTATGGAGAAAACCATGTTGCAGCAATAAAAGCAAAGTCTTCATCCAGAACATTCCTGACTGCTTCTCAGTGTGATGAGACCTGTAGCATAACATGTTTGGATCTCTGCTGGTTCCTATGTCTACATGCACATGGCTAACTTATTTTCTAGTATATGCTATATTATCTCTAGACTTGAAACAGAAGGGAGGGTGACTGCCTGAATTTCAGTGCTCACTGGAAGTATTTGCTGCTTCCTCCAGCACTGCCATAAGCCCTCTGCACTGCCTTCTCTATTTCTTCTGGCTACCTTTCAGTCACTAGCTTTCCATATTTCCTAGCCTGAGTTCCCCTGATGGACCAAATCAAACTTTAGTGTTTAAGGGAGCCAACAGACATCACCTTCTATGTCATCAGATGTAGTATTGTTTGCTTACTGGAGCTGTAAAATGCTCTTACAGCCTCAGCATGTGGAACCTGGCTCTGCAGCAATGAAGCTCATGCTTTCTGTCTTCCACAGCAGAAATCTGCAAGGTGACTTCTGAGCTATAATTTTATTTTTTTTTTTTTAGCCCCACAGTTGGACTTAACATTTTGGAGATGTTTCAGTTTGCATTCAACAAATGAAGAGAATCTGCTTTCATCTGTCAGAAGTCACTTTAAAGGTTCTAAAGTTAAATGATCCAGGAGGTTTGGCAGGCATTAAAGACCTCTCATTTACCTGCCCATCAGTTCTGTTGCTTACAGTCTCCCACAAACAGATCTTAACTGGGCTGTGGCAGCAAAAAGGGGAAAACTTGGCTTCTGGCATTTCTCTGAACATCCCTTAAGCAGGGCTATAGCCAGAAAGTGAGCACATCTCTCTCTTGTGTTTTTCTTTCATGAGAATCACTTCCAGTTACTTTCCTCCCAGTGCTTCACCCTTACCTTTTTTCAGAGACAAATACAATTCAACCTCTTGCATGGACATGTTTTCCAGGAAAAATGGGATGGTTTATCACATAGCCCATATCCTGATTGCGTTTCTTTGTTACCTGTCCCCAAAGTCGTCTGTCAGGGATGCTCAGGTTTTCTGCTTTGTGTTTCTTTGAGCTTTTTTGTCTAACCTCAGGGCACTGAAACTTAGACTCTTTGATATTCTGTGAGGGCTCCACAGTGAAATGCTGATCAACTAACAGCTCTGACTAAATGTTGGTCTAATCTGGAATTTTGTCTGACAAATTCAGCAGCTGACCTGGACAAGCTGCAGCACTCACTTCACTGTACCAGGACCATGGGTCTGTGTGATTCAGGATGAAAAAGAACACCACAAAGCACCCTGGAAGGCAGCTCATGCTCAGGTGTCTCTCTCCATGTGCTCATGGTTCAGCCATTTCCAGCTACTTTCAGAGCAAGCATCACAACCAGGGCTGTAGCAACCCCTGATGCAAGCCAGGAGTGGCCAAGCAGGACATGCAAACCTGTGTCAGAAAAGCTCTTGGCTTAAGTCAGCTCTGAAATCAGCAAAGCTGGAGCACATGCAAGCCTTTTTTTTTTTTTTTTTTTTTTTTTTTGATCTTTTCTTAACACTGCTATCATTCTGATCCTGGTCAGGATGCCCACATGCAGCAAATCTTCTCCCTTCCCAGACCATAGATAAGAGGAGGCTGACCCGGGCTTCAGAGCCCCAGCTGATGAGCTCTGCAGTTCCACCAGGTCAATTCATGTCCTCTGGTCCTTGCTGGTTTTCCACTACCAGATCATACTCACTTCTTTCCCATTCCTCCTTTAAATTCCCCAGGTGGCTCTGAAGAGCTGTTTGTGTGTCTCCCTACCACCAAACTGGCTTCTTTGCTCTGCCTCTGGTTACCAGCTGCAGTTGCTCTCCATGGGGAGGAGAAACCACCCCAGCTGGGCTGCTTGGGATTGTTGGAAGGGAAACACCTTTTCTGCCAGGTTTTATACACATAAATATAGCTGTTTCCTATCTCCATATTGTCCATCAAAACTCTTTAGTCATACATTCATGATTTCTTTGCACCCTCACATCCTCAGTGATGGCTGAGGCTGGGAGGGGATGGAGGAAAGTGTGACAGCTTTGGAGTCAGAAGCATTAGCTTATGGCTAATTGGTGAGTTGAACAATTCATTTAATTGCTAAAGGCCTTGCAGGGGGCATGGCAAAGAGCAGCTTTGGTGCAATGTGTCCTACAGGCTTGACTAGTGACCTCCCTCCTGGGGTTTTACACCACTCATCTCCCAGGCAAATAAAGCACCTGCTGTCCTCCCTGTTGCTGCCAGGATTTGGATCCTGAGTCCTCATCTCTGTCTCCTTGTGGCACTGCTAAGCCTCTTAAATTGATGAAGACCAGTATTGGCTGTTACCTGGAGATTTTGATACAGAAATATCGAAATGTTAAATGACTTTCCATTTCTTTGGAGGCCCTTTGGGATTTTCATTTCCTGTGTCTAAAATGGCATGTGATTCAGAGTGTCATCTCTCTGGCATGAAGTCCTTATTTTCTCTATTCTGCATCTGCCTGATTTGATTGTCTTGGTTTTTCAGCTGCAAAAAATATCCGGCAGGGCAGATCTTGCTCTTGCAATCAAATAAAGGCATTACTGTGTTATAAAAGACTGGAAAAATTACTTGTGCAGCCATTGAATGTCTCATAACAGCAGCAGGATACGCCTAGGTGGCACGTTGTGAGCACAAGAGAGGTGAAACTGCATCACGTTGTGCTGGGATCAATGAAAGCTTCTCACAAACCCTCTGCAGAATGTCACCCCTGTGATTTGCCCAAGTTGTGGGCTCCCAGACCTTCCACAGAGCTCATTGGGTTTCCAGTCCTGGGTTGTGAAATGAGTGGGGATGTGATTTGGGGATGCTGTAGCAGAGCATCTCAGGGGCTCATTCAGTACATCTGTAATAAGTAGCCTCTGAAAATTAAAAAGGGAAGGAGTTGTGCTCCCAGCTGCAGCATGAAGCCATGAAATGAACAGCAAGTGTTCTCTTAAACAAAAAGAAATATTTAAAAAAGGCAGAAAAAATCCCCATATTTAAATATTTCACATGTAGGAGCTTAAAGTCTTTAGTAGACATTCTCATTCTCTTGAAAGAAGAGAGATAAAAAGATACCTGAGAGGCTTCTCTTAGAAGTGCTCTCTGGACATCAAAACCCACTCTATTAATGTGTTGGTGATGTGTTTTTGCACAGAGTAATATGAAGTAGCAGCCAAAACCTAAAAAGACTCATTCAGGCCCCCTGAGGTCCTCCCACATGTAGCCCTGTGCAGCGCAGGGGTGGGACTGCACTACTGCTCTTACACCTCTGGGCTGCAGGGCAGGCACTCTTTCAGGCAAGGCTCTCCCAAAAAGATGCCCCAAAATTGGCCTGACCTTCACTAAGAGACAGAAGAAAAGCAGGGATTTTTTTTATTATTATTTTTATTTTTATTTTTATTTTTCCTCGATTTTTCCCCTAAAACTGGTCAAGGACAAAATTACACTTGGGTTATGGGAGGAACTGTGGGAGTTATTGTGGTATTAAAAAATTAGCTTCTGTTTAAAGAGGAGCTGTTCCATCATGTATTTCCTTAACTTAGATAAAATAATTAAGCTTTTCTTTACTTGCTCATTATTCTGATCTTGCAAAAAACTGTTAAAAGGAGTAATGCTCCTCTAAGCATCACCAAAGTGTTATGAGACTGTAAAGTATTGTTTTTCACTCAAAAAAATAAGAAAAATAAGCTTATAAAGGAGTGGCTAGTCCTCTCCTATTTTTTTCAGGAATTTTCTGTAATTCCCATTTTACACTTTTGAAACAGCCCCACTGTGAGCATTTTCAGAATAGGTATGTGTATGTATGACTGTAGTTTTCAGGGTAGTTACGAGTTTTCTACAAATCACGAGTCTTAAACTTTCCGTGAATCACTGGAAATATTATAAGACCCAGAGGTAACTATAGCTTTTCAATTCCTGAGATTCCTATGAGTTCTTCTGGGTCCATGTGATTTATTGACAACCAAGATCAGATGGGCTTTGGTTGCCTTAATCCAGACTGTAACACAGACGGCTCCAGACATATGGATTACAAGCAGTAGCTGATACTCACTGCAACTGTTGTGCTAGAAGATTTGTAGCAGAGTATCAGGAAAAGGAGAATTATTTATTTCTCTCCTTTTTAGTAATTTTTTTTTGTTTGTTTCTGGTTTTGGATTTTTGGTTTTGTTTGGTTGGTTTGGGTTGGGGTTTTTAATCTTCTTGACAAAATCCTTACGTGAAAAGCAGTTTTCTACAAAACTCTTCCTGGAGAGAAAAGAAGACTTGGCCAAGATTGAGTTCTGATAGTGCTGTACACATCACACAAGAGATGGAGCAGTAGCTGAGCTCCCTGCTGAGACTCTGAGACCTCCATGGCTTTTGGCAGACAGAGTATAGCCTGCTTGATGCTGCCAAGGGAAAGCAATAACAAGAACAGGGCAACCCCATCCCCCCAGTCCAGTCGAGTCCAGGATGTTGGTTTAATCATGTGAAGATACACTGTGCATTCCACACTCCATGAGGCAAGTTGTAGAGGGAAGATTTAGTCCTTTTCTTGTCTTCGCACTCCTCAGGCCCTACCCAGTGTGTTACTTTAAAGAGTATTCTTAATATTAATTTATATATCATTGGTAAATATATATCCATCTCTTTCATGCTCCGCAGTGTAATGGGAGCGGAGGTTGTGGGTGCTTTTAGTGATGTTCTACAACAGCCCTGAGGATAGCCTCAAAGGAACTGCTGCATCCCCAAGACATGCTGCTGAGATCCTGGAGTGCATAGGAAGCAAAGAAATATAGAGCTGAGAGGTGGAAATTAACCCAGAGACAAAACTAATATTGATTGTGGTTAAAGGAAAGCAGAAAGGGAGTGGCTCTGCTGAAAAAACAACCAAGAAAAAAAGATATCTGGCCCAAACCCAACATCTGCTATTGAAGACACAGGTCACTTGGAAGATGCCACTCCCTCCCTCCCTGTTGGCCTGGTTGGGCTTCATTATTCAATGGAGAGAGGAATATCTTTTGGTGGTGTGTGTGCACACAGCATCCAGCACAGTTGCCGTGCAGTCACAGATGAAGAATTGCTGTGTATGTACACACAGAAGGATATACATATATACATATATATATATATATATATGTATATTTAATGTGCAGCCTGTATTTGAAACCTCACCTACGTCCACACCAAGCCAATTTATGGGTAGATGATGGAAGGTCATAATTAGAATTAATTAATCCAGTGGGAAATCTGTTCCCAGGCAGCCCTCAGCAAAAGGCAGATTGGTAATGTAAGGAGGATAATCTGTACTTCTAAAGCTCTTCTTAGATATTCTTGTCACTTCCAATATCCCCAGGGTGTGAACAGGTCTGATCTCCCATTCTGGGAGCCACCCACATTATTGGTGTGCACTATTTCACAAGGAGAAGCTAAAGACATAGGCCAACACCTTAAAGATGCTGATGAAATACAGACACAGAGCATCCTTGCAGTTTGCTTCCCCAAATCCTTCCAGACAGTCCAAATGGAAACAAAGACCTCCACCCAAGCCCATCTCAGCCCCCAGCATGTATTCTGTAGCAGGGTTGCTGGTTCTGAACATTCTAATGGGCAAACAGAGGCATTTCTGACTATGTGATTCACCTGGTTGACAGTGGATCTAGAACCTGCTGCTGCCATCATCTGGACCATGCTATTTCCTTTACAGAGAACTCATGCCTGGCTTTTGGGGGAATCCAATGCTTCCCCACTCCCAGACATTTCCAAGATTTTTGTTGTACGAAAGCTAAACAGAAACTTTCACAGAAACTGGATTTTGTGTTTTGCTACAAAGCAAGCTGATCTTTCTTCAATAATTCTGTTCTGCCCTGTCCGGACTCTTCTGAAGGAAGGCAAACTAAGGATGCATTAAGTTACTGTAATTTAGTGGTGGCATCTCAGCAGTACCAATAGGCTTAACCATGAAGCAAGCAACCAACCATAAATGACCCAGCATAAAGACATTACAGAAAATCAGCTTTTGCCCAAAAATGTTTCTAATCCAGATAATTTTAATAATAAAAAAAGGTATTTTTAAAATAAAAGAAATCAGATTTTGCCCTGAGAATTTGGAAACTGGAGGATAAAAGGAAAAACCATTCCATCAGAGAAGATAAAATTAGCTGTGGTCTAAATTTCACTGCAGTATCTCATGAGCCTTTGGTGCTCTTCAAATGTCCCTCACGTATATTAGTTTTATACCCACCTGAGAATGAAGTCATTTTCACATAGGATTTTCAATGCTTAATTATTCTTCTTTTGTTCTTATCTCTGTCACTATCCAAGTTTTAAGTTGTTTAGTTGCTCAGTGATTCAAGGTTTGGGTTTTTTTCCTGAGAAGACAGAACAAAGGTGATGAGGGACAAGATTCCTCCAACACAAACAGGGATTTCCAAGAGAAGGACACTGAGGTCAGCCAGACCCTGCCTTCCAGGGTGAACATCAGCACCCAGGAAATGCCAGATTCAAACCTGGGGATTAAAACCTGTGTGTGTCCTCACCCAGATGCATCCCTATTGGCACCAGCCTCATACCTGTGTACACAAAGAGACATTAACATCCTATTTTTAATAGCCAGCTACCATGCAAGCTTCCCTCTGAAAAGTAATGTTGACAGCTAGAAAGTTCAGACTGGCTGCATGTATCTCCACCAAGTTTCTCTAGAAAATACATGTGTTTTACCCTCATTTGTCTCAAGCTTGTAAAAAATCCCATAAAGCCTTTGATAAAGTCCACAAATCCATGAGCATTTCAGCAAAGCATGCCTACCCAAAACTTGCATTTTTAATCTCACTCCCTTGCATATCAATTTTTAAGTATTTTTTTTTTTAATGAGACAAAATCCCAGAGAAAACATCTGTATAAAATGAAGAGCAGAGAATGTATTTATAGAACTTAAGGGCATTTTCCTAACAGGCTGTAATTATCCTCAGAAAGAGCATAAAACCCCGAGGAGGTCCAGATATAAATATACGCTACTGAAGAATTAAAAGCATGTTAAGGTAATAAACAGAAGTATCCAATGCCCTGATCTGGCTTCCATCAGATAAAATGGAGAGAACTATTGCTGTCAGTGGGACACAGATCCTGAATTAGCCATTGTGTGCAGGGGCAAAGGGGCAGTTGTTCTGAGCAGCTTTATAATGGCACGTTGTTTTTTTTTTAATATTTATTTGTGGATTTTAATGTACTAAGCTATTTTTTAAGGAAATTATTTTCACTTGAACAAGAGGTTCTTAATAGGTGATTGGAGTTATGTTCCCCAATAACAGTTTCAGCACTGAAAGAGACAAGGCAACCTTTTGAAACCATTGACCATCCAGTATCTCTCATCAAAATGCCTTTGAAAATGGCACTGCCAGTTTAGGACACAACTCCAGGAAACCACCAAAGAAATGTGAGCATTTTAGCCTCCAAGTGACTGCTGGAGCACTGTGGCCAAGGGAATTAGGCAAACCTCCCAAAAGGATGCTGAAGGGAGCCAGGATCTGGGCTGGCTCACAGCCAGGGGATGTCAGAAGGCACCTCTCTCTCCATAGGTATATGTTAGCAGAATTGGGGTAGAAAAGGTAATTTCCAAGAAAAAGATCTATGACATCCCTGATTCAGACATCACTGAAACACCTTGATCTGAATTCTTAAGTCATGGTTAAGATGACTTCTGATTCATAGTTTGGGCATTTTATCAGTGAACTGCAAGCTAAGGAATGGCAACTTTTTGCCTTTTTTTTTTTTTTTTTTTTTTTTAACATTTTTCTTCTTTTATTTTTTTTTTCCCTTAATTTCATGTTAAAAATTAAATCTAACCAGGACCTATGTCCTCATCTTTCTGTCTGGGGAAACATCATCTCATGGGTTGTATAAGGACCTGCCACTCCTGCTGCAATGGCTTTGGTAAAAAAGAGGTGATTTGGAAAGGAAACGCTCCAGAGAAATTAAGCCCTTTTATACAGGTAATCAACTGAAGTGAGTGAAAGGGCTTTCCCTCCTGAGAGCTCCTCGCCCTAGTGGAAGCGATTCTATAGATGCTATTTTGAAAGCATGTCATATCCATTGTGTTTTGAAACATTTAATTATTTGTGACTCCCTTCAGCGTGGGAGCCTTTCTTCAGCAGTGCTAGGTGGGGTAATACTCTCACAATCATCTCTGGAATATCATATGGAATCTGTTGCCGTGGGATGGGGAATTGGGCAAATATTTGGGGGGTTGGGTGCCTGGGGTTCAGCACAGATTTATGCTCATGGTATTTAGTTCATGGCATGCAGGTATGCCTGGTTTTGTACTATGGTTTTTTTCATACGCTGCCATCCCCATTAATTCGCCTTTGCTTTGGAAACAGATGACTTTGGTATTGCAGATTTTTGTGCTCTTTTGCTGTAGAAAAGCACTCATGAATGCTTGCAGTAATTTGGAAAATTTATACAGATGCATCCGAGGCATGATCAAATGTATCCTTAAAGAAGATGGCTCATAAAAATATGTATGTGCTTGGAATATTTGGATTTACCACCCCTTGAAACATTCTAGAAACCAAGCTAGAAAGTAGAAAAGGCTTAACTGTAGAAAATAAGGCTTAATTCAAGAAGTCAACTACTCTAAACTTTTTCTTTTAGCTAAAATAACATCTAGTTGTATTGAGTGCCTTCATGCACAGAACAGAAAAGCAGCCAGACTTGGGTTTTGTCCTACCAGCTCTACACAAAGGATGATTCAGGGACACCCATGCCCTTAAGATAAAACCAGAAAGTCATTCTTACTTTTCGTTTCCCTCCATATCTAAACATTTCTCAGTGTTTCAGTAAAACCAGCTCCTCATTTTCTGCAAAATGGGGTTGAAGTCCCTGGAGGAACACAGGGAGTCCCTGCAAGCCACGGGAAGAAGCTGACCTTTGGTACCTGGAAGTGCAGCAGAGAGGCGGCTGCTCCTGCCAGCTGGGGTGATAATCCCCTCTGCCTCTGGTAAGTGATAGCTGATAAGTCTGCACAGAATTAGTTGGTGATGTTTATTTATCAACTGGGTCTCTTTTCACCATTGCTAAGTTACTCAGAGTCAGGTTTTTCTGGGCAAGGAAGCTCAGTTTAGATTGCTCTTAGCTGAGGTTATGAAATTCTGATGGCTTCCCCTGGGCAGGTATGAAGGTGGATGTGTGGGAGAGCAGCTCAAAATGTGTGAAATAGAATTTTTGAGAAAGAAAAAGCAAAACCCACCAAAACTTCAGCATTCCCAGAATGCCTTTTGCAAAGGTTGAATGCTGTCGTCTTTGTTCAAAGTGGAGGAAGAGGCAGTACCTGGCTTTCTCAGAGCTGCCAGGATACTGAAGATGTCTATTGGGGATCACTGAGCTGCAGAAGGGAGGCCCATGGGCTTTGTGGTCCCTTTCCATGTCCCAGACATCCCAGTCTGTAAGTTACAGCTATCACTAATAAGAGTGAGGGCCCTGAAGCTGGGACAGGCTCTCTGCTCTCACTAGTCTTGAGCAGGATTTATACTATACAGGACATAGGCTGGGAGTGTGCATTGCCATAGAAAAACTGGTGCAAAACAGGTAAATCTCCTGGGCAGCCAATTGCTCTTCTTTCTGCAGAACTCACCTGGATCACATCTGCTCTTGATCCATCATGTAAGTTCTTTCAGCTACACCAGTATGTCTTTGCTCAGCATGGGCACTCTCATAGAAGTTTTGTCCTGAGAAACTGGAGTGAGACTCTTCTGGACCTTTGGATCTGGTGCTCCTAGAAACCCTCTTTAATCATGACATATAAATTGAAGTATACACATATATATGACACACAGAATCATCAAATGATTTAGGTTGGAAGGACCCTTAAAAATCCAAACCCTCCTGCCATGAGCAGGAACACCTCCTACCAGACCAGGTTGCCCAAAGCCCCATCCAAGATGGCCTTGAACACTTCCAGTGATGGGGCATCATGCTTCTTAACATACCTTTAGGCATATAGATGTATGCTCCATTAATGGATCAATGCTTTGAAGTGCTTCCTGTAAGTGGGGAATTACAAGGGGCTGTGCCATATTTCAAAATACACCTCAAATGGCCAATTTGCCATGGCTTTATGTTACATTCTGATCCATCAGTATCATTGAACAAAACCTCCTGCTCAGTTCTTGTTTCCTGGGCATTCAAAAAGCAGTGCAGCATGCAACTGAAAGCTCTGTTAAGAAATAATAAAAAAAAAGAAATCACATCATAAAATCACACAGCAGCCCAGCCCAGCATTTCACTAATAAACCCTTTTCTTTTTGTCTGCTAACTTACGGTTCTCTCCCCAAAAGGTTTTGTGTCATTGATCAAGGATTTCCTAACAGTGGTGGAAAGAGCTTTTTCAGGCAATGAAAGTGTGTAATACCTTCTGTCCAGGGATGAGAAAAGAAAACAATCTATTGCTCTTGAATGAGAACAGGCAATGTCACCCCAAACTCCCATCCACAAGGACCACATGACATATTTCATCCTTTCTTGTGCAAGTGGAGATGGGAACGTGGGACCTTGAGGGCAGAAATGTCAGAATGTTGTAGAGGAGGGCTCAGTAAATGGGTCCATGAGAAGCAGCCCTGTAGCTGGGCTCAGGGTAAGTAGCTTTAGATACATATGGAGTGAATGGGGATGAAGTAGGCAGAGAAGGCACAAAATCTGCACCCTAAGGAAAACTGGAGAGCTGTGGAAGTTCCAGCTTAGGCAGCATCTATGCTACTGATGTCATGTTAGATGTTGTTTTAAGTGAAAATTAAACTTCTTTAACTGCATCCTTGTGCAAGAGAAAAGCCAAGAACAGTGTGTAGGAACCTGCAGAGACCTGGTTTCCCAGCCACTTGTACTCATGGAGGGATGGGTGTGCACACCAGAGGACAGCCAGAAGGGAAGAGCTTTGCTGGTGTCTTCACTGGAAAGTTGGCAGAGTTGGTGGCTTTGCCTCTGGGCTAAGCTGGGATGGGATTCCCCATTCCACATCCTTCCCTGATGCTGGGGAGACACAGCTCAGCTTAAACCTGTCCCAGCCTTGGCCAGTGCTGTGACAGTGTGGCCAAAAAACCTGGGGGATTTCAGCTGCAATCCAAGCAGAAGCCTAGGTTAGCTGCAACATGAAGTCATGGCCAGATGGTTACCATCCAGCAGAGGAATAATGAAGGTATTAAGGTTAATTTAACAGGCTTAAGTCTATAGGTGGTCTTGGAAGGCTGCAGTCAAGTAGCTGCCACCCTTTACTCACCCAGGAAGCGTGCAAGAAGCAGGGGTGGATGGAGGCTCCTGCTATATTCCCAGTAAAGGTTTAGAGCTGGGGAGGTTTCCCCGTGGAGAACAGGAGGGGAGGGTGGGGGTCAGGGGGGGCTGCAGCCCTGCTTGCTGAGCCCAGACTGCTGGGGGAGGGGGACACCCAAGTTTGAAAAATTCTGAGCTTTTAGCTAGGAAATCTGTGAAGCGTAAAAATGTCCACAGATTAGAAAATTTTATCTACTGTCATGTATAAGACTAGTTAAAAATTTCCAGCGGGGTTTCCCTTTATCAGTGTTGTTTTCTGTGCTGCAGTCACAGCCCGTCTCCTGACAGGCGTGTTGCTGCTTTAAAATTACTTTAATAAAGCAATGAGAAGAATCCACTGTTTTATTTTGAACACCGGGGAGTAGCAACTCTTTAAACTTCCCTGCTCACAGGGATGGAAAAAGAGGTTCAGGAAGCACAGGGAGTCCCACCTGGGGAGGAGGTGACAGACCTGGCATCAGGGGGAGCATCATCCCCAGCTGGGAACTGACTGCTCCAGGGATGCACTGTTATGCAGCTCAGATCTGAATCCCATAGGAATCCCAGCGAGCCAGCACTTCATCTTAGCTCACTTCCCCTACATAAAACTCCATTCCATGCTCTCCAGCACCAAGACAGCCCAAAGAGGGATGATGTCCACCCATGCACACCAAGACAGTGTGTTCATCTCCAGCTTGACCTCCTCAGCCCTTCACCCCACAGACCTCCCCAGTTCTCCCCATCAAGGAGTTGTCCCAAGCCTGAGCCCAACAGCACAGTTTCCTTTCAGATCTTATAGTTATTCCTGTTAAGTCTGTTAGCCTAGATCTGGCTCTTGGGACTGAAGACTTAAACATCCTTCAGCACAACAGACTATCAAACAATTTTTTTTCCTATTTTCTCTCCTTTGCTGGAGACTCCATCACACACGTGGGTTGTTCCCTATTTCTCTGCCTAGTCAGCCTTTCCTAACCCCATCCAGCATCCCCCACAGGCAGACCTTCCTTAGGAGAGCTTGTTTTGCCTGGGGAAGAGGTGGGAAAGTCTGATCAAAGCACTTGGCTTCCTCCTTAGCCTCTTTTTGTTTTCTAAGTTTAACCAGTGTTTTAGCACATTTGAGTCCATCTTTCGGAGATTGAGAGGAATAGGGCTTTTGTTTGCTTGTTGCTAAAGCACCTTACTTCTAATTAACAGAGTGATTTAATTAACATTAGGCAGAATCCGCCTGGTTTTGTTCCCTTAGGGGATAAGGGGAGGATAGCAGGGAAGGCAAACAGGTAACATCCACTTCTGACACTAATTCTCCAGGGCATGGTCCTGATTTCTGAAGGCTGCTCCAGGCTATCTTCTCCAGACGATTTGAGTCTGAAGAAGAAATAAAAAAATGGAGTGTGAATAAAGTTCACATATGGGGAGGAAGGTTGGCTTTGACTGACTGTTTGTTTCCTCAAGTGATGGTGGGGAAAGGGGCAGTTTTTGAAAGATCACAACTTCTGAATGGCTTAGAGCAGAACCTGGGAAAATAAACGCAGAGATATTTTTTTTCAGCTGAAAATAATGTGTACAATGTCATCCTTTTCTGCCGTGCTGAGGTTCGTCTTTATTCATAAGAACAAGCACTTGGTGCTGCAGATTTTAAGTGTAGAGATCAGAGAAATATTTCTATAGTACAAGATGGAACTTGTGCACTCTAGGTACCCAG
Source organism: Heliangelus exortis (assembly GCF_036169615.1). Taxonomy (NCBI): domain Eukaryota; kingdom Metazoa; phylum Chordata; class Aves; order Apodiformes; family Trochilidae; genus Heliangelus; species Heliangelus exortis. Next base: position 9,007,127 of record NC_092423.1, on the reverse strand, counting down.
ACACAGGGACAACAGTTTTATACTATACGAGGCATGCTGAATTTATAATGTATTCACAATAGTGACTTTATTAAGTAAGGGTTTGTTGGATTCTTGACATTGCAGGGAGCATCTCTGTGAAGAATAGGGCTGGAGATATTCGGGTATGGAACAAAGAAATGAAACAATTTCTAGGTAGCTGCAGTCTGGCTGGACAGACCCCTCGCCTGGCTGGAGTGGGGTTTGTTTTCTGCCTCTCCTCCCCAATGGGGCTGGCAGGGTGTTTGCCAGGAGAATGTGGGGTTTTTGGTTAGGTTAAATCTGCTGCTTTAATCGGGGCTTCTGATTCTTTCCTAGCATGTTGCTACTGATTATTTTTGATGGGGAGGGGGGATGTGGGGGAAATGCCCTTCTCTGAATGCTACGCTAGCATAAAGTCTCCTGTCCTTATTATTTTCAATTAATATTAAGAATGAACAGTGCAGCTTTGGCACAGCCTGAAGTGTGAACAAGGCAAATTAGGTGAGAGATTACACATTTGTGGCATTCTGGTATTAGCTAAAATAGTTTCAGCTTTGTCTTTGGTGGTGGTCTTAAAGCACGTGGAATGCGAGGGTGGAATTCGGGACTGGCTCCGGAATACCCTGGTGTGAATTTTTTCCTTTAGAAGAGAGTGCTTAATTCCACATATTAACATGTTGGGCTATCTTACTAAAAGTGAAGTTACGCTGATTAGTTACACTACAGAAGCTCAAGTATCTACATCTGCTTGAAGCAGGCATTTAATGGCAGGAATAATGGCAAACTTTGCTCATGTAACGTTTCACTTTAAGTATCTTGAGATGCACATAACCGAGGCTAGAGCTGGGAGACAGGGTCTTGTAAATTTATTTTTATTTTCTTTTAAATAAGCAGAATTCCAGTTGTTTATTTTTTAAGTTATTTCCTCCCCTCAGAGTACAAGAATTTCACCTCCTTCCTTATTACAGGAATTTCAGCTCCTTCCTTGCTAAAATGAACTCTCCTTCTCCTAAACTAATATGTGATGAATGGAACTAGAAAGGTAAATTCTTAAACTTTCTTTAAAATACCCCATTACACAATAAAGTTCCCAGCACTGATTAAGCCCAGGTGGTCTGCTCACCCAGCAAACAGATATTTTACAAAGCTTTATTATGCCTCATTAGAATTCACTCCTTTAGAAGATTTCTAATTATATTGTCTATTAAAACTAAACCTTCAAAGCTATTTGCATATTATATGAAGAAATCTCATACAACAAACTCACAGTGGATTCAATTAACATAATAGCTAATTATATATCCCATCAGCCTTTAGAGTAGCTCAGCATTCATGTTGCTCCTGTTTTAGCCTAGAGCAAAGGAGGTTTGAATTTTCACTTCTAAATATTGACTTTTAACTAATATCAAAAATGATTTGAACACTTTTGTGGATGAAAAGATAGTGATTAAACTACATGAAACATTTTAAAAGACTTATTTCTAAGTCTTTGAAACATTTCCTATTTAAACCTAAAGCTTCATATATTATCCATTCTGAATCTGTCTATATTTTATAAAAATTTGACCAGATATGTCTAATTGTTTTGAGAAATATTTGATTGACAGCTTGGTTATTTTGAAACTGCCTACTTCCTGCAGTTACATTTTGTATATTTTTCATTGCACTTTGTAATGCAATTGTATTCTTGGCCGGTCGTGGTATCTATCAAGCAAGAAATTTAGGACTAGATTAACAGAGACATAGTAATGAACAGGCATTTGAGCACCCTATAATTGACTGTTATTAAGGTGTCGTCACAGTGGTCCATAATGAATTCTCTTGTTTTGTTTTGAAATTGGATGAGATATTCTGGAAAAAAACACACAAATAAATGCAAAAGTTTCCTCCAACCTCAAAAAAGCCCACAAAACAACAACAACAAAAATGCAACGTAACAAAGAAACAATGCGCTTTCTCTTTTTTTCCCTTTTTAAAGGTTTCAAATTATTTGAAGGTGCTTCCAATTTTTAAATGCTCTGTAGAAAAAGCAGAGAGGGAAGGATCAGAGTTTGTGCCTAATTTGAAAACTTGATAGAAAAGAATACTGTACTCATCAACCTCATAAAACGTAATGAAAAATCTGCTGGATATCATATATACATATTTGAAAAAGATAGCAGATAAAGTTTGTTGCCAAGTAAATGGTTTTCTCCCAATACAATGATGGCTGCTTTTTCATTCATATTTTAATGAGGTTAGTATCTCTGAGACAGCTTTTTCGGGATGGAGGCCCATGTCTCCGGTACAATTACAATAGGAGTTGCTTTATTGACAAGTACTATTCAAAATCTTCACAGTATAGAAAGAAAGGCTTTAGTTTTCCACCACTTGTCCAAATACTTATTCGTCTCTTACTATTAAAACACTTTCAGAAAGAGCACTCTTAACTGCCCAGAACCCTGTACAGCTGGGCAGATGACAGTTTACCAAAAATACTTTGCTGAAATTCAAGTTGCATTTCTTTCTGCAAAAATTTCCCTAGGCAAAACACAACAACTGGACAACAGAAATTAATAGATTATCTTGGCAGCTTCTGCATCCACAGGTTTACGAGAGGCTTGCTCATATATTCGTAGTTGCTACCCAAAGTGTGAGACTCCAAACAAATGAGGGAAGACACAGAGATTACACATCCAATGTGTAATTTGTTAAAGAGAAACACAAAATTAGTAAATCCAGCTGTTGGCAAATTATGCTCCTACATTTTTATTTACTTGCTTTATATATCCCTAAAATGCTTTGCAACACTGTAGCAAGGGAACACAGCCCAAAGCTAAATATGATGCTAAATACAAACCATTTTCAGCCTGACCCACATCACACAGATGCCAGTTCATACACAAAACCTTTCTCATGCATCCAAAAGAAAGCACAGACAGCAAAATCATCTCTGTAAATTTGTGGGGTTTGTCACCTGCATTTTGAAGTTTCGTTGCTTTGTATTTTTGAGGTTGGATGTGTTTTCTCCCAGGTCAGTGCTTGGCTTTGCTGCACTGATACCACTCAGGAGAGGTGAATGCCTCATATTTGGCCAGGATACCCTGTGGCCCCTCTGGGCTTGGGCTCAGCCACACTCACAGTGTCCCTGACCAGCCAGGAAGCCACAGGAAGGGGCTGCAGTGGGGCAGCAGGGGATATGGCTACACACCTGAATATCAGTTGGAACATAGATATGGAAAAAACTTTTTTCCCCCCTCCCCCAGAATCTTCAAAATAAAACTCTCCTCATTACACTGAATACCTTTATGTGTGAAGAAATACAGCTGTGAAAAGTGACTTTCCCTATCAAGCTGACTTAAGTTACTGTCCTGGAAGTAGCTTAGGAAAGGGATGAAAAGTAGTGCAAGTTATTGGAATAGCAACCAGATTGGAAAAAAAATAAATTATAAAATAAATCCCTCCCGGAGCAACACTGACCTCAATAGAAGTGATGCCAGGGCTGAAATTAGATTCTGAGGTTGAATCTCACCTCCTGTTGTAAGGGCTCTAACACCCTCCTCCTGTGTTCACAGGTTTCTTTATTTTCTACTTTCAGAAACTGCCATATATTTCTCTTTTTTTTGTTGGGGTAAAGCCCTTCCTTCATGCCTGAGCACTGCTTGAGCCTCTTCACTCCCTGACACAGCAGCAGGGAGAAGCAGCAGAGTTTGGAGAATAAGTTTCAAACACAACTTTGGCCATTGCCTTCTGATACTGCCAGCTTTTTTTTTTTTGTTGGCCTGCGGGACACTGTGTTTTCCTAAAAAAAAAATATTTGCATCCCAGTGGATGAGACAGACTTTTAATAGCAAAATCCAGTTTGGTATGAGCTTGTCTTCACTGTAAAATAGGTTACGCTGCCCTACAAACAGGGCTAGCAGTAAAAAACAGCAGGCTTTTTAATTTTAAAAAAAAAAATTTTTAAAAATTGTTTTGCTTTTCCCAGGTTTTTCCCTTTTTTTGTTTGTGTGGTTTGGTTTTTTTCCCGCACTCTTTTTCACTTTTCCCAGGTCTCATAAGAAGTAGTCTCCTCATCCAAAATGCCACTGGGGGAGGGAAGGATTTCATAATGGGCCCCAGTGCAAGAAGAAGATGAAGGGAGAGAGAGATGGGGAAAAGAAGAAAAAAAAAACAACCAACCTTCTAAGCTTTAATTTTAATTCTCCTGCCTTTATTTATCTGATTTGTGGCCAGATGGTGGTGAAGCAAGGCAACCCCTTTGTGCAAATGAAGCCCACATGTGAAAGTCCTTCTGTAATGTAATCATTGAGACCGGAAGGGTTCATACTGTGTCTGAAAAGAGACAATGGAGCCTGGATATATCAACATCGCCGAAATCGAGTTCATTTGCGATGCAGGCCCTTTGACTATGGTTGTCATGAAAACTTCCTACTTTGATCAGCAGAGGGTGGAGAGAAAAAGAAGAAGAAGAAAAAAAAAAAAAAAAAAAAAAGAAAAAGAAAAAAAAAAAAAGAAGTCTTCTAAAGGGGCAGGGATGCGGCGCGGGTGTTTGCTGTGCACTTGGCTCCGGTTCACGCCCCTTTCCGGAAGACGCAACAGGGAGAGAAGCATCTTGCACCTTGACCTGTCTAGACGGGGCGCAAAGTTTGGGGGGGGGGAGTGGGGGGAAGGGGAATGTTGTTTTTTTGTTTTATTTTTTTGTCCCCGTTTCCAATGGTGAGGGTTGCTCTTTGACCCCCACCACCAGCAGCGGTGGCTCTCGGGGCGTAGGTAGCGGCCGGAGGTTTCCTGCCGAATTGGAGGGAAGGGGATGGACAAAGATACGGACCAGCTGTTCGGAAATAAAGCTGAAATAGTAGAACCTGGGAGAAGCTAGTTTTTGTAAGCTATTATTTTCCTCACAAAACCCCTGGGAGGTATTAAACAGCTGCATCTGAGCTGGCGAGCAGCGGCTAAAAGACAGAGCAACAACTGAAAGCCCGGGACTTTTACAAACTCCGTTTCAACCAGAGAAACAAGTGGCTGGAGCACCAAGGGCTTTCATGGCCAGAAACATCCTCTGCTGGTGGCTGTCTCCCTTCACCTCCGTCTCTTCGGGCTGCCAGGAGGTTTCCAACTGGGCTCTGGCTTCTGGAGGAGGGCGAGGGGCATGAGGGGCGCGTTGGGTGTGAGCTGGAGGGTTCTCCAGGGTCACCTTAGCTGGAGCTGACATTTTTAATTATGTGTGTAATGTAACGTGTCAACAGTTCTACATAGAGAGAGGGGATGCTCTTTTTCGGTGATCTAACTAAACGTTATCTGTATGAAATGGGTTTTTTTTTAGTGATATAATTAGCAAGGCAAAAAAAAAAAAAAAAAAAAAAAAAGGGACGGTTTTTGCCTCTATGTGGTTCCTTTAGCAAAGTCAGAGAGCAACTTAATGGAGTTGTTGGGACAGAAAGGGAGATAGTAGAGACTTGTTCCTAGGCAAGAGAAAAATCTATGCAGACTTGAAAAAAAAAAAATCTTAAAAAACTTTGAAATTTGCTGTAAGCCAACACAACGAAAGAATAACCTTTTATTTTCCAGCAAGAGCTGTGTCAGCGTGCCCACTCTTCCTCGTCACTTATATACATGCAGATTGTGCCTTGTTTTAAGAATCTTGCCATATTTTAAAATACTCTGAACCAGATCCTCACAGAAACCAGCTGAGCATTTGGAGATAACACTTGTTTTTTCAGATGCTTTATAACATTATTTAGAAATGTATTTGGATCTATTTAAGGCTTCATAAATATGAATAAAGCATTTACAAAAGACACGTCACTTGCAGAAGTAACCCATGGATTGTACCAGATGCTTTTATACATTATAAATTTCCTAAACTCCAAAGGTTCAAAACAACATTTTACTCGGGGAATTTTTTTCTAAGTGATTAAATATAAATCAGTGTTTCCCCCAAAAATATCTCTGTTGATTTCTGTGCAGGAAATAAGGGAATTGTACTAGTGGCTAAAATGAAGACTGCTATTAAAGTAGTTTCAAATATTTATGGACAAATTAGAGGAGGAGGGGAAGGATGTCATCTTTTTTTTTTTTTCCTTAGGCCTCGTGGCATAGGGATAAATTTTTCTCGGCTAATCCAGCTCAGCTAAAAACACTGAGGTACTCAGCCTGGCTTCACGCTAGCGCCTTCTCCAAACATATATACTTAATTTTTTTTTAATGCTTTTTAGGTATTCTGTTGGTTTGGGTTTTTTTATCTAGTAGAAAGTACGCAAAAAATACCCCCCCAAAAAAAGCCATGGAGTTGTTCTGGCCATGGCCTTTAGGGCAGCTGGGGACTTGAAAGAGGCCAGCGAGTGAGCCGGCGTGCACGCTCGGAGGGCCGGAGCTCCTGGGAAGGATCTCAGGCAGCAGCTCTGCCACGGCCACCTCCAGCTCAGGGGCAGTGCATGTCCTGGTAGATAATAGATTGAATATTTTTATTTTTTTTTTTAGCAAAACACCCCAGCAAAGGGCCTTTTTCTGTGCGTGTACTGAGCACAACTTCCAGCGAGCAGATTATATTTCTTTTTTTTTTTTTTTCTCTGCCCATGTTAAAGGGTTTCCCCTTGTTTATGAGGAGAAGCCTGGATTCTGGGGACAGGAATTTCCTCTTAATATGAATCCAAGCCTCCTAAAAAGCCAAACACCAGGCTGGGTGGTGCACCCCCTCAGAGTCACACTTCACCCTTCTCATGGGGTCAGAGACCCATTTTGTGGCACTGAAGTGAATTACCAGCAGCTCCCTAAATAGTGGGGGGGGGGACTCGGCAGCTCCTTGCTGTCGACTGCTCTATCTGTGGTGAAATCAGAGCTGCATCTGCATAGTCAGAGAGCTGTATTTATTGTACATCATGACCGTTAATATCAGACTACAGAATGGGCTTGTTTTATTTAAATTTTGAGTGCCTCCTCCCTGAGTCTATGTTGAAAGAGGCGGAGGGATGGGATGGGGGGTGTCTCTATCTGAGTGAAATGCCTTTTCGTGGGATTTCCACACCCCCCCCAACCCATGAATGTGGTTTTTGAAACATCAGTGAGGCTGGGCATAAAGTTTAAGTAATATTTGGTGGCATTAATTCTGGGGCAACCCCCATTCCTCCCCATGCTGCATAGGGCAGGGAAGAGTGGAGCGAGCTGGGGGCTCTTTGCTGCATCATCGCAACTGCCTGGCTTATTTCTAGCTTTAAAAAAAAAAAAAAAAAAGCACAGTAAGAGTATCCTCCTTTTTTTTTTTTTTTCATCCTTACAGTGGGAAAGTATCGTAGAAGAGTATGAAGATGAAATATTCTCACTTATCGCCCAAGAGGCAGACTATCTAGCTGACAAGCTGTGCAGTGAAAAATCAGGTACTGTGTCTGATGTAACATGTGCTCTCTCTACAGCCGTGTGGGGTTGGGCTTTTTTTTTTTCAAACCCTGCTTTGGAGGAGAAGTGGACTGTTGTTGCATAAGAAATGACACTACATGACTTTTTTTTAAAACATCCCTTTTTTTTCAAAGGCTTTTTATTGTTTTAATTCTTTCTTGCATATTAATGCAGCATAATTTCAGCATCCCAGCTAATGCGGCGTGTTTTCCTCTTGGTGTTCCATGATTTATGCATCTGCGCTGTCATTTCCAAGTCAGAAATGAAACTAACCCTCTCAAAACAAAACACAGGCATTTGTTTCTCCTGTTTAATTTCTAATTGTGGCCACAAAACTACGAGCCACGAGCATGCAGATTAGAAATGTGCTGTTAATTTTGAGATGAATTCTTCGTTGCCATCAGACCGGAGTTGTCCCTAGAAGGGCTGGCCAGCCCACCACCACAACCTGCTAGTGGGGATGTATTTTATAAATGTTTTCTTTCCCTCTAAAATATATAGTTTCAAATAACTAAGGCTTCTTTTTAATCCTGACGAAGTTCCAAAATATAAAAACGCTTCCAAATAATTAATTCTGGCTTACATAAAATCTTCCTCCATTCCTCAATATGTTGGACTCATTTTCAGTGTTGTAGTTGTTTTTTTAAACATTTGTATTAATTTCTGAATCTAAGAAGCACATCACTTAAGGCACTAAGTACTATGAGATGATAAATGAAGTTGGATTATCCTTTCTCAATGTGCTACCTTCAGTGATAGAATATGCATGAAAATATTCATCTCAGAATCAGCACATGTAAATAACTGGTGTTTTTGAGATATAAAGGCTGTAAATATAATTTGAGATATAAGAAACAAAGCACATTAAAAATTCCAGAAGTTGATAACAGCAGACTCATCAGAATTTCATAGAGATAAGTTTGTGTACTTTAAAGCAGCAATAGATTTTTAAATACTTATTAAAAAAGCATAGTCCAAAGCACTGGAGAACTCTATCAGTAATGACACAAAGTTGTCTCTATAATCTGTGTGGACAAATAATTAAAAAAAAAACAACTTTCCTAAAAGGTTTTATTTTTTTACAAATAGTTTTTATTTGTCATATCTACTGTGAGGGAACTACTCTCAGCCATGCCAGAAGAGCAGATGCAGTAACTAATACATTATTTTGGAAAAAAGATACTTCCTCCAAAATGGACGGCAGAATTTCTGGCATGGGACTTGTACTGAGAAACTTTCTGGGCATTTCAGAAACAAAACTCAGGAGGGTCCATGAGACAATAATAAAAAATCTTCTTCCAGAGAGATTTTCTCAGAGAAGAGATTGGGATAAATCCCCTCTCCTCTTTCACTCCACTCATAGCATCCTCTAACACTTCTGGAGAACAAACTGCAGTTTTGTGTATCTCTCTAATACTACAAAAATATTTTCCAAAGGTGCACATAGAATATTGATTCCAAAGCCCACACTGTTAAAAATCTCTCTCTTTTTTTTTTTTTTTTTTTTTTTTTCCTTCATGAATCTGTTCAAAAGCTTTCTCCCCCCCTCTGAAATCACATTTTGGGTTTAAAACCCATGCTGTGTGCTTCTCTAGCCTCGTTACATCGACAAAATAATTTCCTCACAACTGGCAGAAGAGATTGCTGTAGCCACACGTTAACCTCATTCATACAAATATCCCCCTGCATAAGTGCAGAGCTGCTCTTCCTAACTATAAATAGTGGTCCACAGAGAGTCAAGAAGTTTAGTTTTCTTCCTGACAATTAGCACAAACAAGCTGCCATTTAATAAAGAGAAGTATAAGCCCTCATCTCTGCAAATATAAGATGCTTGCAAAAGTGGCAGGAGCACTGCAGAGTGAGGCTGAGCCACCCTGGCACAAAAATAAGGGAAAGAAATTAATTTGCCATTCTCCATATCGCCCCATTGCCCATTTAAAAAATGTCAGTATGTTAAAGAATAAAGATTTTAAGAAGCCAGGGAGTCTTTTTTTTTTTTTTCTTTTTAAACCTAATTTTACGTATAAAGTGGATTGAAAATAAATGTATTAAATTGTTCTAAAAATAATGAAATTTTTTCCACAAACTGTGTGGTATGCAGAAGCTGGCAGAGAAGCACAGCAGTACCTGACAAAGCAGGACAGTGCCTGCCTGGGTTTTTCCAGGGAAAGTAAATTCAGGCTCTGGTGGCACTGGAAACGGCGAGTCCTCAAAATTATGTCAGGATTCACACCAGATACACAGCACTAACATGTACCTTTCCAAAGCCTCCAAACCACAGAACACAATGAGAGTTAGGTTATTAAGTCTTATCTATCTTACAATGGCAATTTCATTAACACATTATATTAAAGCAATATTACACTCTTATCATCTTACTGTAAATTATTGGTTCTTTTTACTCGGTGCTCCATGTGTTCATTCAGAATGGCATTTTTAACTTTTCACTTTTTTTTTTTTTTTTTTTTTTTTTTTTTTGGGGGGGGCAAATTATCATACTAAGTTACAGAATTAGTATAGAAAACCTCTCCATGGGCCACTTGCAGATTTTGATGCTGTGGATTTCACTATCAAGCAGGAGGGGAAAAAAAAAAAAAAAACAAACAAGCCAGTGGTGTATTCATTTCATTATTGCTCTTTAATTCTGTTTTAAAAGGCTGCATATGTGAACACAGCTTATTTCTCGTGGCCTGTTGCAGACTTATTAATATTGGTGTTGTCAAGCCCTTTTTATACTGTGCTGTGATGAAATTATAATGGTTGCAGTTTCTCCTCAGCCTACAAACATGACATTAATGGCAGTACCATAGAACAGGAAGAAAGCCCCTTACCCGTAAGTCACGTTTAGTATCTTTTTTTGCTCTAATATCATACTAGCTCTTTTTCTATGAGTACTGGAGGTGGATGTTTCTTGTTTGATTAAAAAGTGGGAAACTTCAATAAAGTCTTTTAGCATGATCAAACCGTTTGATATTTACAAGCATAGATCCCTTCCCTGTCATGTATTCTTTGATCACGCAAAAAGTCTCGGCACCAGACAGGCAGGGAAAACCTGCTGAGACACACCTTCAGATCCCTCACTATTTTTACAAGCTTAAAAAAAAATCTAAAAGTTAATTTTCAGGGAGATTATTCTTCTCGTTTTTTTTTTTTTTGTTTTTTTTTTTTTCCTCCCCCCCAAACAGGAGCTGTAGTTGCTGATCAGACCAATGGAATAAAAAATGTAGGGTTTTTTTTTAATTGCAGAGCTGCTTTAATTTTCTTTGCTGGCTGCAATAATTTTCTGTATGTACTTTCTGGGTTTATATATTTTTTTTAGTTGCAGTAGTTGGGATTGTGTCATGCCAGCAGCATTTCATTCAGGGTTATATGGACTTACGCGAAGATCAGTAAGAAGAAACCAGCTAAAGCTTGTGCTAATGTATAGAGCAAGGCCAGTTGATTTATAAGTGGAAAATAATTTAATACTGCATCTTTTATGAGTGCTGAATGCTACTGTTTAAGTAACATCAGGACTTCTCCTATATTTTTTCTCATGTGCATGCAGCCATAAAAATGTTTTGTTTGGCTAAAGTCTTCCAGTTGCTGTTTTATTTGAAAAGTGTTTTAACCCAAATATTTCTCTATTTAGCTGTTTGGAAAGTTTGACGATAATTTAGGCACCCGATGTTGAGTTTTACAAAAGTGAAACAAAACACTCTTATTCAACTGCAAAGAAATGCTGAAGTGTCTTTCTGCACAATTATCGCCCAAACTATTGTGTTTTTGCAAACTGATACTTTCTAGGAAGCTTGTTCCCAGTGAGAACTACTCTCCTGGAGAGTTTAACAAAGCTAGCAGCTACATCAATTAAAAGCAACTAAAATGTCTGTTATGGATTTGTGCAGAATATTAAACTGCCATTAAGCCATTTACCATTTACCTTCCTAGTCTGTGCAAGATTATGCTTAATAAAGGCAATATATGGGGCACAAAGCTGTGGTTTAATGCTGCCACGGTACCTTGGAATTACATATTTCTCACATTTTTCACCCCATGCAACCAGGAAGAAAAAACAGTATCTAGAGAGATTAGCCTTTGAGTCCCCTGCCCTGCAATAGGATCTGTGAGCACAGATTTCCCTGAACGCTACAAGGGATTGAAGGATCCATATCAGTGGGGTTTATTAAAGAACTGGGCCGTGACACTCCTTGTTTCAAAATACCAAGTTTGATTAAAAAAGAAACAGATTTTAGCTGCAGCAGTAGGATTATACTGGGAAGACAAGAGAAAGTGAATTTAAACACTAACGTGAGCCCCTCTGGAGATAGACAGGTTATTTTCTATGTTTATTGGTGTAGTTAAATTTTTGTTAGGGTGCAATATTCTGGGGTCTGTTCTCCAAGGCTGATCCATGGCCAACCCCATCCGTGGGAGCACCAGCAAGTGCCCAAAGCCAGATGTGAAACCCACCTGGGTGGCTGCAGACTTGCCATGAGAGCTTGGATGCATCCTGACTTGAGTTTCTAGCAACTATTTCTCCATAAACTGTGTTTAGGTAATGTGAAAATTATTAGAGACCCTGGCATTGGGGGATAATTTCTCAATTAAAATGAATGAGAATTTTCAGGGGTCTGTAAAAATGCCAGCTCCTGTGGGCATGCACGGGTTGTGTCCGTGCCCTGTAAGGGGAGAGTCAGACTCTGAATTATTTGACAGGTATAAGGACAGGAATTGAGAACAGATTGGTTTATTCTATCTTTTAAAAAATCCTTCTTGCTCTTTTTCAGATTATCTCTAAAAAAGCCTGACTCACCATCAGTGTGTCATAACTGTTCCTCATGCCGTTCCTTCTCTCTGATTTATTGCACAGAAGTAGTTTAACATGTTTTAATTTCACCTTAACACTTTCAGTGTTGGAAGTGCTTCAAGAAGAAAACCTGTCTTTTCCTAGTTCAAAACATATATGATTTTTATTAAAGAAACAGTTACTTTTGGAAACTGTTACTGTTCAGGACATCAGTAAATCACAGGGAACTTTTCCTTCCTCAGGCACCCATGCAGAGGCTGCTGCTCACACGGGGCTACAGAAGAGATCAGTTCCTCATTTCAGAGTGAAGTAAGATGAAAACAACCCTTTTGCCTTCTGTAGTAAATTCTTACCATTGTCATATCTCCCATGTTTTCTACTTTTAATATTTAAACACGTCCAAGTTCCCTGGTCTTAATTTTTTTTTTCTTTATAACTAGTTTTCTGGTATTTTGAAATTAAGGGTGTGGATTTTTTTATGGGAACATGGTATAGTGGGGAATTGACTACTTAATCTTATTTTGGTGTTTTGTTTTTTATTTCCCCCAAGGTATCCATCTCAGTTGTGCCATTATTGATAAAATCAGCATCTGATTGTGACAGTGCTAGTCGGTAAAAACTGAGCCTCCTGCTCCAGTGGAAAATTATAACTAAGATAATTTCTATAAATCTGTTATTTTTTCATGTTCGTGTATTTGTTTTAACAGATGATCAATTTGTCTCTATTTCTGCACTAGAAAGGAGTTTCTAACTGAAAGGTGCTAAGTTTCTATTGCTTCTGTTGAGTGAGCAAGTGGAAACTTTATAAATATTTCTCCTTTTAAAGGTGAAATAATTTAGTGTGTGTAGCTTCCTTAAAAGAAGCCATTCCTTTAAAATTTCCATATCAAAGTGCTACTGATTCCAATACATATGTTCACTCAACCTGAGCACCACTAATGTAGTAATTTTTTAAAATTAAAGCTTTATTGATGAAGAAATGGCAAAAAAACCCCAAGATATTACTGATAAGGATTATAGCTATGATAATTTGGGAGGGTTTTTTTGGTCCAAAATATTTATTAATTAGTACAAAATATTTGGTCATAAATCTCACCGGTTGTTGCTGTGTCCCCAGAAGATAAAGTGGGAGAGTGTTTGCTTCAGGCTCCAATACTCTATGAAAATGCTGTTTAAAAGAATTTGACTACTTAACGTTGGTTTTAAGGTAATAAGGATAGTTCATTCAAAGCAGTAAAATAGTTGAAGAAAATGTAAGCTTTATAAAAAAAAAAAAAAAATTCTAAAATTGTATGTCACCATTACTGCAAGAATGAGTAGCCACCAAAATATATAAGATGAATATGTAAGATGATTAATTTTATTGTGGAAAAAAAGAACAAACCACTCATTTAAAATCTGGGAGTATGTGTCACTTGATTTTAAAGTTTATATACTCCACAATATTTGTGAAGTTAAATATTTGAACAATAACTCTATCCATCCCTTGGTGAGTATAAATTGTTGGAGCTTCACAGAAGCCATTCGAGCAATACTGATTTACAACAGTTAACATCTGGTCCCCTAACTCAGTTACACAAGGATTTATTGTTTGGTTTAATGTTTTTAAAAAACTCTTAAGTTCTTGCTTAGGGTAGGATATTTTCTGCCACATCCAACCAACACCCCGATTTTGCAGAATTCTTCATCAAAGTTATAATTTGAATATCGTGGAGCAAAAATACAATATAAAATGGAAACGCCTACAGTATTTAAAGAAGACTTTCTTCACTTCTAATCCAATAACTTTTTTCATGTGTGCATAAATACCAAATTTTAAAGAAACTTTCAAACATTTGAGCTCATTTTCTACTTCATTCTGTTTGCAAATGGCCAATTTCTGCCAAAATGGGGTCTCCAGTGCGGAGACCGAACTCACATGAAGCCCACAGTCAGCTGGCTCGGTTTGAAGTCCGAGAGCAGGGAAATGTTTCATATATAATATTACAAATAAAAATACATATCAGACTAATAGGGAAGCTTTGGATTCCCCTCCTACTTCCATTCTGTGAAATCTGTTGATTTTTGAGTGTACAGAAAAGAAAAATTTGTCCCAAAGTGAGTTTAAAAAACATACATTACCAGGTCACACAAAAAGAACAGAGGTGCAGGGTATCTGTGCAGCAGTTCAAAACCTAGCTAATCTTTATTTTTGATCATATCTTTTTTTTCCTTGATTTTAAAAGTATTTGCCTTCTCTCCAACATCTTCTTTTTTAACATTCAACATGAAAAACCCATAAAAGCAACAAAAAAATTGATTATCCAGGAGGACAGCATAGTGCAAGCAGCTGACCATTATCAAAAGATCAGAATAAACAAAACAAAATAGTAATAGGGAGTAATTTGGGCTGTGTGTGTGTTGTTTCTTCTTTTATTTTTTTTTTTTCTATAATTAGAGGGAACTTACGTGCGCTTTCTGTAACAGTGACTGATAAATTATTTCAGGCAGGTATGTTAGATTTTTTTTCTCCAACTTTTCAAAATTTTAGTGCTGTCCTGTACTTTATTTGATATGCCCTCAGAATTGATCACAATCATGATAAAAAGAGTTCCTGACTACCTGGCTGGGTTGTTCTGCTGAACATCAAGTCTTGAGTGCCCTGCCCGATGCATGCATTCAGCCACGGAGGTTGCTGTGGTTTATGCTGAGGAAACACTACTAGATGGTGGTATTAATGTACAACTTTCAAAAGGAAAGTCTATTTTTAAGCTATAATTTGCACATTTACATTCTGTCTTTAAATTTTACAGTGAAAAACTACCAAAGGATTTTTGTATCTGTTCCTTTTTACAACAATGATAAGCTACGGGCCAGATTCATCCCTGTATCACCCCACTCTTACTCTGGTGGAAGTAGAGGACAACTGGAAAAATCCTACAGTGGATCACATCTGATATATACTGTCACCAGCCTGGAGTATTCATCCTTGGAATAAATACTGAAGATTGTTTCACTGTCATTTTATTGAAGTACACAGTGAGGAGCCAACTTATAACTTGTGAGGCCCTTTGTGAAGGCAAATTCCTCTCGTCTTTAGTCAGAAGGGCTCTGTCTAAAAAAGGATTCAAGCATTTTTTCTTTTGTGAATTAAGTAAAAATTATATGATTAGGATAGGGTAGGATAATAGGATAGGATATGATTATGATATTATATGATATGATCTGCTTGAAATCTTATCTATCCAGATATTTATATAGCTGTCCTCAGCCGGTCTCCTCAGTTCCCTCTAAGAGATGAGCACCTCAGAACCCATATGGAAAATCAGAGAAATTTTTCTATCTTCAGTCCATGTCTTTTCTCCCTTATTTATTTCACACAACTCTGATGAAGTTGGAGATGTATCCAGAGCCGTGATTGAACCTTTTGTCAGTGCAACAGAAGTATAAAGGTCATTTTGCAGAAAGAAAGACCAGATCCTTGACCAGAGCAGGAAGCTTTAGTCTGTTGACTTGGGATAAAACTATTATATTTGACCTGAGAAGACTTGGGGTCCTCAGTTCATGTGGACTGTTAATAAATTTTGATTAAAACAGGTTATTTCATTTTCAATGGCAAATATACCAGAGCACCAAGGAGCACTTTTCTGGTGATTTTATTTCAAATCTGGCTTACACTGAATGTGTTGAAGTCACTAAATTCATTTTACTGAGGAACCAAAAATGGATGACGTTAGATCCCAAACATTATAAGGTCAACATTTTATTTACTAAGATAAGCCCTTAAACAAGGTTATTTGCTAACTAGTCATATTTTTTTATCCATATTTGTTTTTGTGTTCTGACATTTGCTCATACTCTGATAGCTTCATCAAAATAAATTTTTTAGAAAATGCATATTGCTTGTTTCTGTTTCATTGACATAAAGAACAAGCCTGCTAGAATTTTATGAGCACGATATTAACTTGTATGATGTTCCTAATGCATAATAAGTTTACCAGAAATGAGGAGAGCCAGATAGGTATTAAATGAAATACTATTAATGGGTCTTACAGCGGGAGCAGTGAGGAACACCTTGTAATTATGGTGTACACATCCAAGTACAGCATACTTTGTTCTGGAGGCTTAAGTAGGTAATTAGTATTGCAGTTATGGAGTTGTGAGCCATCTTAAATTACGTCGGTCTCTGAGAATCAGCCTTGCTTTTAGTGCTGGGATGGATACAGCTACTCTGAGAACTCTTGGAGTTATCCACTGGGCAGGAGCACCTCAGGCACCAGAGGGATGGAAGTGGCAACAGGAGAGCAGCGTGGGGGTAGGGGAAGGCAGAGAGGAGAGAAATGCTGATGATGTGTTCCCGCGGGCACAGTGTACGTGTAAAACCAGCCCCTAGACCTTCTGTTGTCTGAGCAGGGCATTTCTGAAAAGGTGGAAAGCTTGCAGTAAGGGAAAGGTTAGGTAATAAATAAAAGGTGGGGTTGCCAGGCTCTGCAGCTTCCACACAGCAGTGTCTGTGCTGGAGCAGAGCAGGAGCAGCGTCTGCCCGAGCGTTGATTAACAGGAGCAGTGTGCTCACTGCAGCACAGGTTAATACAGAGCCTGTCTGTAGGAGCTCCTCAACAAGGCTGTGTGGGAAGGAGTAAGAGAAAGAGAGAGACCAATTCACAAAGCTCATTTAAACTGCACAAGATGCTTTGGAAAACAAGGGTGTCTTCATGCCTTTAACCATATTTACAGACCTGGCTGGTTTAATGGCATTCAGCAATAAATTCCACCGCCTTCGGGAGCAATTGATAAAGGTTCTGGTAACCGCATGCTCCAATCTACTTTGGGGAATGTTAATAAACTGGTACCCAAGGACTCCTAGGTGTGTGCTGTGGAATAGAGGGAGCTAAATGTCAGCTAATTAAGCAGAGCTGAGACCATGAAAGATCTTGTGAGTTAAAAGTTAAATATTAATATCAGCTTCAAACTTTATGAAAAACTGGCTTAGTGGCAGGGAAGCAGAAGGGATCTATCTCCAGCATGTTCATGACATTTTCTATTTCTAGTTAACCTTGCAGCTGCATTCGAAACTGGCTGAAATTTTCTTAAAGCAAATTCTGGAAGAGCAGCCAATAAGAAATTATAACAACCCCTGAGGTGACACAAGCATTAATGAAGGAAGAAAGGAAAGATTTTGATACGGCAACGTTTCTCAAATGTTAAAAAAATATTTGAAATCTTTGCTGTCATATGAAATGTGATATGAGCAAAAGATGAGAGTTCAGAAAGCCTCGTCAGAAGGCACTCAGTGAGGCTGGATTTATCTGACTGCAGGTGCTGGTCAGTTCTGGCCATCCCTGCAGTCAGGGCTGATCTCCAGCCAGTGTCAGAGTTGCAGGAGCACAGGAGCAGCACTGGGCTGTCACTGCTCAGATCTGTGCTAAGGGCCAAATGCATCCAAAATAAGGTCAGCACCAGCTATTTGCTGTTGAGCAGGACCTAGATTTGGGCTGTAATTTTCAGAGTGACATGGGTGGGAGAATGAATGTTAAGCACTGTGCAAAGTGTAGCACGCAGTGACCAGGGTACCTTGAGCTGATGTTTTGTCTTTGAATTTCATTGTTATCCTTGTTAATTATGATCTGTGCTAGAGGAGTGGCTCTCATCCCGGGCTGGGATCAGGCTTCCATGTGCTTAGCCTTGTACAAGCAGCAGAGTTAATTCTCTTGGAGCTCTTAACTCCTGTCACCATGGACCAGATGATGCAACCTTTCTTTGCACAGGTTGAGGGTGGGCAGAGATCAAACAGTCTGCCCACAGCTGGCCTTGCTGTGACTAGGTCTTAACCACATAGACATATTTTCTGGCCTCAATGGGAAGAGAAAATTATTAGAAAGTATGAACTGCGGACACTAAAGAGTGATTAAAATGCCCATTCGGTGATACCAAAGGAGATGGAGACTTGCCTTAACTTCTTTCACTGTGTAAGCTATATTCTGGTGACTAATGAATGCTTCTCCATTCCATTTAGTTGAGTTAGTGGTTTTCTGCCATGCTCAGCACCTGGTTGTGCCCCCAGGCCACTGCACGCTTCTCTGCCCAGTGTGGCCCATGAACTACAAAATATACTTTGTTTCATCCGGCAAGACAACTCTGACTCTTCTGGAAGGAGAAGAAGAACCAGTCTTGTTCCTAATGCGTGAAAATTATGACTGATGGATGCAAAGAGAGCACCTCAGCACCCTGCATGATCCTCCAGGTGCCTATATACCTATGTGGCTAAAGGCAGCAGGGAGCTGGAGCTGAGAGGCTCTGATACCCTGTGTGTGTTCTTGCCTCCTAATTCCCCCATTAGCACTGAATTTCAGAATATAACACTGAGCTGTCTAGGTTTGGTAAATCTTAGGATTTCATGTATCTTCCATCCCTCTGGGTTTAATTCCAGTGCAGGTAGTGTTGCCAGTCCTCAGCCTGTAACGCTGCCTTTCCTGAAGGAGCTTCCCATGGATAATTAAACCCTAAGACTCAGCTTGTGCTTTAACTTACCTGGAATGAGCTTGGACTGAAACTACCGTGTCTCCCAGAGACACCTGTGCCTTACACCCACATGGGAGCAGAGGGATTTGTGGTCTTCTGTGGATAGTGCAGCCTGGGAGGACACAACAAATGAATCCCAAGGAGCTGGAATATGAGAGGATGATTGTCTTGCAGTAATTTTGCTTTTACTTCCAACAGCTTCACTTTGCATGGCCTGGTGAGTTCATATAAGGAATTTCAAGATATTTGGAGTTTTCTGATCCTGACTCTTTTTCATATAGCCTTTGTGCTTTTCATCAGAGCAACCTGAACATTCTAGAGAAGTTTGCCAGGGTCATTAAGCATCTTTCCCTGCAACTTAAAATAACAAGAAGAATAGACAGAATTTGTCAGAAACAGACTAGAAATCTCACATCCTCACTCTTGACCAACTCCTCATTTTCCACGTCACACTATTTAAACCAAGACAGGTGTTGGGATGCAGACATACATTGCTTCTATTATTAGTTATTATAATTATATTTATATTTCCATGGTATGGGCTATCATGGAATTTTGTATTCAAAGGTTTCCTGTGGCATGCTGCACCAAAAACAACTTTCTTTCTCCTCTTCAATGCCATTGATTATACTGGCCCAGGTTAGGGCAGTACTGCAGCACAGCCAGTGCTCTCATCTTACCTGGATACCTGGCCTTCATTCCCAACAGACATGGTTTCTCTGGCTGCACTCACTTTTTAGGATGACAAGTGGCATCTCTTCACTTACAGAAACACAGAATAATTTAGGCTGGAAAAGACCTTGAAGATCATTGAGTTCAACTATAAACCTAATATTACAAACCACTCCAACACACCACACACCAGCCATGTCCCTAAGCACAAAATCTGCACGTCTTTTAAATACCTCCTTAGAGAGTGACTTGACCATTTCCTTGAATTTCAGGGCTCTGGTTGCCACTTGAAACTAGGCTAAGAAATAGCCTAGTGGTGCTGAGCACAGCCGGGATGTTTCAGGACAGCACATCAAAGGATGACAGCCAAGGTCCAGCTGGGCAGAGGTGCCCTTGTATTGGTGACACTGGAACATCAGAAATGGTTGGTAAAGATGTGAACTCTGCTGTGAAGAGGGACAGCACTCAGCAAAATCCCTGACCCTATCTCAGGCTTTCCTCCTCAGCAGTCACCTAAAGGGGGTTGCACTTGCAAGGCTTTCTCACATCCTGGCATAGCAGGGTGCACAGGGGAGCTCCTCCCTTCAGACTGCATCGTGTCAGTCCTGATTTCTAAGCAAAATGAGTGACTCTCCTGTTTTCCACATATTTTTACTTCTCCTGTACAATCAATAAGTGCTCAGGAAAACCATCTGCCCCCTGCCTTTCAGGTTCAAAAGAGGGATAGACATGGAGATTTATCTGCCTGGAGCCCTCTCCCATTCAGAGCATGTAAGGAATGAGAGTTTCATCTTCTTTCCATAAGGTAGTCTTTTAGGCTAACACTGCATCTCCTTAAGGGGGATTTTTTTCAGTTTCTTTCTGCCCAGGTGTGCTGCAGGCACATTGGCTTTGAGAAGTCTCAGTGGTGAGAGATATTCCCCAGCCTCCAGGAACTAGCGTGGGTTTCATGGTTTAACTTCAGTGCATTTCTGCTCTGGGCAGAGATGCAGCCTCAGTGCCAGTGGGGTGGCCATGGCCACTGATTTGTGGTTTTGTGCATCCTCCAGTGTTTCTCCACAGTTACTCCATCAACTGCAATGCTCCTGTGGAGCACCTTGGGGCTGGCCATTGTTTGACCCAAAGTTTCCAAAAGGGAACTCCGGGTTTACTGCAGATTTTTGTATTTGAGAGATTCCTGCCTTGTCTTCCCTGATGAGCATGCAGGGCTCAGTCTGCTGCTGTTTTATATTTAGAGATTGTATCTGCTTTAGTCGCTGTGGACTTTACTTCCCTCTTGCTTTTCCTCTTTTTTTTTCCTTTTCCTCCTCCACCTTTCAAGCTGATCTGCTTATTTTATCCATCTGTTGTCTTTCATCAAACAGTAAGGACAGAGTTCATGCTGGCAGAAAACTTAACATCCTGGGATGTCTAATTTCAGGGGCTCTTTGCAATATTGCTTTGATAGAACTAGCAAAGCGTATCATCAGTTCAGGCTGCTTCTCTTCAAGAAGGGTTTTCCATCTCTCCTGACAAACCTGTGAACAACCTAGTATATATCTGAGAAATTCCTGCCCTCATGAAACTGGATGAACAGCTCCTCAATTAGTTTAAAGATGATGATAAAAAGAAAAAACACAAATAGCTGAGATCAGCTATCTGATCTTTCACCCCTGTGTCTAAATGAAAACAGTTTTTTACTCTCTCAGCTCTTCAAATGATTTTCTGATGAGCTTCAGCAATGGCAACAAGACCTAAGCTGCTACAGTTCAAGTAAGCTTGAAAGGCACTTCTTTATTTCACAGCTACAGGATTTCATTCTATGTGATAACTGTTATAATAAAATGGTTGTTTGTTTAGCTTGAAAGGAAACTGATTTTTCATGACCATGTTCAGGAGGGCAGGTAGCTCACGTTGCCTTAGCAGGGCTTTCAGCAATAAGCTGCTGTCTGCATGGACGATACTGTTACCTGCCCCATAGAGATTAAGATTTTGTCATGACTATAAAAGAAATGAGGAATTATAACTTCAAAGCACAGGAAACACACAGGGGTATTGTTTTCCAGACACTTTCAGTTGTGAAGAGCTGGGCTTTTGGTGAGGAGGGATTGTACAACCTCATGACAGACCTGTCCTGCTAGATAAATAAGGAAGAAAAGCATCTACCTAAAGTTTTGTGGTACCTAGGGTATAACTTGTGTGTAGCCAGCACATTGCATATGGCAATGTGAGCTGGAGCCACCAGAGTCAATCTGAGATGCTTTTCAAATCCTCACCATGAGGTTCCACTGAAAGTGAT
Source organism: Heliangelus exortis (assembly GCF_036169615.1). NCBI lineage: Eukaryota > Metazoa > Chordata > Aves > Apodiformes > Trochilidae > Heliangelus > Heliangelus exortis. The sequence continues at coordinate 8,985,513 of NC_092423.1, read as the reverse complement.
TCTTTAAGGCTTTTTAGATCCTTTGTAAGCCACTGGTTTGTATAGAAGGTCCAGTTTGGATAATGTTTATGGGAGCCCAGAAGGTACCCAGAACATCTTTCAAGAGCTGTGTGCTCTCTGCCAGTTCCACAGACACTGCAGGAAAGGTGGCACATGTTGTGACATTTGTATCCCTCTTCTAAATGTTCTAAGTGCTCAGTTCTCTTTGCTGAGACTGCTTTTATACAACAAAAATTTCAGGAATTTGATTGAACAGTAAGTTTGGTGATCCCAAAAGTGAAATGAACCCAATGTTCTTCATGCAGTTATAAAAAAGAGGATTTTTTCATTGACTTATTGTCCAAATAAGATTTCTGACTGTATCAGTTTCTTACACAAGAAACTTACTATTAGTCATGCTTTAAATTTTACTTTCATAAATCTGAACATGATAAGTGCATCATTCTCATTGGGACACACAAAGTTAATACTTAAAATATAACTCATACTTCAAGCTGTTTTATTTTATTGATTGCAGAAGGATCTGAGTCAACCTTATAGAGGCCTTCCAGTACCTGAAGGAAGCCTACAAAAAAGCTGGGCAGACACTTTTTTCCAAGAGCATGAAGTGATAGGATAAGGAGTAAAGTTGAAGAGAGTAGATTTAGTAGATTATACATCAGGAAGAAAATCTTGGGTGTGAGGGTGAGGAGACACTGGCAGAGGCTGCCCAGGGAGGCTGTGAATGTCCCATCCCTGCAGATGTTCAGGGTCAGGTTGGATGAGTCTTGGAGCAACCTGGTCTAGTGGGAGATGTCCCTGCTCATGTGAGTAGGTTAGAACTAGGTAATCTTTAAGGTCCATTCTAACCCAAACCATTTTATGATACCACGATTTTGACAGACTTTTATGGATCTCTACTACTAAAAGGAATCCTAAGACATGCTTCAGACAGAAAATAGGCATTATCTTAGGCTTTTTGAGAATGGAGGATTCCTGGAAAAAGCTGGGTTGTATGGAAACATATAAAGAGCCACATTCTCTGTATAAAACTTTAGTACCAGTTCAAGGCTGTTCAACTATAATTGGAGCTTTTCTTTTTCAAGTTAAGAACAAATCATCAGAATTTTAATTTGACACTTCTGACATTGTCTATCCCAACATGACTATCTTATTCCTTGTCTTCAAGTGCCCAGATCTAGGAAAAGTCTTGTCAGCACCAGATCTCATCTCTAGCAGCTCTTGTTTAGGATTACATCTTGAAGGTTGAATGAGTTATACCTAGAATACACAGGTTAAGTTTCCTCTTTTTTTAGCATGTTTTCCCAATTCTTTTTCTACAGAGAGGAAAGATCAAAAAAAAAAAAAAAAAATTAAACATGAAGTCTCTCCATTTATAGACTACTTAGTGCATAGAACAGCTGTTAAATCTGTGAGATCACATCATACTGGTTGATATAATCTCATTTAGTATTCTGACAGAAAAAATAACTTCTAATTCATATGAAAAAATTCTAGATGAGACAATTTCTTGCTTGCATTTAACCTCATTTGCTTCCCACTATATCATCTTGCACTCCTCTTAAAGTTAGGGGGAGATGTATTTCAGAGATCCTTGAAGGAAATTAAATAAAAGGTGAGTTTAAACCAATCTACCGGGACAGAGAGGAGAAAATCAAGTTGTTGGAAAAGGATAGGCCTAAATGCAAACTCAAGCAGTGATAACCAGTGTCTGTTTTACAAAAGTCAAGTGGGGGAGCTGATGACAGCTGTGCAGCCCCAAGTGATGCTTTGGTCAGCAGCCTACCACGAGGTACAGACCTTGCTCCAAAGGTGCCATTCTCCAAAATGTGATGTCTGTACAGAGATTCCAACAGGGAGCCAAAAACCTGGCTTGGAATCCAATGAAGAGCTGGGGACCCTAATTTTGGCCCCTTTCCCCTGCATCTGTGAGCCAGGCACACAAGTGTGTTCAGACCCTTTCTTGCTGCCCATACCCCAGCCATCCCCACTCTGTTTCATGTATTGGAAATAGATTTAGGCATCCCAGGCCTGTTCTGGAAAAGGGTGGCTTTTCTGCTACAGCCAGGAGCTCTGTGGGGACACAGGTGACAACTAACTTCTTCCTTGGGATTCTGCTTGGAGGTTCATGTGCTTCCCATGCCCCAACCTCTGAGGCTGGGGGAGAGGAAGAGCTTTATTTTCCTCCAAGAAAATAAACCAAGACCAAGATGCTAAAATCCAGAGCGTTGTCTGAAGCACAGCAAAGCTTCCATGGGGTGCTCAAAATCCTGAGTCCTGTGGCTTGTGTTGTGTTGGATCCCCTCCTGCAGCAGGGCTGGTGGGGCCAAAGCCTCACCTCTTGGTGATGCCCAGCACAGCAGGTTTTCTGGAGTCTTTTGATGAGATGGCTGCAAGAAACCCCCTGTCAGTCACACTCTGCGTGCACGCACTGCAGGTCTAGAGGCCTCGTACTTATTCATTCCTGCCACAGCTCCAAGTCTTCATTTTCTTGCCCCAGGAAGTGCTCTTAATTATTTATTTGTATTGGACCCAGGCTTGTAATACTTGGGTGCACACTACAAAGCGGTGTGTGAAGAACTATTGCTGCCTGCCTTCACCCATCAGCCCCCCACTCACCCCAGGCCTCTGACAAGATAACCAGCCCCGTTGAATGCACATTAAGATATACATTAAGAAAAAATAAAGGTGAAGCCCTCCGTGCTTATAGCCCTGTTGAAAGCAGTGGAGCTGACGTGCCTGGAAAAGTGAACCTGTGGTGAGCCAGTTCCTCCTCCCACCCATCCTAAAATGCTTCCAGCAGGTCCTTCCCCCAGGAACTGGCTGGGGCTGTGGCTTCTGCTGAGGGCTGTGAGCTTTGCTGTGGATTCTGCTGTCCTCAGCAGTCATGTTGGCACACAGCCAACTCATGCCTGGACATGGTACCACTTCCATCAGCTGGTGGCCCATCACAGTGGGTTTTTCCTGGTGCTGGGTGTTGGAGGTGCTATTGGGCACCAGGACAGCAAAAAAGTTAATTAAGGCTGGTGTTATTGGAATTTAATTAATGTTGTTTGACCATTTGCTGTAGGAGCTCAGGCTGTGATTTCAGTGGTGTCACCTGACAGAGCTGATCTCTGCTGTCATCTGCCTTTGTCCAGGAAACAGCTCCGTGGGTAGGCTGATGGCACTGCCCCGAGCTCAGTGCTCCAGCTTGTGTCCATCTTTACCAATGTCCACAAAAATGTCCCCCAGCTGACCTTGGGATTCCTGAGGGTTAGCCAGACGGCCTTCCTCATGGTATGCTCCTGGTGGGATCACTGCAAAGCCAGGTTCTGTCTGGAGCAGGTCAGTGCTGCAATCCAGCAGCAGAAGAATAGGACAGAAAGCAGCAGGGATGGGCAGTGTCTGGGTCACCCCTCTGTACTATGGGCAGCCTGGATTCAGGCTGTGATCTGGAGTCAGGCAAGAAACTCCAGTTCCTCTGAGTGTTCAGCAGATCACACATTGGGATAGGTGTTTCTCACTCTGGATGGAGCTGTTCTCTGGTGTTGGTTTGGCTTGGAAGATGGATGGGATTGCACTTCTTCAGGGAAAGCCCTTGGAACTGGCAGGGACTTGCACCCAGAAACATTGAAATACTCATACAGAAGCCTTTTGTTAAAGGTATTTACCATAAGAACCTTCCACATAGCATGGCCAGGACTAGATTGCTTTCCAGCCATGGGAGACACAACCACTGAAATTTTCTTCAGCTCCCTGTGTGCCAATCTAGGACTTCCCCTGGGCCAAGTGGTGGGAATACCATCAGCATCCTCATCAGCAGTGGGTCCATCAGCATCCTTTTCTCATCTGATCCCTCACATATTGACCCATCCAAAGGAGATCCCAGCCCACAGTGTGGCTGCTCTGCCCGTGCAGCACTCATAGCTGGGGTCCATCTGAGCAGCCCCCTGTGCTTGCTTTCCCCCCCTGTTGCTCCTGCCAAAACCTAAAAAGATGTCTACTTGCAGTCCTATCTTTGATGGTGATACTTTTCTTATTCTTAAAGAATAAGAGATACTATTTCTTTCTTCCATTCCCCAGCAGGTCCCTTGCCAGGGGATGTTTGTTTTGTGGTGCTCTGTTCAGGTAGCAGGAATAGTTGGTGCTGGACCATAGTGAAGTCTTGGTCCTCCATGAACAGGAGCAGTTTTTATTAATCCTTTTCACCTAAAAGCAGTTTAGGTGGCATTGGGATTACAGTATGGGTCTGGGAATCCAGAAAGTTCTTTGGACTTCCTGGCTCTGTCACGAACTTCTTACATGACCTCAGGCATATGACTTCGTTGCTTCCTACCTTGATCTCCTCATCTGGCAAGTGGAGATAATACCACCCTGCCTTGTGTGGCTATTGGGAAGATAAGTTCATCATCATTTTTTGAGGTACTGAGATGCTACGGGAGATGGATAATGAGACAGACAGAAAGATAGCTAGATAAATCAATCTCTTCTCATTCAAGTGAAAACAGGCACTGCAGGTGCAGTGTTTGAGATTAATCATCAGAAAAATTAGTTCCCTCAGTATCTTTTCAGAAGGAAGAAGCAGCCGCAGGGCCCGGTCCTGAAGAGAGTTATGCACATGAGTAACCTTAACTTGAATTCAAAGGGAGTGTGCAAGTAAAACTACTCGTGTGAGCAAGTGCACACTCAGGTTGCAACTTCTGAAAATGCCTAAATAGATGATGTGTCCCAACTGACACATGTCCCTAATTCATGCATGCTTTTAAATATTTCCCTCACACATTTTTTTTTTCTGCCTGGTATTAGCAGCTGGCTTCCTGAGAAGCAATGGGCTCCAGCAGTCTTTGGAAATGAAATGCAACAAAAATATACATCAGTAGGTTGCTGATGGCCCTTACACATACTATGATTTTATATATAATTGTATTTTTATTCAAACAAACCTGTTATGCTTTCTGTATCATATATGTTTGTCCGATGTGAAACCTTGTCAAATATATTTTTTTTTCCTGTTGGTCATAACAGAAAAGAGAAACTTTAAAGGCAACTGTGTGTTATTTGAACTTTTCTATCACTATGCTCTATAGGAATTGCTTTTTTTTTTCTTTCCAGACCAGAGCATGGAGCCCTTTAATAGGCTAGACTAGAGTCAGAAACTGAATAGGGTTATATATTCAGTTGCCATAGTTGCCATATGGTGCCAACATTGAATGAAATAAAATAAAAGTCCAGAAGGACTGGGAGTCAATATTGAGGCAGCCCGTGCAACGCTGGCTCTGGGACAAAACCCCCAGCCCTGGCGGAGGATGGCAAAAAAAACCCAAAAGGCCAAAAACCTATTGCAAAACCAGAGAAAAAGTCTTGCTGAGGGAGAAGCCAAAGCAACGTTGTGTTGGGATGTGTCTGGGTGCTGGAGAACCATCCCAGGCAGTATGGGCAGACGAGAGAGAAAAACTCAGCCGAGCGCGAAGTGCGAACAATCGTCCCGGCGAGAGGAAACGCGGCTCAGCCCTGCTCAACCTCGCCTGTCCTGGATGAACAATCAACCAGCCCCAGTCTGCTGGCATGAAAGGCAGCTCAAAGGAAAACGGGAGGGGAAAAGGCTCTGTGGAGAAAAAGAGTGAGGAACTAAAACGAAGTGGATGTAAACAAATATGACAGGGCTGCGAGTTTAGGGATGGGGAAGATGCTACGAACCTGCTGGGTTTCAGCGAGTGTTGTGAGAAGGGAATGTGGTATTTCACAGATTCCAGGACAAAAGATTTTAGGTCATAATAGTAGGTGATGGGGGGAAAAACGGGGAGGAGATGGGGAAAAAAAATGAAAAAAGAAGAAAAAAATTAAACCGCTCCAACTGTATTTAAAATTTCTTGTTTCAGCATTCACAATGAGTTACAAGATGCTTGATAGGCTGAGCACAATTCAGAGCATTCTCATATCAATATTTCTTCCACTTTTATTTAACAGAGCCCTCCCATTCTAATTAAAATAGCTTCATGAGGACTGAGAGTTGATTTCAGAAGCTGAAACTATGAACATTTGCAGGTTTATATATATATGTAAAAAAATATATAATAAGCTACCAGGAAACTAGCACCCAGGAGTGCCAATACTATCAAGAAAATTAGAAGGGCTTTGAAATCACTCCCAAGTGTCTTGAGGAACTTCGAGCTGCATCTGCTGCCAGCAGAAAGCAGGTCTAAGGGAGTAAAAGGCTGCAGAGATTCACCCTTGCTCAGGATCTGACTCTACTTTCATCAGTATTTAAGTGAAATGTATAAAATGTACCAAAATGTTGTCCATGGATAAATTGCAACCTTGTAGCTTCAATTGCTGGAAAACAATTTTTTAAATCATGCACTAAACCTAACAAAGGGAGCATCATCCTTCTGGAAGGAAGCAAATTTAATGCCAGAAACAAGGCAAAGGACTGCAAAAAACCTGCCTGGATGTAAATCCATAGGCAGGTATTTCTATATATCAACAAGGGAGAAATCTGGTGGATCTGCAAGGTTGGTGTGAGCCGAGCATACTGTATTTAACAAAAGTCTGCAGAGGAGGAGGAACAGTGTACAGCCACCAGCGTGAGGGGAAGCAGGGGGACTCCTGCAAGAAACCATAATTAAGCTGCAAGAGACTCCTGCTCCTCTCAAAATGAAGAAAGGAGAGAACAAGAAGCGGCCAATGTGGCTTCATAAGGGACTGTGCAAAGATCTGAGGCTTTAAATTTTTTTAATTAAAAAAAAAAAAAAAAAGAGACAAAGAAAAAAAAACCTGTAGTCAAAATTAGAAAGCGAGAGGGGGCAGGGGATGGAATCAAACAAGCATACTCAAATTCAGTTAGGGATTATAGGGGAAATAATAAGGATAAGAGGAAAAAAAGAATTTAAAGCTAACTGAAGAACTTAAAAAGGGCTTTAAAACTGATATCAAAGGGAAGGGACATTCTGGAGAGACAGTAGACCCATTAATTAATTAGAAGGAGATTAAATTAAGGGTGAATCAAAATTACTGGACTTTGACTATTGAACTTTTTTTTTTTTAATTATCCTTAATAAGAAGAATAAAAGAAATTGGGGTTACTTTTGTAGTAAGGTCAGAAAACATTGTAAAATTAATAAGCAAGAAAAGGTAAAAATGGTGGGAGAATATAGAGAAAATTATCTGTTCAAATTTTTCTTGGGTTTTGGTCACAGGCTGCCTGAAAGGGTAGTGTAGGTTTCTGAAGTGTAAATATTCTTGTGCCCTGTATTCTGAAATATGATTTGAGAAGAGCACATGGATGCTGAGTTGTTTGCAATGAGTATTTTTCCCTCAGACCTGAGGCTGTGTGGGTTTTTCTGAGTGGGCAGACAGGGCAGGGTTTGTATTGCTCTTGCCTGACTGAGTGGGTGGATGCCTTGCCACCAAGAGCCAGCCTTCAGCCTCCTTCATTGCCACAGGTTATTTTCAAAAAATATTCTCACCTGTATACTTAAAACTGACTTTTCACAAGTAATCCTACTTCTAACATGCTTACCCAATTATCTACAGGATCTGAACTGGAATCTCTTAAGGACGAGCAGAATAAATAAGGAAATTCAGTTTGACTCTACAAAATAAGACCATATATAAATTACCTAATCTGTATTTCTTCATTATTAAAAGAATTAGCTAACAAATTTCCTAGAGTACTGACAATTTCTTCTGGAATGTGGAAGTATTCCCTCTTTTTGGAAGCGAAATTCTCCAGAAATGCTTTTTACTTTAGAGCAGATTATCCAAAAAATGTATTTCAGACATTGGGACCAATTTTATTTCACTGTAGATATTCCAGATGTTTTTCTCCAGGTAGATAAATCCTTACAGGTGGATCTGAAGATGTTGAGAGGCAAAGGGCATCTCTTCATTGGCTTTGGTGGCATCAGGCACTTAGAGGTTAACAGATCAAACAAGCAACAAGGATTTAAGAAAAGAAAGTCATGACTGGCAAATGTTGAGTTCCTTTTACAGAAATACAGAATTTGTGAATTTGACACTCAAAGTACATGGGATTATTCATGCGACCACAGTTCAGCACTGCTCAGTTGGGTCCATGGATTTTAATAAAACAGTCACTGCTGTCTCCCAGCATCTTACCCCCAACATTAATTCAGATCCATGTGGTTTCAAACATCTCTCGGCAAAAAGAAGGGGGGAACAGCAACGAGCTGATCTGGGGGAGGCTCTGGTGGCATCTCAGCAGGGCAAGACCTCGATGAAAGCCCTGGCAGATCAGGTGAGCACATGTGGATGCACTTGGAAGCCCATGCTGGATTTGTTCCACCTGTGATATTCAGTGCATCCTCTCCTCTGCTTCATGTCACCCTCTCCATCTCCCTACAGCCCTGCTGCACGTCAGTCATGAAGGATGCTTTCCCTATTACAACCAAATTTATGGGAGTGCTCACATGCACCTCATCCCATACTTAAGACCCATTGACTACTAAAGTTATAGGCACATGCTAAAATGATTTACCCAATTGAGAAGCTTTTACCAGTTCTTTTAGTGATCTAAAAGAAAAAGAGAAAGGTTTGTTAATGTAATGTGTGAACTAAACTAAGCCGAGTGGATTTGGAAATTCCAGAGATGTACAAAATACTGTGAAGGAGCCTGAAAAGGTCGGGAAAATGAGGGGAAAATAAAATGAGATTCAACATAGAAAATAGAAACTACTACATTTGTGGAAAATAACCTAAGCCCCAGATATTCAATCAGCGATAAAAAGCCAAGAAGCAGTAATGCTGCAAGAGATCTAGAGATGATAGTGGGGAGTAAATTAGACATGAGTTTGCCTTGAGATATGGCAGTAAAAAAAGGCCAATTTGATTTGGGGCTGAAGACAGCACAGCACAGCACAGCACAAGAAGGTAATAGTCCGTCTGCATATGGCTCTGGTGCCGTAGTGCCTGCAGTATTTAATTATGGGCACCACATTACCTGAAAGATAGTGACAGATTGAAAATTATTCAGAGGAGAGCAATAAAAATAGTTCAGAGGCTGGCAGGATTGAGTTATGAGCAAAGGCAGAGTCATACAGACTCGGAGCCTGTGCCAGCAAGGTGTTTATCCCCACAAGCAGGAGCTAGTGGTGGCAAAGCTGGGTTTGTCTTTCTCCCTTTCTCTCTTGTTCTAACACAGAACTGGAATGCTCATGGCCCCCAGTGCTGGCAGGGTCTGGAGCACACAGCAAAGTGGCTGCAGGACCATTTGTCTGTAGAACCCACTTGAGATGTGCATTGAAAAAACAGGAGCAGAAAAGAGAGGAAATGAGAAAAAATTCAAATATTAGAGCTGAAGTTCACGTCACTGGCTCCTCTGAAGCCTCTGGTTTGGGGTGCTAAGTCAGATGGCAAGAGATTCCCTAGGTGGAGGGTTAGAGAGACTGAGACCTGGATCATGGCTTGGTGGACATCTCTCAAATGTAGCACCTCCAGCCCAGAGAAGGAAAAAGGCAGCGGAGGCACAGGCTGAGCACAGAGCTTGGTGAAGCCAAATTGTTCTCCATGTGGCTAATCAGCCTGGGAGCTACCATGGAGGAATGGCTAGAAACTCCTGAGCAACAGAAAGCTGAAGGAACAGACAGGAATGGGAATCAGTCCATGCAAACAGCAGGATGGATGGTTGCTCAGGGACTAGAAAAAGAGTGGAGGAAAAACTGAGGACAGAGGGATCCTAGATCAGAGCATTTACAGCTCAAATATCCAACCCAACTGAAAATCTGGAAAAAATTATGTTCATCCTAGTTCTGAATTTTTTCTTTTTTTTTTTTTTTTTTTTTTGGTGGTTTTTTTGGTAGGATGCATGTGTATGTGCTGAGGTGGCAGAAACTGGAGGGAAGGTGCTTCACAAAAGCTCAAGAACAGGGAGAGCAGCCAGGCCAGGGAGCCCAAGTACACAGAAGAAGCTTGGAAGTTGATGAAAAGGTTTGCGCAGGGGAAGAGGGACCTTAGTTTGCTTTCTTTCTAAAAAAGGAATTTGTTCGGAGAAATAGTAAGAAAGGACCACAATAAGACCTCTTTGCTAGAGTGAGGGAAAATCTGGTAGAGAAAATTTTGCAAGCACTGGCAACATCAGATACCAACAAGGTAATTTAATGGGGTTCGGTGCTGAACAGAGGTTTTCTGCTACCAGAGAAAATGTAGATACTTCTTTCTACAATCTGCCTAATATCCTGACTCATTCGTCACTGCAACTTGTCAACAGGAATGGTGAAAAACACAACTTAAGTCTATGAGTAGTGGGCAAATAACTTGCAGACAGAAACAAGCTATCCTGCCCTGTTATGGGACCTGACAGTGCTGGGTATCTGGAGGTGACCTGACTGTGAGCCGATAGCACATCACCTTTACACAGCATTCTCCCTTCCCAAGAGTGCCTACAAATGCTTTTTTTTTTTTTTCAGTACAACTAAGTTCTTGCTGATCTATGTTCCTTTTTTACTGTGTAAGAGAAGTGTTGGGTATAATGGAGAGGATACCCAAGTCAGGGTCTGTTCAGCACATGGACCCTGGCAAGTAACTTTTCTATCATACAGTTTTATTCTGTGTCTGACAGTATTATGGCATCACTGCCTGAGAGCAAAGTCACCCTGTGTCTTTAAGATATCCCTGGATTTGGGGCATGTAGATGCCACTTTAAAAGCACTGTCATTTCCAGTATTTGAAAGTGACTCTTGTCTGAATAGTATCTCACTGGGGATTTTCTTTGAGAAGAGAACAGAGCTGGATGAAAAGAGTGCAGATTTACACACTTCTTCTCAAGTTGAGCCACTGTGCAAATGTGCTCCGTTCACATCCCCCCTCCTTTTTTAATCTCATAAATGTAAAACACATTTAAAATTTGCACAGCTCTTCGGCAGCCCTGATAAAGACAAAGGAGTTTGTCCCTGTCACTGGGAAGCTGGTTACAGTACAGGCTGAGAGACTGAACCTGCCCTGCTTGCTGGGCAGCCTACGGCCCCCAGAAAGGTGCTTCACTAAACCTCTCTGCTCAGGCACTGTCTGAGGGAGAATTAAGCTTCTAGCCCTTCCATATTTTTACTCAGTGATGGTTTAATATAAAATACAGATTCAGTGCAAGGCAGGACCCCTTCTTCCTGGTGACTGCTCTAGTAATAACCCTATGAGCCCCTGCACATCCTTCGTGCAGTGACCTTGCTCTCCTGCTCCAGCCATCCACAAACCATACATGTACATGTACATGGTACATTCATGGATTTTCCTGTTGTCCATGGGTGGTTTACTTTTTTTTTTTTAATGTAGTCCCAAAGAAGAGAAAACTAATCCTAGCCTTTCCTTCCGTTCCTTTCCCTCCTCCTTCCCCTTCTCCTTCTTCCCCTTCTCCTTCCTCTTCCCATTCCCTTCACTGTCCTCTCTCACGTCAGAAAAAATAAGATTTCACTCCTTTTTGCTGCAAAACCCCAGGTGATGGGGTTTTCAAGGCTCCATAGCTCCTACAGGAGCTCATGGCACAATCTCAAAGGAGTCTATAAGACAGGTCCCTTCAAAGCACCCAGATTTTTACCACAATAACAAAAAGTTGCATTTTGCTTGCAGAAAGAAGGCAGTATCAATCAACATCCAGTATCTCCTCACCTGACACCATGAAGTGACCTTGGGGATAGAGCAGACTTCAGTGCTGAGGACTGAGACATGTCTGAGCCATCCCACAGGGAAAAGGAAGCTTGGTTTGGTTTGGTTGCTGGGCTCCAAGGAACATGTATTGGAGGTGATGTTGGCAGGGGAGTGCAGGCAGTGAAAAAAAAAATTTTTTTTTTTTTATTTTTATACTATAAATTCTCTTCAATTAAGGTAATCAATCAAGTTTCTTATTTGAAAGTCTTGTATATATCAGAGCATCACCATAGAATGGTTTGAATTAGAAGGGACATTAAAGATCACTGTGTTCCAACCACTTTGTGATGGACAGGAACACCCACTACAACAGGTGGCTCAAAGTCATTGTGTATATGTGTACATATACACATTGGTATTAAAATAAAGACTGATCTGAGAGGGTAAATATCACAAAAGTGTGGGGAAAATGGTATTTCTCCTGATGCTGATAACTAAAAAATGGGCTGTTTCAGATCACATGTCATTGTCTGGAAATCCCAACCTGAGTGGACTATTGTGCAGTAAAGAGAAATCTTCTGATGTCTTTGGGGGAGAATGGGCAGTGCTGCAAGGCTGGGTGAGCCCTGAAGGACACGCTGGGTCTCATGCCTGCAGCAGCTCCCTGTGCCAGGAACATCCCCTGCTGCTTCTCTAACCCAGCCTCCAGTGCCAGATTTTTTTCAGTCCTCCAGGTAACCTTTCCCAGTGCTTAAATCTCTTTATAGTTTGACATTTTAGATAATATCTAACCTACATTTTTTTTTTCTGCAAATTAAGCTGATTATTTCTCATTCTACCCCCAGTGGATCTAGAGAACAACTGATGATGTTTTTCTCTGCAACAGCCTTTTACATCTTGGAAAACCATTACCCACCCTCTCTTTCCTAAATTAAACAAACCCAGTTTCATCAGTCTTTACTCACAGGTCAAGTTTTCTAAACTTTGTCATTGTTCTTGCTCTTCTTTCCACTTTTTCAAGCCTTTTTAAGGTCTAGCATCCAAAACCAGACACAGTCCTTGAAATACAGCTGCTGCTCAGGCCAAAATCAACATCAATGCATTGCAGGAAGGATGTAACCTGGTTTTTCCCTGTTTTCCCTGTTTTTTTCCCATTGTTGGCTATTCAGTTTGAGGTTCAGCACAAGCCCTGAGTCATTTTCTGGAATATCCCATTTCAGCAATGAAACTCCAAGGGATTTTAAATGTGTTTCTTGGTTGTGATATTGCTAAGGGTTGTGATTCAGCTGAAACGAAGGTGAAAAAGCTCTACCTGGTGCAACACAAAGGAACATGTGTAATCTTTTTCATTTCAGTAAACTCGCTTTTAAAATGTCCAGGTTTTAGCATCACAGACCTAATCCTCTTCAGAAATATATATTACAACATAGTAAGTGTCCTTTAAGGCTCTGGAAATCATCCTTTAATAAAGTCATAGCACAAGTTGTAACATTACAGCCAGAGTCAGATGTTGAGAACTCTGTGGGATAAATTAACATACAACATCTTAGTGTATACATCAGGTTTTCCAGGTAAGTGGAAGGGTGTGCTACAGTTAACTTGGAATATAGGTGATGCCTTTAATGCCTGGGCTTTTTGAAACCAGGCAATTTAAAAAAAAAAATGAATATATTTGTTGTTTGACACTGCACTTCACTGCTGTGGCCTATTTGTCTCCAAACTTGCCCCACATATGTCCTTATAATGAAAATAATACGATAATACAACTCAAGCATATTTTTCCTTTCTGTATTAAAATTAATTCAGAAAAATCCTTAAAGCCATTCCATTTTGTTCAAATCTTTTATTTATGTTGATTGATTTTAATTTTTAAAGTACTTATACTTCAAGACTCTCGTACAATTACAATAAATGAATGAATCTTTTTAATGAATCCAGCAATTGTAATAAGGACCAAAACCATGTGCAGGTCAGGTACTTTATGTTACTTTGGTGTAATGATAAATCAAACCATGAAATTAAAAGCAAATGTTATCTCTCTTACTGCTGTGCTTCCTTTTTCATTTATTAATATCATTACTTTCCAGATTTTCAATAATCCTAAAAGAATTTTACATTTTCTTTTTGTAGCTTAACATGACTAGATTTATTCCACTAAAAGAAACATTTTTGTGGAAAATATATATTTAAAGATGGGATATATTGTCTCAGAATAAATAATTATGAGGGTTCTATTTGGTTGGACTGTATCAGAATTTCCCTTTTAAGGAAAAATAAAAGTTGCTATTTTCAAATTGTAGGAATGCAGGAATAAAAAAGATACTTGTGCACTGACAAGTAATTCTGTTTATAACTGAAGATCAGAGCAAGAGAGAGAAGTGAATTTCTTGCCCTCCATGGAGTCCAGGGTGCTGTGTGGAGCTGAGGGTGGCACTGCCAGGAGCACCCAGTTCCAGTGCCTATGGCCTGGCACAATAAACCCTTCCTGCTCCCATACCCTTCTCACAGGAATGCACATGTGCCTATGGAACAGAGATCATCCATGGGAAGCCCTCACTATATTTTTGTGAAATGTTTTCATCCCATTAGGATTTTTCTCCTGTTTTTCCAATAAATCACACCCCCCCCCCATCCATTACCCAGTTGGTGCCTATCAAGTATTTCACAACCTGAAATACATTTACTTTTTCTCTTGCAAAGAATAAATCTCAAAAAGCAGCTTTTTTTCCAAATGCACTTAGTCTTCCTGGTTTTAATTATATTTTTTAAATTCACAGAGGCAATAAACAAATACCAAAGAGACTGTACAACTTCAGTAGCTCTGCAGACACAATGCTATTTTCACAAAGCATTTTATAATTACTGTAACAGAGGCATGTCTATCATGATCCGAGTGGATCAGCCCTCGTGAATACTAGAAATGTGGCTGGTAAAATGCAAGTAAGAGCTTTCCAAGTAATGGGGATAATTTATGCACCCTTATTATGGAAACATTTTCAAGCCATTGTTCAATTGGTGTGTAGTTTGCTTATTTAAGCATAGAATGTCACTCTGTCATTTCACACTTATCCACCATCCTCTCTGTTGATAACACTTTGTCTGAGACACATGAAACAAGTAGTTATTGATAGAGTTTAAGGCTTATGCATAGGGAAAAAAAAAAAAAAAAAAAAAAAAAAAGGGAAATTTGCACATTAAAATTTGCACATTAGGAAGTGTTACTGTCTCAGCCAAAAAAGTGTTGCAAAACCATGTAAGAATATTCATCCTGGGAGTATTCATCTGGGAACCTAGTGAGTGTTTAGAGCTAATGCTAATGCAAGGAGAAGGACAGCCTCCTGCCTCTGCTAGCAGTGTAACCACAGAACAACACCGTTTGCTCCATGCGAGAGAGAGCAGTCCCTCTAAATCCATGGACATGCAATGTTTGGGGTTTTTTTCATGGGGACAACCTGCCCGGATGAGGTAGTTGTGGCAGGTGGTTTTCATGCTTAGGATTGTAACATCATTGCTGAAATGATGAGTACATCTCAGAGGGCACCAGCACCCTTGGCAAGCCAAGGGGTATCCTGAGCCGATGCTGATGCAGCAGTTTAGCAGGAGGGTGGCACTGGGTCGGATGAACCCTGAGGACAGAGGACTCAAACCCCACTTTCTCCTCAGCCCTGTGGGCCTCTCTTTTGGCTTTTTTGTCCCTCGCACAGCCACGGGGGCTGGTTCACACCCTGGGGAGCTGGCATACAAGCCACTTCATGGCAGACACGATGATGGCGTAAGTACCTGGCTTCCCATCTGCCAGCCCTGCAAACCTCCCAGGGATACAAGACGTAAGATCAAGCCTACCCTGCTTCTGTTACCTGCTTGCATTTTTAGGCTGCTCTAATTTGCCAACATCGTGTCAAGTGGGTGCTGCACAGCTCACAAAATTAGGGATGCACAGGTGAGGGGCAGAGCATCTCCAGCAGATCCCTTCCCAGGTCAGCAGTAATTCCCAGAGACGTCCAAGGAGGTCTGGAGCATTGGCTGGGAGATAAGAGATTAGGATGTGGCCCTCTCTCTGCATTTGCTATATCACCTTCCTTTTTCCTCAGGCAACACGATCAGATAGAACTATAATTATAGGTATGTTGTCATCTGAGCTGTTTGACAAGAGAGTTAGGTATTAACTGTGAGGTTCCTGGACTGCAGCAACTTAAGGCAAGCCTGAATCCTGCTTGCAGTTAGGGCTCTTACATAAATGGTATTTTTAGCATTTACAATTACAAAAATCTCATGTTTGAGCAAGATCTGAGATAAGATTTTAAGACCCTATTTGTCTAATAGTCTCACTGGGATGTATTGTTGCATTTTGTATCGTGCAAAACCATGAGGGATGAGATAATAAAAAGTGGTCTTTTCAATCAGAAGATGCTCCAGTTTCTGAATGCAAAGCTGTGAAGAGAGGCACAGCCATCACCAGGCAGATGATCATTGATATCACTATTTAATAAGGTGACAGTTGTCCTTCACAGGGGATGAATCCTGCACCTACTGACGTGCAAAATGTAACTCCCTTGACTGGAGCACTGGAGGAAGGGAGCCCTGGGGAGCAGCTGATGTCTGCAGGGACCTGAGTATCCCTCCAAATCCCAAACTAGATGAGACCCTGCAAGGGAAAGGTCCTCCTGGGTGTATGTACTAGTAGGTCAACTGCTTTGCTGATTTATTCCCCTATGGGATAAGAGAGAATAATTGGGGCTACAATTAGCAACAGAAATATGTGTGCTACTGAGGAGGAAAAAAGCATCACTATGACGAACACTTTAAAGTTGGATAATCAAATGAAACTCAGATTCAACCTTCCAGATTGAGGTTCACGTAAGAATCCATCCAGGGCAGGGTAAACTTTTACCCCACAGGGAAGAAGGACAGATCCCCTCCTCTCATATTGTCTTTCTGATTCAGAAAGTGCTTAAATGTATCCCTTTGTTCACATGCAGATGTTTGTGGATGCAGTAGTGCAGCATTTCTATCAGAGTAGTGATAACCAGAGAATGATCCTTAGATCAGGTCAGAGAATGAG